>NC_000075.6:27661385-28261385 GCF_000001635.26 Mus musculus
ATCCACCCATCCATCCATCCATTTATCTATTGATTCTATATTGAATGTGTTCCATTGACTAGGTACCATGCAACTTGCTGGGACTATAGAAGAGAATTAATTTTTTAAAGTATTCCCTCTGTGGTGGTTTGACTAGGAACAGCCCCCACAGACTCATGTGCTTAGATAGTTGGTGCATAGGGAGTGGCACTATTAGAAGGTGTGGTCTTATTGGAGTAGGTGCAGATTTGGTAGAGGAAGTATCTGTTACCAAGAAGTGGGCTTTGAGATCTCAGAAGCTCAAGACAATTCACTTCCTGCTGCCTGCTGTTATAGATGTAGAGCTCTCTGCTCATTTTCCAAAATATCTGTCTGAAGGTTGCCAGGTTTCCCTCCATGATGATAATTGACTAAACTTCTGAAACTATTAGCCAGTCCCAGTGAAATGTTTTCCTTTATAGGGTTTGCTTTGGTCATGGTTTTTCTTTACAGCAATAAAACCCTAACTAAGACACCATTGAAGACCTCATATTCTAGAAAGAGCCAAAGGGTGACATCCTGCTGTGACACAAAAAAGAATCTGTGAAGTACTGTGAAGTAACAAGGTCTTCGGGGTATGAAAAAAAAAAAAAGAGTTAGAAGAGACTTCCAGAAGAGGAAGTTGAGTTCTGAGTTGAAACAAGGAACAAAAATTAGCATTGTGGGAAAATTGATATGTCAGTGTATCTTAGGATGAGAGAATGTTCATAAGATTGATAAACTGCAGGTGGTTTTCTTTGATGGCCTGGGTCTGTGAACAAGGAGTGGCAAAAGCTTAGGCTGCACACAGGCAGGTAGAGATAAAGGTGTGAGATTCCTAGCTTAGAATGCCCAGTTAAAGTGGATGATCACTATTATGCTAAAGTAACAGAGTGCCCTGGGAAGACTGGAAGGTGGCAAAAGGCCATTTACTTCCTAAGTGCAGCAAGCATTTTAGAAGGTATATAGAGATAGTGGCTAGGCAAATGAGAAAATGAGGGCCAATTCTAGACATATTGAAGAAACAGACTACTCAACAAGGCCAGAAGTTGTGTGTTGATTCTGAGAAAGGAAAAAGAATGGTTTAGGCTAAGTGGTATGATAAACTTGTAAGAGCTGAGATGTTGGGGATGGCCAAGAAGGTATTTCTTAGATCTTCCTCACCTCTGAGGCACTTGAAGCTCATTCTAGTGGAGATGAAGAGGGGGTTGTTGATTCTCTTGATCTGAAACTCAGAAGGGAGACCCTGTGAAGATTAGGGCTGCACACTGATGAACTATTCCAGGGAAATATGCCTTGGGACACAGTATTTGATGGGGAACAGATGAAGAAGATGTAATGAGCTGCACTAACACCTGACCAGTTGAAGACTAGAAGAAAGTAGACCAGACATGGAAGTCAGATGAAAAAAGAGGGGTGCCAGTAGCTTTACCTAAACGAACAAAAGTAATGAAAGATAAAAGATGAAAATAATCATTGGTTTTTAAAACAGGGCAGTAAGCACCTTCAGAAGGGGAGGCTATGGAGAAAATACTAAGGAAGCTGGACTGACCTTCAGAAACAGAAAGGGGTTAGTATCTAGAGAAGCTTGTGACCCTATAGCAATGGATCACTCAGGACTATGTAGTTTGGAGTCTGTTTTTGTGATGCAAAAAAAGAAAAAAATGTTAAGACCTGATGGAGGTCAATGAACAGTCTGATAAATGGTTCAAAAGAGAAGTTACTCCAAGAAGATCTATGGGAAATTCCAAAACTGGAATCACTCACCAAGAACCCGTCCCTGGGTCTTAACATCAGTATAAATTTCTGGTTATGAAATTCATTTTTATAGAGTGTGATTAAGAGTATGGCTTTAGACTCAAATTGCCTTGGTGAACATCTTAGATTTTCCATTTGCTAGTTGTCTTAGTTAGGGTTTCATTGTTGTGAAGAGACACTACGAGCATGGCAACTCTTATAAAGAAAGCCATTTAACCAGGGCTGGCTAATAGTTCAGAGGTTTAGTACATTATCATCATCATGGCAGGAAGCATTGAGGCATGTAGGCAGATGTGGTGCTGGAGAGATAAGTGAGAGATCTACATCTGGATCAGTACAGAAGAGAGAGTGACACTGAGCTTGGCTTCAGCATTTGAAACTTCAGAGCCCACCCACAGTGACATACTTTCTCCAACAAGGCCATACTTCCTAACAGTATCATTCTTTATGAGCCTATGGGGCCATTTTTATTCAAACCACCACACTAGTTTTGAGCTTAGAATCACTGCTAACATGTCTTGGCTTCAGGGTCTAGGGTTGTGAAATCGGGAGTGGGGAAGACACGGGGTCAAATGCCAGATCCTCTTTTATAGAACTTCTATGAACAAATACATTTCTAAATACTTTGGGTAGTTCTTAATTCACAGGTTTTGCTTAAAAAATGGTTATAACTCCATGACATTTTCTATTTATGTAAATCTAGAGATATGTAAGCATTAAGGTTTCTATACGTATTTACTAACAGTATAACAAGGAGAAACAACAGGAATTATGGAAATAGTGCAGTATCCATCCAGTTATGGCTCTTTCACAGAAACAAAACAAAACAACAAAAACCTTGTGGGACGATGCGACCTGTGGATTGAAGTGAATTGTTCCAGATGACAGAGCAGGAGGGATAGAGCCAGAACACGTGCTTAGTGGTGATGTCACTACTCCCTGTTTTGGAAGTTAGGTTTCAAGAGAATTTGGGGTTAGCTATTGAAAAATAAATTGCTTATTATGTTGCTACAACACAAAATTGGGCTTATATTTTTTCAACTGTTATTTTTGTTATTTGTTTGTTTTCTTCATTTATACTTTGTTAAGTTCTGGGATTTTAAAAAAAGTATCTCAATATATTTTGTAGTTTTTCTTACTGGACTATACTAAGCACATCTCCTGTCATTGTCCACCCTTTAGTCCTTCCTTTTCTTTGTTAGAGGTGCTATTTTCATTTTTTACAACTACGTGCGTGTGAGTGTGTGTACATCTGTGTGTGTGTGTGTGCTCATGTGAGTGCAGATATCTGTGGAGTCCAGAAAAGGATATTAGAGCTGAAGTTAGTGGTAGCTGTGAGCCTTCCTATGTGGGCTCGGAGAACTGAACTCAGGTCCATGCTCTTAATAGCTGACTCATCCTGTCAGCCCCACCTGCCTTCATTTGCTTCTCTACTCTTCTCATTTGTCTTGGTTTTGTTGTTTCAGTGCTGGGGCTCAAGCCCAGGTCCAGACACATGCTAAACAAGAGCTCTATCAGTGAGCTCACCCCCCCCCCAAGCCCCTCCTTTCTTGCTTCCGTGGTGGTCTCATTTCCTTGAGATAAAGATTCTCAAACCTAGTATTCATCAGACTCTTTTGAGAACCAAGTTAACAAGGAGAGTCCTGGGCTTTAGGTTATGATTAATTAAGTCTAGTGTAAGAACAAGATGGAACGTTTTTAAAAATAAATATCTCCATTGATTCTTCTACTGGAAAGAGGCTTGCTTTTGTGATTTGGTTCAATCCACAGAAAGAATTGCATTGAGGTATGGGAAAATTTTCATATGTAGGAAAAGCATTTGCAGCTATGTTTGGTGGTGTTTGGGGGCCCTTCAGGTTCCAGGGGCACAGAGCACTGATGTTTTGCAGATGGACTTCACACCTGAAATTTCCTAGTCTTCCTAGTGAGTCTAGAAGGCAGCTGGTTACAGACAGGAGACTGGGTAAAGGGTAGTGGTTTCTGCTGGGAGAGGTGGACGTGAGGTGCCTTCTCTTTCAGCCTCTTTCAAACAGACAGCTAAAGTAGCTGTGGTTAAAGACTATGTTATTGTATACTGTCAATCTATTGACTGTTCTAGTCAATAAACATTTACTGAGGCAGATATAATATGAAACAGGAATACGATGACTAACAAAAACCTAACCCAATACCTAAGGAAAACTCTCTGTCTCTGTCTCTGTGTCTCTGTCTGTGTCTCTCTCTGTCTCTCTGTCTCTCTGTCTCTGTCTCTCTCTCTCTGTCTCTCTCTGTCTGTCTCTCTCTCTCTCTCTCTCTGTATCATATTTGTTCCACAAGATCTAAGTTTCCAACCAATAATTCAGTCTAGTAGCATTAGGTGAGTATGGGGTAAGCACTTTAAAGTGAAAAAGACAGAGATGGAAAGAAATATGCAAAAACCTCCTAGAGGTCCAGAGTTACAGTGCCATGAGTGATCTTTGGAAGGCACAGAAAGAGGTTGAAATGAAAGCTGGAGACTAAGCAAGAATTTCCAAAGGGAAAGAGTCTCTCGTGACAGATGGGACAGCTTGTGACACACTTGTAACAGGATGAGGCAATGTGGCTTTAGCTCATTAGATTTAGTGAGTACTTTAAGAATCTTAAACTCTTCCTTCTTCAGCTATCTGCCTTGTCTGTCTTTCAAGTTCATGGAGCCTTTGTGGTGAGTTATCTCCTTCTCCAGTTGTTCCTTCAGGCCTGGGTGGATGCTGGCTCTTGTGGGTTGTTGATGGTTTGTGTGACTCATCAAATTTTCAGCCCTTCTTTTCTCTTTTGGTCCTTACTACCCACAAACTATTGACTGTTCTAGTCAATAAACATTTACTGAGGCAGATATAATATGAAACAGGAATACGATGACTAACTCAGAGAGATGACTGTCTCAGCACTATGCATCTCCACACTTCTGTTTATTATGTTTGACCGATGTGGACAGCATCTAGCTTGGCAAGAATAACTAAAGTCACCTCAGATATTGTCTTGTTATTTTCTCAGAGAGTAAAGATATTACGTTCTTTCAGAATGTCACTGTTCAAGGAAGGTGACAGAGAGGTTGTTGAAGACAAGGGACCAATAGGGAGTCTTGACTGACAGGGTGAATTTTCAGAGTGACAATAATGGCATTATCAAACAATGGGATTAAAACCTACAGGGGACTGTATGAAAGTGCATCCCTTGGTGTGTGCTGAGCACTAGGCTTGGAAATATTGCTGGAGTTGCTTCTCTGGAAAACTCCTGGTCTCAAGAAAATTGGGGCTTAGGATGAGGGGGAGCTCTTCTGCCAAGTGGGCAAATGATGAGGTTGCTCAGACAGAATGGGCCTTCCAGAGAATGTGGATCTCCAGCCACAGCCTCTTGACTTCTTATCTCACATTCCTTTCATTTTTCACAAGGCCTCTATATTCTGCTTTAGCCTGTAAGGGCAGCCTGTCCACATTGGGGACCATAGTAAATCAGACAGAAGAGGCAGGAGCTAGCAATGCTACTAGATGTTACTGAAATGCCTCACCTTTGGAAGGGTAGGTGATGCTGTGGGCAGGATGCAGAAGCTGGTTTTCCAAAGATAAGGATCAAGGAAGCTGCTACTGACTTTACACCCCTGCCACTCAGCAAAACCAGGAAGGGCTAGGCTAGGATCCTTACTCCTTTCAACATCAGAAAAAGATACAGTGTAAAAAGATAGTGTACTGTCTACCAAACTTTCTACTAGGCCATTATTGGTGCTGGGAGTGTAGCTCAGTGGTATTATATTAGCAGGTATGAGGACCTGGGTTCAATCCTCAGCACTTAAAAAGGAAAAGAACATGTGTTTAGGAAATTGTATCTTATATCTTGGGTATACTAGGTTTTGGGCTAATATCCACTTATCAGTGAGTACATATTGTGTGAGTTCCTTTGTGAATGTGTTACCTCACTCAGGATGATGCCCTCCAGGTCCATCCATTTGGCTAGGAATTTCATAAATTCATTCTTTTTAATAGCTGAGTAGTACTCCATTGTGTAGATGTACCACATTTTCTGTATCCATTACTCTGTTGAGGGGCATCTGGGTTCTTTCCAGCTTCTGGCTATTATAAACAAGGCTGCTATGAACATAGTGGAGCATGTGTTCTTCTTACCGGTTGGGACATCTTCTGGATATATGCCCAGGAGAGGTATTGCGGGATCCTCCGGTAGTACTATGTCCAATTTTCTGAGTAACCGCCAGACTGATTTCCAGAGTGGTTGTACAAGCCTGCAATCCCACCAACAATGGAGGAGTGTTCCTCTTTCTCCACATCCACGCCAGCATCTGCTGTCACCTGAATTTTTGATCTTAGCCATTCTGACTGGTGTGAGGTGGAATCTCAGGGTTGTTTTGATTTGCATTTCCCTGATGATTAAGGATGTTGAACATTTTTTCAGGTGCTTCTCTGCCATTCAGTATTCCTCAGGTGAGAATTCTTTGTTCAGTTCTGAGCCCCATTTTTTAATGGGGTTATATGATTTTCTGAAGTCCACCTTTTTGAGTTCTTTATATATGTTGGATATTAGTCCTCTATCTGATTTAGGATAGGTAAAGATCCTTTCCCAATCTGTTGGTGGTCTTTTTGTCTTATTGACGGTGTCTTTTGCCTTGCAGAAACTTTGGAGTTTCATTAGGTCCCATTTGTCAATTCTCGATCTTACAGCACAAGCCATTGCTGTTCTGTTCAGGAATTTTTCCCCTGTGCCCATATCTTCAAGATATAAGATACAATTTCCTAAACACATGAAACTCAAGAAAAATGAAGACTGAAGTGTGGACACTATGCCCCTCCTTAGAAGTGGGAACAAAACACCCTTGGAAGGAGTTACAGAGACAAAGTTTGGAGCTGAGATGAAAGGATGGACCATGTAGAGACTGCCATATCCAGGGATCCACCCCATAATCAGCATCCAAACGCTGACACCATTGCATACACTAGCAAGATTTTATCGAAAGGACCCAGATGTAGCTGTCTCTTGTGTGACTATGCCGGGGCCTAGCAAACACAGAAGTGGATGCTCACAGTCAGCTAATGGATGGATCACAGGGCTCCCAATGGAGGAGCTAGAGAAAGTACCCAAGGAGCTAAAGGGATCTGCAACCCTATAGGTGGAACAACATTATGAACTAACCAGTACCCCGGAGCTCTTGACTCTAGCTGCATATGTATCAAAAGATGGCCTAGTTGGCCATCACTGGAAAGAGAGGCCGATTGGACACGCAAATTTTATATGCCCCAGTACAGGGGAACGCCAGGGCCAAAAAGGGGGAGTGGGTGGGTAGGGGAGTGGGGGTGGGTGGGTATGGGGGACTTTTGGTATAGCATTGGAAATGTAAATGAGCTAAATACCTAATAAAAAATTAAAAAAAATAAAATAAAATATTCTATAACAAATTAAAAAAAAAAAAAAAAAAGGAAAAGAACAGCACAGTGAAAACCTACTCACTGCCATTCACCGAATACTCCTGATGTCCCAGGGACTGTTCCCAGTTCTTGGCATAGAGGATCTGATCAAAGCCAAAGCACTGCACTGAGTATCACTAGACTCATTGTGAGATGAGAAACTGAGGCATGGAGAACTCACCACTCAAGGGCTTATGGTCTGCACCTGGCATAGCTCCAACTCCTTCAATTTGACATTACGAGTTTCTGCTCACTGCTCTTCTCTATTTACTGAATGTCTTTAAAAATGGACAGCTCTATCTTCAGAGGATCATCATTCTTTTAGACCGAAGTTGTGTTATATCAGACTCTTTCTCTCCCCTTGCCCATCAAACTAAACCTTATATTCAGGAATCAATAAATTTAATATTTTTATAGTATTTTAAAATAAGAACTTGGAATTATAAGCCTGTGGGCACTGTTGGATGTGGCCTCTAACATTTGCCTCTTTTCCTTATAGATTACACATTGCCTGCTTCATATCACGTGATGCACTGGAGCTCTGCCATGCTCTTAGTTGAGATACATGAGTAAAGTCAGGGCAATTGAAGAGAATCAAGTAGGTCAAATGGCTGTGTTTATTCATCTGACTATTGTTTCTGTCACAGAACCACACCTAATCTTTATTTCTGGTTGTATGAGCTGTCTTTGGTTTTATACACTTCTTGTCTGAACAAATAGTCAGTATTCTGACGCAGGATTCACTTTTGCTTAAATAATCTAGTGGATTTTCTAATTTGTAACCAAATAATCTTACCTATCCATTTTCTTGTTTGCCTGCTTCTGATCATTTACTAGGGAGGTACTGATTCAAGACTGAGTATGTCCCGTGTGCTTGATAGAAACTGGAAATACAGCCGTGGTCAAGCTACACAGTGTCTCCATTCTAAAAAAAAAATTATCCAATGTAGGATGGATGAGAGGAATATACCATTATAATTTGTTATGACGAAGATCCTGTTATACTTAATGGAAGATGCACCCAGTGAAGACATTTAGAAAGGCCACTCAGAAAAAAAGCAGTTTGGAAGAAGTGAAATGTGTACTCGGGGTGAGCAGATAACAGAATTTTTTTCTGGTGAAGTGGACAAAAGGGTATTCTTAGGTAAGGAGGAGGGGATCTCAGAGTCCTGAAGGGAAGAGCGAGAATATGCTGTCCGGAAAGCAAATAAAGCTAGACTTTCATAGTATGCAGAACTCAACGATGGTGGGGTAGAACGGGGTGGAATATTGTTGCAAGTCGGGGAGATTAAGACTTTGTAGGGCCTGTTAAAGATTTGTTTTTATTATTATTATTTTTAAATTTCATCAGAGCTGTAACTCATTAAGGAGGTTTGCAAACCAAAGTGCCAATTTAGCTTTGCGACATGTCTGACTGTGGTGTAAAGAATGTCTTGGAAAAGTACAGGTTGGCTTTGGGGAATCCTGGTATGGAAACTGAGGCTGGAGATGGCAATGGCTGAAGCCCAAAATTGAATCAATAAGGATGGAGAGAAGCTGGAAGGGGCCTTGGCTCTCAGAGAACACCCCCCCCCCTCTCTCTCTCAGGAGTTGGGTCACAGAGAGCAGAGGGCAGAGGACGAAGAAAGGCCATGCACTCTGAGCAACAGAGGAAGGTTGATAGATCTGGGGTGAAGTAGTGAGTGTACTCCCTCAGAGTGGCCTTTATGACCCCATAGTCTAAACATACTGGGACTTATGAATGGGATAATGTGTGAGGTTAGAGATGATGAAAATGAATGTCTTCACGCTGCTGAGAACTAAGCTGGAAAGGACACAGAGAGTGAATGCCATGCTTGAGAAGAAAGCTTACAGTCCGCTTACTCTGGCCTTCTTACAACAAAAGGAGACATAATGAGTCCTGGGTGGAGTTTTGCTAACTGGAGTTTATATCCTTCAGGGAAAAAAATGTTCTTAGCCATAGCAAAGCTGGCTGTGCACTCAGTAGTAAGAGCCCCTGGTGTGTGTGCTTCAGGGCTGTTTGTCTCACAAAGAGCTGGTGTGTGGAGTGTTTATACCGGCCCTACTTCAGCCCTGGCTGGTGGATAATTAATGAGTTTGTTTTTGAGTTGGTGAGTTGGAGCTGACGCGGTGCCTGAAGGTGTCTTTGTCTCAATCCCCTCCATCCATCTTTATCGGATTTGCCAGCTTCTCTCCTTCACCCTTTCCTTTATTTCTTATTGAGGGTGGCTGGGTCTGGAACTGCAGGCGTACCCAGGACAGCGAGGATAGTGGGATGTCCTCTGGGTGTGTGTCTGTGTCTTTTCTAGTGACTTTCGCCTATGCTTCTAACCCTGTCTGTACCTTCCTCTATTATATCTCTATCCAGCTGTGGAGAATTGGCTTTTAGATGTTTCCCAGGCTGATTTTATTTTCAGTAATGAGCTTAATTGGTTATTCACTTTCTCTTGCTCTTTTTGTCTGTGTTTTTCAAGTACTCGATGAAAGCCAGTGTTAGTGATTTTAGCTGGTCTCAGGTGAGACACAGATGAAATAATACCATCTCATAGCTATTCCTGTGCTTTCTCCTGCAGCCAAAGAACTTTCCTTTTTAACCACTAGATTCAACCCCAGTGTAATCTTCCCACCACAGTCCGCCACTGGCCCTTTCCTGTTCTATCATCATTCTTGGTTCCAGCCTGAATTTCCTGGGTGTCCACTTCCTTTGAGTCACTTCCTGGGTGTCCACTTCCATATTTAATCAGTGACCAGGTTTGGCACTGTTTCTGCTATAGATCCTTTATTGCTTTAGCCCTACATACACTCTCTGTGCCCTGTTTCAGCTATCACTTTGCAGTTTTTAAAAAACAATTGAATTAGAAATGTCAAAATTTATAGAGATAGGTATGAAGTTCTAGGCATTATCAACTTCCACCTGAATTATTCTAGCAATATGCTAACGGGAAGCTCTGCCTCCTCTTTGGCACATTTTGTACTTTTCTGGCTATATTTAGAAGATCTATAAATAAATAAGGAAAGAAAGAAGGAAGGAAGAAAGGAAGGAAAGAAGGCAGGAAGGAAGGAAGCAAGCAAGCAAGCAAACAAGCAAGCAAGCTGGACTATTTTGTTGCGTGTTTGAAAATTTTCTGTGGATTCTTACTATTCTCAAGTCTGGCCTTTTTGCCAAGAATCCATGATTAAAGTCCATCTGAATGTTCAGACCAAAATATTTGCATTCTTTCTTAAGTCACTTCTAGAACATCTTTGGTTTCCTGCTTCTTCCCTTCCTCCCTCCCTTCCCTCCTTCTCCCTCCCTTCCTCCCTCCTTCCTTCTTTTCTCCCTTCCTTCCTTTTTCTTGCATAAATTCTTCTTACTTGCGTTTAGTTTACATGCCGTACCATAAATCCCCTGGAAAGCTTCCCCCAGTCTCTTCCAGCCTGGACCATGTGCCCTCTCCATGGTCTCATAGCTCCCACCTTGCTGTTTACTACAAGGTGGGGTGATCTCAGTAAGCAATCATGTGCATCAGAGACTCTGGATTTTTAGGATAAAGACTGTATTATACTGACTATTGTTTCACTCTCAATGTCTAGTTAGGTGTATCAAGCGTTTAATTATTAGATGGCTACAGGCAACACTTTATTGTTTCTCATGAGTTCTGTGTCGAGCACCTTGCTTTTGTATATATAGAGGTATAAATACTGCTTTGTCTAGTCCTCTGTGTGCTTGTATTCCCTCAGTGGCTGAGACAGTCATGTTCTCTTCACTCTGTGCAGGACTAAGCAAGTTTTTTGGGCCATAGCAGCAGCATCTACTGTGTGCCGGCTCTGGCTAGACAGTGAACAAATCAATACTACCTCAATGTTTCCATAGTACAGGCCCCTGTCATTGATTCGCTATGCTCTCAGGAAATATCCTTCTTGCGTATCAAACAAATGGCTCTGGAGTATCTGTAAGGGTGCAAGGCCCCTCCAGAACCAGCTTGGCACAATTCCAGCTCTGATTACCCCACTTAAGAGAGTTTTCAATAGATGATATTATGATATACTGTCATTCTTCCTTAATGATCGCTGGTTACATCTCAGGCTAGTTTAGGGTATGGGTTAAGAAGCTTATATGTAGCCCTAGATCAGCACCTATTCCCTTTAGAATGCCTAGCCCAAGCAGCGTCAGGTGGTGGACTTGAAGACCTTTGGGAAATTGTCATAGAGTGTACTTTGTCAGTGCTACTCCGATTAAGGCCAGAAATAATGTGGGACAGGGATCCCTCTTATTGCCAAGGGCCTGGTAACAGTTCTGGTGCATTAGAAGAGGCTGTGACACTTGGTTTACCATTCCCTGTCCCAGTGTGGATGCTTAGTTTGGGAAGACAAAGCAGATTGTTTGCATAGTCTTTTCAATCCTGCCAAATAGTGGTGATATGGAGGAGCATGTTGGGAGTCTCTTGGCAGAAGTTAGTCCTGTGTGGCTTCCCAAGATCTTAGTGGATAGCTCTGCAAACCAGGGGCTTTCCTTTTTGGACTGAGCCCAGAAGCAGATCCCACTTGCATACACTGTGAGCACCTAGAGGCTCACTAGTGCCACACATTCTCAGTAGGTCAAAAGTGACTGTGTAGTCGATAGTTTATCATGTCTTCTATTCTTGGGAGCAGCATCTCATAGCTGAATGCTACTTGCTCAAAGTTATCTCCTTGGCACTCTGAAACACTTCCTTGTGGTGTTTCATAGCCTGGCTGGGAAGCCACATCCTGCAAATCCATTTAGGGTAAGAAAAGCCTTTTAACTTAATTTTTTTCTTCAGCATTATTTATGTCTCTGGTCAAAGGGAGCTCTTTTGCCCTTGCAGTGTCTTCTAAATGATGTCAGGTGTTACAGATGTAGCCAGTGGCGTGATTCTCCAGTTGCAGGGTGCTTAATGCTTTGGAAATGATGTAAGGCTGAGAGCTGAGTGAGGTGCAGTGGTGGGGAAAGCTTATTTCCAGACTTCAGCATCCCCAACCCATCTGAATTAGGGAGACCTGTGAGTTATGGCAACAGAGTGGGCTTTAGAATGGATGGTTCCTTCAATTGCTAACGACAGACCTAGGAAGCCCCATTTACCAAAGTGCCCCCCAGTGGCTTCTTTCTTAGCAGGCACTAAATATATGTAAAGAGAAGCTCTTGGGTAATTTTCTCTCTTTTCTGACTTGGGTTAGCAAGGTAGCTCTGTGGGAGGCAGTGGAAGGCATGTGGTCCCCAAAGGCCAAGGGCTGAATTAAATGCCACTCCCCTATTATAATGCCTGAGGAAGGTTGTTCCCAGTTGGCCAGATGGTGGGGGCATAGAGAACAATTGTGCCCCAAGGGTAGATATGTTTACCCATCAGCCAGAAGAACAAACTTATAATGTTGGTTATTTGGCAGTAGGAGAATCAGGATGTGGGCTGATGAACTGAACATTAGTCTTTGCCTGTCCTCTCCATCTTTATCCCTTTCTCACAGCATCCTTTGCATCTGCCCCCTCCCTCCTTTGCTTACATGACTTGACTTACAGAATGGTGATGTCTAAAAAGAAAATGTAGATGCTGCCGAGAGGTCAAGGTTTAGACCATTTAGCAGGGGAGGCAGAGCTCCAGAGAGACCCCACCCAGCATGGGCATTTTCTGCTCCTTATCTCAGTGTCACTCTTCTATGTCCCCCAAAGGCCTTTGTACTCTGAATCCTTGAAATACAGATTTGTGACCGGGCTGTGCCCCTCAGGGCTGTTGTAGTAAATCTACTTCCTCCCATGCTCCCACCCAAGTACTTAAAAGGGGGATAACAAGAGCCCTTTTCTTTGTAGAATTTTTCTTCAGTAAAGGAGCTTAGTGTATTCTCCCTCAGGTAAGGTAGAAGGCAGTTGGCCATTTTATCATTTTCACAGGATCCTATTTATTTTCATCACGTGTTAAGCAGCTAGACAGGCATTATCAGGCATTGGGGACATTGGAGATGGACTCCTCTCTTATAATTGGCTTTGGGTCCCATTTTTTGGAAATACTAGGAAGGGAAGCGTCACAACTGCCCCCAAGATTGAAAAACCCCTATGAAAAAGTGGCAGCAGGAACAGAGCTTTGTTAAGGAAAGCTCCTGGTCAAAATAGAATCCGAGTTCTACCTCTGCTGCTGGGTGAAGAGGTAACACTTGGAACTTCTGAGGCATTGCTTACTATTGTCTTTTCTCTTAAGAGTTAATCCTGCTAGGGCTGAGTCATCTGGATGGAAGGACTCAGGAAAGCAGTCTGCTAAAGCAGGGGTTCTCACTCTGTGGGTCACAACCCCATGGGGGTGTGTGTGTGTGACCTATTAGATATTTATATTACAATTCATAACTGTAGCAAAATTAGAGTTATGAAGTAGCAATGAAATAATTTTATGGTTGAGGGTCACCATGGCATGAGGAACTGTATTAAGGGGTTGTAGCATTAGGATTGAGAACGACTGTCTTAAAGACACACAGAAGAGACACTAAGAACAGTTATCCCCTTAGTGAGATGATGTCTGTATAATTTCCAGAAGCCCTTCCTTGCCTCCCTGCTTTTCTGAGTCTGGGTTAAAAATGGTAAGTTTTGGAACTAGTTGCAGTGACACACAGCTTTAATATCAGTATTCAAGAGTCAGAAGTAGATGGATCTCTGTGAATTCAAGCCCAGCCTGGTCTACATATGAGTTAGTTACAGGACAGCTAGGGCTATATGGAGAGACCTTGTCTCAAAAGACAAACAAAAGTAATTATAACTTTTTCTTTTCCCTTCCTGTCTCTTTAAATATCATCTAAAATCCTAAGCATACTTTTCCTGACACTCTGGATTATCTCACTGTTTCCTATGAAGACTCTCAGCATCTCCTCTTAAAAGACCTCTGTTGTTGACCCTAAGTCAATAGTCCTGACTTTTTCTCTCTTTCTGTTTCCCTCCTTCTAGTAGTTGACAATTTTACAACTTTACCTGCCCTGTTGTTATTTTTCTCTCAAACTCTAGTAAAATGGTCTTTGAGCTTCCTTCTGGTTCCCCTTTAAAATTCTATTATCGATAAAACCAAGATTTAACGGAAAGGAAGCCTGGTTTCCTGGTAATACAAGCCTGCATCATTATCTAGGGTTGTTTTATTTAGTATTTGTTGATAGACCAAAAATGCAATATCCAGGTTGGGAGGATTTTCTCTTCAGATTATGGCTATCACAAGTTAAAGCTCACCCATGCTTTTCTCAAGGCAACTAAAAGTATCAAGTAAAAATATCTATTTGAAAAAGAAATCAGAGACACACAAAGTATTGAGGACTGAAGGTCTAAAATACCTTAAAAGGGGAAACCCCAGGGATAAAACCCAGCATCCACTGCCCTGTTTTTTGCTTCTGGATAGATAGTTGCTAATTCTGGGGCTTAAAGCAGGGGGCTGAGAATTCAGGTGGAAGATCCCCCACACACCCCCCCCCAGAAGGTTATTGCTAGTATGCACCAAGTAAAGCAGAGAGGTATTGGCCATCTTCTGGTGCTAAAGGTGCAAAATTAAATATTGGAAATTCTAGGATCTCTCCCTGGAGAAAGGAAATATTAGAGAATATATCCTGAAATGTGTCCATTTCTTGTTCCATAAGTTTGTCAGTCTGAGCTTGCCAAGACAGAAATTTGAGGAATTTAGCAGAAAGTCTTTGACAAACAAACAGACTTAGATGGTTTGATAACAAGAAGACAAGACTTGGAGTTTAAACTGTACTGGTGTGGATGGCATCTGGTTTAAAAAAAATCCCCATTCTTTCAGTTGGGTTCACTAAAAATTAACCATAAGTAGACAGAGATTTGTAATCCTTTCTCAGAGGTATTCTGGTATTCTCTCAGCTTACTACCTCCCATAGGAAAGGGGAGATCCTCTTGAAAAGAACATACTACTATGATTTATTTCTTTACACTCAGGAAATCAGTAAAAACATATTGCCTGAGACTGCAAATTGGACTGAACCAAGAAAATGGAGAGATCAGCTAATCCCTCTGCGTTAGTTAGGATTTTCATTGATGAGAACAGACACCGTGACCAAGGCAACTCTTATAAGAACAACATTTAATTGGGGCTGGCTTACAGGTTCAGAGGTTCAGACCATAATCATTAAGGTTTGAGCATCCAGATAGACATGGGGCTAGAGGAGCTGAGAGTTCTACAGCTTTTTCAGAAGTCAAACAGAAAAAGACTGACTCCCATGTGGCTACGAGGAAGGTCTCAAAGCCTACCCCAACAGTGACATACTTCCTCCAACAAGGCCACACCTACTCCAAGGACACACCTCCTTGGGCCAAGCATATACAAACCACCTTACAATGTGTAAATCACTGTGAGAAGGGTAGGCTGACTCCATGACAGGCTTCAAATTGGCAGGTTGGGAGACTAGGCCTAAGAACTGGGCAAGTCCAGGCAAGCCCAGGCAAGTCAGTTACTAATAGAAAAACCCCATGCTCCAGCCTCTACTCCCACGTCTTGGTTCTGGAATTCCCAGAGAGAGAGTAAGATGAATCTCAACTATCTAGGAACTGGAATGTGCTTTAAATCAAGCCTGAGAGCTCACATGGCTGTCTCTCCGTCTTGGTAATGGGAGGTCCCAGCATGCTGAACTTCTGCAGATTAAAACACTCTTTGCATTTATATACTATTTGAATCCAGGGTATTATTCTTCAGCAAATCATGGACCCTTACAACTGTTAGGTCTTCTACATCAGATAAATAGTAAATAATAAATAACAAACAAAAGTAACTGAGCTAGGCATGGTGCTACATTCCTGTAATTCCAGCACTCTAAAGGTTGAGACAAGTTCAAGTTAAAGGCATACCTAGAGCTATATAGTGAAATTCTGTCTCAAATAAACAACAAAAAATATAGCAATTAAAATATTCATGATGGCTGTGGATATATCTCATTGGCATGTTGTGCCTAGCAAGCATAAAGTCCGAAGTTTGACCTCTAGCACTGCAAAGTAAGATAAAATTAAACATTCAGGAAAACATAGGAAAGAGCGAAAGGACATAATTCCAGGGGAGAATTGTAATTAAATAAAACAACAATAAGGGAAGTAGTGATTGTTAAGTCTGTGTTTGAGGCAAAACTTCCAATAACCACACATACATTCACATATGCACACACATACACATGCACATGCATAACACATACCTAATCTAAATAATTGATTTCTTTCATTAACAATAATATTAGATCAATATAATTGCTTGCTTTTGATATATTCATGATAATGTAAGATTTTATCAGTTATATGCCCTGGAAACTGCTCTGCAGCAAAGTTGGACTTAAAACTCACATTTCTTTTGCTTATGTATAGTGTGTGCCATGTGCCTATCTTAAGTGCAAATTCTAGGACTGAAATATATAATACCTGAAATGAAAACCTTTATAGATTTGACATAATAGAAGAGAACACAGGTCAATAGAAAGTGTCCAAACTAAGACACAGATTAAAAAAAAAAAACAAAAACAAAACTGAAATATATATATAAAAAAAGGTAATGGAAAATGTTGGACAGAATAAGAAACAAAACCTAAAATACCATAATTACAGACCCAGAAGTAAGCTAGAATAAGGGTTGCCTAGGGACCAGAAAAGTAATTGAACCTATAGTCATTGCTCTAAAATGATGAGAGGAAATTGCAGATCTACAATCTCTGTAAGCCCTAAGAGAGAGAAATGTAACAAAACTGAGGTTCATCATAGCAAAACTGCAAAAAGTCATAGGCAGAGTAAAAAATAGAAACTGAAAGAAAAATACACATAACCTGTAGGGAAGCATGGAGAGACACAACAGCTGACTTCTCAACAGAAACAATGGGAGGCAGAGGACAATAGAACAGTGCTTTTACTAGACCGAAAGAATAAACAATAAACTAGATACACAAAAGCTGAGGAAGCTAGCTAATAGAAAATATCTTTTACTTTTTTGAGATTATAATATAATTTCATCATTTCTCCCTTCCCTTTATTCCCACCAAACCCTCTCATATGCCCTTTCTTTGAAAGTCATATCCTCTTTTTTATTATTTGTTGTTGCATACACACAAACACAAACACCCACCCACAGACACACACACATACATTAACACACTCACACTCTCTTTCTTTCTGTCTCTCTCATATATGCAGAAGTACAATCTGATCAGTCTATATAATATTATTTTTATGAATATTTTGAGGGCTGACCATTTGGAATTGGATAACCAACTTGTGGACTTTTCCTGGGAAAGACTACTTCTTTTTTTTTTTTCCGTGTTATCATTTTTTTTTAATTAGGTATTTTCCTTGTTTACGTTTTCAATGCTATCCCAAAGGTCCCCCATACCCACCCCCCCAATCCCCTACCCACCCACTCTCCCTTTTTGGCCCTGGCGTTCCCCTGTACTGGGGCATATAAAGTTTGCAAGTCCAATGGGCCTCTCTTTGCAGTGATGGCCGACTAGGCAATCTTTTGATACATATGCAGCTAAAGACAAGAGCTCCCGGGTACTGGTTAGTTCATATTGTTGTTCCACCTATAGGGTTGCAGTTCCCTTAAGCTCCTTGGGTAATTTCTCTAGCTCCTCCATTAGGGGCCGTGTGACCCATCCACTAGCTGACTGTGATCATCCACTTCTGTGTTTGCTAGGCCCCAGCATAGTCTCACAAGAGAGAGCTATATCTGGGTCCTTTCAGCAAAATCTTGCTAGAGTATGCAACGGTGTCAGCATTTGGAAGCTGATTATGGGATGGATCCCTGCATATGGCAATCACTAGATGGTCCATCCTTTTGTCACAGCTCCAAATTTTGTCTCTGTAACTCCTTCCATGGGTGTTTTGTTCCCATTTCTAAGAAAGGGTAAAGTGTCCACACTTTGGTCTTCGTTCATCTTGAATTTCATGCGTTTGGCAAGTTGTATCTTATATCTTGGGTATCCTAAGTTTCTGGGCTAATATCCACTTATCAGTGAGTACATATTGTGCGAGTTCCTTTGTGATTGGGTTACTTCACTCAGGATGATACCCTCCAGGTCCATCCATTTGCCTAGGAATTTCATAAATTCATTTTTTTAATAGCTGAGTAGTATTGCATTGTGTAAATGTACCACATTTTCTGTATCCATTCCTCTGTTGAGGGGCATCTGGGTTCTTTCCAGCTTCTGGCTATTATAAACAAGGCTGCTATGAACATAGTGGAGCATGTGTTCTTCTTACCGGTTGGGACATCTTCTGGATATATGCCCAGGAGAGGTATTGCGGGATCCTCCGGTAGTACTATGTCCAATTTTATGAGGAACCACCAGACTGATTTCCAGAGTGGTTGTACAAGCTTGCAATGGAGGAGTGTTCCCCTTTCTCCACATCCTCTCCAGCATCTGCTGTCACCTGAATTTTTGATCTTAGCCATTCTGACTGGAGTGAAGTGGAATCTCAGTGTTGTTTTGATTTGCATTTCCCTGATGATTAAGGATGTTGAACATTTTTTCAGGTGCTTCTCTGCCATTCGGTATTCCTCAGGTGAGAATTCTTTGTTCAGCTCTGAGCCCCATTTTTTAATGGGGTTATTTGATTTTCTGGAGTCCACCTTCTTGAGTTCTTTATATATATTGGATATTAGTCCCCTATCTGATTTGGGATAGGTAAAGATCCTTTCCCAATCTGTTGGTGGCCTTTTTATCTTATTGACGGTGTATTTTGCTTTGCAGAAGCTTTGCAATTTTATGAGGTCCCATTTATCGATTCTTGATCTTACAGCACAAGCCATTGCTGTTCTATTCAGGAATTTTTCCCCTGTACCCATATCTTCGAGGCTTTTCCCTACTTTCTCCTCTATAAGTTTCAGTGTCTCTGGTTTTATGTGGAGTTCCTTAATCCACTTAGATTTGACCTTAGTACAAGGAGATAGAAATGGATCAATTCTCATTCTTCTATATGATAACCGCCAGTTGTGGCAGCACCATTTGTTGAAAATGCTGTCTTTTTTCCACTGGATGGTTTTAGCTCCCTTGTCAAAGATCAAGTGACCATAGGTGTGTGGATTCATCTCTGGGTCTTCAATTCTGTTCCATTGGTGTACTTGTCTGTCACTATACCAGTACCATGCAGTTTTTTTTTTTTTTATCACAATTGCTCTGTAGTACAGTTTTAGGTCCGGCATGGTGATTCCACCAGAGGTTCTTTTATCCTTGAGAAGAGTTTTTGCTATCCACGGTTTTTTGTTATTCCAGATGAATCTGCCGATTGCCCTTTCTAATTTGTTGAAGAATTGAGTTGGAATTTTGATGGGGATTGCATTGAATCTGTAGATTGCTTTTGGCAAGATAGCCATTTTTACAATGTTGATCCTGCCAATCCATGAGCATGGGAGATCTTTCCATCTTCTGAGATCTTCTTTAATTTCTTTCTTTAGAGACTTGAAGTTCTTATCATACAGATCTTTCACTTCCTTAGTTAGAGTCATGCCAAGGTATTTTATATTATTTGTGACTATTGAGAAGGGTGTTGTTTCCCTAATTTCTTTCTCAGCCTGTTTATCCTTTGTGTACAGAAAGGCCATTGACTTGTTTGAGTTAGTTTTATATCCAGCTACTTCAATGAAGCTGTTTATCAGGCTTAGGAGTTCTCTGGTGGAATTTTTAGGGTCACTTATATATACTATCATATCATCTGCAAAAAGTGATAATTTGACTTCTTCCTTTCCAATTTGTATCCCCTTGATCTCCTTTTGTTGTCTAATTGCTCTGGCTAGGACTTTAAGTACAATGTTGAATAGGTAGGGCGAGAGTGGACAGCCTTGTCTAGTCCCTGATTTTAGTGGGATTGCTTCCAGCTTCTCACCATTTACTTTGATGTTGGCTATTGGTTTGCTGTAGATTGCTTTTATCATGTTTAGGTATGGGCCTTGAATTCCTGATCTTTCCAAAACTTTTATCATGAATGGGTGTTGAATCTTGTCAAATGCTTTTTCTGCATCTAACGAGATGATCATGTGGTTTTTGTCTTTGAGTTTGTTTATATACTGGATTACATTGATGGATTTCCGTATATTGAACCATCCCTGCATCCCCGGGATGAAACCTACTTGGTCAGGATGGATGATTGTTTTGATGTGTTCTTGGATTCAGTTAGCAAGAACTTTATTGAGGATTTTTGCATCGATATTCATAAGGGAAATTGGTCTGAAGTTCTCTATCTTTGTTGGGTCTTTTTGTGGTTTAGGTATCAGAGTAATTGTGGCTTCATAGAATGAGTTGGGTAGAGTACCTTCCGTTTCTATTTTGTGGAATAGTTTGTGAAGAACTGGAATTAGGTCTTCTTTGAAGGTCTGATAGAACTCTGCACTAAACCCGTCTGGTCCTGGGCTTTTTTTGGCTGGGAGACTATTAATAACTGCTTCTATTTCTTTAGGGGATATAGGACTGTTGAGATCATTAACCTGATCTTGATTTAGCTTGTCTAGAAACTTGTCCATTTCATCCAGGTTTTCTAGTTTTGTTGAGTATAGCCTTTTGTAGAAGGATCTGATGGTGTTTTGGATTTCTTCAGGATCTGTTGTTATGTCTCCCTTTTCATTTCTGATTTTGTTAATTAGGATGCTTTCCCTGTACCCTCTATTGAGTCTGGCTAAGGGTTTATCTATCTTGTTGATTTTCTCAAAGAACCAGCTCCTTGGTTGGTTGATTCTTTGAATAGTTCTTCTTGTTTCCACTTGGTTGATTTCACCCCTGAGTTTATTATTTCCTGCCTTCTACTCCTCTTGGGTGAATTTGCTTCCTTTTCTTCTAGAGCTTTTAGGTGTGTTGTCAAGCTGCTAATGTGTGCTCTCTCTAGTTTCTTTTTGGAGGCACTCAGAGCTATGAGTTTTCCTCTTAGGAATGCTTTCATTGTGTCCCATAAGTTGGGTATGTTGTGGCTTCATTTTCATTAAACTCCAAAAAGTGCTTAATTTCTTTATTCCTTCCTTGACCAAGGTATCATTGAGAAGAGTGTTGTTCAGTTTCCACGTGAATGTTGGCTTTCTATTATTTATTTTGTTATTGAAGATCAGCCTTAGTCCATGGTGATCTGATAGGATGCATGGGTCAATTTCAATATTTTTGTATATGTTGAGGCTTGTTTTGTGACCAATTATGTGGTCAATTTTAGAGAAGGTACCATGAGGTGCTGAGAAGAAGGTATATCCCTTTGTTTTAGGATAAAATGTTCTGTAGATATCTGTCAGGTCCATTTGTTTCATCACTTCTGTTAGTTTCACTGTGTGCCTGTTTAGTTTCTGTTTCCATGATCTGTCCATTGGTGAAAGTGGTGTGTTGAAGTCTCCCACTATTATTGTGTGAGGTGCAATGTGTGCTTTGAGCTTCACTAAAGTTTCTTTAATGAATGTGGCTGCCCTTGTATTTGGAGCATAGATATTCAGAATTGAGAGTTTCTCTTGGAGGATTTTACCTTTGATGAGAATGAAGTGCCCCCCCTTGTCTTTTTTGATGACTTTGGGTTGGAAGTCAATCTTATCAGATATTAGGATGGCTACTCCAGCTTGTTTCTTCATACCATTTGCTTGGAAAATTGTTTTCCAGCCTTTCATTTTGAGGTAGTGTCTATCTTTTTCTCTGAGATGAGTTTCCTATAAGCAGCAAAATGTTGGGTCTTGTTTGTGTAGCCAGTTTGTTAATCTATGTCTTTTTATTGGGGAGTTGAGACCATTGATATTAAGAGATATTAAGGAGAAGTAATTGTTGCTTCCTGTTATTTTTGTTGTTAAAGTTGGCATTCTGTTCTTGTGGCTGTCTTCTTTTAGTTTTGTTGAGGGACTATCTTCTTGTTTTTTCTAGGGAGTGGTTCCCGTCCTTGTATTGGTTTTTTTCTGTTATTATCCTTTGAAGGGCTGGATTCGTGGAGAGATAATGGGTGAATTTAATTTTGTCATGGAATACTTTGGTTTCTCCATCTATGGTAATTGAGAGTTTGGCTGGGTATAGTAGCCTGGGCTGGAATTTGTGTTCTCTTAGTGTCTGTATAACATCTGTCCAGGCTCTTCTGGCTTTCATAGTCTCTGGTGAAAAATCTGGTGCAATTCTGATAGGCTTGCCTTTATAAGTTACTTGACCTTTTTCCCTTACTGCTTTTAGTATTCTATCTTTATTTAGTGCATTTGATGTTCTGATTATTATGTGTCGGGAGGAATTTCTTTTCTGGTCCAGTCTATTTGGAGTTCTGTAGGCTTCTTGTATGTTCATGGGCATCTCTTTCTTTAGATTTGGGAAGTTTTCTTCAATAATTTTGTTGAAGATGTTTGCTGGTCTTTGAGTTGAAAATCTTCATTCTTATCCACTCCTATTATCCGTAGGTTTGGTCTTCTCATTGTGTCCTGGATTTCCTGGATGTTTTCAGTTAGGATCTTTTTGCATTTTCCATTTTCTTTGATTGTTGTGCCGATGTTCTCTATGGAATCTTCTGCACCTGAGATTCTCTCTTCCATCTCTTGTATTCTGTTGCTGATGCTGGCATCTATGGTTCCAGATTTCTTTCCTAGGGTTTCTATCTCCAGCGTTGCCTCACTTTGGGTTTTCTTTATTGTGTCTACTTCCCTTTTTAGGTCTAGTATGGTTTTGTTCATTTCCATCACCTGTTTGGATGTGTTTTCCTGTTTTTCTATAAGGACTTCTACATGTTTGGTTGTTTTCCTGTTTTTCTTTAAGGACTTGTAACTCTTTAGCAGTGTTCTCCTGTATTTCTTTAAGTGAGTTATTAAATTCCTTCTTTATGTCCTCTACCATCATCATGAGATATGCTTTTAAATCCAGGTCTACCTTTTCAGGTGTGTTAGGGTGCCCTGGACTGGGCGAAGTGGGTGTTCTGGGTTCTGATGATGGTGAGTGGTCCTGGTTTCTGTTAGTAGGATTCTTACGTTTACCTTTCGCCATCTGGCAATCTCTGGAGTTAGTTGTTATAGTTGTCTTTGTTTAGAGATTGTCCCTCTGGTGATTTTGTTACCCTCTAGCAGCAGACGTGGGAGATTAGCTCTTTCTTCTGAGTTTCAGTGGTCAGAGCAGTCTCTGCAGGCAAGCTCTCCTCTTTCAGGGAAGGTGCACAGTTATCTGGTGTTTGGACCTCCTCCTGGCTGAAGATGAAGGCCCAAAACAGGATCTTTCCCAGAAGCTGTGTTGCTTTGGCCAGGAAGGTGGCCGGTTGTGTGGAGCCGAAGATGGCACCGCCTCAGAAGCTCTCTGGATCTCGCCTGTCCCAGAAACTGCTGGCCTCTGTATTCCGCACCCTCACCCGTGCAGCCTGCCCTCTGCAGAGTCCCGGAGCCAAGGTGGCTCCCGCCGGAGGAGCCTGAGGCAGAAACCTCTCGGGCCGGGCGGATCCCTGTGCTCTCATCAGGAAGGTGGCCGGTTGTCTCAAGACTACTTCTCCCTGCTCTTTTTTTTTTTTTTTAATAGAATGCATCTTCTTGAAAAGACAAAACACAAACAATATCATTCATCTGTTTACATGTACATAGTCACTTCTTTCCTATAGACTTTGCCTCCATGGCATCCTGAATGTATTGAGAATTGGCTATAGATTTATCCAAATATTTGTAGAATCTAATACTAAGACAAGAGTACAAAGGGAGGCCCATGTAATATGTGCCCTAATACCCAAAAGATGTAGATTAAGCTAAGGGACTCTTAAATAAATTTACTTTCCTGTCTTGATGATTGTATTTCTTTTTTTTTTTAAATTGGATTTTTTCTTCATTTACATTTCAAATGCTATCCCAAAAGTCCCCTATACCCCCCCCCCCCACTCACTCCCACTTTTTGGCCCTGGCTTTCCCCTGTACTGAGGCATATAAAGTTTGCTAGACCAAGGGTCCTCTCTTCCCAATTAGGCCATCTTCTGCTACATATGCAGCTAGAGACACAGTCTCCCTGCTCTTAAAATCCCTTGGTTGTCTCCAGTTCCTTGTGTGTGGTAGAGGCCCCCTGGGCTGCTTTCTTCCCATCCACATTAGCATATCCATTGTCCTTGTTCAGCTCTCATCTATGCAGCAGTCCTGCCTTAAAAAAAAATTAGTAAAAGCATTTTTTCCATCTAAAAGAGAAATAAGTTCAAATAAAAGCAAGTAAATACAGAAACAAATGAAGAACAATAAAGTGTTAGGGGCTGGGTTACATATCTGTGGTTGAAAACTTGTCTGATATATGCTCAAATTATTCCTGGCTTCACTTTCCAGCAACTCAATAAACCAAAAAAAAAAAAAAAAAAAAAAACCAAAAAACAACAAAAAGTGTGTGTGTTGGCGGGGAGAGGACACTAAGTAAATATTAATATGAGAGCAAATAAGAAAGCATATTACTCAAGGGGGCTTGGGGGAGTAGTTCTTTTAAAATTTTGTGAGATGTCAAAATGATGGAATCAAAGTGTATGTTAATTAAAAGTACAAAGTTTTGAAAGGGAGATAAGCAATGTAAAATATTCTAGGGTTTTAGCATTGAAAGTCACTGGTAAAGCTAATAATCTATATTAGAATATTATTAGATAAAAATGTCTGAAATTACTTCCAAAAAAGTCTGACTTAGAAGGTGACAGAGGGGAAAAGTAAAATAATAAAATCTGATTAATCACAAAGAAAAGGGCAAGAAATGAGAGAAAAATAACATGAAATAGGTCAATCAAATATAAATGAACAATAATCTAGTAGAAGATAGAAATTCATACCTTTCAGTAATTACATTCAAGAGAAATGGACTAAACATTTCAAGTAGAATACTAAAATATCAGATTGGACATATTCCACTCACAGAAACGTGGCTTGAATACACAGTTCTGAGAGGAGAAACATAAAAACATGTAGAAAGATGCAGCCAGAAACAGAAAACTAAAATAATTATTGACTCATTATAATTAGGTAAATAATTATTAGATAAATTAATATTATTTTTGTTAAAATCTGAATAGCCATGCTAATGTCTGGTATTTTAGTCTTATAAAAGGCACACATGATTTTGAAGTTGGTTTTACTGGTTTTACAATAAGAGGCTAAGATGGTCATATTAACATAAATTAGTTAATTATGTAATTATTAGTAATTATATATTACTAACATGAGTTAGTCCTCTACTAATTTGGTCCTCCACTGGTGGCACTTTTTGGAAGTTGGTGGAGCCTTGCTTGAGGAAGTGAGTCACTGGGGTAGACACTGAGGCGTTAAAGCACAGTCCCACTTCCTGTTCTGCTTCTTGAGTGTGGATCCAATGTGACCAGCCTCCTGCACCTGCCCCCATAGTACTGGAAAGCCCAACCAACTCTATTTTTGAAGAAACTCCATTTTGTGCAAGATGGAGGGCTAACTCCAATTCCAGGAAGAAAAATCACACCTGAGCAATCATCCTATGGTACTCCCCACCCCCTTTAGCAATGGCCAGGCTACAACAACAAGGTCAAGGTACCTGAAATGACCCAAGACATCCTGCAGAGAATAGATAACCTGACCGTCCCGTTTGTCAGGTGGTTCTACCCTCGTGTTCGGTTCTTGCAGATTATGCCAGAAATGCAGCTTTTAAAATATTAACTTGCTGACCCATATAGAAATTCCCCACGTTTGCTGTAACCACAATAAACACACTGAACCCCTAGACTGGGGGCTCTCACTGACCTGCTGCAATGGGAACGGCGAGAGACCTAGCTCAAGAGGTCATAATAAAAGACCCTTGTGTATACGCATTGGAATTGGGTCCTTGATGGTCTTTTGGGATCCCTGCAACTTGGACATAACACCACCTTTGCTGTCTGGTGCCATGTTGCCTCTGGTATAGAAGATCGCCCTTCTTGTTTCTCCCATCATGCCCCTTCACATTTCTCCCATCATGCCCCTTCACATTTCTCCCATCATGTTCTACTTACTGTTTTGTTTTTGTCATTGTTACAAATAGATCCTTATACCTCAGTAAGAATCTATTTTGTTAAGAGCAACTTATATCGTTTTAAGGTGAATGTTGTGTAGCCCAACTGAGGTTGATTGTTGAGTTATTATCTGTATTGGTTGGAGATGAGTGACAGGTCATCTGTGTGCTGATCTCATTTCTTGTCTCATTTTGGATTAGATGCCTCTGGTAGGCTCTTATCTTTAGGCATAGCCTTATCATTAAAATAGCATAATGTCACCACAAACCAAAGAACAAGACAGCTCTGTAAACTACCCCTGAATTACATATTAGAAATGTTTCTCAGTGGCTTTAGAAATTTTGTCATCACAGTTCTCTTCTATGATTTGAGGAATTTCATGGTCAAGTGAGTGGTGGCTGTTCTTGTTTGTCAACTTGACTACATCTAGAATGAACTACAATCCAGAAATGGAGGGCAAACACCTGTGAACCAGGTCTTGAGGCTGGAAGACACAGGCTTCTAACCCGGATCTTGACATGGCAATCTTGAGGCACAGTGGTCATGAAACCTTAGGGCCAGGCAAGGTAGTATACACCTTCAATCCCAGGAGACTGAAGCAAGAAAATCTCTGAGTTCAAGGTCAGCCTGGGACAAAGCAAATTCCAGATGCAGTCATGGTAGATCTGGGCCACACCTTCTGCTGGAGGCATACACAAGGAGATTGGAAGAAGGAAGACTGACTCTTCTCTTCACCTGCTTGAGTTTATTTGCCAGCATATCTGTTGAAGCCTACCTCTTCAGAATTCCAGTTGATACAGAAGACCAGGTTGAACAACTAGCCTTATGGGACTGAGCAACTACTAGAGTTTTTTGGACTTCCCATTTATAGCTGCCCATTGTTGGGTTAGTTGGACTACAGAGTGTAAGTCGTTACAACAAATTCCCTTACTATATAGAGACGTTCCATAAGTCCTGCGACTCTAGAGAGCCCTAACTAATACACAGTGCATCTTAAAGTTTACCGGTCACATCGCGTGACCTGACCTGTAGTTCCTTTACAGCCAACAGTAGGTTGAGATACAGCATTTCCAGTGAGTTTGCAGATAATGAAAATGATGCTGGTCTTTTGACCACAATTTCAATAGGAAACATTTACACCAGTGATCCTGAACCCTGGCTGCATACAGAAGGTTGCAGAAGCACCCATGCCTAATGTCCATTCAGCAGGATTTAATCATTGCTTCTCAGTATGGCACCTTCCAAAATCCTTCTAGGGAAGAATGCCAGGTCTACATAAGGGCGTACAGATGCCCCCTCCTAAATACATATGTACATGGTATTTTTTTCATTTCATTTCTAGATGATAATGATTCCAATGATCTAATTTATATAAATTAAATACTTATGCTTTAAATAAAAGAGCTTTTAAGAAAATGGCATAAGATAAACCCCTTAATTTAGTTATCTTTAAAGACCAGCAATTAATAACTGAAGACTGAGGTTCTAGTTCCAATGTAACTGTATTTGGGCGTGAGAAGTTTAGAAAAGGAATTAAAGTTAAAGTTGTATGAGTAGTGTCCTTGTGAAAAGAATAAACATAACAGATATATTGCACACAGAGAAAGGGCTATGTAAGCAAGAAGGCAGCCACCTGTAAGCCTGAGAGAGGGCTTGGGAGCAAGCAACCCTGCTGCTGATACTTTCATTGTAGACTCCAAAATTCCAGGCTTTGAGGAAATAAATTCTTGCTTTTAAGCTGCTCCATCTACACCATTTGTTACCGAAAATCTGTCAGCCTAACACAGACTTTCCCATGAAAAATTCTTGTTTTCTAAGACTAATGTCTGTTTCCTAGATATTTCTTTGTTGAGCAAACAGTTTTTGATATCTACTATTGAGTATACATTCATTGGGAACCCTAAATACACTATTTAAAGGAAGGAAAACTGAACATTATCACTAAGCAGATGCGAATAAGTGGTGACTTCCTTAATAGTCTGTGTAATCATTCTGAGGGCCGGGAGAGAGATTCAGCTCATATCTCATTTTGCTTCCACGTCTTCTTGATTTTGGTAAAAGTCAAGTGTAATCTTGTATATGTTTGTGTGGCCATCAATGGTTAGGTAATGATATGAAGTTGAAGGTGGGACCCAGTGGAAACTATTTTCCACTTTACATATCCACTGTCAGGATTCGGTTGGTGTGGTAGAGTGGTTCTTGAATGCTGTGCTATGGCTATTTTGGAAATCTCATAGGCGCACAAGTTATTTGACAACTTGGAGGAATGCACATGCTCTCTAGATGGATACTATAAAACTCCTACTTCAAGTTAATGCACAATTTCAGTCTCTTGGTACAGTCTTCTCTTGATTATATAACTTTGCATGGCCTGGTTTTTGGTGGTCTTTGTGATATGAAACATGTATAACAGGAAATACAAAGGTATTTAGATTGTTGTGAATCTTCTTAGAGCTACATAGTGCCTGGATGGATATGCACCATCAGTGAGCACATTTACTTAAGAATAAAATAAAAATAAACTTTGACTTTTTAAAAATACACAGCTATTACATTATTAGAAAAAATTAAGAATGTTCCACAAACTACTTAGTGAAAGAGCTATTTGATTTTCTCTGTGTTGTTTTGGCTTAGGGATATTACAAAGAAGATACAAACACACTAAGAACCTATGAACCAAGATCTGGGCTAGTGGCTTGTATTTCCTCTTGGAATTATCTTTCAGGAGGAGGGAGCTATCACATGACAGGTCCAACCATCCTGAGTCTGAGGAAAGCAAATGAGGCTATGTAGAAAAGTTACATGAAGATAGATTGGTGCCTATGCAACCTCTGACTATCCCAGTCCTTTGCACCACAAGGAAGTGGGGGATGCCCACCTTCTGCTGGTTTCAGTGCCACCTGAAAGCAAAGTGAGTAGCCATCATGTGACACACATCATATGAACCCACAAGCCATATTCAGAGAAATATGCTGCTGTAAGCCTTGAGGTTTCTTGTTTGATTCATTTTGTTCAGAGACAAGGTCTCACTACATAATGTAGGTTAACCTTGAACCCATAACCCTTCTGCCCCAGTGTCCCCTAGCCTGGGATTATAGGCAACTCAGCTACATGAAGCGACTTCATTTTAAAAGTTTTCAGAGAAGAAATTGATAACTGGAACATAAGTAAGGTACAGCTAAAACATAAAAAAGCATGTGGTATTTGTTTTCAGACAGAGTAATAAGTGAGAGAATATCCACAGGGAGTCTTTTAGCAAAATCTAGAGAGACTTCAAAGAGATTTTAGTGAGGCCTTGAAAGATGGAGAAGAAAATGTCGCTTGGGGTGAGAGGAGAAAAAGGAGGGTTGGGGCTGTGTGGGGTGAATGTTGATGGTACTGTCACCTGCGCTAGCAGGGAAACTTTGTAACTTGCTTAACAGAGTGTGGTTGAAATGACATCCTGAGCCTTCTATGCTTAGATCAGGAGAAGACACACAGCTCTGGGGGATGCTCTGAAGAGCTGGGATGCATGGGAGAGTGTAGTTATCGCAGAAGAAATTTGATTACCCTGAGGCTGCCAGGCCACAAACAAGAGGAAGCTAACCAGGTAGAGAGAATGCTTGAAAAGAGAGAGATTGCTACCTACTCCAACATATGCAGCCATCCCAGCCCAGATGACAGACAGACATACAGTCCAAAAAGTCTTCAAATATTTCCAGCCTCTGACAGTACCATGCACTAGCAGTGTTACAAAGACTGCCAAGTGAGGGACCTACCAGGCTGAGCCCATCTGCCTCTAGAAGTAGGAAGCAATAATGTTAGTGTTCTGTGGCACCTCATATTATCATCAGCAGTTAGTAGCACTTCACTTACCCCACCCTTACCAAATCTATGGCTATTGAGCCCATTTAGAAATTGCTGTATATACCCAAAAGCTAAATTCAATGGATCAATTGCTTGGGCCAGCAGAGAAAACACAAGGCTCTCATGCCCAAGTTTTCTCCCTAAGTAGCTCTGGTTTTGTGCTAATGAGTTAAGTACAGTGTACCTCAATTTCATCATTTGTAAAGCGAGCAGATAGTTTGTATCCCCTACCCCCACAAAGTTATAATTGAGAAGGAAGTAGATACAAAATAGAAAAACAGATATGGAGAAACAGCATAGCATGAATCAAAGCTGTTAGAGTGAGTCTGTAGGAATGAGACCTGGCTTTGAACAACCTATGTGCTTTGGGTCAGAAGGGATAGTGCTCAGTCCACAGCAGCCACTGTGCTCATTCTTAGAACTCTGTCTCAGAGACAACAGGACCGAGTTTAGTGTATAAGGCTGAACAGCAGAAGAACAACCGAGTAGAGTCGTAACAGTTTAAAATAGATAGCAGATGCCACTTCAAACGTATAATCAGCCAGTGTCTCAGGAGAACACAGCCCACACTGCCTTTCAGGAGTGGATGTTTGGAGCCTGCTACACAGTGGAAGTACAGAGACCTCCAGGATGTAGGACTCCAGGAAACCAAAACAAACCAAGCAACCATAAACAGTTTATATGCCATTCTGTGTATGCTGATGTCTGTATCTTGTGTAATAAATTATTCCAAAATGAATGACCTCAAACAGTATGCATTGAATGTCTCACGGTGTTTCTATAAGTTAGAAATCTAGGAGTGTCTTAGCTATGTGGTGTCATGTCAGGAATGTGACAGTCTGATTAGGCTGCCATTATGTTCTAAAGGCCTGATATAGAGGATGGAGGTTCATTTCTAAGATGGCATTCAATCATAAGCTAAGAAAAGGAGGCACTATTTTCTTATCATGTAGACTTCATGGTAATGTTGCTTCACAAATGTCTTTACAGTATGTCTGCTAAATTCTCTTAGAGAATGGAGAACAAAGCAGACACTTAGCTCCTGGGACCTTGCCTCAGAAACCATGTGCCATACATAATGCCTGCAATGGCTTTTTGTTTGACTAGTCAGGCCTACTTCTTGCTTAGTGAGAGAAAACATTACAAGCTGTGCATACTAGACTAAGCAGGGTCCAGTATGGAGGGAGGCCACCACAAAAGTCTAGCATGTACAAAAACAAAACAAAACACAACAAAAAGCCCAGAAACCAACCAACCAACCAACCAACCAACCAACCAACCAACCAACAAACCAGAAACAGAGAAAGATTTCAAGGGGGTGAGGATGAGGGCAGGATGTGTGGTAGAAGCGTGGTGTGATGAGCTCCCACAGAACAAGAAAAGTGAGGATGCTGAGTATGAAGCCAGGAGAGGGGACCCAGGTCTACTTCCCACTTCTTTGAGAGTCTTCTGTCTTTCAGAACTACCTTTGCCTTTTGTCTCTCTTCTTGTGAGCCACACTCAGCAGAAAGACATACATTTGGAAACTGGCATCACCTGGTATGAACCAGTTTTCTCTCCAGCATCCTCACACTGCCACAGAGGCTCTAGACACACAGAACAAGAAAGGGGGGCAAGGGGACTCACTCATACACACAGCTGGCAAGTGATAGTACTTGGATCCAGACCTGGATTCGTTTGATGCCAAAGCCTTATTCATCCTACCACATTATCACCTTGTTTCCCGGGATGAGAGGAGGATTCCAGGTTTTCGTGTCTTCCTCCCATCTGGGTTCTCAGGCTCATGCTCATGCTCAGGCACCAAATCTGTCTGATCTGGTGTGGAGATGACAACTTCCTGGTCATTGGTGCTGCTCTGTAGCATCCTTGCTGTCTTTCTCCCTCATTGCCTCATCTTCTTTCATATCTCAGCCACATGCTTCTTCCTCTGTTTCTCCCTCCCATGTTATTTGTCTCTGTTAACAGGATCATTTATCCCCATAAAGCATCCTGAGAGACAAGGATTGAAGGAGGCAGCTGCAAAGTCAGGGTACTAAAGACCCTCTGCGGGAAGCTGTGGATACGGAGACCTTCTTCATCTGACCTATGAAACCTGTAGAACTCAGAGGAAAGGTGACTCTAAACTCTCTTTCCATGGGGAACGGGCCTCCAGACTGGAAGGCATCCAGAGGGGCAGGCAAGTGACACACACTTTTAACTACTGCTAACTTGAGAATGTTAGACTCAGTGAGGAGCATTGCTAACTTGCTTCCTGACAGGTGGTTGCCAAAGAGTAGGAGCAGAGCGGGGTCATTTCTGCATCTAGTGATACCACGGGGACCCTGGCTCTGCACACAGGGACTTTTCTTTGCTCCCCCCCACCCCCCTACTCAAAGGTCTGAATTCAACACACACACACACACACACACACACACACACACACACACACACACACTGGAAGGATAGTTAGCTAGATAGACAGATAGATACAGACATCAGCGTACACAGAGCCACACATACATTGATTATGGTTGGTTTGTTTTAGTTTCCTGGAGTCCTACATCCTGGAGGTCTCTGTACGTTCATTGTGTAGCAGGCTCCAAACATCCACTCCTGAAAGGCAGTGTGGGCTGTGTTCTCCTGAGACACTGGCTGATTATATGTTTGAAGTGGCATCTGGAAGAAATAGGGGGGCTTTAGGTGCAGGTTGTTGTAAGAGCTTTATTGGGGTATCAGCATTTGATGGGTTTCTTTATAGTGGCATTAAGTGAATTGGCATGTCATAAACTGTCCCGTGGGGTGTCTTGGAGGTGAGAAACATCAGAAATAAAGGAAACCTATCTATCTCATATACAGTCCAGCTGGCATTTTCTTCAAAATTTAACCCTCTCGGGTACTCAGGTTGGTATGCTTCTCATTCAGTCTAACATGCCCCAGTGTTGAAACTGCTACAGAGGCAATGAAGGTTGAGAAATTTTAGAAAGCAGAATGTTTGGGTAACAACAACTCCTACTAATTCTAGACACCTGTAAAGAATCCCTTTTGAGAAGCCACCCTCTAGGTTTTCAGGTAACCTTTACTCTTGGAGAGGTTTTGAGAATCATGCAGACATCTTAACTACTTTGTGACTTTGTGCGTTAGCCAGCTTTTCATTACTATAGTAAGATTCTCAAGACACTTAATGAAGGAAGAGATAAAGCTTATTGGGACTTACAGTTTTGGAAGATTTACTTCAAGATTAAGTAGTCTTAGTTTTGGAGTTCTGGGGTGACAGCTCTCATGGCCAGAATGTGTGGAAGAGAGATTCTATCATCTCATGAACTAGGGAGCAAACAGTGGAAAAAGAGGACTCTATCCCCACAGTCCCTGCAGGTGACCCTAATGACTAGAGCATGTATTTCTAAGCTCTAATTCCCAAAGGTTACATTGCTTCTCAGTAATTACACCCTAGTGACCTGGCTTTATTGCAGGTCCCCCTTTGGAAGACACTCAACTGCAAACAGTAGCATGTATGGCCTATGTCTCTTTCTGAAGGAAGAAGACTGACTCGGTAGGTTTTGATCAGTGCCAGAGTCAGTAAGTGGCCTACTTAGGGAAACCCCTTTTCTGTCTGTATCCTCCCTGTCTCTGCTCCCCTTTCTCTGTGCTTGTGAGTCATTATAGTGCAGCGGCTGTGTCAGAATCAGACAGCTCAGTTCTTGACCCACTTGTCTGGCATTTTGACAGAAATAGGAATTCCTTTGCCACTTGAGGGCTGTTGAGCTTTTTGAGTGTGTCCTAACAGCAGGCCGACTTTCATAGAGTTTTAATTGAATGCAGGAAGTCTGTTGGAAGGACTCTCGAGAAAAGGGTTGATTTCCAGTACCACAGCACTCATCCAGCCCTGATTCTGTGATTCCACCCCTTCCAGCCAGAGAGGAATTCAGGCTAAAACGCTATTCCACCCAGTCTGACTGGCCATGAAATGACCCAGGAAAGAGGTCAGGAAAGCCCTCACCCATGGCCTGAGAACCTCTTCTGGCCCTGCAAGTGAGACTCAAGGTGATTTTGAAGACTCCAATTCTGTTTTCTTTCATTAGCTGATGTTTGACTCTTTGAGTGGACTTGAGGATTCTAGCCAAGTTCTGTAGTTCCTGGAAAGCGTGCTCAGGCGCCTTTAGCCAGGTCTCACAGGAGGACCCACACGAGAGAGAAGAGGCAGCAGGAGCACTAGAGGCTTAAAGGAAAGGCAGCTTTGCCAGTTTGCAAGCTCAGTGTTGGTCCAAAGAAGAGCTTCTTGCTGATGAGAGCTTGTGTTCCTGAATTCAGAATGAAACTCATCTGCTCACTTCTGTTTCAAAATCTAGGGCTTCCTTCTTGCCTGGCAAAGGCGACACTAGTCAAATACCTGATGACAGAGGACGGGAGAAGTGTGCAAAAAGCTGTGTTGATTGCAGCTCAAGTTCAGGTGAACTGTCAGAGACAGGCACTTTAGAAGGTGTCTTCCATGGCAGCCATGACTTTTGGCAAGGAGCTGCAGGCTGGCAGTGGGGGAGTTAATCTCTTCTTTGTCACTGAGGCCGTTGGAATTTGCACTTGTGGCTGCTCTGTCTGACTGGAGGGTGGCCTGTTCTTTTCCTTGAAGTATTCTGCTTGTAGAAGGGCCAACTTTGATATCCAACATCACAGGCGTCTACCATGTGGCTGATGAAATGGATATTTCTTTCCTTTTCTTCAAGGCACAGTGAGGGGCAGGATTTGTTCATCTTAGATCTTTTCCACTTCCTCAGGTATGATTTCATATAGACTCATCAAGGTCCAAATATATATGTACACATGCAGACGCATGCCTTCTCTCAGAGGCAGGCCAGCACAGTGGCAGATTGCTTGGAACTGGTCACGTTATGTGGGTCTTCCCCTCTCTGGGCCTTTTCTTGCTCATCTGTGGAGCTGCCAGTAATCAGCCCTCACCATGAAGATTAATGGAGTCAATATATATAAAGTTTTTAGAAGAGTACAAGACACAAATAAGCTCTCTATACTAGGTATTATGATTTTATGATTACTTATTTCTTCATTTCATGTGCATGGGCTTTGGGCTTTTTGCTTATTTATGGTGCTCAGGATCTAAGCCAGGGTCTTACACATGGTAGCTACCTGTTTTTCCTCTGAGAGAACCCACACACATGAGCTTTTTTTTTTTTTTAAGATTTATTTATTTATTACATGTAAGTACACTGTAGCTGTCTTCAGACACACCAGAAGAGGGCGTCAGATCTCGTTACAGATGGTTGTGAGCCACCATGTGGTTGCTGGGATTTGAACTCTGGACCTTCAGAAGAGCAGTCCGGTGCTCTTACCCACTGAGCCATCTCACCAGCCCCACACATGAGCTTTAATACAGAGGTTGTTAGCAGGACATCAGACTTTCCCAGGCTTAGGAGTGTGTTCTTCAGTCCATTGATATTTTGGGTCAGGGTTCCCTGTTGTGAAGATATAAGAGGTAAAGATTATTTGAGAGTAGAACTGTAGCTGATATCTTCAGCCATCCTACATACTCTGTCCCTCCCCTTAGGGAAGGAAACAGTTAACACATAAGGCTGAAACTCTGCGTTAATTATCTTTTTCTACTATGAGAGAATGAAAAGGAAGTTGAATATGAAAATGACGGGCTGATTTGATTTCTTGCCTTACCATAAAGTTTGAGTTTATATTACTCCTTCTCCTTACCCATGGTGGTGGGGTGTTCACTCCAAGACCCCAAATGGATGCCAGAAACTGTGGAGAGTACTGAATTCTGGCAGAATATCTTCTCCTTGCACATACCTATAACAATATTTAATTTTTAAGTTAGACACAATATGATAAATTAATAATTAAATAGAATAATTATAACATTATACTCAGTTAATGTTATGATCTTATCACAGCAACCTAGGTATATATTTGTTTCCTTTCCTGACTATGTTGAAAGCTTTCACCGTTTCATATGAAGAGCAGCCATCTTCTCAGACAACATCACTACTCTTGTGGGAGGTCATTAACAAATAAAATAAGTATTTTGTACCAAGTACTTTGATACCCTGTCAATCTAATAACCAAGGGCAAGTACTAAAGGGCGGTAACATGGATTTGCCACATAAAAGAGTGTTCCCATCCTGGTGAGACAGCATAGGACTTAATCACCCTACTTGTACAGCATGAAGTTTAAAATCTATGAAACTGTTGATTTCTGGAATTACCTATTTAACATTTCAGATCCAATGGTCATCTCTAAACAAATGAAACCATTGGTGGTGGGGGCTGTGTGGGTGATGGGGTGGGCTATCATTCATATGTTTACTATAGGTAGAACATAATCTCATTAATTTATATGTGAATGTGTGAAAAGCTCCTTGCTCCACAATGTACATGTCTTATAAGGACATTTAATTGGGGGTGGCTTACAGTTTCAGAGCTTCAACCCATCATCATTGAAGTATGAACATAGCAGTGTCCAGGCAGGCATGGAGCTGGAGGAGCTTAGAATTCTACCTTTTGTTCTGAAGACAGCTAGGAGAAGATTGGCTTCCAGGCAGCTAGGATGAAGGTCTTAAATTTCATGCCCACAGTGATACAGTTCCTCCCACAAGACTACACCTGCTACAGTAAGGCCACACCTCCTAATAGTTCCACTCCCTGGACCAAGCAAAATCAAACCACCATACCAACAAATATCTATATTTTAGTATCAATCTAAAATATATTTCTCTGTATTCATTTGTCTCTTTTTTTCCCCCGTGTGTGTATGTGTGTATGCATATGTGCCTATATGTGTGTATGCCTCTGGAAATTTGTGCCTGTACATATGCCTATGTATGTGTGTGTCTGTTCCAGTGTGTATGCTTCTCTGTGTGTGAGAGTGTGTGTAAGTGTGTATGTGTGTGTGTAGCTGTGTATGTCTGTGTGTGTAGAAGTTAGAGGATAGCCTCAGTTGTCAGTTTTCAGCTTTCAACTTGTTTGAGACAGGGTCTCATCACAGTTCAAGTGTCAGGCAAGCTAGACTGTTCATTTCCAATGTTTCTCCTGTCTCTTGCCTCACATCACCCCACATTACAGACATGTGCCAACTTACCTAGTGTCACGAGAGTTTTGCGGATCCAGACTGTGGTCCCCATGCTTGATTTTAACAACTGAGTCACTCCCCAGCTCCCATCTTCCTCCTTTTAGTGTAATTTTCAACATATTTACTGTTACATTACACAAATTGTGAAAATGGTCATGATTATGAAATGCTGAAGAGTGGGACAAACATAACTTAAAGTTGATTTACCCACATTAGGGAAATTTCCAAATTGAGGTTCCCTTGCGTGTGTGTGTGTGTGTGTGTGTGTGTGTGTGTGTGTTCACAGCATGTACCAATGTATATGTGCAGCACTGCTCTAAACAATAGGGCTCAATTTTGCTGAATCAGAAGTATCATGATAAAACTAAACATGCTCAGGAGTTGATGCTGAAGGAGAGACTTCCAGTGTCCGTGCCTTGCATTCAAAACCCTTCCTGGAAGAGATGAAGAAGAGATGATGCTGGAATTAGGTTTCCACACACTTTTGCCTTGCATGAGGACACTTTTTAAAAAGTGGTCCTTGGACTGAGTTCAAGTCTTGGCAGATTACTAATAAACATTGTGGACTTGGGAAAACCAGTCTCTGAAAGGCCCTTTTCTTATGTGAAGCTTATATTTCAGACACATGAGAAAGGACAAATGATATATACCCAACATGAAGTGCTATGAATGGTCATTTATGCATGAGCCAGGAGTTGAGAAGTGAAGAAGACAAAACATCTGTCTCATGAGTCCCACGACTTGTCTTCTTGATGATGCTGTGGTTCTCTCAGGCTCACCCTATCTAAAACTACATAGCTCTTCCTTCATACCCTTCTTTATTTCCTGTCTCTCTGACAGGCATCATCTCTACCAGATCACACAATCCAGGAGCCCAAGACTCGCATTCATCCCCACAGTTATCAGCAGAGCCATCACTAAGGGTCAAGAGACCCTTAGTATTTATTCTATATGATGGTCATTGCCGTACAGTTTCTCATCTCATGATGGTAAAGAGGATGATAATGGTGACACTGATTTCTTTACATGACAAATGTTTATTGAACACCCATTAGGTGCCAACGAATGACTATAGTCCAAAGATAAACAAAAGCTAGGAACCAGGGAGTGGTCTAATACTAGTATTTAGGAGATAGAGACAGGAAAATAATGAGTTTGAAGTTAACCCTAGGCTATACATCAAAACCCAACCTGGAAAAATATATAGTTAACACCATTTGTCTTTAGGAAAATTCAAATTTAAAGCCACCATGAGGTATGACAATATCTGATTACTTTGCCTAAAACATGGTCCAACAGAAAACCCATAACTCCAGTCGCTGGCACAAATGGAGCAAATGGCATGCCCATACATTTTTGGTGAGAATGTAAAACAGTGGAATCACCGTGGAAACGAGTTTGGCAGGTTCTATAAGATTAAACACACATTTACCATGTAACTCAGCAGTCCCACTCATAGGTATTTGCCCAAGTTAAAAGAAAGTTATGTTCTCATAAAACCTGTATGTGAATATTTATAGCAGCTTTATTCATCATCTCCCCCTAAACTGGAAACAGCCCAAATGTCCTTCAGCCAGGCAATGAATAAATAAACCGAGGTGCATCGAGACTATGGATGTAACAATAAAAGGATATGCAGCAATATGGATGAATCTCAAATGTCTCATCCCAAGTGAAAGGAGGCAGGAAAAAAAAAGGAAGGCCTGTGTTGCCTACTTCCACTTATAGCATGTTCTGAAAAAGGCAAGACTAGGGTGACAGGAAGCAGATAAGCAGGCTCCTAAGGCTGAGGACGGGAGGAGTGAACGCAAAGAACTTGGAGAAGGAAGTCTTCTTGGAGCTGCATGGAGAGAGCCTGGTTTCTGCTTTCCTCCCACCTAGATTCCAGCTTCCTCTCAAATAAAAACCTCACCATAGAACCCTGGTATTGGAGACTCTTTCAGGGTTTGCTAATACTTTCAGCATCCAATATTTTACTCTATACCCTGTGGGGGAACAAGGCACACCCTAAGTTTGTTCCAGGGTCTCTAACTTCCTTCTCCTCTCCTCTTAGACATATGCTATTTCCTTTCCTCTTTGACATGCATGACATTTGCTCCATTTAGCACATCTGAGATAATACACCTGTCTCACTGGTTTGCATCCCTCGTTCCTGAATTAAGAAAGCCCCTCCTTTTAAATGCTATCAGCTGGCCAGAGGCCAGAGCCTTCTCCACTCCAGGAGAACACATGATCTCCGCTGCCCCGATTGCCACCATGGAAGATACCCCCCATACTGATGCGTTGTTGGTGATCATGGATTCTTGCCCAGAAGGGGTGTCACTGAGGACAGTTTCTATCTCAATTTCTTTATCCCTGGCACGGTCATTACTGTGAGACATTCATTCAGTAAGTGTGCTTTGGGGGAAAAATGTTCCCTAATTATAAAGCCTAGAAGGCTGGGCATGTTCAGAGTACAACATTTTCTTGGTGTTCATACATTTGAATCAGGGATATGGAAAAGACTTTATATAAACTGGAATTATTACCTTAGAGTTAAACTTCTCTTACCTCAGCACAGGAACCCAGAAGTGAGGTGTCTCTTCTGAGGTACTTATATTTGTATTATATTTGTCTTATATTCTGGTGGCCAGTGGCTTAGGAGTAAGAGTTGGGGATCCATCCCATAATCAGCCACCAAATGCAGACACTATTGCATATGCCAGCAAGATTTTGCTGAAGGGACCCTGGTATAGCTGTCTCGTATGAGGCTATGCCAGTGCCTGGCAAATACAGAAGTGGATGCTCACAGTCATCTATAAGATGGAGCACAGGGGCCCCAATGGAGGAGCTAGAGAAAGTACCCAAGAGCTGAAGGGATCTGCAACCCTATAGGTGGAACAACAATATTAACTATCCAGTACCCCCAGAGCTCGTGTCTCTAGCTGCATATGTAGCAGAAGATGGCCTATTCGGCCATCACTGGGAAGAGAGGCCCCTTGGTATTGCAAACTTTATATGCCCCAGTACAGGGGAATGCCAGGGCCAAGAAGTGGGAGTGGGTGGGTAGGGGAGCGGGGGGGGGGGCATAGGGAACTTTCGGTTAGCATGTGAAATGTATATAAAGAAAATATCTAATTTAAAAAAAAGAGTTAAGGCAGTTGACTGTAGGATACTGAGCTCACACCTCTCTAAGGTACCACTTAGTTCTGGTCCCAGTTGCATTCATTTGGGGCAGGAAAGATGAGCGCCAGTTTAAATGGTAAACAAGGAAGGCACTTGCTGTTCAGAAACTGGGGCTGGAGAAGCATGTTTCACTTGTTGCAGAATATGTGGCGGGAGCCTAAATGAGTAACAGGTGGGTGGTTTGCCTAGGAAGTAATTAAGGGCATTGGGCAGTCATCTGTATCCCGACCGGGCCGGCTGGCAGCCAGAAGAACCATTCTGTGGTTAACAAGGAAGGAGGTCTGCAGCCCTGGGACCCACGATTTCAGCAGCAGTAATAACTATTAGGTGGACTTTGGCTCCGCGAATGTTTGGAAGGTCTGGAGGGACACGCTAGTGATTCTAAGCTGTGCTTTGCAATTCCCTTAACTGCCCTTGGCTGACCTAGTTATTAAGAACTCTTAATTCCCCAGTCTTGTTAGTGAAACAATCTCTCTCACTTCACATGTAAACATACGTATGTGCTTTCATCCTTGTCTCTCGTGGTCCTAAGTTTTATTTAACAAGATCAAATCTTTAAACTTGGAGGGCATTTTGATATTCTCAGAGTCAACATCCATTACTAATATTACAAGATACAACCACCAAGAGCATACATCTCTGGGAGGCGGGAGGAGCTGTGGAGCTGCAGGGCAAAAGGCATTGGTCCAACTTTCCTGCCAGTGAGAGACTTGCATCCCTGCTGCCCACCCAGGTCTCTGCTGAAGCAGCCTCCTCCCGAGTACTGTGGAGCTCCTAAGATGAGATCTCCTGACTGCCATGTTTAAAATGTCAGCCCCAGATGGTCTGGTGGTTACATTCTCTGAAAACATTCGGGAGCCTCTGCCAACTTTTCTAAGGGATGGGAGAGATAATTTTTTTTAAATGCTGATTAACAGAGCAAAATGTACTTCAGCTGGTAACAGATTTTTTTTTTCCCCCATCCATCTATCCCCCTGCTGCAAAACAACCTATGGTGATTCAAACTTTGGAAAGAAGCTAATGGCTTTGTTGGGAGACAGTATCTCGGGGAAAGGGACAAACTGATTGCTAAATGGGAATTTATGGAATTAGAGCTTTCTTCCCTTGGCAATCAGCACCTTTGCTTGCTAGCCCACAAGGTCCAGGGCTCTATATCTGCTTTGTGCTCTTTCCACATCAAGGGCAAGCTGAGATGGGAGCTGGGGAACTAGAGGTACCATTGGCTTTTCCCTTCCAAGCATATTGCTTCTTCTTAGTTCTCCGACAAGCTTAAAGTAGTTGGAACAGCTTTCTTGTTTACCCTGGTGTAATGCAGCTAATAGGACTTTGCTCCTATGTGGAGATCAGGAATTTGAACACTGAATGGTCACAGGTTATTTTCTTTGCTCATATCTGGACACATTTTTCTCATGGCTCTTAGTGTCTGGATTCTAGACCCTGTCCTGAGATTTGAAGGCTTTTATCATCATTTTTTTTCAGACCGTCTTTAAACTTCTACTGAATTTTTTTCTTCACAGAAAATGACCTAATCAGTGATGGTTTATCTTTCCTCCTCCTGTAATTTTCTGAATTTGTATTTCATGGACAAAGATGTGCACCATCAACAAAAAGCAGGAACTATGGGGCTCTGCAAATCTCTAGTCTTTACTCCACCATCATCACAAGATACAGAGGTTGAGTTCTGCCCAGATGAGGCTTGGAGACACACTTTCCCTTCCCAGTGGCCCAGGAGGGCTATCCTGGTTAGTTCTTTGTCAACTTGACCCAAGCTAGTGTCCTCTGAGGGGAAGAAACGTCAATTGAGAAATGCCTCCAGAAGATCAGGCTATTCTTAGGCAAGCCCTTGAAGGGAATTTTTTAAATATATGATTAATTTTCAGAGGTCCCAGCTCATTGTAGATGGAGATACTCCTGGGCTAGTGGTCATGGGCTCTATAAGAAGGCAGGCTAAGCAAGACATAAGGAGCAAACCAGTAAGCAGCACCCCTCTATGGTCTCTACATCAGCTCCGACCTCTAGGTTCCTGTCCTGTTTGAGTTCCTCCCTTGGCTTCCCTCAGTGGACTGTCTTTCAGGATGTGCAAGCTAAATAAGCCCTTTCCTCCCCAATTTGCTTTTGGTCATGGTGTTTCATCATAGCAATAGTAACTCTAACTAAGATAGAATTGGTGCCAGAATAGTGAAGTATTATTGGGATAGAGCTGACCCTAGCTAGATCTTTTGTGAAGATTTAGGAAGGACCCTGGAACTTTGGGATTAGAAAAGCTATTGAATGTTAAAAGATTGGTGAGCTGTTCAGTGAGAGCTCAACTGGAAGATATGAGAGACATGCAGATAATGGAGGTCTGGTTTTCGAAGTTTAAGGAGTCTATAGAGGGTTGTTTTAGAGATTGAATTAAGAATCCATGGTTCTAGTTTCTATAGGTGAAGAATCATTTGTGATTAACAAGAGACCAATTATCACCTTTGTGATGTGAAAACTTTGGTGTATTCGAACAATTGATACTGGTCAGCTGGAGCTGAGAGATTGGCAATGAGTGAGGCCAGCAGGAGGTGGAATTGTCTGCAAAGTGTTTCCTCGGTGTCAACACACAGAGGCTGTGTTCCAGAGGTGGCCTATGTTAAGCCTCCTGCTATCAGTTGATAGCCATGTGTCAGAACCTCCCATGTGTGAAGGCATGAGGGGGATCGTAGAGAGCAGCTGAGGCTTGGCACAGTGAGAAGACAGGAGAGACCATTGGTGAAGGTGCTCCCTTAGTAGCAGTTGGAAGGCCCAGAATTAAAAGGGTCATGCAGAGGCTTGGCACCATGAAGAGAGCCTGGCGAGGCTATCGCTATTGCTATTGCTATTGCTGTACAGCCTAATTGCAGCAGGAGACCCTGACATTTTGGAGCTGTCAGTACTATGGGATGACTGCTAGGGACAGAAACAGTCATAGGGTGGAATCAGTCTAAGCCTAGAAGATAAGCTGTGTGAGCTATAGATGGCTGTATAGCCCTTTTGGAGGAGCTTAGAAGATTAGGAGTGGACCTCAGACAATGGGCATTGAGTTATTTACACTATTAAAGTTTGGTTTTGCTTTATTCAGATGGTGGCTATGCCCTAGATCATTCCTCTTCAAGTAAGAAAGTATTTAATTTTTTTTTAAATAATTTTACAGGAGCCCACAGTTGAGAGACTTTAAACTTTTAAAGAGACTTTAGAGTTTTACAAAGACTATGGATTTTAAAAGAGAAATTGGATTTTCTTTTTAAAGAGACTGAAATTTAAAGTGATTGAATTTATAAAGACTGTAGGATTTTTAAGTTTCTAGTATGTTTTATTATGTAATGTTGATATTAATGTGTGATCTTGGAGATGAATAAGGAAGAAAAAGTTGTGGCGTAACCATGATATGTTTGTGTATCAAGTTGACAAGGGATAAATTGCCCTGGCTAGTTTTATGTCAATTTGACATAAGCTAGATTGGGCTGTAAGTAGATAAGTCTATAGGGCACTGTCTTAATTAGTAATTGATTGGGGAAGGGACCAGATCATTGTAGATGGAGGCACTCCTTGACTAGTGGTCTGAGGTTCTATAGTAGGCTGAGCAAGCAGTGAGGAGCAAGCTGGTAAGCCACACTCTTCCACAGTCTCTGGATCAGCTCCTGCCTCCAGGTTCCTATTCAGTTTGAGTTCCTAGGTTAGCTTCCCCCAGAAGACTGTGATTCAGAACATGAAAGACAGACGAACCCTTTCCTCCCCAAGTTGCTTAAAGTCATTTGGTTTAATCACAGCAATAATAACTGCAACTCAGACAATAGTCACTCACAGCCCAGGCATTTCCATCTTCTTTTTCTTCTCTTTGTTCTACTTTATGTTATTGACACAATGGTCTGGGGTCTTTTCTGGGCCTCTTCTGAAATCTCTAACTCTGTGGATAGGAGACAGTAAGGTGTCTGGTTCATGTGTAGTTGTGTCTCTGACCTTGTTTTTCGGATGTTCCCTCCTTCCCTTCAGAGATCAGATGGGAGCACATAGCCACGGTTGTTCGGCTGGTCTTCAGTCTGCTAAGTGTTGTCAGAATGCATGTGAGGGCTTCCAGAACTCTGTGATGACTACATTACTAGCTCAGGTTTCCTCAGCTCTCTTCTCTGGCCTGCACAGACTGAGATGCTGGGTACATGAGTTTCCTCAGGATACTGAGTCTGTGGGTAATCACAGGAGTGAAGCCAATGGAACTATCATGACCCTGATTCATCAAAATTCAAAGCCCTTCTTGGTCACATGTGGATTTTCATATTTACTGACAGGTCACATAACACAAATTAGCATTCTAAAATGTTGTTCCCTTAAGCCTTTCTTTTATACTCTGGTGGAGACTAGCATATGCATGTGTAAGAAAGCATATTTGCAGGCACATCCCTTCAGTCTTTGACATGCAGACTCTCAGACAGTACTATTTTATGTTCTTAGTGAAGGCATGTCTAGCACATTTCCTTCAAAGACAGATGAATCAAAGGTATGATCTTTGCCTTTAAGATACTTCCAAATGCCCAGCAGTTCTATTCCAAGGTATAGACCTGTACGAAATGCAAGCATCCGTTCAAACAAAATGTGCACAAGAGTGTTCATAGAAACATTATCCATTACCCCAAAGTGGAAAAAGCCCATATCTCCAACAACTGATGCATGAGTAAAGTTAGCACATCTACTCCGTGGAATATTATGTAGCCATCAAAACAAACGATGCACTGATGCCTGCAGCAAGAGACAGACTTTTCAAACATTAAGGTAAGTGAAAGACCAGCTACAAAAGACCACATAAGATATAGTTCATTTATTTAAAATTTTGAGGATATGCAAATCTATAGGACCAGGAAGCATTAGTGATTTTCCAAGTTAGAGAAGGGAGGAATACCTACATGTAACTTAATGAGTCCTAGGCGTCTTCACAAGAATGACCAACATATCCTGAAATTGGTTGTGGTGATGGTTGAGTTACTCTGTAGTTGCTCTAAAGACTATTAAGTTGTATATTTTAAAAGAGAGGATGGCATGGTGTGTGGGTTGTAGCTCAATCTAGGAGAAAAGTAAGAGATGAAATGTTTAAAAAGAAGCCAGTACAAATTTCTTTTCCTATCTAGACTTCGAGATAAAGTTGTCAGGGTTGTTTTTCTATCCCCCCCCCCACACACACACATAAGGACTCATTTCCTGATGGTAGAGTCTAGTCATGCCAGTAGTGTGCTAGAGTAGGGACAGGTGTCAAGGCTTAACCAGAAACAAATTGGAAACTCTGGAGTTGGAGCAAACCTACCTTGTGACATTTACCACTTCTTACATAAGACGCAGAGGGATTTTTCTCTCTAGGTTTCATGGTGCAGAAATAGCAGTAATGCTGCCATATTCTGTCCTGTGGGTTGTCTGCCTATGTTCTGATTCTCTGATGAGTTAGAAAGAGATGGAGATGGCATACTGGGGAAATGTCGAGGAGGACAAACAGCTCCTGAAAGGAGCCTGAGACTTAAGCTTGATATCCCCTTCTCCGTTTTTCTCCTGATTCAGATCAATTGCCTAATTCTGGGTCTACCACTTGACAGTCCGCCCCTTCCCCTAAAACCTGGGCTATGGTCCTTCAACATCAGGAACATCTTCCTTTACCTTTTCCTGGATTGCCACAGAACCTTCTCAACCTGTCCTGTATATTCCACTTCTACACTTCACCTCGGGGCTACCACTTCTACATCTATTTTCTAAAGAGCAAACCCAATTTGAAAATGTGACTCTGACCTTGAATTTATTTTATAGACATACTTCTCCTGAAATTTGTCTGGATAAAGTCAGATGTATTCTTACTGCTTAGCTCCCACCCATCATCACTCCTCTACAGGCACGGTTAGCCCTTCTAGACCATGAACTAACTTTAGCATAGAGTTCCTTGCAGGCTTAAAGCTTTGTGATAAAAGGCCGTAGCCAGTTCTCCCCCTTCCTCCCCTTCTGCTATTGAATTTCAACTTGTTCAGGTTTCAACTTGAATGGTACTTTTCAATCAGCAAAGCCATGGTGCTTCCCTTTAGCATCTTATCAGATGGTCTTCTCCTCTCAGAGCACCCCCTCATACAGCTTTAGAATAATATGTTACACTTGTAATTAAATATTCATATTAATTATTCATTAAGCATCTGTCCCTGTAACTGGACAGAAAGATTCTAGGAAAGGAAGGCTGTGTTGGGATGATTCCCAAATGTGCCCTGTGCCCTACAGAGGCAGACCAAATGGTTACACTCAATCTCTGTTAGAGCAGAAGGCAGAAATCCCAGCCAAAGGGAGTGAGGCAAGAAGAGCATTGTAAAAGCAAGGCAAGATGTTGGATCTGCTGAAGAATCCTCCAACTAAGCCAAAGCTGACTAAGATGGGCCAGGTCATCCAGGTAAGACTGAGAGGAGCTGGAAAGTACTAACAGTGGTCCCTCTGTGAGGTGCAGAGGTTGTGGGAGTCTGAGGTGTCTGGTGTCGTGTAGTAATGTCAGGGCATAAAGACAGAAAATGCTGTGAAGGCAGGAAGAGACAGGCAAGACCCTGGGAAAGAAATTTCAGATGGCCTTGTCACTGATAACATGCCTTCTAAACTGTAGGCTCGTGAGATCAGGGGGATGCCATTATCACCTCTGGGAAAAAGATGCCCTTGGCTGCTGTTCTCTTTCGTGGAAAGCACCATCTGTCCCTCCTTCAGAGTCTGTGCTGGGCCTGTCACTGGTGACAGGATGACCTTCTCAGAATGGTGGATTTGTGTCAGAACCACCTTTGCTGTGGTGAGGGAGTCAAGGCCTACACCTCAAGAAGAATCTCTTTCTAGATATTCTTGCCCTTCTCGACTGCCCGGATATGTGTCTGCCCAGCCTTATGAAAACCAGGATCTGCCCCGAGGCAGGAAGTGCCACACAGCTGGAGGTAGGCACACATTAAATTCCACTGCTGTCACTCACTCACTGTGTGACCTTGGGCGAGTTTTATTATCTTCCCGGACTTGCAAACTCATTTGCAAATTGGGCACAAGAATAAAACCTATCCTATAAGGTTATCATAAGAATACAATGAAATATTCTATGTACTCAGAAGGAAAATTCCATAAATATTAGATATTTTATTAGAAATTTGTCCCAGTGCCCCACTACCTTTCCTGCAGAGTCTTGTCTTATTAATAATGTATAAGTGTGCTTCCTTACAGCTTACTGTAAGCCAATTTTTCCTGTTGTGCTTCAGGTAAGTGTGGGGAACAGATGGTCACCATGGCCCTGATAGTGCTTTTGGGGACAGATGTTAAGGAGGTCAAGGGCTTGGAGTTTGCCATGGCAGAGATCAGTTGGCCTTTCCCTTATGCTGCAGGTCATCTTCCTCCAGTCTGTTTCTGGAAGATGAGGAAGATTTCCATGAAGAAATGTGCACTGATGTCAAGAACTGCATGCAGCCCTGCAACTTCTCAGTGCTGGAACCTTGGGAGAGCCACTTAATTTCCACTTTTCTCATTGATAAAATCAGCATCCTAATGCCAACCCTTTTCCCTGTGGATTGTCCTGGAGGTGGAAGGAAAGAACATGCATGTCAAGGCTTAGAGCAGAGCCTGAGAAACAACGTTTCATTTAAGCAGTGTGGTGGTGAATTTTATAACCATAATGGGTTAAGTGGTGCTCAGATATCTGGCTGTTTCTTCATGGCTATTTCCAGAAGAAATTAGCACTAGAACCAGAAGACAGAGCGAAGCTCTGGCTCTTTCCAGTGGGGCCAGACTTCTCCAGTGTACTGTGGGTCCAGATAGGACCCCAAAGAGTAGGAAGGGTGAGTGTCCTACCTCTTTAAGAGCTGGGACAGCCATCATATCCTGACTAGGGATATGGAAGCTCCAAGTTCTGCTTCCCTTCCTCCCACAATTTCCCACGCTGGCATTCTTAGGTTGTTGGACTCAGATGGAATTATATCAAGTTTCATAATTTTATAGTTTGTGGAGATCATATTATCGGATTTCAACATTTCACATGAGCCCAATCTCTACTCTCTTTGAATCTATCTGTCTACCTGCTCACCCATCTCTCTCCTTCCTATAGTGTCTGCTTATCTGGGGAACTCCATCCTTTCTTACATTTAAATTTAATTGTGATTGATCAATACAAATCTATCTCCAAATTAGGAAAAGATCTTTTAAGCCATGCATTCTGCTGATTAAGTGTGATTAAGTCATGTAGCCCTTTGGGTGGGTAATTCTCTGGCGTTCCCTCTATTGGTGGTTGTTCCTCCAGTGTCTTGGTAGATGTATTCTTTCTTTAGCCAGAGATAATCAAGTGAATGTGTTGCAGGTCAATACCATGTTTTATAAATTATGTCTCCAATTCATAATCTCCTACTCTTTATACTCGTGAATAATTCTATATATTCCTTTTTACATTAGCATTTTTCAAAATGTCATTCTGATTTTGGTCTTCCAGCTTAAAATTCTCCATTGACCACCTCCCCCCACACCCCACCCTCCAGCTCTAGCCACTTTAGGACAATGGTTCCTCAGTTCAGAAGTTGTCTACAGATGATTTAAAAACTTAAATAATAAGAAAAAAACAGTAAAAAATGGATACAAGATTTGAACAGTATAACTAAGGTAACATATTAAAAATATGTTTTGTGTCATCATTAAATAGAAAAGTATAAATTAATTCCACCATGATATATCACTATTCAGTTATTAGAATTGCCAATATGAGAAGAGGTTTATCATATTAAGTTGGTGAGTCGAGAGAGTAAGACTCTGACATTGGGTTAGCTGGGAACATAAAGTTGTATTATGAAGTTCACAAGTTTCTTATAGTTTTGGTTGTGAGCCTATCCTTTAATAGCTGAGCCATCTCTCCAGCCCTCTCATAGGTTTCTTACGAGAGAAAATCATGTATACCTTAATGATTTAGCATTCAATTCAAAGGCATTTATTTAAGAGAAATGAAAGATTATATTTATGCAAAGATTATGTATTAACATTCATATACAACATTCTTTGTAGTAGAGCTGATATTATCATCAACATCTGTCTTCTAGTAAATGAATGAACAAACAGATCACAAAACAGAGTGTGATTAGTGGCAAAAAGAATGAGTTGTTGATGCTAGACTACATGGCAATCTTAAAGGACTATCAGTCATGTAATTCCCTCTAAGTTAAATATACAATCAAGGTCATGAATAATAGGAAAACATAGTTTGATTGGAACATGAGGAAAGGGCCAAAGCAATGCTCACATAGGGACACAAGGAACAAGGTTAGTGACTGTTCATTATTTTGGTTGTATTGATGGCTTTATGGATATAGATATGACAAAATGTACCAAACTATACACATTAAGTATGTAATGCTTATGTCAAATATACCATAACAAACCTATCATATTAAAAAAATCCTCTAAGAAAACACAGTAAAAAGCTTAGCTGTTTTTGTTCCTGCTCTTTTAGAGTCCCCTTCCTGGCTGCTCTGGACACCGCACATCTCACTTGAAGCACTATAAAAGAGGAAAGAGAGCAAGCACAAAGTTCACACCTGCACAATTGGATTTAGTTCCTCCTTCAGTGCCTATGAGTTAAATACAAATAATAGTTGATCTCCCTGGAAAGCATAAGCTAACAAGAATTTTCTAAATCATAGAAGTCATATCCCCTCGGCAAAATCCACTTCCTCGGTGAAATTATTTCACACTGAAAAAGTAAAAAAGAAAAAAAAAAAAGAAAACCCACATATATGTATTTAAGAAATTGAGAAAATAACAACTGTAAACTCAAAAGAGGCTCTTGGCTTCTGAAGGATAATAATTCAGGTTGAAAAAAGTCTGGGCTTTGCAGGGGGCATGTCTCAGTAGGGATGTCTAGGACTGGAGGGCATTCAAAATACTTTATTCAGGAAGGCAGTGCAACCTAACCAAGTGGCACTTTTGCAATGATCCATGGAGAGATTAATTTTGTAAGGCAGGCTTACTTGTAAAATTTGTTAAAGTATTAATACAGCATGCATCTTTACATTTTTTTCAAATGCTGTAATTGCTTGTGCTGGGATAAAGTAAGTGCTACAAATGTGTATAATACTGGTGCTGCCTCTTGCCTGATGACTTGCGGGCTCCAGACCCATGAGTTCTGTGGTCACATTGGCTGTAACAGTAAGAATCGTCCATAACTTTGTGAGCGACCCAAGTCAAACGTTAGATGTGATTGATGTGAAGCAATTATTACTTTGTCAAAACCCTGCATACCTGTTTCTTAGAGAGCAGCTATCCTACAGCCCAGCCAAGCAAGGCTGCTGTGGGCCTGATCCTTGTCAACACTGAAGCCATCTCTGGCTCACTGATTTTCCCAAGAGAGGCTTGCATCCCAAGAGTCTTTCTTTCCTGGACCACATTCCACTTGGTCTGTGGGAATAGCCGCTCATGCTGAAGACCCTAACCTTCATTGCTAAGCGTCTAGAAGAGTCACACCAACAGACTATGCCTGACTTCTATTTGCAGAAGATTCAATGCCCCCTCCTCCACCTATAGTACAGAATAGGGTTGTATGCATGTTTCTGTGTGTCTTAAAAGATGCTGTCCCAAAGTTATTGTACAGAGCCAAATCATGGAATGGCTATGTCAAAGGCTGAACCTTGAACACACAGGATGATTGTGGGGGAAAAAAAAAAAACCAACATAGTATATGGTTAGTTGGTTTGTTTTTGTTTCTCCTCTCCACCCCTGGAAGGAGCAGTTTTGATGTCAGTGACCCTTACAGTATCCTGTTTAGTAGGAAATCAATGGAATGAAGATAGCTGGGTGAAAATTGGCTAGTGCTCAACTCATTGGCTAATTCAACTATAGTGGTCGGAGGTAGGGCTTGGCTTGGTGATTAGAAAGGGAAACGTGAGAATGGAGCTTCAGGACTGAGGCACAGCACGTAGAGACACAGTGGCTCCTTGTTTCATACCATGTGATGTTCTCTGTCACTCTGAGACTCTGAAGTCAAGAAGGCTGTTGCGAGATGTGGCCCTGCAACCTTGCATCTCCAAAAGTGCAAGCTAAAGTAAGCCTTATTTCTGTAGAAAGGAGTCTGCCTCAGGTATTTCATTCCAATCATGAAAAATGGGCTAATCCACCAGTCATGGCAGCTCATGATCATCTTAATGCTTTCTGTATATTCATGCAGGTAAAACCTCTTCTTTAGAATTTTCTGGATGATGTCTTGCTAACTGTCCTAACAAACGTGTCAGAGGGTATACAACTCAGCAATCCCCTTTGTAGAAGAAAGCTTGGTAAAGTGGAATAAGGAACAAATAAAGCTGGCGGGACTTAAAAGTTGATTTGGGGGAGACAGGAAAATGTTAAGCAACTACAAGTGTGGACAAATAGCCTTCAGTTTTCAGGACAGACTGACCAAAAGTGCTGAGGTAATGGTACTAGATTGGCTAAGTCTAACTGAAACTTAACTACACAGCAGCTGTGGGTCTCCAGGTGGATTGCTTACCTTGGTCTCCTTATCTACATAGTAGGCATATTATCTAGTCTCAGTCCAGTGGCTAGGATCCACATAGTAGTCATATTATCTAGTCTCAGTCCAGTGGCTAGGATCCACATAGTAGTCATATTATCTAGTCTCAGTCCAGTGGCTAGGATCCACATAGTAGGCATATTATCTAGTCTCAGTCCAGTGGCTAGGATCCACATAGTAGGCATATTATCTAGTCTCAGTCCAGTGGCCAGGATTTAATCATGCATGAGAACCCTTGGACAGCAGGCAGTGCATAGCAGGTATCATTACTCTCCTCTTCCTGTAGCTTTTCTGCTAAGCCACTCTGACCCTATCTGCTAGGCTTCATCATCATTCTTCACAATAGCCCCAGCAATTCAGAGTCCTGGTCCATTTGCCCTCTTTCTACCTGACAAAGTGAGTTGTACATATTTTAGTGAGGGGTTAAGATGTGGTGGGATGCCCAAACCCTCCATTCCCATAGCCTCTTGAAAGGAAACCCATCTCTTCCCTACATGCCCCTGTCTACATTCCAGAGTATGTGGTGTGCGCAGTCATCAACAAGAAAGTCCATTTTGATTGGAGTACCTGGGCTTTGGAGGCTCTGTACTCACAGTTATCCAGTGAAATGTACACCACCTTCAAGTTCATCTTTCGTGCTTTGGAATTTCCATCTCTATGGAAGACAAGTCATTTGACATAATTAGGACAGGAGTTAAGGAATAGAGACCTAGTTTAGCAGTTTGTTGGCATCTTTCTTATCAAATTCACTGTTTGTATTTAGTCTCGGACTAGACATATAAGAACACAGAGAGAAGTGAGCCCTGCTTCCCGGTCAGAGGGAGCCTAGGTTCACGATGGCAACTGGCAAGCATGCCATGGCTGGGTATTCTGATGGCAACTGGCAAGCATGCCATGGCTGGGTATTCTGGTCAGACGGGAAAGAAGGAGGACAACTGAATCCACAGTTGGAAATGCCATGGAGCCAGAAGAGAATTTTTAAGTTGGTTTGAAGAATAAATAGAAAAGTCAGGTAACTGGTTGTTTAAATAAAGTTTACTCTGGACCAGAGTCACTGCAACTATAAACTGGTGTTGCCTGGGCCTCTGCAGGCTCTTACTTCTAGTACACTTATTCTGCATTTAATCGGGAAAACAACTTGCTCTTTCCTCTGATTTAAGCCTCTGCATGAGTTATGAATCCTCCCGTCTTGCACCATCTCTCAGGTCTATAGGCTGAATCTCCGCCACCAGAGCAGCTTCTGAATCATATCATGTGCATCACCTGCCTAAATTTCATGTCTACCCATTGTGAAGACTTATGACAAAGGACTATCTATGTGCTTCCCAGCATCCTGTAAGTAACATGTCTCTGAAGAGTGTTGACAGTGACGGCAGGTTAGAAGTGTAGGTAAAGAGAGGAGAGCATGCGAATAGGATTGGTCTACTGGGATGACTCCCAGAAATCCCCCCTCCAGGGCTTTCAGATAAAGTATCTAACATCCTTTTTGCAGCAGCTTTTCCCCTAGAAACAAAACTCCATGTTTTACATCTCATTGCAGGCACCCAGCTGCTGATAAACCTGTCAGGAACAATTGTGTCCCCATGCAGATAGGCTGTCAAGCCTCCTGTCTGCTGGGGCTGCCGCTTTCAGGGCTGCTCCTTTGTCTGAGCAATTGAGATTCAAGGGAGTCTGTTACCTTCACTCTCCTTCCTTGATGGTTCCAAGAGCTTAGGAACTGACAACAAAGTGGCATGATGATAGATGTTGGAGCCCCATGGCTTGAGGGAATGAGTCAGGGAGGCCGGGAGGCTGGAGTGAACCTCCTGTGGGTGATCTGCATAGTGGGCTGTACATACTAAATACAGGAAGTATACTTTAGATACATATTTGCTTCTTTAACCCTTGCTTTTTCTATCCTGCTTCTGAAGTGGAGATTATAATGATCCCAGTGCTTTTTTTTTTTTGAAGGAATGAGATGAAATGTATATAGCACAGTGCATGACCTGATACTAGTAAATCACAACATGACGTTGTCATGATGTCCTCCATTTCTCTTCCTACCTCCGATAGCTTAGGAAGGTAGACTGTGAGTCCAGGGCAAAACACAGCAGACTTGACTAGGAAGGAGGATATGAGGAAACCTACTTCAATTTTAGCCCTCCCAATACACCCCCTCAAGGCAGGCACCAAAGGTGGGATTACCAGAAAGGCTCCTCTTACTTCTATAGATCAGTAGCACTTGACATCATCCTTAGAGTGGGAATGAGGCACAAGGCCTCAGTGGCATTTCTCCAAAAGGGCTGGATACCAGCTTCAGACCTCTCCATCCAGGATAGAAGCCACCCACAGAATCATTATCTAGGCAACTTACCAAATTAACTAACTTCCCCTGATCCCACTTCTTTTTAGAGTTGAGGCCAGGTAGGAAGTATTTTATTTTTTAAGACTTTTCTGTTTCCCTCTTCCAGCTTCTTTTCTCTCCATTCTTCCTCTGAAATCATTTACCCTTTCCTTGAATGGCCTTTAATATGACCAAGAGAGAGTTGGATATTTCTGGTTATTGTTTTTGGAATTTCTTTTTTTTTTAATTAGGTATTTTCCTCGTTTACATTTTCAATGCTATCCCAAAGGTCCCCCATACCCACCCCCCCAATCCCCTACCCACCCACTCCCCCTTTTTGGCCCTGGCGTTCCCCTGTACTGGGGCATATAAAGTTTGCAAGTCCAATGGGCCTCTCTTTGCAGTGATGGCCGACTAGGCCATCTTTTGATACATATGCAGCTAGAGACAAGAGCTCCGGGGTACTGGTTAGTTCATAATGTTGTTCCACCTATAGGGTTGCAGTTCCCTTTAGCTCCTTGGGTACTTTCTCTAGCTCCTCCATTGGGAGCCCTGTGATCCATCCATTAGCTGACTGTGAGCATCCACTTCTGTGTTTGCTAGGCCCCGGCATAGTCACACAAGAGAGAGCTATATCTGGGTCCTTTCAGCAAAATCTTGCTAGTGTATGCAATGGTGTCAGCATTTGGAAGCTGATTATGGGATGGATCCCTGCATATGGCAATCACTAGATGGTCCATCCTTTCGTCACAGCTCCAAATTTTGTCTCTGTAACTCCTTCCATGGGTGTTTTGTTCTGTTTTTGGAATTTCAATTCATACACAAGAGAGATACTTGGGTCTTAGTGGAACACTACTGATGCTTGGAATGGGAACGCTGTATTTGTCACCACCACCCACATGTGATTTGGATCATGATCCACCAATCTTAGATGTGGCCATTTCTTTCCAGGTCAGCATGTTACAGAGACCCGATGATCCCCCATTCTAGGGAAGAAAATAATTTCTGTGATAGAGAGAGAGATTACTTTTTAACTAAAATGATAAGAAAGCAATACTTGACACCAGATGTGGTGGCGCACGCCTTTATTTAATCCCAGCACTTGGGAGGCAGAGGCAGGCGAATTTCTGAGTTCGAGGCTAGCCTGGTCTACAGAGTGAGTTCCAGGACAGCCAGGACTACACAGAGAAACCCTGTCTTCGAAAAAAACAAAACAAAACAAAACAAAAAAGCAATACTTGATTATTGCTGATTTATTCACTATAGCAAGGAAATACAACCAAACTGGCTGTACATTAACAGATGAATGAATAATGAAAAATGAAAATTTGGTGTACATATAAAACTGTGTCTGTATTTAAACTCACACACACACACACACACACACTCACACACACACATACAGAGAGGGACAGAGAGAGAGGGGGGGGGATGGTTACTATTCAGTTCTAAAGAAAAATATAAAATTTGTATGAAAATGGATAGATTTAGAATGTATCACATTAAGCAAAGTGAGCCAATCTCAGAAAAGAAAAGGACAAATCCCCACATTTCCCCTCATGTAAAGATCCTAGCCTATACCGTGTATACACTACCACCCCCTCCATTGCATCCCCCACTCCATTCCTCTCCACCACCTTTCCTCTCCATAATCTCGGAAGTTAGGCTATGTGTTGGGGAATTAACCCAGAAGACAAGGCCAGAGAAGTCATATACATGAGGCTGCAGTACAATATGTAGAAAGGATAACAGCAAGGGTGAACATCAGGTCATGGGGAAGGACACTGGATGCAGGTAAAGGACACATGAATCATGAATGAGAACATAAAACTAGATGTTTTTCTAATTCTAACTCTGTCGTGGATTTTTCATTTTTTGATGTTGTTGCTGGATAAGTCTATAAAGATATATTTAGCAGTGAAAGTCTAAGATCCAAAGTGAAGCTCCATAACTTCAAGATGGCTCTCCTAACCATACTATATATCTAACTCTCCATTGAGATGTATAGACCCTGGACTGGTTTGATTTCCCTGTGTGTGCTTTTTTGTTTGTTTGTTTGTTTGTTTTTGTTTTGTTTTGTTTTATTTTTCGAGACAGGGTTACTCTGTAGCCCTGGCTGTCCTGGAACTCACTTTGTAGACCAGGCTGGCCTGGAACTCAGAAATCCGCCTGCCTCTGCCTCTCAAGTGCTGGGATTAAAGGTGTGTGCCACCACGCCCGGCTCCCATGCATGTGCTTTTTATAATTAAGCTTTGATAACTGTTAAGACAGCAGTATTCTGGAGGGATTTGGATAGTTAGAAAGAGGCATTCTTTTTCTTCCCCCTCCCCCACTTTAGACAGGCCACTCATGAGGCACCTTGGATGAATGACACCTTCATATTTCCTTTTGTTCTACCCTTTCCTGTTTGGGACAGAAACTATTGGTGCTGACATTCGGATGAGAGTCTCTTGATTTCTCAGTCCCCTTTCTGAACATTTACAGGGTTGGCTCATGAGATGTAGAGAAAAACAAGCACACAGCTTGCACTGCAGTGGTCCTTGTGTTAGTCTATGCAGTGTTGTGCAAACACAAACCCCAAGACTTGACACATTGTAAAGAAATGAAGTTTGATTAGCTCTGCTTTGGGCACTGGAAGTTTAAGATAAAATGGACCCATCTGGTTGGCCCCTGAGTGATTCTCTGTGTCACAATGACAACAACTCTGCTTTTATAAGATGCACAGCCTTAGTCTCTTCTGGTGGTGGTAACCTTGACCCTCCAATGAATTTCTTAGCCATCTTCCATTAAATGCCATCTTCTAAGGTTTCAGTCCAATAATTCATTCTGGGGAACAAGTTTTCAGCCATGGAATGATTTAATCTCTCTCTCTCTCTCTCTCTCTCTCTCTCTCTCTCTCTCTCTCTCTCTCTCTCTCTAGCTTGAGCCCACTTGGGTTGGGTTCTTTGTCATAGCAGCTGAAAAGCTTTCCATGGATTTTCTTCAGAATAACAAACTCATTTACTGTTGGAACAGCATTAATGCCCACATTCCCTTTTTCTCTACTAAAAGCTTCACGAGGAAGAAAGTTCTTTAATTGGTTATCTCTTTACATAGTCTGCATTCACAAACATTTGGTCTGTAAATAAATGAGTTCTGCATCCTTCTTGCTCTTGCTTGAGATCTGATGCTGTCTGAAAAGGGTTCATAGCATGTGGTTGCTACTGGAGTGACATGTCCTCAGATTCTCTTTTATTTTCTTTCCTGCAAGCCAGCCTGAATTCTGAATTCTTTTAGGCTATAAGAAGATGATATCCCTCGAAAAAATCCTGTTCAGCAGGGATTCCTCCCTTCTTGTCCTCAACCTCACTCTAGATACAGGGAGATGAAAGCCAAGAGCAGCTTTTGCCCAACATAAAAGACTGTCATCATGGCTGGGATTCCAAGCTGTGCATAGAACTAGTGCCCAAACCCCAAGTTCAGAGCACAGTGGCAGTGGAGAATGAACAAGAAAGGAAAGAGGGTGGCCAACACAGTTGGCATGTCTTGCCTGTGGTCTCCTTCATTCTGTCATAATATCAAACATCATTGACATTAAAAACAACAACAACAAAAGACAAATTGGGATTGGAGATGATCCCACCTCATGTAAGTCCTGGTAAGATTAATGTGTGTCTCTGGGTGGAAGTAACTTTGTTAAAGTCATTCCCCTACATCCTGTCTTTGAAGCTGTATGATATCTACTCACCTAGATGTGCCATTCAATGCCTCAGAGAGCTCTGGGAAAATGTAGACCCCTAAGCTCTGTTCATTTGACTTCATAAGTATTTCTGAGTGAGTTCTGGGAATCTTTGGTTTCAAGGGCTTACACGTACTAGTGAGCACTCTACCCCCATTCCCTCAAGCCGCATCTCCAGGCTTTATTCTTATTACTTACCTTTGAGACAGGGTCTCACCAAGTTGACCAGGCCAGCTTTGAACTCGCTAGATGAGAAGCTTGCATCAGTGAGCCCTGTTATGCAAGCTCTGTAGACTAGGATCATGTACTGGCTAGTTTTGTGTCAACTTGACACAGCTCGAGTTATCACAGAGAAAGGAGCTTTAGTTGAGGAAATGCCTCCATGAGATCCAGCTGTAAGGCATTTCCTCAATTAGTGATCAAGAGGGAAAGGCCCCTTATGGGTGGGACCATCTCTGGGCTGGTAGTCTCGGTTCTATAAGAGAGCAGGCTGAGCAAGCCAGAGGAGGCAAGCCAGTAAAGAACATCCCTCCATGGCCTCTGCATCAGCTCCTTCCAGTCCTGACTTCCTTTGGTGATGAACAGCAGCATGGAAATATAAGCTGAATAAACCCTTTCCTCCCCAACTTGCTTCTTGGTCATGATGCTTGTGCAGGAATAGAAACCCTGACTAAGACAGACCACATCACCTAATGAATAATAAAGCATAAATATTAAATAATAATTCATAAATAATAGTTCTTCTTTATTAATTACTTGCTAAGTGACAGGGTCTTCTATGAGGATCCCCCCTTTTTTAACTAACCTTTAAACATCTGTAATCTGAGCTATGGCTATGAACACCTGTAACCTCAGTGTTTGGGACGTGAAGGCTGAAGATGAGTGACTGCAAGACTTCTTAGGACTAGTGCATTTGATATCTATCTGGGATTCGTTGTGAGACTCTTCTTCTCAAAACCAAAACAAGTCAAACAAACAAAAAACACCACTTTATGGTCACCTTAACATATTGATACTAGTAGTACTTCAAGTTTTCTGGGAAGGGAAGAGACTCCAGGAGATATTTATCTAAGTCTTATATATTCTCTGGCTTAACAGCCCCATTTCTAGTTCCTTTTAAGGAAAAAAATAAAAAAACAAAACCCTGAAATTTAAAAGCAGAAGCTTCCAATTTTCTTAAGGTTAGAATCGTTGAGGCTCACTTTTTTTTCTGAAATAGAAACAAGTATGAGTGAGGCACAGGGGCCTGCATATGATTTGCTTATCCATTGTCCTTATTGTTCTTGGGTTTGACTGGCAGTTGTGAATTCTTCCAGGGAGAACCCTACCCCAGAGCATTGTGGCTCTCTCTGCTTGGCACTTGCTAAAGTGTTCTCCGGTCTCTGGGTACTATTTCCTGGCTCTAGCTGACATGCATTTGTCTCTCTGGGGAAGCACTTCTGCAGAGCTCACGTTTCCACCCCATCTACATGCCAGGTGGAATCTGAGTAGGAGTGGCCATAGAGAGGAAGACTTGGTGGGAGGAGGAAGGAAGAAGCTCCTGGGACAGGGAGATACTTGATACTTCCCTGTTTCCCACATTGAGAAATGGCCACTAGGCAGGGAGGCAGAATCTGAAACAATGGTTAATGCCTCGCCCCACGCCATTAAAGTCTTCCTTTCTTATTTGTCTCTCTTTGTGAGCCTATCCTTTATTATTACTATTTATTATTATTATTATTATCATTATTTATTATTATTATTTACAACCCAAATGTTGCCCCCTCCCAGTTCCACTTCACAGATTTCTTCACACCATTACTACCTCCCCATTGCCTCAGAAAAGGTCCCCCCCCCCATACTCTTTCCCTGGGCCATCAAGTCTCTGCAAGATTAGGTACATCCTTTTCCTCTGAGGCTAGATAAGGCAGTTCTCTGTAACATATGTGCTGGGGGCCTTGGACAAGTCTGTGTTCAGTCTCTGGGAACTCCCAGGGGTCCAGGTTAGTTGACACTGTTGGTCTTCCTGTGGGGTTGCCATCATCTTTAGTTCCTTTAATCCTTCCCTTAGCTCTTCCATAGGGGTCCCCGACCTCAGTCCAATGTTTGGCTGTGAGTATCTGCATCTGTCCTTACAGAGGACAGCCATGCTAGGCTCCTCCCTGCAAGTATAACATAGCATCAGTAATAGTGTCAGGGTTTGGCACCTGCCTGTGGGATGGATCCCATGGTGGGCAGGTCACTGGTCATCCATTAGTTTCAGTCCCTGTTCTATTTTTGTCTCTGCATTTCTTTAAGACAGGGACAATTTTGGGTCAAAGATTTGAAGGTGTGTTGGTGTTCCCATCCCTCCACTGGGGGCCCTGTCTAATTCCTGGAGGTGATCTCTTCAGGTACCATATCCCCGCTGTTGGGTGAGTCTAGCCTTTAATGGCGGAGCTTTCTCTCCAGCCCACTTATTTTCCTCTTAATGAGACCAACTTTCATTCCCCTTGTCAAAACCAAATGGAGGACTCTTCTGCTCCCCAGTCACTGCTAGCGACAAATCAGAGCACATAGGCAGTGCCTTAAAGCCCTTGCAGCTAACCATGATATGAATTACACTAGGATACTCAGTTGCAGTGGTGATAGTTTAAAGTGAGCATGCCCATGGCCTCAAAGATCTGTACAACACATACTATGACCACTTCTCTACTGGGAGCAGAATTGCATGGCTTAAGTCACCACTGAGTGCAAATAGTTTTAATATGTCCAACCCTCTCTCCCATTGGTGTAATCCAGGTTACTCGTGCAGCTTCCTCGCCTAAATAAAACATCTATAAATTCTTCCATTTAGGATATCAAGAATCTGGACAGAAAGATGTCTGACCTCTGGTCCTTCTCCTCTATGCCAACTCTAGAATCCCTCTCTCTCCAAATGATAGGAGGTGATGAGTGTGCTCGACAGTCCACATGTCTTCTTCCAGTTCTCTTGAATTCTGTTTTTAGTTTAGCTTATAAAATGCTATCTCTTGCCCATTTCTCTGTCGGACTGCTTTTCTCTGAGCTGAAATGCATCATCCATTAAAAGGTTTCTCTGATCCAGACACTTCTCCTCTCAGGTAAGGACACTTCTTGCAGAGTTACTAAAAGGTCCCATTCACCTCTCTCTCTTGAATACTTCATGCCACACTTGGAACATAATAAACATTTATGTATTTGTTAAGCAATTGGAGAGGTCCCCCCCCCCTTTTTTAAATTTCTAGTTGTAGAGCTAATACACTCCAATTGGATGAGACAAAAGCCTTTCAAACTCAGTATGTTGCAAACTGACTTCATCACTACCTGCTACCAATTTCTGTTTGTTACCATCTAGAGGAGTCATAGCTAAAATGCATTCATGTTCAAACCACATTCATATTTGATTTGCCTGTGCATCTCTGTTCTTGCTGCCAGGTATGCCACAGTCAGCAGTCCCTCAGTGTTGCATCCTGGACCACCAAAATGCCTGTCTAAACAAGTCTTCCTTGCTATCCATCTTCTGCTAAAATGTCAGTGTTTTAGTCCTCAGAATGCAAGTCTGGTTGTGGAGTGACCTTACAAGTAGTAATCATTTCTCATAGGCCATGGGAGAAGGTCCTGGCCCAGAAGTAGGCTGATGTAATCTAGCTGGAGGTCAGTCTTGTCCCTCCTGGCAGTCCTTGCTGTTGTCGTCCTGGCACTAGGATCCCCATCATGCTTTGTTCTTCATGGTTTTCATGTCCTTTTGGCTGTGCCTTGACTCCAAGGCACCTGTGCTACCTGGCTAATGCTGGACTCTCTTCATTTCTCTTGGCTTCAGCTCAGTGCAGCATTCTCCCCTAGAGAGCTTTCACTGGTCATCTCATTACTAACCACATTTGACGGACACTTTCTCCAGTGTATCCATTGACCTTTGATGACACTGATAAGCTTAAGTTTTTGCTTTCTTTTGTTTCCTCTGGCTAGATTGCAAACTCCACATGATTATGTATTTAACTTGTTTCTCTCCACTTTGTGTGCACAACACATAACATGGCACTTACGAAGTGCTTGATAAATGGTCTGAGAATTCTTGACGTTCAAATATGTAAAAGTAAACCCCAGACATATGAATGCAGTTTGGCTATGGAGGGGAAGTTGGCTCCTACACTTGAAGATAATGTGTGGGGATCAGTGGTGGTATGGCAGTGACCCTCACAGGTTTCAGTGCTAGGCAAGGATGGGACAAACAGTCCCAGCTACTGGACTTAGAGGCTCTTGGCTACTCTTGTTCCAGATAATCCTTTGAGTGGCTGTTTCTAGCCTATGAGTGAAAGTAGCTTATAAACCAAGGAAAGGCTATGGCCAGAGGGTGCCTTACTCCTCAGTCATCTGACTTTGCCTCAAGATCATCTTGTTTGCCATGTTGCAGTCTCTTGGGATCACAAAAATAATCTAGCCTTTCCCTTCCCTTCTCCTATCATCTCTCTTCTCAAGGATCAGATATGCATCAAGGTATCAGACCTCTCCAACATTTTTCCTTCCCTCTGTGTCTTCCTTCATAACCTTTCCATATGAACTTCATGACTTTGACTTGGGGAACCCAAGTTACTATGAGGGCTATTACAAATATGTTTCACCCAACTGTCGAGCTTATGTATCCTGAGCATTTCTAAAGACAGGGAAATGGCTTTTGCCTGATTCTGTGAACCCAATGTGGCCCCTACCAGCCAGATTTTATCTATGTTATCTGGCTTTGCACATTTTCACCCAACAAGCATGGTCATGCTTTGAGTCTCTGAATTTCAGAATCAACTTGGACCATGTGACCATCAGTCCTCAACTATATGAGCATTTCTGTTTTACGAGTGCATAGATCCTTTGGGAAAGAACTTGGAGATCATTATGTCTCCATAATAGTGCAGCTAATTTATCACTCGGTGGGGTTGGGGCTGAAATTGGCCCAGAATGGAGAGCTGAGCAGGGTCTTGTGTGTTAGTGTGCTCACACTCTGCACCTGCTCCTCCCTTCTTGCTGCTTCCCTGAATATTAAGTAGCATCCTGTTGTGGCTCATCAATTTTATCCCTGGGCCCAATATAATCCCATAACTATCTTCATGATCTCCTGTGAGACTGGGTTCCTTGGCTGGCCCTCTGGCCTCTGAAGTCTTAATGAATTGTGGCAATTAAGCAGGGCCACCTGGCCTCTGTTGTCTGCTTTCCACCATCCAGCAGAAACTGTCCAGCTCAGGCCTGTCATGAAGCCTTCTGCCCTTGGCTTTGACCTGCAGAGGAAAGCACTCTGAACTTCTTGGTGATGTGAATCCAGTGCTTTCCTCTGACCTTACTAACCTGTCCCCAGAGCCTCCTCTGAGTCTCCTGGCTATCCCTAATGATAATGTATGTAAATTAGCAGGTCTACTTTCTAAAGTTTTTGTTTTTTGTTTTTTGTTTTTTTGTTTTTTTTAATTTCTTCATTCAGCAACTTTTAGAATCAAGTCAGATATCTCCAGTGCACAGAGAGCAATGTGCTGAGGACCAAGTCATGTGCTCCCAGTGTAGAGAGAGCAAGCCCCTCTTTCAGGTGCTTCTAAACAGTACCTCACAGATAGATGGTTCATTTCCTTCTTGTCCTGAGCAGGTGGCCCAAACCAAAGTATTTGCATTAGCAGACTCTCTAGAGGAGCCATGGCTCCCTGACAGCCTGTGCTGCTTCCCTGTTATGTAAGCCTTGTGTCATCCCTCTCCCTGCCAGACGGTCTCCACAAGCTCCTCGGTTTACCTCATGGGTGTTTCCACCAATAATCTTTTATATCTAATTCCATCTTGGCATCTTTCCCTTGCTTTGGGGACTTAGATTAAATTGTACAGACTTCTGCTATCTCACTGAATATGTTCAATGATTTCTTTTGTATTTATATTTTGTAAGCCTGTCTTTTAAAAAAGCTTTATAAATTTTATTATATATATATTTAAAAAACCCTTTGCAATTCCTAGTGGACTGCTGGCACCAGGGACACCCAACTCTGTCTGTATTCCTGGAGGCCTGCCAGCACCAGGAACAACCAGGCCTGCCAATATCTGGAATGACCAGGGATGACTTCACACCAGGTCCCGTACTCTCCAGATCCCCGTAGGCACACCCAGCAGAGGTAAACTGTGCCCTGTCCCCTGAACTCCATTTGCAACACACAATGCTGTCTGCATTCCTGGAGACCTGCCAGCATCAGGAACTTCCAGGTAAAATACCTGCCCTCCAAATGCCCTACTTGCCTAGTAACCCTAAAGCATACCCAACAACCATAGACTGCACCCACTCCCCTGCACTCCACTTTCTGGCCCACATCTATGCCTGTATCCTTGGTGGCCAGCCAGCACCAGGACACCAGATAGCTAAAGGCCAGAATAAGAACACAATCAATAAGATCCAGGGCACTACCAGAGCCAACTCTCTTACTACTGCAAGCCCTGGATATTCTAACACAGTCAATGCACAAGAAAATGACTTTAAATTCAATCTTACAAAGGTGATGGAGTCCTTTAAGGTAGAAATGAATAAATTTCTTAAAGAAATACAGGAAAACACAACCAAACTGGTAAAGGAAATGAATCAAACTATTCAAGACCTGAAAACAGAAACAGAGCATTTGAGAAAATACAAAATAAGGGAATCCTGGAGATGCAAAACCTAGGTAAGAGAGCAGGAACTCTAGACCCAGATGTCATCAGTTAAAGGAAGAAAGACTCTCGGGCATAGAAAATACTATAGAAGAAATTGATACATATGTCAAAGAAAATGTTAAATCTAAAAAGTTTTTGACAAAAATGATCCAGGAAATCTTGGCTACTATGAGAAGATCAAACATAAGAATAATAGTAATTGAATAAGAAGAAGAAGAGGAAAAGGAAGAAGAGGATGAAGAGGAGGAGGAAGAGGAGGAGGAGGAGGAAGAAGGAGAGGAAGAAGGAGAGGAAGAAGGAGAGGAAGAAGAAGAAGGAGAAGGAGAAGGAGAAGGAGAAGGAGAAGGAGAAGGAGAAGGAGAAGGAGAAGGAGAAGGAGAAGGAGAAGGAGAAGGAGAAGGAGAAGGAGAAGGAGAAGAAGAAGAAGAAGAAGAAGAAGAAGAAGAAGAAGAAGAAGAAGAAGAAGAAGAAGAAGAAGAAGGATCCCACTCTAAGGCCCAGAAAATAGTTTTAAAAAAATCATAGAAGAAATTTTTCCCAACCTAAAGAAAGAGATGCCTATAAACATAGAAGAAGCTTACAGAATATCAAAGAGATTAGACAATAAAAGAAAAATTTTCTGTCACATAATAATCAAAACACTAAATCTACAAAACAAAGAAAGAATATTAAATGCTTTAAGGGAAAAAGGTCAAGTAACATACAAAGGCAGACCTATCAGAATTATACCTGACTTCTCAGCAGGGACTCTAAAAGCCAGAAGGACCTAGGCAGACTCTTGCAGTCTCTAGGAGACCACAGATGCTGGCCAGCCCAGGATACTATACACACCAAAACTTTCAATCAGCATAGATGGAAAAAAAAACCCAAGATATTCCAAGATAAAACAAAATTTCAACAATATCTATGTAGCATGAAATATTAAAAAGCAATCCATGGTATCCCAGCAAGGCACTGGGCTGGCTAGCCCGGCACTGGCAGGCATGGATGGCCTGTTCTCATCTCATAGAGACTCTCTGACCCAGAGCTCTGAAATCTCTCCACCCAGCTTGCTAAGTTCTCACTGGCAGGTTGCTACCACACCAGCCCCATGCATCCAAATTTTCATGGCCTTTTGGGGTACACTTCTTGCAAACCCAGGTTTTGCCACCATACCTTTCTCTCTAGAACCCAGTTGAGTCATTGTGTGAAGGAAAACCACAAAAACTTAGTTTAGAATTAACAGGTAACTCAAATATTGGGCTCAGCAACTAGCATTCTAATTTATAAGCCAGTCTAAGTTCAACTCCTCTGGTGGTGAATCCTGGGGGTTCTGCCATCTAAACTGGGGACCTCTTGTTAGCCACATATTGTCCTCTAAGCTCTCCATGTCCCAAAACAAGTATCACGCTCCTGCCTCCCCTCTTCCTTTCACCGACCTGAAAGTCCTGCCTGCCTACTCCAGTGATTGGTCCCCTAAAATCTTTATTCATAAGGAGAAGGTTCTGCCACATATATATCTATAAATCCATCCCTACAGAAGATACTAGAAGGAAAACTCCAGCCCACAGAGGTTAACTATACCCAAGAAAACACAGAAAATAAATAATACCACACCAGCCAAACTGAAAGAAGGGAAACACACACACACACACACACACACACACACACACACACACACACACTGCTATTATAAACATCAAAATGACAGGACTTAACAGTCATTGGTCATTAATATCTTTCAACATCAATGAACTCACTTCCCTCAAAAAGGCACAGTCTAACAAAATGGATGTGAAAAGGGAACCCATCCTTCTGTTGCTTACAAGGCATACAAGAAAAAATACCTCAGCAGCAAAGATAGACATTACTTCAGAGTAAAGGGCTGGAGAAAAGTTTTCCAAGCAAATAGACCCAAGAAGTAAGCTGGAGTAACCTAACCATTATAATAACTAATAAAATAGACTTTCAACCAAAAATAATGAAAAATGAAGAGGAAGAACACTTTATACTCCTTTGGGGTGAAAGGAAAAATTCACCAAAATGATATCTTAATTCTGAATATCTATGCCCCAAATTCAAGGACACCCACATTCATAAAAGAAACAATACTAATGTTTAAAACACACATTGAACCCCAAACAGTAGTAATGAGAAACTTCAACATCCCATTTTCACCAATGGACAGGTCATCGAGACAAAAACTGAATTGAGAAATAATAACAGAGGACCTAAAATAGCTACAGAACACTTGACCCTAACACAAAAGAATATACCTTCTTCTCAGTACCTTTCACAAAATTGACCATATGCTGGTTACAAAGCAAGCCTCAACATATTCAAGAAAATTAAAATCACCCCTTGTATTTTATCAGACCACCATGAATTAAAACTGGACTTCAACAACAACAAAAACAATTCATGGAAACTGAAAAAAAAAAAATCTCTACTTACTGATCGCTGGGCCAGGGAGAAGTAAAGAGGGAAATTAAAGACTTTTTAGAATTCAATGAAAACGAAGGCACAACATACTCAAACTTGTAAGACATACTAAAAGCAGTGTTAAGAGGAAAGTGTCTTCATTAAGAAATTGGAGAGATCTCATACTAGCAACTTAAGAGCAAGAGAGCAGAACAGAGGAGAAACTGAAGTCTCTCTCTCTCTCTCTCTCTCTCTCTCTCTCTGTGTGTGTGTGTGTGTGTGTGTGTGTGTGTAAGCATGGACATCCATGTTAGGATGATTTAGTTAGACATAGAGTATGTGTAAGCCATACACAAAACTGAGACAACAAACTGGAAGGAAAACTCAGCTTTGATAACCTCCAAAAAAAATTGCAATTTACAAACTTTTTTCTCTTTTGAGGCTAAATATTTTTTTGTTCAATCTTAGTTGATGATGAGGCCATCTTATTGAATTATTTATTTATAATTTAGTTCTTAAAAACCTTTATAGGTTTCAGTCCTATCCTAAGGGAAGGAAAGAGAGAAGGATGTGGGCAGCTTGGTGTTTTCCCTGTGAGCAACAACGTTGGCTTTCACACAAACATTTAGCCAAAGGAAGGAAGGAAACAGACTTATAACTGTAGGGCCCCTGAGCCTATTGACAATCTTCTAGTGCCCAGACCTCCTCCCTGCTCCTGCCAGCTAGGGTCTGTGTCCCTGGAGGATTCTAGGTGGAAATAGAGATCACTGAACAGTGAAAGCGAAATAATGAGGCCCCTTGTCTGTGACTTTTCCCTTCACATCCGACAGCGAGACAGCGACCGGCAGCGACCGGGCAAGCTCACAGCTAATATCTCCCCCTGCTTGGCTCTGGCTTCTGCTCTGAGCGTTCATGGTGTCCTCCCCTGCAAGGCCCTAATGCCTTAGCTGCAGGGGCTGTGTGTGAGAGGGAGCTGAGGAAGCTGGCTGCTCTAGGAGCACGTGAGGACTGGGAGCCGGCTCCGGAGGGGGAAGGTGTCTTCATTCCATATGCAAGTCACTTAATGAGAAGGCTGCATCTGCTATACAGCCCCCACCCTGGGGAAGGCTGCCAGCTTTCCTTGTGGGTGGCTGGAGTAAGCCTGGCCTGCACACAAACTCCTCCAGCTATCAGAATCCTCAGAGGCTCTGCAAGCAATTCCTTGGGGGGGGGGGGGGGGAGGGGAGGGTTGCAAAAGTACATCCCTGAGCATGGGGGGGGGGGGGTGCTTCTCAAGCCTGTATATACTCAGTGGGCCTGAGTATGGACCCACTCCAATCCGGAGGTTTCTAGAGAGATCTGCTCCTGTGTGTCCCTTTTGAACACTGATAATGCCCTATTCAATCTTTTCCTCTGGTATCTTAGTTTGCTTTTGTGGGTTGGACAAATCACTGACCGAGACCAAATTTGGGTGGAAATGGTTCATTTAGTTTATAAGAAAGAGGGGAGAAGCTCAAGGAAGGACCCTGGAGATGGGAACTGATGCAGAGACCATAAAAAGCAGGTTGCTTACTGGCTTGCTCCCTCTGCTTTGCTCAGCCCAGGACCACCTGCCTAGAGATGACCCTGCCCACAATGGACTGGCCCCTCCTCTATCAATCAGAAATTTAAAACATGCCTCATTTCCACCGCCACAGGCCAGTCAGATCCAGGCAATTCTTCAGTTGAGGTTCCCTCTTTTCAGGTGACTCTAGGTTTGAGTCAAAATGACAGCTGAAGCTAACTATGACACCCGGGTTAAAGCAAAACAGGGGTTTGGAAATCTTGGCTCATGGACCTCACCTTTCCTCTCTAAGAGACTTTGGGCTCTTGGAAGGACAAGAAGGGGTAGACAGAATGGCTACTGAGGTGAAGAGAGTCCAGTGGTGTGTTCTGCAGGGGCCCTGGTGACTTCCTCATTTCAATCTTAGTGTTTGAAAATCTCAGTTCTCAGCCTTCTTTGTAGTGCTTTCCCCTTCCCCCTCTTTCATGAACTACTTTAGATGACATCCAGAACATCTGTTCAAGGAACACTCTAAAATTTTTTCAATTGTAAAAATACAGAAAATTACCAAGAACAATACAACTGAAGTGCATATCCTCGGCGTCCAACACTCAACAGTTATCAGCATCTTGTCATCTTTTGTCCCTATTCACTTTTCTTTTTGAAGATCAAAACTTACAAAGAAAACTGAAGTTTCCTTCAACCCACATTATCTTCTTTGTGGCTGTCTTGGCTCCCCGAGTCAGATATGACAGTCCCTCTCTATGGTTTTAAGTGTGTTTATATCCAAAAGTGACACACAGTCCTCATGCTGTCTCCAGGGGTTATCTCTAGCCATACTTATGTCTCCTTAATTGTTAAAGGTTAGTGCATTTTAAAACATATTAAATGATCTTTGTGATACATTTATTTCCTTATACTTATTTTCATTTTTGTCAGTGTGTTACTATTAACATCCATGAAATGTAGCCAGAGATGTCTCAGGAGTTAAGAGCATTTCCCTGATCTTTTCAGAGGACCAGAGTTGAGTTCAGTTCCCAGCAACTGTGTCTAGTGGCCCACAACTACTTTTAACTCCAGTTTCAGGGGATTTAATGGCTTATTCAGGCCTTCAATGATACTCGTACATGTGTGGCACATATACATATATACACACAAATATATGTACATATGTGTGTATATGTTATATGTAGATATGGCTATATATCATATACATTTTAAAAGAAAATTATTTTTAATACACTTAGTATATTTTAATATACTTTAATATTCTCTTACGGGTATGTAGGAGTTTTTCCTGGGGTATTCAGAGGTAGAACTGCTGGACTATAAATTATACTACTTGCAATTTTATTAAATACACCACTGTTAAATTAAATACACACAAAGAGGATGTACTGATTTACATCTCAATGGTAGTTTTTGCGGGATTACAATTCCACCAAAATTTTTGTCAACACTTGATACTGTCCTGCTTTAGATTTTCTGACAATCTGTGAGTGAGAAATTATGTCTCATTGTTTCCATTTGTTTTCCTGTTATTAATAATAGCCCAAGATTGTGCAGCACTTCCGAGGTGCCATTCACACACTAAGCACTAGACGTAGACGGACTCACTCACCCTCAGCACAGTCCTTTCACGGCATGCCTGTTACTCCCACATTATGTATCATGGAAATGAGATTAAATGAACAGTCCCAGGTCTCACAGAGCCTTTCCAGGAATGACCCCAAAATCCTGGACCCTAGTCTAGGAGAGGCCAGTATTCCTACATGTGTTTATGAGGCATGCAAATTCTCTTCTATGAAATTCTTTATAACCTTATATAGTTTATGAGTTGATAATTTGTCTTTTTTCATTCTTTCAAAATTTATATACCTTTGGCATTGATTAGGTTTCAATGATTTTACTCATGCATCACTGGCCATCCATCCTTACTTAGTGGGTTTGCTCACTTTATTGAGATTATATTGAGATAGATTTATTTATTTATTTATTCATTTATTCATTCATTTATTTGTTTGAGTGAGGATCTACATATGCTGCCCTGACTAGTTTTGTTCAAGCAATCCCTTCCACCCCCTCCTCTATCCCCCCGCCTCCCCCCGCTCACCTGGTCTCAAACTCCTGAGCAACTGGTACTATAGCTTGCTTTAGATTTTTGCTGAATCTTTCTTTTAATTGTTGTCGATTCCGGGATCATTCTGCCACATTTTACTATGTCCTTGTCCTAGTAATTTCTCTCAGAAGGTGTCCATCTCTCAACTTCTTGTACCAGCTCAAAACCTGCTCCAGCAACCATCACGCCACTTCCAAGGTACCTCCCTACCTGTATATTTTGCTGGGCTCTTAAGCCTTGGACAGCTAAAAGGACTCATGACTCCCAACATCCGTTTCAAGGAAGCTCTCCCAGAACATTTTTAAGTCACATAGTCCTCCTCTACATTTCTTCCCTATAGTCTACCAGGGAACAAATTGTACAAGGTCTTTCAGTATATATAGCCATTTTTCCTACAGCCACTGCCACAACCCTGATTACTCAGGTCTGGATCTTTGCAGTAAATTCTAAATTGCCTCCGCAAAAGTCAATCCCCTTGGTGAGTTCCCATTTTCAACTGGTGTATTCTTTTTTAGCTCTCTCACTCTGACAGAGGTCCATCATTAACTTGTCTTTAAATGTGTTTAAAACCAAAAGGCACCTTTGCTCCTGTCAACCAGATCAGCCTTTCCCTGACAAAGGGAGCTGTTTGCTGTTCCCTTTAAGCTTGATCTCAGGGCACTGTAGCCTCTGCCTAGCTTTCTTAGTCTCCTCTTTTACCTCAGCATCTATCTATCTCACCATTATCCCTCTGAGGAGTTTCACTCCATTTTCCATGTGTGTTATTTTCCAGTACATATTGTGGGGACCACTCATACAGCACTTAGTCAGATGTTGCCTTGAATTGCTACCAGTAGTTTCATTAGACTCTTTTGTCAGATTCTGTAGGGAAAGGGTCGCATTTTGTATTTTATGGATACCATTCAAGACCCCTTGTAGAATACAACACACACACACACACACACACACACACACACACACACACACACACATACATACACACACAGAGGGGGGTGGGGGGATAGATACGTTAGTAGCTTTTGCATGAGAGAAGGCAAGCACCCAGGTACCTTTTACTCAGAGGAAAATTGACCAACCTCCTCTCCACTCTCAGCTCTCTACTTTGGTGGGAGCTGTTTCTAAGGCTGTGTGTGGGTGGGCACATCTATTCCTTTTGAAAGTATAGGTTTAGCACTGTGTTCTTAAGCTATTTTGTCCTGGGAAATAAGAGGCTGTTTTTGCCATTTCATCAACAGGATTATGCTGATGCTCACCTTCCACCACCCAGTTCATTCCACAAATATTGAATGAACCCATGTCTGCGAGAGCTATCAGGGCAGAAGAGTGGAAGAGAAGCTGGAAAATCCTGATGGGGTGAAAGTCTTCTTATAATACAGAACAAAAAGTAGTAGTGACTAGTTCAGTAGCCAGTGAAACAAAGATGCCATGCCCCCATCCAAAGCAGGCCTTTAGTTAACACCTGCTGAGTTAGTATACTAGTGTGGCTCCTGCCTGTGCCCCAAGTTACTTCAATTGGTCCATATAGACAAAGAAAGAAAGTAAAAAAAAAAAGAGAGTGATTGAGAGAGAGACAAGAGCGCGGCGAGAAAAAGAAGAAGAAGGAAGAAGAGGAGGAGGAAGAGGAAGGAGGGGGAGGAGGAAGAGGAAGAGGAGGAAAGAAAGAAGCTAAATCTTTCTTTGCCCCTCTCATAACTCCAAAAGTAAATTTTATGAATAGCTTTTATTTTGTTTTATTTTATAATATTTGTTGTGCTGGGGACTGGAACCAGGGCCTTGAATGTGCTAATCAAGTTATCTTATACATCCTAAGCCCATACTTGAAAGTTTTGAAGGAAAAAAAAATTCTAGCCATCCTAAATGGGTCATTATGGTCCCACTCTTCTGATCTACCAGTTAAAGGGACCCAAGCCCCCTGTTGAATCCATCAGGAATTTCCAGGAACTTTGCATCCTGCTACCTTGCAGAGGATGCATGCCATAGCCCAGTGTAATACTTTACTTCCTGGATGTTTCCCTGCCCAACTCCTGGGTTCAGCCTCTTATGTATCTTTTACATTGCCAGACGTTGGGCTTTTGTTTGAATATGGCTATCTGTGACATGTCCTAATGGTAGTAGGTTCTGAGTACTTCATTGTTAGATGAGATGCTTTTGTGTGAACATTGGCGAGTTACACATACACAGGTAGTCTGGGTGTCACTCACTCAATCTGTCCTTTTGAAGTTTCAAGAGACCCAGGAAAGACCAGCTGTGTAAAGCTGCTTTCTCACTAGGCAACCCTGGCTGCTCTGGACCTTGTCTTGTAGACCAGGTTGGCCTTGGAATCACAGGGATCTACCTGCCTCTACCTCCACAAAGTCCTGAGGATATTTTCACTCCAGTATCATGTAGAGACCCATCTTTATATGTGTGACCTCTCTTCGACTACATGTCCTTGTATAAATGATATTACACCTTCAAGATGGTTTCTGCTCTCTTCTCTTTTCAGGCCAGCATTAGTCTAGAATCTAAGACCAGAATATCTAGGGTGTAAATTTAAACAAGAATATTATTTATTAGTTCCCTTTACATCCCCTCCAAATACTTACATATTTTCTTTGCAATCTTCCAAATCCAGAAATGGGGCTCCTTTGATATCTAACAGATAAGATACTGAAGGGATTGCTCCTATTTCCTGCCTGTATGCTCCTTGGTTCCCATGAAACCCACCAGCTCACCATTTCTTTAGGGAATCCAGTGAACAGTGACCACAAGGGCAGTGGCTTTATTCCTTTAAAGACCTCTCCTCTTTCATCTTATAGTTTATACAGATGGTCACTAGGACTTTCTGAGCCTAGAGATGCAAAGCTAACAATAGCTCTGGAAGGGAAGGGGAATGGACCAGCAACTGATGAGTGGCTGGTGTCAGAGCAATTGATCCAATACATTTGCATTGAAAGCAAATGTGGCCTCCTGATGCCAGGCCCACCCTTGACCTGTAGAGCAGAAGCAGAAGCAGAAGCGGGAGCGGGAGCGGGAGGGAGCGGGAGCGGGAGCGGGAGCGGGAGCGGGAGAGGGAGCGGGAGCAGGAGCAGGAGCAGGAGCAGGAGCAGGAGCAGGAGCAGGCTGTGAATCAGGAGAGGAGTCTCCTTACTGTTTCCAGTCTCTGCCCTGCTCCATTCTTGTTCTCCTTTCTTAGTAGGAAGAAATACTATCCACATAGGTTCTTGTTCCCAAATTCTTCATTATAAATCTATCCACACTGGATAAATCTTTACAATGGAGTAGTCAGATAACAGAGATGGAAGTGTGCAGACTCCTGTAACATGGCAAGTACTGTATCAGTGGGGAGGGATAGCTCAACAGTAAGGACTCTGGGGCTGGGAATGCGTGCTGCTTAGGAAGCCCCTTTTCCTTGGTTGAGCCCTAACCCTCAACTGGGGGTGAGTCAGACTTGGCATGGCAAATATGACAAGGCTATGACTTGCACGAGGTCAACCTGACAGATCACCCCCTTTCTCAGGAAGAAGGAAGGTTCATCTCATTCCGTCTTCCAGGAATACTGCTATCTACCCCACAGCAGTTGAATAAATATTTAATGCTTTGATGAATACGCAAATGAATAAAACCATAGGGGAACTTTTGTTGTTGGCATATCAAAGCTAGGTACCAAGATCGATTCTAATTCTGCCTCCCCAGTTTGCCCAGCTGGGAAATTACTAAACCCCTAGAGGGTTATTCCAAGGTGGGGTAACATTTTTAGATGACAAATAAGCTGGAGATGCTGAATTAAATTCAGATTTCATCATTTTTGAGGTAGACGTGTTCTCCCTACCTCTGAACATCTGAGAAATAGGGAAGGCAGAGGTAGTAAGGTGACAATTGTGGGCTCTGGGGTGATTTGTATCTTTTCAGTAAGGGCATTTGTTTCTTTTCCTTTCAACTGGGGCCAGAGGGTAGCTCTGTTCTGCACAGCAGAGTGTGAGGAACTTCCTCCCAGGCAAGCTTCATTCATAAAATTCCACTTTATGCCTATGCCTTTGCTCTCTGTCTTGACCCAGATGAGGATGGTGAGTTTAGAGTCATGGACAGGGACCAGACGGAGCTGTGCTGATGAACCTAGGGCCCTGGCTGATCACTTGATCATGTGCTTGCTCTTTCATGTTGGTGAGCAAAACCTCTGCCTGAGACTGGGGCTTGCTGCTGGAACTGGTGCTATTAGGATGGATCTGGGGTAGAATGGGGCCACACTATGGAGCAAGGTCTCTCCTTGGGACTGCAGGGCAAATTAAATGAAATTGCTTTCTGAGGGCTTTAGGCCTAATGGTGTAATTATTGGAACCTTCAAAGTCAATTACTCAGAAGGTGTTTTTCCCCCCTTCCTACTAAGAAAGTGTTGAGAGTCGAAGAAGGAGATGGATGCCGATGTGAATTTTATTCTTATGGGACTCTCATCTAATTTGGTTGCTTTTGACCTGGGCTGCTCACCTGACTCTAATATTTTGGGTACTTGTGCTCTGCTTATAAACTATAGTCAGGATCCCCCTGCACTCCTTTCTGGCTGAAGCCATTTCCTTCCCTTCAGTTGTTAGTCTATATTGTTTTCAATGATACCTTGGTATCCTGCCACAAGCCGGGTGAGTTGATTGTGAAGTCCCTGAATACAGTACTTGGGTTGATCCAAATTAGACCAGCTATGGTGATTACCCAGCAGAAGTCAGTTCTTTGGCAATGAATCTTGGATTTGTCCTGGTTCCCTGAATAATGACAAGAAACCACCTACAGTGACGGAGACAGATGAGATGGGAAAGTCATAGCAAGAGTACACTTCATATCCCATCCAATCATGAGTTACACAGGACAGACGTCCCCAGTCAGATTACTGTCATGGCAGCTTCTCCATGGCTAATGGGTTCCAGGTGCTTTCTCCACGCCTCATTAATAGGACATGCTTCACCGTCACAACGCCTTACTCCCAAGAGAAACCGAATCAAGAAATCAGCTGCATATCAACATCTGGATGGGACTGAAATGTTTACAGTTGAAAAATGTAGCACACACACAGTCACTCATAGATATAGCTTTTTAAGGAGAAGAAGTAGCACAGCGGAGGCTAGCTTAGGCTACTAAGCACTTTTCAAAACTACCTACTGTGTGTGGAGCCCTGAGTTCTGTGTTTGGAAAGCACATGGAGAGCGTTAATAAAGAAGAACAAGGCTCTGTCCATCCTTTCAAGGGTCCCAGTGGCTAGTGAGCAAAGTGGTGCAGATACCCATGAGACAGAAAGACACGAGAAACGGCAGCAGGTGGAAACTCATGGGCTTTGTAGGATGAGTCCAAGCTGGCCTGTCAAAGGTTGATAACTGGCTTGGTGGAGGACATGTTACACAGCTTCAAGGCATATGATTTACCTTCAGCAAAGATGATACTACTTATTAGGTGTGTACATATACATATGTATTTTATATACTGCATATTTATAGCCATGATATTTTCAAAATCATTGTAGTTGTATAAGCAATCTCATTTTTGAAACTATGTTCTCACAAAGTGATTAAGTAAATGGATTTTATTATCTTTTCCCATGATTTTATATATTTATGGTGTTAATTAGAGGAAAAGAAGAATCTTTTGTTGGTCTACACTGTTCAATTTGAATACAAGTAATATACTCACCACAATAGCATTACTACAGGGACATTTTTAATGTACCAGGTACCTCACACCACAGTCATCTAATTGAAAAAATATAGCTAGTTTAGGGATTTGGATTCTGGGGCTGAAACAAGCTAAGTGGTCATCTAGTTTAGAGATTAAAGGAAAAAAAATGAAAAGTCCCCTAAATAGCTACTCACATGTGGTGGAGTCACTTAATGAAGTCCTTACTGTCAGTTGTTGGGGGAGAGGGTAGGTTTCAGAACAAATGGCTTGGATCAGTTAGGTTGCCTGAGGGAGAGACATTCAGTTCAAATCATGTGATATGTAAACATAGTAATTGGAGTTCCTGACAGTTATTGCTCCTGTATGAGGTTTTGTCTGTGCAGGAGACCTGGAGAAGATAGACCTGCCATGGCTGTCTGTGACAGTTCACAATAATCAAATATGGTGTCTGTGTTCCTGCTAGAGTGTGTCTGTGAACCTAAGATACTCCTGAGCAAAACTAGACTATGGACTGAAGAGCACTCCTGAGTAGAATGCCTCCTTCTGTATAACAGATGCTCTGTGTGCTATGCATCTCCCAGAATGCCTCTACATGAATGCTAGGATGACATAGGCATCTTTATGTTGAAGAGGGGCACAGGATGCAACTGGAAACCCTATTCACCACCACACATGGCTTGTTTAATGCTCTTACCATTATCCTTGCATTTTCTGGCAATGAATGACATGCAATGGCTGATTCTAGTCAATCTGATTATACTATATATCTTAGTTTTATCTCATTTAGTTAACATCTAATGTAATAAATTATATGACTTGGCTTAGATTGCTTTTTGTTGCTGTTGTTTGTGTTTTTATTTGTCTATTCTATTTTTTTAAAATCCTGCTATTCAATCTCCTTTTGGGCTACTCAAATATTTAGTGTTAATTTATTTCCTCAACAACCTTATTAAAAACAATACTTTTATTCTTTCTATTGTTTCCTTAAGAATAACAACATGTCTTCTTAACTTCTAAAATCCACATAAAGAAAAACTTATGTTCATATAAAATCTGTGCACAAATGCTTATAGAAGGTTTGTTTATTATAATCTCAAACCCAAAACCAGCCAACATGTCTTTTAGTGAGTGAATTATTAAGTCATGGTATATCTATGCTATGGAATACTACCTGGCAGTAAAAAGGGAGCAGATTACTGGCATATGCAATTATGCGATTCTTCAGAAGATGTTCTGAATACAAAAGCCAGTCTTAAGAGGTTGCATATTACCTATTTGTATTTACATAAAACTTTAATGGCAACATTTTAGAAGTAGAGACTCAACAGATAGCTGCTGAAGATTAGAGACCAGGAAAAGTGAGTTAAGTGTGACTTTAAAAGGTAACACATGCTGTCCCCGTGGCTGTGTGGTGGTTCTCCAGCATGATTGTAGTGATACTCATGTGTGTGATACAGTTATATAGAACTACATACACATGTAAGGAGATCTGAGTGAAAATATATGTTTATAAGAGTGACAATATCGTGCTTCTGATATACTAAAGTTTTATAAGCCATTACTTCAGAAACAAATGAGATTTCTCTAGCGATCGCTTCATATTGTTCCTCATGGTGTGTAGAGGTAGAGTCTGAATCAAGGTTTCAGATGTTCTGGTCTGTGTTCTATTACCCTGTTTCACTAAGGCCTGTGGGGACAATAATGAAAGGAGAATGTCACTTCATGTGTTGAATGGAAGAGAAAAGGGGTTACTTTCCCATACTCATCTTTAAGTATGCTGCCAGTGACCTGACCTAAAGATGTCCCAGTCAGCACCACCTTTTCAAGATTCTGTCACCTCCTACGAGCACCGAGTTGCTGTCAAGCCTTCAACACCTGGCCTTTGGAAGGCATTTGGATAGAAACTGCAGCATTCACTCCTCAGCAGTGTGACTTTGTGTCTCCATTCCTGTTGGCAAGCAACTGGCCAAAGAGTCTCTTCTTCTATAAACACCCTGGTAGGCAAGCAGCCCTTCAAAGGCTGGTCTCTTAGTTTCCTTCCTGCTGGACAGCGCCAAGGGAGGCAGGAGGTAGGTGGAAGCAACAGGGAGTGGCGCCCTCTAGTGTTATACTCCCATGCAGGCCCTTGGCCCTTGATCCTTGGCAGTGTTAATACCTCTCTCAAACTGAGATCTGAGATCCTCTGCCTGAAGATTTGGCAGCTCTCTGAAACCCATCTGGTGACATGGACCTACAGGTTCTTGTGCTCCGTATAGTCTTCATCAGCTCTCCACTCTCTTGTCTTCTTCCCCTCTAACAGCTCCCCATCTTTTCCCTGCCCTGGCCAATCATGAACCGTCAGCTGGCTCTCGGACTTCTTACTAAGAAGCATGGCTTCTGCCGAGCTGACTCAGGAAATTCTGCTTCTGTTGGGACAGCATCTGGGAGCTAGAGTTGTGAACCTAAACACCCACTGCTGCTCTGGAGCCATAGAACACAGCAGGGCACCCAGAAACTGGGCCCCGGGTTCAGCTGGGATGGATCAGTAGGCAGAGGGCAGTGGGTATGTGGGATTGCTGTAGGATTAGCCTCAGCCATGCAGTTGTCAGGCAGCCATGGCCATTGCTAACACTGACAGGGCTTACTCGGGAAACTGGATGACAGGAGCAAGGTGTACAGGGAGGAGAAGGAACCTGGAATTGCTACCTTTTTTGCCACTTCCCCATTACTACTCTCTGCCATCTCTGCAAGGCGTCTCTCATTCTGGTGCTAACTCATCTCTCATTACTGATAGGAAGCAAGAAAAGACCGCTCCAGCAAAACCTTTTGTTGGGTTTAAGGGTGTTGGGGATGTCTGCTTGTGTAGCCCAGGAAGGGATGCTTAGATGCATCACAGCCATTTGTTTGGATCAACCACAGATTGCCACCCATCACCAGTCACAGTAACTGAGACATCGTGGGTGATGATGGTCTTATCTTTTACAGACAGTAACAGTGGTCCCTCTACTAGGGCCTGTGCTCTCCCTCTGGCCAACATGGAAGCACTTGCAGGGTCATTTAGAGTTCATTAAGGTTCACAACAGCAAAAAATCTTGTACTAACTGGTCCGAATGGTCCTTGCTGAGGCTGCACTCACACAGTCAGGGCCAGTCTTTGCCTAGCTGTCTCCTAATCTCTGTGGAGTGTTCCAGAAGGCTGGTGCTGATACAAGGGCAGCCTGACCAGCATTGGATGAATAGTTCTTTTGCCCAAGACAGTCCAGGCAGAAAGACAAGCAGAATAGGTACTCTAGGGAGCCAGTCTGCCCCACCCCCAATATCTGTTCTTCATTTATAGCAGAATTAACAGCAGGAGTGCTTACCATACCAGCTGAAATAACTTATAGTTAACACTACATAGTGATTACTAAACAGATTTGAAGAGTGTTTTAACAGTGCTTAACACATGTCCAGGACCCTAGGGAGAGGTGGGCCTGCTCATCTGACTCATTACTACAGAGTATTTATTCATGATGAATAACTATACAAGATACAAACTCTCTGGTTGCTAGTTCACAGATCACAAAATAAATGACAGATACCCATCATGACCTGTGGGTGTTCACTCCACCTTATGTCAAGGCTCAGAGTCCTATGCTTTGCACAACTTATTTAGTTAATGCTCAGGTGGCAGAGCTTGCTGCTTGTCACCTCCTTCCTTCCCAATAGCAAATTCACATTTCACACTTTGCAAAAATAGTTCATCACATGAAGGAAGCAAGAAAGGGAAAGACAAAGAAGGGGGTAAGACTTGAACATCCGTGGGGCAGAGAAGGAATGGCTAACTGCAGGTTATCCACATTCTTAACCTACACCCCTCCCCATACAAAATAACTCTCAAATAGTTTTTGACATTGAACACATAGAGGTTCAAACACAAAACAAAATAAAACAAAAAATCATCCACAAAACCCAACACAAACACCTAGCCTGGGCTTAATAAAGAGAATACACATTTTTCAGTGGATAGATACTCTGCCTTGGAATGTGAAAAGAAGGCAAACACGTGTAAAGTCACTCCCAATCATTTGGCTTTCTTAATTGAAGAACCTGAGCTCCTAATGTTTCTAACACTTTAAAGTAAAAAATAATATTAATTTTACTATTCACTTTCTTACATATTCATGTGGTCAATAGGAAGAGTTGATGTTTTGAGAAAAGCAATAGCGAACAGAACAGCTGCCTTTTGACACTGTATAATCAAAGCCCTTCATGGCATCCAGTGTCCAGCACCTCATCTCACAGCACCACTGCAGGGAGGACGAATAGTCTGAAGGGGGGTCGTGGTGAATTAGTTAAACTGCTCTGTGCTCCCGGTGGATTGTGCTTGCAGCCACCCAAGAGCTCCGGACCCACGAATGAAAGACACACATACACCAGATAATTTTGATGCGCCTTGACTAGCTCAAAGGCTGGGCATTTCTAGTCCTCTCTGCAGCTAGCATACATTTTCCCCTCCAACTTTTCTGAGTCAACTTGCTAAATCAACATTTCATCTCTGTTACCCCAGAACCAATCGGGGAGTGGCTGCTAGGGCCATTTTCCCAAATTCTTCCATGGCTGGTTGATTGCTTTCCTGCAGCTCTTACACCTGATCCTTCTCACTCAGAGTCATGGTGACTCTCTGTCTCTCCTTTCTCTCCCTGACCCTCACCCAAGCAATTTAAAAGTCCCGCCTCCATCTTTGTGCCCAGCCACTGGCTGTATGGCAATTCTTTATTATCAACTGAAGCCAGCTTGTGGGGGGTGGGGGTGGGGGCAGGGACCCTCAGGTCTGGAAGCACAGCTTTTTTGGGAGCTGAAATAAAACAAAGAGCAATAGAACCAATCTCCAGCAGAAGGGTTTGGTTTCTGAACAAATAGCTAGTGGGCCAAACAGTATATTACTGTGGTGTTCTGAGTGAGCTAACCCCCTATACCCTCTGATATTTGAAACTTGGCCCTCAGTTGATGGCCATTTGGGAATGCTTGTGCTTGGGTAGTGAGAATTAGCTGGAGGAAGTATGTCACTGGGGGAGCAGGCTTTTGTGCCATTTCTAGTTCACTTGTTTCCTGTTCACAGATCGATATGTGATCATTCAGGTGTTCTTCCTGCCATGCCTAGCACTTGCTGGGGTGCTGTCTTCCATGATGGTGATGGACTCTTACCCTGTGGAACTGTCAGTCCCAAGTAAACCCTTCCTTCTATATGCTACCTTGGTCATGGTGTTATATCACACGCAGAGAAAAGCATCTCTACACTTCAGCACTCTGCAGTGAGTGCCCATGTGGCTGTCAGTCATCATGTACTGAATATCTACTGGTAAAAATGCCATCCCAGTTTAGTTGATCCAAATGTGCTCATGTCCTAATCTTGTTTTTGAAGGATATTTTCCACCAGATGCAGCAATCTAAGCTGAGAGCTACTTTTTTTTTTCTCTCGAACTTAAAAGATGCCACATTGTTTTTTGGCTTCTTCTATTTCTGACATATCAGAAATAAATTCAATAATCCTCCTTGCTGTGTCGCTATATCCAACATGTCCCTTCCCTCCTCCACTGCCCAGAGTGGTTTCAGGATGTTTTCTTTGTCTTTGGTTTCCAGCAGTTTCCATGCAACTTGCTTACTGAGGCCTTTGTTGTCTTTGTCTTGCTTGAGCTTGGGGATCTTTGGATTTTTAAGTACTTTTTTTTTCCCCATCAATTTCTGCAAGTCCTTAGCTACTGTATTTCTTCAACTATTCTCTGTTGTCCCTGCCTGCTCTCTTCTTGTCTAATACCTACTTCATACATGTTCCATGGTTGCAAGTATCCCTGAGGTTTCTCTTATCATCTGTCAATCTCTTTACCTTCTGCTTAAAACCAAATATTTTTAATTGAAAACGTTTAAGTTCATAGAATCTCCTATCAACACTAATATATTGAATCTCTCTATTTTTAAAAATTATCAACAACACATTTTTCTTGTATAATTTTGAATGTATATTTTTTCTTTTTTTCTTTTTGCTTCTCATGCTTAAATTCTAGTTCTTTAAATATATTTGTAAAAGCTACATTAAATTCTTTGCTAAACTTGACACCACATAAGGGTGTCCTCATACCAGCTTTTGAAGTCTGTTTTCTCCAATTATTTCTTACCTAGTAATTTTTTTGTAGTCTGGTATCTACCATAGAGACTGATTTGCTAGTATATTCCTCTAACAAGTGGCTCAATTATTGACTAACAGCTTTTGTTTTTCAATGATGAGAACCAAGACCTGACCTGTACTATATAGGTCTTCTCCTGTAGATCCACAGCCCCACCCTCTGAGTCACTTTGCTGAACTTATGCCTTACTGGGAGTAGTTTATGGGAAGTGAAGATGTTTCCAAAGTCCTTTTGTCTTGGTCTTTACTTCCTTGCTTCCTTTCCATCTCCCCATCTCCCCTTCTCTTCTTCCCTCTTTTCCTTTCTGTTTTTTTTTTTTAACTATTGTTTTAGGTTAGCATACAAACTCACATGCTCCATCATGGCACCACCATTCATATGAGCCAATACACTTCGTAGTTACTTGTGCTCCTCCTCCACTTCCCTCTCCCATGCTCCTCCCTTCTTCTAGATCATTCCATCCTTCTCCCACTCGGTCTTCCTTCTGCCTTCATATCATATGTACTCTATCCCCCTCTCTATTATTTATTACCCAGCTAAAGATTTTCCTTGCAAGTCTCATTTATTTAATGACTAAATAATATTCCCTTGTGTTGATGAGCCATAATATCTTTGTTCATTTATCTGTTGATGAACACTACACTGGTTCTGCTTTCTAGCTGTTATGACCAGTGACAGCAATGGATTTGAAGGTTATGTCAGGTTAGATAGAGTCTTTGGGAGTAATGCTCCAAAATATTATGTCTAGGTCTTCTATAGTGTGGTAGGTACTTCTATTTCCAGGTTTTGATGGAGCCCCCATATTGATTGTCACATCAAGTACATCACTATGATGTACACTAATGATGGTGTTTGTGTCACAACAGCATTGGAAAAGGTCCATCTGTGCCCACATCCTCACAGCTTTTGCTGCTATTTGTTTTCTTGCTGATAGCCTTTGCAATTGGAGCAAGATGCATGTGTGAAGGAATTTAATTTGCATTTCTGTGGCAGCTGAAGATGCTGACCTCTTTTAAAAATGCTTGTTGGCCATTTCTAATTCTTCTTTGGAGATTTATTAGATACATGCATACAATAGCAATTAATGACAGAAGAGGCTATCAGTTTGAAGGAGAATAAAGAAAGGTAGGTAGGGGGGCTTGGAGGAAAGGGGAAGGGAGAAATGTTGCAATTATGTTATAATATGTAAAATAAAAGAATCAGTCAATTCAAAATGGACCAAAACCTTAATATGAAATCAGAAACTTTGAAACTGCTAGGGAAAAAAAAAAAAAACACTGAAAATATAGGCGAGGATTTTATAAAAGAGCTCCAGTATTACAAGAAATAATGTAAAGGGCTGACAAATGGAACTACATGACATTAAAAAGCTTCAGCATGGCAGAGGTGAAGCCACCAGAGTGAAGATCCAGAAAGAAAGAAATGGAAGCCAAGCCAGCTACACAGAAGAGGCAATTAGGATCGGGACAATACAAAGAATTTCAAAATGGAAACACCAAAAGACCAAATCATCCGGTCCTAAATGGATCTGTTTAAGCTGTGTACATTTCATTTTTGCTCTGTTCTAAATGCATGCTTCCATTTATATAGTATTTTGAGATGATGACATTTTAGGAATGTATTTAGAAATTTGGGAATTTGGTCATTGCCAGCTTTTAAAGTATCCCCTTAACGATTCTCTGTATTTCATTGGAATTTATGGTAACCTTTTATTCATTTTGAATTCTCTTGATTTTAATCTTCTCCTTCTCCTTCTAGTTCTTCTTCCTTCCTCTTCCTTTTCTTCTTCTTCTTCTTCTTCTTCTTCTTCTTCTTCTTCTTCTTCTTCTTCTTCTTCTTCTTCTTCTTCTTCTTCTTCTTCTTCTTCCCTTCTCCCTTCTCCCTTCTCCTCCCTTCTCCCTTCTCCCTTCTCCTCCCTTCTCCCTTCTCCCTTCTCCTCCCTTCTCCCTTCTCCTCCCTTCTCCCTTCTCCCTTCTCCCTTCTCCCTTCTCCCTTCTCCCTTCTCCCTTCTCCTTCCTCCTTCCTCCCTCCTCCCCTTCCTCCTCCCCCTCCTCCTCTTCCTCCTCCTCCTCCTCTTCTTCTTTTGGATTTGTTTTCATAGGGGATTGTCAATCTTATTTATTTATTTATTTATTTATTTATTTAAATAACCAAACTCTATGATCAATCCTGTGCATTGCTCTTTTAATCTCCACTTTTTAGCCCCTCCCTTGACATTTATCATTTATTGTTGCTTACCACTTCAGTTTGGGTTGTTTCTGTTGTTGAGGACACTGCACTTCCTCATTATGCCATTATTAGAATATTTCTGGGTTTTAATCGATGCACTCATTGCTATATATTCCTCTCTTAGGATTGCTTTAACTGTATCCAAAAGTTTCTGGGAGATTTTTCTTTACTTTTCATTAATTCTAAGAACTTTTAAATTTCTTCCTAATTTTCTTTTTTGATGACCCACTGGTCATTGAAGAGTGTGCCATTCTCTCCATGCTAATTTCTAATTTTATTACATAATGATCTGATAAGATATAAGAGGTTCTTTCAATTATTTTATATTTTGTAAGACTTTACTTATGGTCTAGAATGTGGATTATTTTAGAAACAGTTCTGTAGGCTGCTGAGAGGAACATATATGTCTATATCTGTTGGAAGGAATGGTCTAGGTATATTTGTGAAATCCCTTTGATGTAAGGTGTAGTTTAAGTCTGCAGTTTCTCTGTTGACTTTTAGTTTATGTGACCTATCTAAGCATGAGTGGGGAAATGAAATCACCTATTATTGTAATTTTTATAAAATTGGGACCTTGATTTTGTTACATGTATATTTACAGTCATTTTAAAATCTTGCTTATTTTTTCTTTATTCACGTGTAGTGGCCTTCTTTTCCCTTTGGGATAATTATGTCTTAAAGTCTCCACTTTTACCTAGAAGTCTACTTTATAAGGTATTAAAAGAGCTAAACCAGGTTGTTTTTTGTTTACATTCTCTTTCTAAATGTCTGTGAGTACCTTCTTACTGTGAGGTGTTTTTTTTTGGGGGGGGGGTTGTCATTTGTTTGTTTGTGGTTGATGCTAGATAGTTGTATCTAGTTTTTGTAATTTAGTGAGACAGTTTGCACATCTACTGGAAGTTGAAACTGTTTCTAATTTGTGTTATTGAGAGATATTTCCCGATTCTTATAATTTTGCGGTCATCTTCTCACTCGGCTAAATTATTATTCTTTACTTATTTTTCTATTACTATTAAAGACTCTCAGCATTACTGTTTGGACACAATTGATTTCTTCCTAGTTACTATTTATTCAGCTAGTTCTCTCATGAAATGTGTTCTTTCCCATATTACCATGATGGAGCCTGTATTTCTTCTTCATCTGTATATATTACTTCTTTAAACGTCTTCCCCATGCTCTTGGTGGCCCGAAATTACCTTAATTTGTATTTACATGTCCTTATTTCTCTATCACTTTAAAAAGATAAATTTGTTGGATATAGCAATCTTGGCTCACAATTACTTTTGATATTTAACTGTTAAACATAGAGAAAAGGTATTCTTTGGTCCTGTTAATTTGGAGTCCTGAATAGCTCTTGTATTTGTATGTTGACTTCCTTTTTTGGATTTGGGAAGGTTTCTGCTGTAATTTCCTTCTATTCTCCTAGCTCATGGATGCATGAGTCTCTCTTCCTTGTGTGCTGCAGTTCATGGGGGCTGTGGTCATGCTTATTTGTCTGATTTTTCTGTGTTGTTGTTTGATGCAAATTCCTCAACATCTCCCTGATATTCTTCCTCTGCTTTTCATATCCATCGTTGATGCTTTCCTCTGAGTTTTTTATTTGATCAAGTTTTGATTTTCGACATTTCTGGGTTCTCTTACTGCAAATCTCAATCTTGTTGCTGTATTTTTCTTCCATATCATTGACCTGTTTATTGACATTGCTGATTTTCTCGTTGACATGTTGCTGTTTTCCTCTCTGTGGCTGACCTCCCTCTCTCAGTCCTAGATTGAATTCATCTGCTTATTTATATCCTCTGGTCATTGATAAATTTTACTAGGACATTTCTGAAGCCTTCATCTGACACTACCCATTTCAGTGATTTTGGGTTCAACAGTTGAGGAGTGATGATCATTAGGAGAAGCTGTGCTATCTCACTCTCTTCTGTTTGTTCTTATACTGCCACTTGCATGCCTATTATTTGTATATATCTTTTTCTGGCTGGGGGTGATCTTCTTATTGAGTAGCCTACACTTAAATCACCAGTATCACTTAGTGAGGAGAAAGCAAGCTACTATAGTATAAAGCACATCCAAGCACATAAAACATAGAAAACTTCTTAATCAGTTACAGCTGAGTAGTGCACCATCAACACCAAAAATGGCAAAACTAACATTGGCTGTGATAGGAAATTGACAGATATTTAGGCTGTAGAGAGAGTTAATAAGTGAGGGAAATTAAAGGGACAAGGAACAGGAGAAACAGAGAAGAATAAGTGTTATTCATCAAAGAAAGATGAATGTTATGGAGAGGAAGAGGAGAGGAGAGGAAGATTGGTGTGTGGTGTGTGTGTGTTCGTAAAAGAGAGAGTGGGGGAGGGGGAGGGAGAGGAAGAGGGAGAGATTAGGAAAATTAGAAAAGATAAAAAATGGAAAAAAAATCAGAACAAAAAATTTTAGATGATCTACCAGCCATGATGTACCAATACCATGCAGGTTTTTTTTGTTGTTGTTGTTGTTTTTCCTCACAATTGCTCTGTAGTACAGATTGAGGTCAGGCATGGTGATTCCACCAGAAGTTCTTTTATTGTTGAGAATAGTTTTCACTATCCTAGGTTTTTTCTTTTTCCAGATGAATTTGCAAATTGCCCTTTCTAACTCTGTGAAGAATTGAGTTGGAATTTTGATGGGGATTGCACTGAATCTGTAGATTGCTTTTGGCAAGCTAGCCATTTTTACTATATTGATCCTGCCAATCCATGAGCATGGGAGATCTTTCCATCTTCTGAGATCTTCTTTGATACTTGAAGTTTGTTTTGTTTGTTTGTTTGTTTGTTTGTTTGTTTTTTCTATTTTGGGTTTTTTGAGACAGGGTTTCTCTGTATAGCCCTGGCTGTCCTGGAACTCACTTTGTAAGACCAGGCTGGCCTTGAACCCAGAAATCCGCCTGCCTCTGCCTCCCTAGTGCTGGTATTAAAGGCATGTGCCACCATGCCCGGCTGAAGTTCTTATCATACAGATCTTTCACTTCCTTAGTTAGAGTCACACCAAGGTAATTTATATCATTTGGGACTATTCTGAAGGATGTTGTTTCCCTAACTTCCTTCTCAGCCTGTTTATCCTTTGTGTAGAGAATGGCCACTGATTTGCTTGAGTTAATTTTATATCCAGCTACTTTGATGAAGTTGTTTATCAGGTATAGGAGTTCTTTGGTGGAATTTTTGGGGTCATTTAATTATACTATCATATCATCTGCAAATAGTGATATTTTGACTTCTTACTTTCCAAGTTGTATCCCTTTGATCTCCTTTTGCTTTTGCTCTAGCTAGAACTTCAAGTACTATATTGAATAGGTAGAGAGAGAGTGGGCAACTTTGTCTAGTCTCTGATTTTAGTGGGATTGCTTCAAGTTTCTCTCCATTTAGTTTGATGATGGCTACTGGTTTGCTGTATATTGCTTTTACTATGTTTAGGTATGGGCCTTGAATTCCTGATCTTTCCAAGACTTTTATCATGAAGGGGTGTTGGATTTTGTCGAATACTTTTTCAAATGAGATGATCATATTTTTTTCCTTTGAGTTTGTTTATATAGTGGATTACATTGATAGATTTCTGTATATTGAACCATCCCTGCATCCCTTGGATGAAGCCTACTTGGTCATGATGGATGATCATTTTGATATGTTCTTGAATTCAGTTTGTGAGTATTGAGCATTTTTGCATCGATATTCATAGGGGAAATGGGTCTGAAGTTCTCTTTCTTTGTTGGGTCTTTGTGTGGTTTAGGTATCAGAGTAATTGTGGATCATAGAACAACTTGGGTAGAGTACCTTCTATTTCTACTTTGTGGAATAGTTTGAAGAGTATTGGTATTAAGTCTTCTTTGAAGGTTGATAGAACTCTGCACTAAACCCATCTGGTCCTGGGCTTTTTTGTTGGGAGACTATTAATGACTGCTTCTATTTCTTTAGGGGATATGGGACTGTTTAGATCCTCAATCTGATCCCGATTTAACTTTGGTACCTAGTATTGTCAATGATCTTTGACAAAGGAACTAAAACCATCTTGTGGAAAAAAGACAGCATTTTCAACAACTGGTGCTAGCTCAACTGGCAGTTTGCATTTAGAAGAATGCAAATGAATCCATTCTTATCTCCTTGTACAAAGCTCAAGTCCAAGTAGATCAAAGACTTCTACATAAAACCAGATACACTGAAACTTATAGAGGAGAAAGTGGGGAAGAGTATCAAACATATGTGTACAGGGGAAAGAATTCTTGAACAGAACAACAATGGCTTGTGTTGTAAGATCAAGAATTGACAAATGGAACTGCATAAAATTGCAAAGATTCTGTAAGGCAAAGGACACTGTCAATAAGACAAAAAGGCAGCCAACAGATTGGGAAAAGATCTTTACTAATCCGAAATCTGATACAGGGCTAATATCCAATACATACAAAAAACTCATGAAGTTAGACTCCAGAGAACCAAATAACTCTATTAAAAATGGGGTACAGAGATAAACAAAGAATTCTCAACTGAGGAATAATGATTGGATAAGAAGCACATAAAAAAAAAGTTCAACATCCTTAGTCATCAGGGAAATGCAAATCAAAACAACCCTGAGATTCCATCTCACACCAGTCAGAATGGCTAAAATCAAAAATTCAGGTGACAGCAGATGCTGGCGAGGATGTGGAGAAAGAGGAACACTCCTCCATTGCTGGTGGCTTACAAGCTGGTACAACCACTCTGGAAATCAGGTTGGCAGTTCCTAAGAAAATTGGACATAATACTACCGGAAGATCCAGCAATACCACTCCTGGACATATACCCAGAAGATGATCCAACATGTAATAAGGACACATGTTCCACTATGTTCATAGCAGCCTTATTTATAATAGCTAGAAGCTGGAAAGAACCCAGATATCCCTCAACAGAGGATTGGATACAGAAAATGTGGTACATTTACACAATGGAGTACTATGCAGCTATTAAAAACAATGAATTTATGAAATTCTTAGGCAAATGGATGGATCTGGAGGATATCATCCTAAGTGAGGTAACTCAATCACAAAAGAACACACATGACATGTACTTACTGATAAGTGGATATTAGCCCACAAGCTCGTAATACCCACAATACAATTCACAAACCACATGAATCTCAAGAAGAAGGAAGAGCAAAGTGTGGATACTTTAATCCTTCTTAGAAGGGAGAACAAAATAACCATGGAAGGAATTACAGAGACAAAGTATGGAGCAGAAACTGAAGGACTGACCATCCAGAGACTGCCCTACCTGGGGATCTATCCCAAATACAATCACCAAACCCAGACAGTATTGTGGATGCCAGCAAGTGTTTGCTGACAGAAGCCTGATATAGCTGTCTCCTGAGAGGCTCTGCCAGCGCCTGACAAATAAAGAGGTGGATGCTCACAGTCATCCAGTGGAGTGAGCACAGGGTCCCCAATGAAGGAGCTAGAGAAAGTACCCAAGGAGCTGAAGGGGTTTGCAGCCTCATAGGAGGAACAACAATATGGACTAATCAGTACCCCCAGAGCTCCCAGGGACTAAACCACCAACCAAAGAATACACATGGTGGGACTCAAAGTTCCAGCTGCATATGTGCAAAGGATCACCTAAATGGTCAGCAATGGGAGGAGAGACCCTTTGTCCTGTGAAAGCTCTATGCCTCAGTGTATGGGAGTGCCAGGGCCAGGAAGTGGGAGTGGGTGGGTTGGCGAGCAGGGGGAGGGGATAGGGGGTTTTGGGGGACGAAACCAGGAAAGGGGATACCATTTGAAATGTAAATAATGAAAATATCTAATAAAAAGGAAATAATTTTAAGTAATTTTAAATGCCATATTCTGTGAATCTCTGAGGTTTTGAAGACCAACTATCTAAGAGTATCTGAACTGTCAATACAAAAAAAAATTCTAAACGATGTACAAGCTCAAAACCAAAAATTAAATAAATTTAGAAGAGGGATGAAAAGAGAAGAATAAAAATGGTCAGAAGTAAGTAGTGCTGAGAGTGGGAGAAATGCTCTTCCCCAGGGAAGAGCACGCCAACTGGTCAGCCTGGGTAACACACGTATAAATAGCATTATTCAGAGTGAGCTCCTTTTATTTTTGTATCTAGGAACATACAGACAGACAGACAGACAGACACACACACACACACACACACACACACACACACACACCAGTGATCAAAGGAAAAAAGGCCATGAATTTAAAACAGAGAAAGGGGATTAGAGGACAGAAAGGGAAGGAGGAAAATATATAATTATATTATCTCAAAAAATTTAAAATTAAAAAAGAAATAAGGTAAAATCAAAATAAAGCCTGACTTATAGAAGAGGGATGAAGGAAGGAAAAGGAAAAGGAGACCCTAAGGTAATGAAGAGAAACCAAAAAATGTAAACAAATATACATAGGGCATTTCAAGAGCACAGCAAAGCATACCTTGGCCTTTGAAAACAACCTTGTTTTCTCTACCAAAGCACTGTACATTCTGTTTTGAACTGAGCCATATCTATAAGTCAGAAACCTGCTGCAGTCAACAGAGATCTAATCTATATAATTAATTTATACAAATAATTTATATGATATTATAAAGTAATATTATAGTATATAAATATAATAATACTAGTCCCCAGTGAGTCTAGTCCAAGAGAGCTCCTGAGATATTTTTATTGACCATTTTCTTAATCTAAACTTTTCTCTTTTCATAAAACACTAAGACTGGCAGCATCTTGTGGTAAATAAAATTCAACTAATGAAGGAATAAACGTGTATTTCATACTCCACATCAGCAGCCAGTGCACACAAATGGCTTCAATGCACTGTTAACAGGACAACACAATGAAGTAAACAGAAAACAAAACCACATTTTCTTGACCCTATGATCAGTGCCCTAGTTTCTTCTCCTGTTGATGTAATTAAATATTCTGACAAAAGCAAGGGAGGAAGGGTTTGTTGAGTTTATAATTCCATGTTGCAATCTATCGTGGGAAAGGCAAGACAGGTACCTGACACAGTTAGTCACATCCGCAGTCAAGGACAATGAGAGAGTCGATGCACCATGCTCAGTGCTCAGCTCACTTTGATCTTTCCACAGTTTAGAAATCTAAACCTAGGGAATGGTAGTGTCCATTCTGGGGCTGGGTCTTCCCACAGCAGCTAATATAATTCAGGCAGCCCCTACCATGTATTCCCACAGGCTAATCCAGTATAGACCATCTCTCACTGAGACTCTTTTTCTAGGAATTCTAGATTGCGTCAAGTTGACCGCCGTAGTAGGTGAAATATGTACTCCCAACCTTTCAGAATATGCTGCCTCCTATTTGGGTTAATCTGAGTTAGTCCAGGAGACACCTGATGATAAGATCATGAATTTGGAAGATGGATTTAACTTTTGAAATAAATGTTCAGGTCTTCATGTCTCTGGGGTCTGTCGGCACTTGTTACGATCATTCCATTCTAAGGGTTATGAAAGGCGAATGTGTAATAACTTCATTTTAGATTTTCATCTACCTTCATAAAAACTTGATGTAATCTAAACCCAATATAATATTAATAACTTACGTTAAAGCCAATAGAATTTATTATTAAGAAAAGTGTAAGCATCCAGTAAAGACATTTTCTTTTCTTTTTTGCTTGCTTTCATAACACACACACACACACACACACACACACACACACACACACACACCCCACTTTAGAATATAGCTCAAGCTGGCTCCTACCTTGCAATGCTACCACTGCACCTCCAGACTGCTGAGACTCCAGCTATGTGCCACTGCTTTCTTTTCTTCCCTTCTATTTTCAAATAGTTTTCACTATAGTGTCAGTATAAATTGCCTCATTTCTTCACAGAAGATAAAACAATAGGAAGTTGAAGTTTTTAACCTTTTGGCAGTAGTAATGGCTTAAAGGAAACCATAAGGAGAAATAGCTTGATGTCAAACTCGCTTTGAGATATTAAAATTCATCTCTGTTTAAAATCTGAGGTGATCTTTCCTAAGCCTCATCAAGGGTAGGATGTAGCGTAGTGATAAAGACAACAGTACCAGGTGGTGGTAGGCTAAGGGAAGTCTTCACTGAGACCCAGAGAACCTTGAGGCCTGAAGAACTGAACTCTTATTTTAAAATTTAGAATTCCACTTACAAATTAATGAGTCTATCATAGGTGTCTCCTGGGCCAATGTAGATGAGCTCAAATTAAGAGATAGTTTATTATGGAAGATTGATTATGGGTGTGCTGCTGTTCCTCCAGCAGGGAAGAACAATTCCCATCACATTGCCATTCTTGAAGGGAAGAAGTGTTTCTCCTTTCCTATCTTGGCATGTTTGTCATTGTGTGCCTGAGATAACTATCTCTGTGAGCTCTGTTCAGCTTCTGAAGCTGAGAGGTTATTATCACATCCCCCAGAAATGATGCATGCAATATGTATGCAGCCTTGTGCCCAGAGAGAATCACTGTTTGAAGTCTTCATCAGTACATAACCACCTCAACACACGACAACATGTGCTTACATTACATTTACAGTGGGTGGATATGTATGTATGTATGTATAATTATTTGTAACATGTTTATATTGAGCTTGATATTATATATAACATAATATAATACTATATGTATAAATTGTAACACACATGTATACACACACACACACACACACACACACACTTTTGAGCTTGCTATATATGTAACCTGAAGTTGCTGATGATTGCATCAATTTGATCTCATAGTGAGATTTGAGATGTTCTGTTTCTCATCTGTTTATCTCTAATTTTTTTTCTGTGTCAGCTTCAAAATTTAATAAGTCTTCTCTCCTTCTGCCCGTGTCTTCTAATCTAAACCCTTAAGGCATCTTAGCAGCTAACCAGAGAGATAAGCAGCATTCTTTCTGTAATTGGCAAAGTTAGGTACTCCATTTTCATTACAACTTTAAATCTGCCCAAACTGCCCTGCTGGCACAGAAATGCAGGACAAAATCTTATCGGGGAGGATTTCATCCCAGTCACTGGCTCTGTCCTTCTCTCTTTCAAAGGGGATCTTCACTAACCATTCAGAGCAGGGGCAGGAGCTCCCAGATGGAAAGTGAAGGTCTGGCAGGAGTCATCTTTCCCACCGACACTCCTGGGTCCTCAGGTCCTCTGGGCATTGCCTCTTTTTACCTGTCTTCAAGAATTAAAGCCATAGCTGGGTTCAGCTGATTTGGTGAGTGAATGACAGCAATTTAAGGCTGGTATCGATAAGAATTAAAGTAATTGGGGGTTAAATATGTGGTAAATGAGCATATTGAATGTGGCTTAAGCTTATTTCCCTTAAAAATGGTGCCAGACACCTCCAAAATGTAAGATGCCCAGTGTTCTTTTTCTTTTCTTTTTTCTTTTTTTGAAAGAATGCTATATGATCTTTGTAGTATAAGAAGGATTGGTTGAATAAAGGAGGAGGCTACACAAGAGGCCTGGGAGACCAACTGCAACCCAGTCCTAATATCCTGTTGCTTAGATTCCGAGTCCTCTGTGTGATATTTTTTTCAGTCAGAGAGACCTTTAAATCCCTATGGTTTCTACTCAGTTATAAGCAGTGTTTTCTCTTAATTCCCATGGCAGATATTTTCTCACAAATTTGGAGGGTAAAAAGAAAGGGAAGAAAACCTTTTTAAAACATAAACCCCACACTGCAAAACATCAGTAGGAAATGTTGAAGCTGGGAGCTTGGTTACCGTGACAACTAGGGTTTGCCAAACTCCCCTCTCAGAGATCTGGACCTTTGCTTGAAATGGTTGCTTCTCAGATGGGCTTTGACCACCAGATTTGTGGCTCCAGCCAAAAGTATTGAAAGGGAAGAGTGGATTTGGCAAGGTCCCACCACCTGGGAGCATCATCTACATGGCAGCTCCCAGTTCATTTGTTTGACTCCCATCTCTTACCCACAAATGTTCTGTGGGCAAGGCACAGCAGGCCAGAGTTTCTTAACAATGGTCGCTGAGAAGACCATTAGGGAAAAAAGAGGAATTATCTGTATGCTACAAAGAGAAGGCATGGGGACTGTATAAGGGTATTTCCTGCCCTTTTTTCTCAACAAACACTCTTGCTATTTCCTCCTACTGGAAACAGTAGACCATACTATATGTATTTATTTTTCAGTTGAAATAAAACTGGAAATAAGGCAGGTTTGTCTTTAAGATTCTTATTGTCTTAGCCAAACACCAAAGAATAAACAGATCACTTGGTCATCAGAGATCATTTGATAATAACTGATAATATATCAGGAACTTCTAGGAAACACTGAAGGTGGGTGACAGGAGCAGGTACCACTAAAGCTGAAGGGCTAGGGCTGGTGTGGATGGCAGATGACATAAAGCTATATCTGTTCTCTCAAGCAAGCTATAAATAAAAGGTGGATGTGGTATGATCTAGGGGTGGAAGATTTGTTTGGGGTCATAAATAAATAAGCCAGGGGCATCCATTGGGTCCAGTGCTGGGTGTTTAAAGGTAAGACTGAAAAACTCCATTGGCCACTGAAGGGTTGTGTGCAAGGACAAGAACAAGCAATAGCTTTGAGGAAATTCAAACCAGATGGCTTAGCATACAAAGAAAGATAACCAGGAGGCAGACCCAAACAGACAGCTCACATGATGCTGTACTCATTTGATTTTATTTACTGTCTTGGAAGAGTGTTCCTTACTAGATGCTCAGTAGAGCAGAACTATAGTAGAGCCTTAGTTTTCCTGAACCTTTCATAGGCTCTGACATTTCGTCATGCAAACTCCAGCCCATCAGATACACCTTTGTTCTGTCTGCATTGTCCCAAGAGCCATTGTGTGACTAAGTCCAACACGTACACTTCTGTGAACACCACAAATATCAACTGCTTCTGGGCATGGAGATTTGGAATGTTCTATGGCAGGAGATAAGTCTTTTAGGCTGTTCATCCTCAGTGGCCACATCGAACCTCTCACCGGGTGGCGAAATCCTATGCTCTTCACTGGAGAGGTCCCCTTGGAATTGAGGACAGCTGGGGTCAGCTTTCAGCATTCAACACAGACAATATGAATTCTCTAACAAAAGCCTGTCACAGATTTTATGCAAAAAGTACAGTATCATTCTTTTAAAAAAATACCTGTTACTACTAGTGGGTATATTCAATTTTACAGAGTTTTTTCTTTTTCCCCAAGTACTTCTAAATAAATAATATAACTTTGTAAATACATGCCAACTGTGGTAAATACCACTCTGAATTCCAGTATGAATAAACAGAGCATATAAAGTCTATATTACATTAAAAAAAAAAACCAACAGCCAGAGTGTTAGAGCTCGAGAGATGTCTCAGTGCATGTATTGTTCTTAGTGCAGATTTGGGTTTGGTTTCCAGAACCCATAGTTTGGCTTATGACTGCCCATAACTCCAGTTCCAGAGATCTAATGCTCTCCTCTGACCTACATGCAGTAGGCATGAATGTGATATACATACATATGTGCAGGGGAAACACTCATATGCATAAAATAACAAGCAAAAAAGCCCATAAGTGTCATCAAAAAAACCTGAAGCAATGCCTGTTGGGAAGCGCTACCTGCTGTTACCAAGTAAGCCATGTTTCTTTTATTACCATTCCCAGGGCCAGCTAAGCCCATCCCAGTGGATGGGGGAGGTACCCTGTGACACATTGCCATTGAACAATGTAAGGAAGACCACTGGGGCCACCTCACTTTCCTTTTCCCTCAACAGTTTCATTTATCTAATAACTGGTGTTCTATGTTGTATGAATTTGTGTTAGATGTTATAATGAAAGAGAATAGAGACATGAAGGGATGGAATATCTTAATAGGGAGATGAACAGTGTGTTATTCTTCAGCCAGGAATCCACACTTGTGCCTCCTCTTTCTCTCCCTCTCCTTTTCCTTCTGCCCCCTACCCCCTGCACCCCTTTGTCTGTCTCCAGTTTGTATAGTTTTTACTTATGTATGGCTGCATCTCCACTAGTAAGAATCTTTAGGACACCAAAGGTTCTAAAATAATATAATTTTAATATCTTCTATTTTAGTCTCAAAGATGCTAGGTAAGTTCCTGAGCTCATGTGGCTATGGGGATGAAAAGAAGGTTTAAAATGCATATCCGACAGGATGAATGTGGCTGCCTGTTCATTGATTGTGTCCCTAAGGAAGAATTTGTAATTAACATGTAAAGTGCTCTGAACCTAACGCTTCTAAGGAGCCCGGTGAGGCTGGGCATGCCACCTTCTTCTAAGAGGTAGAACACTGTCTTAGTGACTCCTGGTACGAGGGATTGCAAATTCAAATCCCACAGCATCCCACACTGTGTTGGTTGGTTTCTTTTTCTTTTTGTTCAGCTGGAGTTATCTGGGAAGAAAGAACCTCAGTTGAGAAGCTGCTTCCATTGGATTGGTCTTTGAGCACATCTATGGGAGCATTTGCCTGATTGATCATTGATGCAGGAGGGCCAGTCCATTGGATGTGGTCCATGTCTGGGCATGTACTAGGAGGTACTAAGGTGTATAAGAAAGCAAACTGAATGAGCCGTACGGAGCAGGACACTACACAACATTCTTCTATAATCTCTGGTTTGTTTCCTGCCCTGTTTGACTTTCCTCAATGATGTTCAGTGACATAAAGAGCAATAGACCCTTTCTTTCCAAGCTGCTATTGGTCATGGTGTTTATCACAGCAATGGAAAAACAGATAATTTAAGTGTGTGAATTGAGCTGGGTGAACAAAAAATAGAAAGATATAGGGCTTGGAGAGAACAGGAACTTCTTACTCTACTAAACACAGCAGATTTTACTACCACTTCATGGTCCTTTGAAACATGTCTGTAAGTAATGTTCTCTTGTTATTAAACATCTTAATTTGCCCAAAGATAAATGTATAAGTCACCATATGCACCTTACCCACCATACATGGTAAGAGGTAACTACAAACCAGAGCCTTACATATGGGTGAACTACTTGAGACCAAACTAGAGAAGGCATTTTTTTTCTTTTAGTGTAAACCAGAACAGTGGCATTAGGCATGATAGAAAGGGGCTGTGAATGTCCTAGTCTGGTGGTGGCAGGCTCAAAAGGAGGCACATCACACACCAGTGTGCATGTTGAGTCATGAGGTATGCAGCAAAGCTCAGAGTGGGAGGGGTGAGACTGGTCGAAGGAGCTCCCAGTGGACATACAACCAGAGTCAAAATATTTGTCTGAATGGATAGAAGCCAGATTCATGAGCAGTAAAAGATTTACCCAGGACTAGTTGTATAAGTGGAGTAATGTATGAAGTTTCTTGGGTGGGATGGACTCCAAAAGGTACTCAGATACTTACAAGTACAAGGAAATGCTCTCACCTTTACAAGATCAAAGAGACATTAGCATTGTGGAATTGTAACCTGTGCTGCCACTATATAAAAACAGTCTAGGGGTTGCTCAAAAATTAGATGTAGAGTGTCCATAAGACCTGGAAATTCTACTCCTATGTTTGCATTCAAAAGAAGTGAAAAATGTGTTTGAGCAGAAATTTGTATACAAAAGTTCATAACATCATTATTTCTAATATCAAAATGGTACAGACATGTGTTCATCACTTGTATACTCATATGCATCATAGAAAGAGACTTAATTTACCCACCCAGAGATACAAAGCACCAGCAGTCTGTTGACACACACCTGTAGTACGTCAACAGAAAGCTCACAGGTTCAAGTCAGCCTCACTTATATAGTGAGACCCTGTCTCAAAATATCAATGACAAAATGATAGGATAGGGCTATGCATACCCATCCTTCTTGCAACATGGGTTAACCTGGAAAATGTTAGGTAAGTAGACAGGGCATAAAAGGCATGAGAACACATCCTAGTCTATGTTCTATTGCTGTGATAAACATTGTAACTAAAGGAAGTTGGACAGGACAGAATTTATTTGACTTATATGTCTTAATCATTCCATCATTGGCGGAAGTCTGGGTAGGAGCTCAAGCAGGAACAGAGATAGGAACTAGGAGAGTGCTCCCTGCTTTCGGTTTGTGTTCAGCTAGCTTTCTCATATCTTCCAGGACCACCTGTGCAGGGGTAAACACCTCTAGAGTGGGCTCTCCCCTCCTATATCAATCAATCATGAAAACGTACCACAGATTTGCCCACAGGTCAGTGTAATAGAGGCTGTTCCTCAATTGAGGTTCCTTCTTTCTCAATAACCCCTTAAGTCCTATTGACAAAAAACTAACTAGCATACCTACGATTCCATTCATATGAACAACCTAGAATGGCTCCAAATCTACAGTAATGGGAAGTGGAAAGTGATTGTTTAAGCTGGGGAAGATGGAGTGGAAAGGTGTGAAGAAAATGCTGTCAAATCTACTATAGCAATGATCGCACATACCCATGTCTGTATTGAGCCCCACCGGGCTTGTACATTTTAAATGAGTGCACTGATGGTCATTGAATTCTGTATCAATATATCTGTCCCTTGGGCCTCTTCACAATCCATTCCCTCTTGAGCATCTCTGTCTGTCTGCCTTGTTGCAGGTCCGTGTGCCACCAGCTGATTATGGTAATGGTCTGTGCTCGGGTGGCACCTTTCATTCAAGGATGTCAAGGAGTTTGCAAACACTAATTAAGCCTGTACTGCCAGCAGAGGGGTAAACATTGTTTTACTGTTCACAAACATTCAGGCAATCTTTTCTAACTGCAAGTGATACAACCCGTTTCCTCTGCCTGGTTGGCTCCTGGGCATTTTTTAACAGTTCAGGAATCCAAACACATAGCAGTTTGCTATGTGCCTCCCCTTGGTGAAGAACTTTATCTGAATAGTTCATGTCACTTAACTGTCCACCAACTCAGGAAGTCAGAATGATTGACTCAGACTGTGCTGACAAGTTGAGACCCAGAAAGAATGCGCATGACAGAAAACAACTCAGGGACCCCTCCATTGATACACAGGGCACACAGTGTCAACAGGGGGCTAAGCACAGGAGTAGATACTAAGGAGAAGAAGAAGGAAGCTGGAGCATTTTATGCTATAACACTGGGACGCTCTCCACCTCCACCGCAGAGCAACTGTGGGCATTGGGGTCAGGTTTTAAATGAACTGCTGATCTGGTCCTGTGCAGTTAAATCTGTCACTATATATTATTTTACTATGTAAGATACAGAGGCTCAAAACCCAGGGCTTTGCCTGTATGAGGCAGGCATTCTTCAGGGAGTTACAACCTCAGCTTTATTCCATCCTTTCACTGATAAAGTTCCAAACATATGCATCCAATTTTTCCTATCATATGCACATGAGTGCATGTGTAGGCACATGCTCTCCTGAGCGTGTGTGTGTGTGTGTGTGTGTGTGTGTGTGTGTGTGTGTGTGTGTGTGTGTGTGTGTGCATGCATGCAGGCAAAGAAGCTAGAGGAAGACATTGAGTGTCTTCTATTGCTTTCTACTTTATTCTTTTGAGACAGTCTCACGTAACCTGGGGTATGCTATTTTTAAATTGGGCTTGAAGTCATCAAGCCCCAATTATCTTCCTGCCTCCCTGCTCCCATACTCATCATCCAGTGTTGGGAGAATGGGCCCTTGGCTATGGGCAGCTTTTTATTTGGGTGACCAGCATCCAAATTCAGGTTCTCATGTTTGTATAGCAGGCATTCTTGCCTACTGAGTCATTGCCCAGTTTGCTAACCACATCTAGAAGTCAAAATCCACTCTAATTTACCTCTTGGAGGAGGAAAGCGTTCCCATCATTCTCTGAAGCAAGTGAAGCAAGCTGGAAGATATGAGCATAAATCTGCTAAGCTAGATATTTTTTCTGTTACATCAACTTGAACTCAAGCTTCATAATTTTCCAGTTCAATGATTTTCTGTTCACTAAGCACCTATGCAACTGCTGCCTAGGAATGGAAAGGAGATAGCCATAGCGTCTACCTAAGCATCTCTGCCCCTCCATGTGGGGATGGTGAAAGAAAGGCATGAAGAGTAAGCTATAATACCTACTGTGTTCTATGGAGGTATTTCTTTCCGTGGGGTTGTGAAAGTTTCCAAGAGGATTTCCTAACCCAGGCGGACAGGAGTAAAAGAGGACATGTGTATGGTGGTGCATACCATTTGTATTGGCTGAGGGTCAAATCTTGGTGTTTTATTGTCATTTAGATATTTCTTTTTCTGAGGCAGGGTTTCACTCAGTAGCTCAGACTGGCCTAGAACTCACTATGTCATTCATGTCTTTAAGCTCATAGCAATCCTTCTCTTCAGCCTCTCAAGTACTAGGATTATGGGTATAAAGCATCATGCCTTGTTTAGTGGATTGGTTCTCTCTTCTGCAGATTATTAGGTTTTCTCTTGTCTATTAAATATTTATAGAAAGAGCAAATAACCAGCCCAACCATATGTCATTTAAATTAATTAAATGAAAGATGTATTATTCTGAATGAAAAGGAGTCTTTTAAAAAAAGTAAATAGCATACACATTGACAGAGAACATGTCTATAGAGCTGTGTCAAATTGTCAGTGCCTTTCCTTGTGCTCATGTTAATTAATAAATTCAGTAGCTGTTCATTGGATATCTTCTATGGATAGAGGATGCTCCATGCAGAGGGAAATTGCCTACTTTTATCCTAGAGGGGAACCACACCGTCAAAAGGAAAGTAGAGTATGTGAGATACTAGTAAACATTATGAAGAAAAGTAAAACCAGAGAAAGGGCTAGAGTGCAATAAAGCTGCGATTCCTATGGTTTTGGTAAGGACCAGAGATCCCACTCAGAAGGTACAGTGCAGCCGAGCCAGGAGGAAGGGTGAGATGCTTAGGTGGGTATGAGGACAGCATGGTGGTTCTACAGCATGGTGGTTCTATGGATTGGATTAGGTCAAAGTTTTTGAAAAAATGGATAGCTGGTTCTAAAAAAGACATTATAGAGGCTGGAAAAATGTCTCAGTGGCTAAATGCACTTGTCTGAAGTGAACCTGAGTTCAGTTGCAGCATCTTCACTGTCTATAACTGAGCTTTAGGAGGTCTTGTGATCTCCTCTGGCCTCAGTGGGAAGTTCCTGCATGTGGTGCTCAGATATGCATGCAGACAAAACACCTCTATACATAAAATAAAAATAACAGTATATAGATCTTTTTTTAAATTAGGTATTTTCTTCATTTACATTTCCAGTGCTATCCCAAAAGTCCCCCATACCCTTCCCCCCCCCTCACTCCCCTACCTACCCACTCCCACTTCTGGGACCTGGCGTTCCCCTGTACTGGGGCATATAAAGTTTGCAAGACCAATGGGCCTCTCCACTGATGGCCGACTAGGCCATCTTCTGATACATATGCAGCTAGAGACACTAGCTCCAGGGTACTGCTTAGTTCATAATGTTGTTCCACCTATAGGGTTGCAGATCCCTTTAGCTCCTTGGGTACTTTCTGTAGCTCCTCCATTGGGGTCCCTGTGATCCATCCAATAACTGACTGTGAACATCCACTTCTGTGTTTGCCAGGCACCAGCATAGCCTCACAAGAGACAGCTATATCAGGGTCCTTTCAGCAAAATCTTGCTAGTGTATACAATGGTGTCAGCATTTGGAGGCTGATTATGGGATGGATCCCTGGATATGGCAATCTCTAGATGGTCCATCCTTTCGTCTCAGCTCCAAACTTTGTCTCTGTAACTCCTTCCATGGGTGTTTTATTCCCAATTCTAAGAAGGGGCAAAGTGTCCACACTTTGGTCTTCGTTCTTCTTGAATTTCATGTGTTTTGCAAATTGTATCTTATATCTTGGGTATTCTAAGTTTCTGGGATAATGTCCACTTATGAGTGAGTACATATCATGTGAGTTCTTTTGTGATTGTGTAACCTCACTCAGGATGATGCCCTCCAGGTCCATCCATTTGCCTAGGAATTTCATAAATTCATTCTTTTTAATAGCTGATTAGTAGTACTCCATTGTGTAAATATACCACATTTTCTGTATCCATTCCTCTGTTGAGGGACATCTGGATTCTTTCCAGCTTCTGGCTATTATAAATAAGGCTGCTATGAACATAGTGGAGCATGTGTCCTTCTTACCAGTTGGGGCATCTTCTGGATATATGCCCAGGAGAGGTATTGCTGGATCCTTCAGTAGTACTATGTCCAGTTTTCTGAGGAACCGCCAGACTGATTTCCAGAGTGGTTGTACAAGCTTGCAATCTCACCAACAATGGAGGAGTGTTCCTCTTTCTCCACATCCTTGCCAGTATCTGCTGTCACCTGAATTTTTGATCTTAGCCATTCTGACTGGTGTGAGGTGGAATCTCAGGGTTGTTTTGATTTGCATTTCTCTGATGATTAAGGATGCTGAACATTTTTTCAGATGCTTCTCAGCCATTCTGTATTCCTCAGATGAGAATTCTTTGTTTAGCTCTGAGCCCCATTTTTTTAATGGGGTTATTTGATTTTCTGGAGTCCACCTTTTTGAGTTCTTTATATATATTGGATATTAGTCCCCTATCTGATTTAGGATAGGTAAAGATCCTTTCCCAATCTGTTGGTGGCCTTTTTGTCTTATTGATGGTGTCTTTTGCCTTACAGAAGCTTTGCAATTTTATGAGGTCCCATTTGTCGATTCTCGATCTTACAGCACAAGCCATTGCTGTTCTATTCAGGAATTTTTCCCCTGTGCCCATATCTTCAAGGCTTTCCCCCACTTTCTACCCAACATTGGTTACGATAAGCCTGGGAAGCAACTGTGATACCATGCTAAGTAAACACAACAGAAGAGTTAAATACTGACTTGAGAGAAGGCACAAAAATAGTCCAAGATTGGTTGACACCATTTGTCACATATTAGACCAAAAGATAGCAATAGGAAGGATAAAGAAAAAAAAGATTTTTGGGTTGGAGACCAGTGCAATTTTCTTGTCTCCAATTCAGGATGAACACATATACTAGGCATTTGGAAGAACCTAAAAAGGGTGACATACTTGTCTTTTCCTGTGCATGTGACTCTATGTGTCCATGAAATATTTAAACCAAATTCTCAAGATTAAGAAATGGAGATGTGGCATATTTCAGACAAAGTAATACCTTTAGGAAAAGTAGAGGGTTGATGGCAACTAATGACCTGTAAGAATTACATAGTGTGGTTTACAGAAGCAAATATAACAGTGTGGGTAAGACTTTGGAGGTCACTTACAAGATACAGGCAAGGACCAAATATCCTAGACTAAAGAATATGAGCACTTTCTCTTAATGGCTAGCACACACTAGACTTAAGAGTGTGCTGGATCTGTGAGAACGTCAGGCCCTGAGGAACGGAATAGTTTAAAGTGGGAGGGTGACAATATAATTAGAGTGATGTTTTAGGGAATTTTAATCTAATGTTAGGATGAAGACCTTGTTTGCAGTGGTGTGGAATTGGAAACAAGAATTGAAGTCAGGCTGTAGGTGCCAGAAATTCAACTGAGAGGACTGAGCTGGTACAGGTAGGATAGGTGGGAAAGGTTTCTTCTTATTCCTTAGTGTTACTGTTGGGTGTATACAAAGAATGTTATGTTAAGAGTATCACCAAGTTTACCTTATTTATTTTAACTCCTACAGATGAATGTTTTTATTCTTTAAAAGTTTTGGATTTATTTACTTTATATGTATGAGTAGTGGTTTGCCTTCATGTATGTGTGTGCACCCAATGTGCATCTCTGCTGCCCTTGGAAATCATAAGATTTCATGGAATCCTTTTGAAATGTCATTATGGGTGGTTTGGAGTCACCTGCAATACAGGTTCTCTGCAAGAACAACTGTTTCTCACCACCAAGTCATCTCTCCTGCCTGTCCTCATTTTTATTCTTGATGTAGTTGAAGTCTTAACTGTATCAGTATAGTGGATAACTTGGTGTTCTTACATATGCATTAATAGATTGTACTTCACTTCTACCCCTGGCTGTAAGAGTGAAGAATGTGAGGACTTGTAGTTTACTCTCTTACTGCTTGCTAGATTCTCATGGGAGGTCAATGGGAGTACAGGGACTTCCCAAGAAACATTTTTATTATTGCCTCCTGGGGCTCTTTCGTGGCAGCAGCACAGGATATCCAATCACCTCACTCAACCAACATAAACCCCTTTACCCATCCACGTGGGGTTATTTCACCCAGAGCTGTTTCTTCTCACCGGGTTGGAATATGACAGATGGTGGTAAGTAGAGAAACTGCTGTCTACACATCAAACCACAGGCTGAGGTTTGGTTCCAGGTATGTATTTGTCTGCTTTGCTTCGCTGTCACTAGTAATCAGCCAGGCTTTTTGGTGGGAGAGAGAGTCTTGTCATAATTGTAGACCAACAGGGTGTGTAGTGCCTTGTGTACTGCCCTGTGTTGGAGTTCTTAGATAAGATCCAGAGTCAGAAGAACTCTGGTCTGTGGATATGGAAGTCTCATACGACATGTGCCCCTTAGAACCATTGGCAGTGATGTCCCCACACCCCCACCCCGGCCTTTTTTTTTTTTTTTCCTTTCATAGAGCATGGTCTACTAGATGCTGACATTGCCATCTACACTGGTGTGCAAAGAGAAATGCGTGTGTCTCCTGCTATAAAATACCAACAGCTTGTTGGTAAAGAGTGATAAGTAAACAGATGAGTAAAGTATGGTAAAATAAAGGCTTGTAAATTTCATTTTAATTTCCTGCTAGAGCGTTTATAGGTATTTTGTAATACTTCACCAGACCTACATCAATAAAAGAAAAAGTTATCTTCATTTATTTTCCTATACTAAGACTTAATTGCTTATTTTAAGCAGTCATGAATACAAAAGTCTTTGGGCTGGGCGGCTGACATGAATAAGTGGGGGGCATGTAGGAGGGGTGGAGAGTGGGTAAACGGAGGAACGCTGTGTTCCAAAGGGGGCAGCTGCTATGCAGAGCAAGCAGATTGTTCCTGGGCATAAATACACAGCCAATGGTGCCAGCTCTTATGGTTTAAAAAAAAAACTGGGTTTATGTGAAATCCTTGATTTTTAAATTCTACCAACTAAATTAAATAATTAAAAGAAAAAGATGCAGTCCCAGTGAAACCCTCCCTGACCAGACTGTCTGGGGCAGTAGAAGGATGCTGGAAGAGGCAGATTTGTGCAAGTCCTAAGGAAGAGTGCAAAGACAGTAGCAGAAGTGCCTGGAGTTACCCAACAGCTCCCATCACTGAATAATGCCTTTGTTTCCCAGAGACAGAAAAGGAATCTCAAATACTTGTCATTTGCTTTCTTCTCTTTGCTATTGCAAAGCACTTTGCAGCATTTTGAAGAAAACAACACTCAAGTAAACAACACTATTTTCTTTGAAGATGAAATCAATCTCAGAACACACCCTTTGAGGCTCTAAGCACATCTGACCATTTTCTCCACACCCCTTGACACACAAACTAAATGAGCCATTATGCTGTAAATTTGTCTTCAAAGAAGCAGGGAGACAGTGGAAGAACTGGGCATAATGGTCCTTGGACAGGGATTCCACTGCCAAGAACACTTCCGTCAGCTTGCTGGTCCTTATGCATCAAGTCCCTGCCATCATTCCACATAGCATTGCAGGGGAGCTATGTGCCTGCTCCTAGACTCTGGGCATCATTGATGTCTGAGACCATGCTTGTGTCTGGTAGCTACAGACTAAAGAAGGAAGGCATGTTTGACCTTGTAGCATTTGAAGTATGGCAAATGTGCCTTTGCTTGGAAAGTACATATGGGCCCGGGCCATGTGAGCAGCAGAGAGGCCCCAAGAGGATGTAGTGTAGAGAGGTGAACTTCCCAGTCCCAGCCCTGCTCCTTTGGCAGCCCAAGTTCTCCAGAATCTTCATGGTGCCAGCTGCCCTTTGCTTCCCACCAGCCAATGGCTATAAATACAGTCACATTTCCCACATACTGTATTTATGTTTCAGAAAATGTCTGCGTTGCATACGTAATAGAGGAGATATAATTATAATATTTCAAAACTGGCCAAATTCCGTGAAATATAAAATAACAGATGGCACCACACAATATTGGTGCGGTGTGCTTCGTTTAAATCATAACTGGGGCCTGAAAATGTTCCCATTTGGTACAGGGTGGTGATGAGAGTCTAAGTGTTGAGAGATCGGGGTGGGGTGTCTCCCTTTCTTTATCCTCTTGTAGTTTTTTAGGGATAATGGAGCTGTGGTGCTGTCCATGCCTAGGAGCCCCACGTCCAGCCTTGCTGACTCACCAATTGCAGGCATCCCAGTGTTTCTAGCTGTTAGCTGGATAGCAGAGGTGTGAGCTGTGAACTCAATTTATGGGTTAGATATTACCTGCCTTTTAGATACCAGTCCTGCTTACATGAGCGTTTATCTTCCACATGATTATCTATGTATCCATCAAGAGGTTCAGCTAAGTTTTCAGACTTCCAGATAAAGCACAACAGTTTCATTTGGACATTTCTGATCAGATGTGGGTTATGTTTTGACCCTGTATTTGACCCTGCATTTGACCATTGTTTTCTATTTTCTTTACCCAAAGTCAAAGCAATTTGTGATATCACTGACCCTCAGAGGTTCCTTGGGAACTGGAGTTTAATATGAAATCAGATCAGGAGGCACACACATTACTCTGGCACTTAAATCCCTCATACTTAGCAAAGTGGTTCACTCATTTGGACAGGTCAATGTTTGCATAAGTGTTTACACACAGCCCACATTCTACAAGTGGCTGTATTTTCCTCATTCTTGTGGCCACTTCCATATTACTGAACAGACTATAAAATATAGCAGTAAGTTTTTAGATCCCGTGTAGTCATAGGCACAATAAGCCATACATACCTGTTGGAGAGGCTCTGCCTGAAGGTGAAATCTTTCATGATTCAGCCTTTACTGAGTCAAAGGCCTGAAAAAGCAGTACTCAATGGAAAGAATCATTGAGTATCTGCCTTTAGCCTTCTTATGAGAAATGATTTCCAGGATTTCTGTTCATCACAGGTTCTTGAGAATCTGACTATAAGGAAACAGTTGATCTTTGGGCAGATCAACTTTAGTGGGAAGAGACAATAGGCTTTTGCTTGGCAGAGTGATGGATATTTTAATAATAGAAGTATTTCAAAGACTGAAAATCTCCCTCACAAGAGGTTGTAGATGTCAATAAGTGGATGAATCCATGCAATTATATCCAAATGTGCTGTGTGGTGAATGTAGAAAGGACACCAGAGGCTTGCTTTGCCAAGTGCTGCTAGCCAGCTCTAGCAGCTTGCTAGAAATATGATTTCCAGGCTCCACTGAGATTTAAGGAACCAGTAGAATTTTGGCAAGATCTCCAAGTGGTGTGTGTGTTTTAGAATCTGAGAAGCCCTGTTCTCCAGCACTCCCTCTAATGGACATGTCTATCTAAGCAAACTGAAGTTACCAAGAGCACATGACTACAGGTAGCCCCCAGCTCTCTCAGTTTTTAGGTAGAGTAATGACATGCAAGTAGGGTTAGAGGAGTCTCCTTGATCCCTTACTCAGAGGTGTTCATAGCACAATGGGGTTAAAATGCATTTGCCTTTCCTGTCAGACACTGTCCACGCTCTTGTCATCTAGGAAGGATTCTTAAATTCACACTATAAGCTATTTCTTTGAACTTTGCCATTGAATGACTCTATTAAAATGATAATATCTTAACTTGATGGGTAAAGCAATTATTAGCAATTAAGCTATTAATGTTAATTAGTGCATTAATTTACTATCAGAGAGCAAGGTTTACCATCTTTGTATCCCCACTATTTAGCATGTTGCCTATCAAACATTATTATATACTTTATTTACTATGTATAGCTTTTGGCAAATAAGAATTTGGGGTGACATTACCTAGTCAAATATGTTTTTCTGGAAGTAGTGGGCCTCAGACTCAGGATAATTCAAGAGATGGATGGGTAGAAAGACTCCACCCAGAAGAAGTTTTGAGGATTCTGAAGGCCTGGGGACCTGGATCTGGTCAGGGATAGAGATAGGGTATGATGGCAAGGCACTAAGGACTCACACTGCTACAAGTTGCCACCTCCTCCACAAGATGCATATGGTGAGCTAAATGAGCCACATGATGGTTATCTTAGTTACTTTTCTACTGCTTCAATAAGGCATCATGACTGAGGCAACCTACTGAAGAAAGTTCTTTGGGGTTACAGAGGATAAGACCATGACCATCATGACTGGGAACATGATGGTGGCAGGCAGGCAGGCATGGCTCTGGAGCAGTAGCTGAGAGCTTACATCTAGATTCATAAATGCTAGATAGATTCATAAAAGGTAGGGAAAGATAACAGGAAGTGGCATTCACTTTGGAAAAACTCAAAGCCCACTTCCAGTAGCATACCTCATCCAACAAGACCACATCTCCTAATCTTTTCCAAACAATTCAACCAACTGGGACCAACTATTCACACATATGAGCCTGGGGAGGGGGGTTGGGTCATTCTAATTTAAATCACAACAAAGGGTGACTCCTGCTGCATTGCTGCTCCTTGTCAGTTCAAGGGCTTGGGTTATGCACCTGGCTTTACAAACTTAGGTGGAATATGACAAAATGCTCAAGATGGTAGGCTCAAGAGCAAGATTGGTATTCGAATAATGAGCATGCCTCTCCTTACCCAATTAATAGGGTTGAACAAATAACTCAACGTCTTTAGTCCTCCTTGTCTTTACTCGTAAAGGTGATGATATTGCTGGCACCAGCCCAGAGGGCTATAGTAGCTAGGTTGCAATGATGGAACACGGTATGCTTTACTCCATGTCCTGTGCAGATCAAATGTCAAGCAAATGCTGTGCCTCAGAATTGCCATTGGTATTGTTTTCCGATGGCAACTCTGTAAGCTACTGAAATGTCCATTTGGACATAGGCATATATTTAATATCAGAATTTAACAGAGCCTTTTATTACTTTCTAGCACCACCCAAGGATTTCTTCTGCTCCAGCCTTCCTCTCTGCTATGAGTGTTCTCACTGCAGGATTCACCTCTCTCCTTTTATACATGCAAATAGTTTCCTGGGAGACTTTCATTTGAACACAGGCATGGCAGATCTATATGCCCACAAGAAAAGTTATTTCACTCAAGGTATTTCACTTAACCCTGGCTGACATACTGATAAATATATTCTTCATCGCAATGCTGAGAAAGTAGAAAAAAAAATTCTAAGCAGGAAGCCAAGCTCAAACCTTCTCACATTTAAACAATCTTCTACGAGCTGGGTAGGAATCCTAGAGATGAGGGTGACTCATAGGATAGAAAAATAAGTGACATTTTTCAGGAGGTTGGCTTGTTTCATGGAGAGGCAGTAACATCCAGTTGTCACTTTGCATGCTGCTGACCTGGAGAACTCTAAAGGGAGGGATTGTGAGTCTCTCCACTGTTCCTAAGAAATAGGAGCTCAGATATACACAAGCAGAGTCTAGCACGAAAGGGTGGGCCACTGCGTGCATGAATTACTTTTCTCCATGACTCTCTCCTTCTTCTGTTCTAGGCTCCTGCCAAGGACATCATGTGCATTTCATTACCACACTTCCCCTGTGTCTTCTGAACTGTGTCTCAAGGAGGAACCCAGTCCCATCAATAGGCATCACTGTGAACACGAAAGGACGCTGTCCTGCTTGCCACCACTTTTAATCACTCACTCAGTTCCTACCACGAGACAAGTCCACGTGTCTAAATTCGTGCTCTGGAGAAGTTTGGCAACTGGAGGTGGCTACAGAAAGATAAAGAAATAACAGCTGTAGTTTGCCCTATTTGCTCTAACAGGAAATACAGCAGGCACTGGAACATCCCAGAAAAAAGTAGAAACTTTTCATGGTCCTTGCCAGCAAAACACAGCAGCCCAATTCACATTTTACAGTAGAGGCTCACTGGGATGGATACCGGGGCCAAATAAGTCCATTGAATTGGGATGTTCGTTTATGTAAGAGGTTGTGTTTCAGCAGTTCTGAGTGGGGTCCTGGGGGGTGGGGGGAGGGAATGCCTGTGAACACCATTCCTAGGAACCAGTGCTTACAAGAGAGTGTGTGGGTGTAGGGGAATGACTTCTTCAGAACCCGGCTTCTCTAAGCCATGCAGACATGAAGACTCCCGGAGGCAGAGATCTGGTTTGGTGTCTGGAGAGAGTAGTTTCCACCCAGTCTTTTCATAGGTGAGTCTCAGTGCTTCTTCCTTCATTTCACATTTATGTCTCAACCCACAGAAATCTGGCACTGACACCCTAATTTTTACTATAGCTTGCCATGATCTCCCACTGAGAATCACCTCGTGGAAGAATGTTAATATACATTTTTACTGAGGTTTTGGTAGCTATTCATGTTGTTACTCCCTCCTCTTTTGAAACCTGTCCATGTGGATTTGGTGACAAAGCACTCTCTTTGTCACACTCACATCCTCCTCATCCTTGGTTTCTTCAGCTATACCATTAAAGATTTCTCTAAGACTCACTTCTCCATTCTCTTATTTCTACGTTTATATTCTGAGAACTCACTTCCTTAACATAATTTGCAGCTTCCAATTACTATTTCATTTGATGGGTATGACTAGCAGTTTCTCTCCACCACCAAGTTCTAAACAAGTTGAGAAAAAAACAAGTCAAACAGATACAAAACTAAGGAGTATATGAAGGGTACCATTGATTTATGTTCAACATGTCCACCAAGAACATTTCATTTTGTAACTTTCTTTCTCTCAAATGCCCATATTCATTCAACCACAGGCTGATTAATCCGTCAGCTATGGATTTTGTCTTTATCTACAGGTAGGACCTTCCAGAGAAGAGAACACACTTAGACTGTCAGCAGGTTTTGTAAGGTAACATGACAGAGAAGAAGAGAGAGGGAAAGAAACAGGAAGCAAAGGAGAAAGGGAGAAACCAATAAATACAGGTAAATACAGATAATGAAATACTGCATGGATCCTGCCTAACAGAGAAACAAGGGCTCTAGCATATCAGATGGTAGCCATTTTTCCAGTCAAAGGAATCTGTCTTATTCTTCCCTCTAGAGAGAATAGGCACCACCTTGACTTTTCATAGTATTTACGATATAGCATCCTCTCTCTCCTCCTCCTCCCCATTCCCCTCCCCTTTTTATCTTGTTCTAAGAAGGGGTTCTATGTTATTATATAAAGCTAAAGAAAGCCAGAGAGAGAGAGAGAGAGAGAGAGAGAGAGAGAGAGAGAGAGAGAGAGAGAGCAGCCCCCCCACCCAAATACTACCTATATTTAAAAAGGTATCCTTAGCTAAAACCCTTTTCTGAGCCACAGAAGTATATATTCAACTTCTTGACTAGATGTCTCAAAAGCAATTGCAAGTCAGCTTGTCCTGAAGGCATGGCCTTGCATTGAGGCATTGAGTTTGTACTGTGTGCCAGGTATCATATAGCAGCCCATGATAGCTATAACATTAGAGCTCCCTGTTGGCTCTTTGAGGTAGATAGTGAGGGTCATGGGTGAAATCAAGTCGTTAAATGAGGGCACGGGGCTAGACAGCAGTCTGACTCCACAACTGTTAGCAACAATGCTGTACTGACTTCCCAACCTAGAGCACAGCTGTTCTCTCCAGCTGCGCTGGAACTGAGTGCATCCCTCCTCAGTCACTGACATCATTAGCATCCAGGAATACAACAAGCACTCAGGGTGCCAGTTTTTCAAATCCCTCACCATCACCGAATCCTGAAGATGATATTAACTGGACTACTCCATGCCCATCACCATCATCTAGATGTAAGGACCGAACTCCTCTCTTTTGCTTGAACGATTACAGTGTTCTTCCACAACCAGGTCAGCTACCTTCCACCATATTCTGCATCCAAGATGTAGAGTGGTCATGTGTACTCACTCACGAAGCATTATGGTTAGGGATAAGCCAGCCAATAGAACCTTCAGTGTCTGAGGACCAGGACTCCTTCAATTCTTTACTGTGTCTGCCTGGCTGGCCTGTTTGGGCCCTGGCTCTGGCTACCTTATTTCATTTCCTGAAGTGGATCATGGTCATCTTCTACCAGTGACATGTCCTCTTCTAAGGCTTTCAGCACTGGCTCATCCTTTGGGGCCTTAGATGGAATCACTTCTTCCCAGGTAAGCCTTCTTTGTCCCATCAAACCAGGCCAAGTCTTCTATTTCTCCTCTCTCATCACATTGCAGGCAATTGTTACCATTATGATTTGTTTGTTGTGTGAATGATTATGTAATAGCTGCTTACCTCCCTAGGACAATAAATTCAGGAGGCCAGAGGCTTCAACTGATGCTAATCTCTGGTTTATCTCAAGGGCCAAGTTTAGTTGTAGAGATGTTTAGTAGTTACTAATAAGGTGTGTGTGTGTGTGTGTGTGTGTGTGTGTGTGTGTGTGTGTGTGAGTGTGTGTGTGTGTGCATGTGTGTGTATCCATGACATGGAATGAAGGCAGATGTTAGGGACAACTTACCATAGTTCTCTTCTCCCACCATGTGCATCCTTGTGAACTGAGCTCAGGCCATCACGTTTGGTGGGACATACCTTTACCCACTGAATAAACTATCTTGTGAGCCCTGGATACTGTTCTAATGATAGTGGATGCTCACACCAGTTGGGTACTTTCTATCTGGCAGACACTGTCTTCAGTAGTTAATACAAATTGTCGTTCATTCTAACAACCACATGTGGAGATGGTTACTTTGCTTATCCCAATCATACAGTGAGGCAACTAAAGATGAGAGAAGTGGGAAACATGCCTGGAGATGCAAAATAACACAGCTAGATTTTAAATCCAGTCCTGTCTGGTTGCCTCTAATGGGGCCCTAATACTTCTGCAGCACCAACTGCTGGCCCGTTTGTCCAAAATGGCCTAATTTTTATGGCATCGATTTTGAGTGCAATTCAGTCTTATTTAAATAAATGTTTATCTCTGACTTCAGTAGTTGCCTATTTCCATACTTACGCTTTTTTTTTAATAAATGAGAGAGGACAAAGAATATCTAGCTAACATGAGGTTAATAATCCATAGCCCTGTTTAGAATGAGGGTTGAGATGCAGGTGGAGGCTGAGGAATCTAGAGCTAAGAAAAAAAAAAAATCTAAAGTTTGATGAAAGGGCAGGGGGACCCCTTCTTGTTCCATCTCCCTAGGCCACAAGCTAGATGAGAATCTTCTCATGGGCAATGCAAGCTGGAGAAAGAAGGTGATAATTTCTGGAAGGGAAACACAGAGAAGTTATATTGAGGTTACCATGGTTACATAGAGGCATTGTTTTCATTTGAAACACGGACCTGGAAGTTTCATGGTAGGTATATATGGGGTCAGCTCAAGACTATGACCTGTTGGAGAGTAATGAACCAGGCTGTCACTGGACCAGTCTTCAGACACCTCCAAAGTGAACTAAATGATTCATAGATTTTTTTTTCACTCACTCTTCATGGGTGATCAGTGTGACGAATAGTCAGCATTAGTCACCAGGTAGGAAAAATGGAGTCCTAAAGAAGAGGCAGTACTTAACTAAGACTGTAGTAGCATATTGCATTCTGGCTTCTCTTACTAGAAAGTGACCTTATTGCCTGTACTTGGACACTGTGAGGATCATTTGTGACCGACCCTATGTTGTAGGAAGATTGAATGTTCTTTAGTTCATATATGTATGCACACCTCTATTCTATGGTTGCTGTTTATTCCCAAAAACAGGCATAGAGGGAGACATCAGACCTAGGTAGGTCCTAACCCCAGAACACAGAAATAAATGTAAGCAGTGGCCAAGGAACTAGCATGGGTTTCCTGTTTCCTAATGTTCCCAATAGGTAGAAACATCACCGCATTAAAAGTTGTAACCCATTTCTACAAAAATGTGGCATAGAGTAAGAAAACTAAAGGTAAAGGGTGTCTGCAAAAGGCAAGAATCTGGAAGAATGAGGGATCTACAAAAGATAAGAAATCCAAAGCTTAACTGGGCAGTGATGGTGGATGCCTTTAATCCCAGCACTTGGGAGGCAGAGGCAGGTTGATTTCTGAGTTTGAGGCCAGCCTGGTCTACAGAGTGAGTTCCAGGATAGCCAGGGCTACACAGAGAAACCCTGTCTCAAAAAAAAAAAAAAAAAAAAAAAAAAAAAAGAAAGAAAGAAAGAAAGAAAGAAAGAAAGAAAAGGAAAGAAAAGAAAAGAAAAAAGAAATCCAAAGCTTGGGAACCTTCACAAAGTAAGATCTATGCATGGCATAGGGGGGCTGCAAAGGGCAAAAGAGCTATTGTACAGGGTAAGTTGTCTTCACATGGCAAAAAGTCTACAGAGGGATGGATATGGATCTTCCTGTACTGCCCATCAATGTTGTGATGCTCAGAAAACACATGCCTGGTTATATAATGATGAGATGATGTTTCTGATCTGCATCTCAGGACGTCAAGGATCTGTCACATCAGTGGGTCCTATTGATCAATGTGGAGGACTGCACTTGCAGCCTGTCTTTCTGCTTTCAGTGCCTTGTCCTTCTAAAGCTAATGTCTATACTGAGACCTTCTAGCTGCTTACCTTCTCCATCTTCACTCCCTCTTTCACTCCTCTGTGTCCTTGTGGGCAGTTGAGACTTTTCTTCCAACCATCATTTAGAGTTTAGATTCTCTCCCACAAAATCTACACCTCAGAGACAGCTGATGGAACATCATGGAGAATAAGTAGAAGGGGCTCTGTAGGCTTGGCCATTTCAGTTCTTTGTACAGGGTTTCTCTCTGCCTGACACACCATTAAAGAATTTTATTCTTTTATTTTTCTTCTGTACTCTAGAGCATAGTGTTGGTGTCTGCACACAGACCATACTGCTTTTTGCCCTGGCTACTGTGAAAGCCATTGGCTTGCCATGAAGGAAGCATAAAAATAATTCTTTGCAGCTTGATTCTCTATGGACAGTTGTCTTTGTGGGTCACAAGGGACTTTTGATCTATTTGTGTATCTTTTTACCAGTTACCAGGAACATGAATTAACCACAAGGAAGGTAGGTATTATCTGCAATAGAGTATGGAATTTCAGAGAAAGCTTTATGGTGAGTGTATTTGGATATCCAGATGGATAATCTTTGCAAAACGAGCTTACTAGGAAGACAGAAAGCTTGGTGTCCACTTTAACATACTTTAGCGTCATGGAATTTTTGTGACATGAGCCCAACTGATAGATAGATCATTAAAGGGCATTCTCTGGAGAACGAATAATATGGGATTTCAGTTAGCTCACTTGAGAATGTCATCAAAAAGCAAGCCTGGGCATTTCCTCCTCAAAGCAATCCCCAGTAGGTAGGTATGGCCTATGTATACCGATTTTAGAGCTGCGTCTGGGATATCATTATCACCAAGGGATACAGATTTGGCCCAATAATGATTGTTGTGGAAACAAAGTCTGAGAGTAGATTTGCATTTACCAGCTCAGGTTCAGCCAAGACACCAAAGTGAATGGCAGCCCGAAAAACAGAAGCCTGCCATCTACCTTGTACGGAGAAGCAGATCCATATCACCCAAGCCACCAAGACCAGTGTGGAAGACCAGCCTGTGCAAAGATTGATCTGACCTTTGGTTTATTTCCTCTACCACTGGGTGGTGGAGATGGTGTGTGTGTGTGTGTGTGTGGGGGGGGTGATGCTAAGATCAAGATAGGGTACCAGATAGAACATACCTGGCTGTGACATAGTGTTCAACATCTCTCTGCTTTCCATCTGGAAGACTCTGGTGCTGGACTGTGATAGCTGAATGGCTGGGTACCAGATGAATTTTGAGACCGCAGTTACCTAGAGCAAGATGAGGGTTGGTTATAGACAGATGAAAGGCAGGACAGAGTTTGATGGCTCTATTTACAAGAAGTAAAAACAAAGGTAGAGACAGCTGTCAGCCTCATCTGGATAACAAAAAAAAAAAAAAAAAAAAGACACTGTCAGCTGTCTGGATAGCGAGAACATCACACCAGAGAACCACAGATTCAGTCTAGGGCTAGATTTTCAAGCATAAATGAACATAGTACAATACTTAATTTTAAGCTATTTTCCAGCATACCTACCTTCGAAATTTACCATACATTTGAATATTGCATTTCAGGGATGCAGAAATTTCTAAATAATGGTAGGCCTCCAGCTTAAGACTATTTAGCTTTAAGGCAGTAAGTACGTTTTCAAAGGAACAGAAGAAATCAAATTCCCCAAAATGGTCTTTTCACCTGTACAGTTTGTGGAGGAGGAGAATGCCTCTGGAGATGCCAGATTGCTTGCTAGTTTGCTTGCTTGATTCCTTCCTTCCTTCCTTCCTTCCTTCCTTCCTTCCTTCCTTCCTTCCTTTTTTCTTTCTTTCTCCCCATCTTTCTTTCTCCCTTGTTCTCTCTCTCTCTCTCTCAAAATCTAGGAATGGCTGCATGAGGAAACTAATAACATGGAGGCCCTTTGTACTCTGTACTGTGTCTATGGACAAAACTGTGAGCATCAAACACTGGTGTCCTAACCTTAAGTGTTGAGAAACTCCAAGCTTGGTAATTTGTACCAGCCATGTACAAGGGGTGTTTTAGGTAGATTGCCATTTCTGTATCTCTCTTAGCTCATTATCACCTGTTTTACAGGAAAAGTAGTCTGGAGAGTAGAGAAAGCTGTTCCTTTTGCACCATTTTGGTGCAGAAGAGGGTGCTGTGATGATGCCAATAATTTAGGACTTAGCTCCTCTTCACATTGTAATGTTCTTTTTTCTTTCTTTTCTTTCTTCTTCCCCCCACCTCCCTTGGCATTGCATCAGAGTCAAAGACAGCTTCCAGGATCTATGGCTCCAAGCTGGGCCGGGTTTGTATGACTGTATAATGTCACATGGTGGTGACACTGAGGATCAGAATTGGTCTTCTGTTATGTTCTTGCCACTAGTTTTTAGCAACCCAAATGAGTACATTTTAGAGCCTTCCATTTTGTGTGGAATTATATCTCCTCTTTAAATGCTATAATTAGCACAATTCAAAAGGAGAACTCAAGTATAGTTTTGAAACCTAACTCCTTACCCCAAATAAAACACCTAAGTCTGGCTCCTGAATCAATCCTGCTTCCTGACTCACCAAAAGATCCCTCTGTTTCTTGCATCCTCCTTGCTGTAATGCCATACACCTTGTTGCAACCCAGTTAATACATCCAATTGTTTCTAGAAGCGCAAGATAGAGGACAACCTGCTTTGAATTTTCATCCCCTGAAATTGTCAACCATTAGACCTCTTTTCTTTACAAAGTCCCCAGTCTCAGGTATTTTGGTCTAGCAACAGAAAATAGACAAACAGAAATCTTCCACTAGTATTTCCTTGGGTCAAGGTAGCAGAATAGATGGCGGGTCCAGTGAAGGTCAGTGATGTATGTGAATGAAGTATTTGAATGGGGTGGATCTGATGAGGCTGCAAGTAGAGCTCAGTGTGGTTTTTATTCACATAGAGGAGGAAGCCGCTGAATCAGAGCTTCTGATGTTTTTTAAAAGAGAAGTCTGCATGAGCAGATGCTTAACCACTGGCAGGATGCGCCAGCTACAAAGTGCTCGTGGACACAGACGGCAGGGCACAGGGGCAGCTCCATTGCTCAGGATGCCTACCGCTAGCCCCTGGTGCACACAGAGAGACAGACCCCGGAAGTGCTAGACCTTGACTGAAGGCCTCTTAAAATGAAGGTGACTGAAGAGGTTACTCAAGGTATCTGAGAAGACACCAGTTGTGTGTGTGTGTGTGTGGGCAAAACAAACAAACAAACAAACAAACAAACAAACGTCACTGCTGCCTTGAGTCCTCGGAGTGTAGGCTCCATGTGACACTCATATTCCAAAAGCTTTAGTCAAAAGCTGCAGCCAGGAAGAGGCAGGGGACCCTGAGGCACTGCTATACCCTCTGTTCTGATGTGTTTCTCTGTATTCCTCAGTTCCCTATTGCTGGCATCATGGGTTCTGACAAACTGCATGTCTACCCAGATCCATCTTAGTGTGCTTCTATGTTGGGGGTAGAAAAAAGGGTAGCAGGGAGAAGGCAGGCCACAAGAGTCCTAATTCAGGACTTGTGTCATTACTGGGTTTAGAGTGGACTCTGATAGCAAACAGTTATCAAGTGACATGCAGCAGTGACACCTTGAGATGTCCTGGGTGTGTTGGTGGCAAGGGATGATGCTTTCAGAGGCCATTTACTCATCACTCATGCCTGAGTGCATGCTTGGAAGTGTGAGGGTCTGTGAGTGTGTACTAATGTGTGCGTGAGTATGTGTGTGTGAGTGTGTATGAGTGTGTGTCTGTGAGTGTGTACTAATATGTGTGTGAGTATACGTGTGTGAGTATATGTGTGTGAGTGTGTGTCTGTGAGTGTGTGTGTGTGAGTGTGTGAGAGTGTGTGTTAGTGTGTGTGTGTGTGTGTGTGTGTATGTGTGTGTGTGTAGACTAGCTATGACAAGCTCCCCCTGACTCCCTATTTTGGTATCATGCCACAATATTAACTGTGCTGCTTTCTCCACCCACACAGCTCAGTAAGAATGTATGCAGTTAAGTCGCCTTTGCAACTAAGGATGCCAGGCAACACATGCTTCATCTAGAAAGGACAGGAGGGTCAATAAACTGATTGGCTTAGTAATTTTCCTGGCTCCACAGTTGCCAGGGCTTCAGGTCCAACATTCTTGGCTAATTTGAAACCTTTATTGGTAGTAGAAATACAGAGACCCTCAGAGTTAATGTTCAAAATTTAAGTCCACTCAAAACTGAGCTGAGCTCTGCCAGTGCAAAGTGCAGGTAACCTACTTGGACTATTCTTTTAAATTGTGCACCAGTATCTGTGTTCCTGGGGAGACCTGTTCATTCCAGGGAGCACCTACCATGACCACCCCCACTGCAAAAATCAAGAAAGAGGAATTAAGTCCTGAAGATAAAGCACAAAGCCACTTTGTTTCTGAGATTTCAGTTCAATCTTTGGACACCAGAGCCCGGGTTAACAGCCCGACTTGTGCATTTATAGCTGAACTGAACTTTGGAGGCCTTGGAGGCTCTTATATCCTTCAAGGAAACATCAAATGCAGAAGCAAGCGTGTCAAACACAGGTACCTAGTGAAGCCTGAAGAATCTAATTTTGCGGGAGGGCATCTTCATGTAAGTGCAGCCTCTGCCGTGTAGCAAGGCAACCCTCCGCTGAGGAGGGAAATCAGATTCATTTCCATCTTCTGCTTGCCACCATTTCAGGCCAAATAGATACAGCTGGAGTTTGTTTTTCCCTGTCATTACTGCCCGGTCCCAGTGTTTCCATTTTAAAAGGTGTACATGTGGATTGAACCAGAGACAGATTATTTAAAATACGGTCCTGGCCGATTTCATTTAAATGGCCCCACTATCTTTGCCTAATAGTCAATGCATTCTCGGTTAACAGACACAGATGTGATAGGGCTGGAGGTTTTCTCATTGGCCCTCACAACACAGAGGTGGGAATTTGCATGGTTCTTTGTGTTTTCTCGGGGGCTCTTGGATTCCCCCTGCCCCCAGGCATACTCCCTTCTTTATGAACAACCTGGACACAATATCAGGACCACTGTCTACCTTCTGCAGGTTCCATTCTGTCTCACTGAATCAAACATTACTCTCAAGCACAGATATGCTCAGCAAACGTTACATGAAAATAAGGTACGTGGCCCAGGGCTAGGTGCTGATTTAATTTCTATGTTGGAAATACATATTGAGTTAGACTAAGACCCTCCAAGATTACTCAGCCCCTTTTAATAACAGTGAAGATTACTTCTGTCCCCACTGTGCCAGGGACCAGGCAGAGTCTCTCCTGGTTTTGTGGAGCTTGGGGACGCAGGCTGGCTCTATCCTTTAGGGAACATGTACACTCCCTGTGTATGAAGTGCTACCCTTTGGTCACGGGGCTAGAGACTAGCAGAACCTGAGTGGAAACAGAGGTAAGTGGCTCCAACCTGCCGACTTCTTTCATCAGTCCAGCTTTCTTTTAAAATTGGCAAAAGCAATCAGCACACCAAAGTCATTGTCATGCAGTCTCTAAGGCCAGCTCTTGCCAACAGCAAGGTCTCTGGCTTCTCCTGTCATTTCTGCTCTGCTACTCTGGCCCAGTGCCTTGCACAAAGGGTCAGTGTCAGCGAGGATGCGTTAACACAGAAGACAGAGATGGGTAGAAGGAGAGCTTTGGTTCTATGGGGCACTTGGGCCTGGGTTGATAAAGCCCTGTCAGGAGCTGGTATCCTGCAGGGGCTGACCAGGGTTGGGAGGCAGAAAGGAAGGACTATAGCTGAAATTTTCTGCTCCTGATTGAACATGCCCCCTGGGGAGTCATGAAGTCAGAGAGTGAGCAACTGTGGAGTTTTCTTTTTCTTCTCCCCTCCCCCTCCCCTTTCCTCTTTTTCTTCTTGCGAATGCAAATCAATAGACATGCATTCACTGTCTAAGCAGACAGGCAAGCAGAGAAGAGTAGCCTTTTCATTCCAGAAGGGGGAGAAGGGTGGAGAGAGGCTGCTTCACTCAGAGAGGGAGGAGGACAGGAACTGGGAGGGTGGGTTTAAGAGGTTGAGAAGGAGTGGGAGGAGCAAATCAGGCTGCAGTGGTGGGAACCTGCTTAGGCTCTAGCCTTGCCTGCTTCCTTACTGCAGGCTGTATATGTTCCTTCATCTCCATCCTCTTTACCATGGAAGATGAGTATTTCTCTGTCAGATAAATATTTCAGACTCTCCTAAGAACTGTTGGCCATGGGTATTCACATAGATATGAATATCTGGTGTGATTTTTCTTCAGTACAATTGTCCCTTAGTTGGGCTTAGTTTTAGGACTCGGGTGCATATTAAGATCTGAGATGTTCAGGTCCCTTAAAGAGAGTGGCAGAACTTTTGCATATGTTATATCCCTCCCTCTCTCCCTACCATAGACTTCAAATAGTCTCTAGATTACTTAAAACATTTAATACAATTTAAATGTTGTGCAAATAGTTGTTATGATATGCTGCTTATGGAATAAGAACAAGAAAAAAATCTGCACACATTCTTATAACCATAGGGTATTTTGTTTGTTTGTTTGTTGTTTTTGTGGAAGTGAATGAAATCTTGGATCTGCAGCACTGGCTCTATTTCTCACTAACTTTGTATCAGGCACACATATCTAAGTGAAAGGTTGTATGACATTATAATGTCTGCCAGAACGAATCTGCCCAGTTTCCGGACAGTCCATGGGATACTACTAATGTGGTAGGTAACCATCGTTGCAATAATCACAGGGAACATTCATGTTGGGGTGGTGAATAGAAGAGGCCAGAGTGGTGGGAATCAGGCTTTGGTCCTGATGTTATCTTTGATTTGTTGTCCTTTAGAGTACACTTTTCTTCTCCAATGTTCGCTTGGCTTTGCCATTTGGAGAATAGAGTGAGTTAGCCCATCCTCTGTGTTCCTTCATGTCCAGGAAGCACACAGAGGAGAGACACTTGCCCTGAACATCTTTCTTTGTGTGCTGATCATGCCTGTCGGTAGCACTGTGATGCCTGGTGTTCCGGGTATTTAGAAGATTGTGTCTGCTGTTTATTCTGTGTAATGCCAACTAGGAATGTGACTAATATGCCATTAACATGGAGGCCTGACCTCTAGTGTCTTCAGAAACCTCTTAAAAATGATAGCAAAGGGTTTAAAAGACACGGCCCTTTAAGGGTTTGAAGTCTATTTAGAGGAAACAAAAGTAGACAGGAGATGGGGTTTTCTATGGGAAAGGAACAAGAATGAGTGACAGTTTAGTGAAGATAGCTGTGACTTAAGTGTCTGCAGAAGGACAGGGCAGTCAGAGCTAAGCAGATCTATCCCCACAACAGTCGGTTACCAGAAGGTGGGCTCAGGACTTGGAGGTACTGGGTATTTTGTAGGATAGAATTCGGGAGTGCCGGAAGTGATGGCTTGGTAGAAATTCCCTGTTAGACATTTCTGACCCTAGAATCCTCTGATTCTGTCACTTTCACACGAAGGAGGGATTCGGTGTTTGAAGGAATTGAAGAGAGTCCTTCAGGATCCATCACAGGAGAAAGCTCAAGCACCGATTAAAAACAGAGGGGTGGTTTCCATGCCAAAGGTGAGGCTCCCCGTGCCTTCTTCCAGAATAGAGGTAGCCAAGTTCGGAACCTTCTGGCAAGAGAAGGAAGTGTTCCTGCCTGGAGAAACTTGCCTGGCTCAAGATGAAACGACCTCTAGCAATAGCCCTTGGTCATCCAGGAAAAGAGCCAAAGGACAGCTCCGTGCCTGCTCATCTTCTGAGGGCCGAGCAGTTGATGGGCTTTATGGAAGAACAGAGATTCCAGTCAGCCCTTTGCCGCTCTCTTGAAATATAACCGGAAGGCCAAAGATCATGAGAGAGTTTAGGCGGCCATCCTGCATAAAACACAAAGACTAACACAGAGGAGCTGGAAAAAAAAAAAAAAAAAACGGAGCCCAAGAGGCAGAGACTGTGCTGGCAGGCAAGGGAAACTTAGAAAGCCTAATTAACATCTTCAGAAAGATAGGAGAAGATACTGTAGCCAGGAACAAGAATAGGGCACCATAAAAACCAGGCAACAGGGAAGATTTTTTGAAATTAATAATTTGAAAGTATAATTTTTAAGTCAGTAAAAAATGTAAGTCAAGGAATTCTTGATGGAAAGGAAAGAAGAAAATATGTGAAAGCCAAACCTTAAAAACGTGGCTGCCTCCATTTTAACAGGAATTCCACACAAAAACAAGTAAATAAAGAGAAAACTTCAAACACAATACAAAAATTAAATAAAATTCTTTAGAGTTGAACAAGATGAATTTTGTGTATGGAAAAGTTTATTGACAGCTCAGTGGCCGAGCATTTGCCTAGTGTGTGAGAAGCCTGACACAGTGTATCTTAGCCGACTATCAGGCACACGGGCATTGTTGCTTTCCTGGGAGCTGATAGCTTCCATGCATCTCTTTACAAATATTTCAAAGGGAAAGCGAAATGATTGATTAGGAGGACAATAGTTAACACTCATAACACTGCCAATCAAAGATGGACTCATTCAAACTTCTTGACAGATTTAACTTGGGTTGATGGGGGAGGAGAGCAGTAGGGCTGGTGGTGGGCTCAGCAGGAGCTAACTCAACATCCATCCTCTGTGTTAGTGAGCCAGCAGGTCACCTTAACATCATTACAATTAAGCAATAGGAGAGAAGCCACGCCCAGGGGAAACACATAGCAGGTAAAGGGGATGGGTCTGGTGGCTTCTGTCTGGGATACGATTTTCCTTCAGCCCAAGTATTAAGCACTGGTAACCAGGTAAAACAAGAAGAAATTACTTTGATAAAAGTATTTTTTAAATTTTAAAAATGTATGGTGCCGACATCATGCCATGGTTTCATGTATTAAAGATCCCAGAATTCACATGGCAAGAATTTGGTCTTTGGAGTTAGACAGCGCTGAATTATCTCAGCTACATTGGTGACCTTGAGGATATATCATACCTCATAAATCCATAAAGTGTGAGTTGTAGCAGTCATAAATATGGTGGGAAGGGAGAGTAGACACAGCACATGTTAGCTGATAGTCCGGCACACTGGCATGTTATGGGTATTTCATACATGATAGTTATTGTTAAGATTGACTGACAAGCATGATATTTCATGAAGACATTAACAAGTTTGGGAAGCACCATATAGAGATTAAGATCCGATTCTCTAAAGACACCTAGTGTAAGCAGTGGGACTGCTCCAGTCCTAAGCTAGTCAGGTAATCAATTGTTGTTCCTATGAATCAAGTGGGACCTTTGTGGTTTACAAAAGCTAATGGGCATCCTGGAGCCATTAGGATGTTCTCAGGGAATCGTGTGCAGTCTGGCAGACTCCAGTGCATTTCAGAATAGGTAGAGCTGGGATGGCAGAGTAAGCTTTTAATTGTCAGTGTTATTTCATCCTCTTTTTACTTCCTCCAAGCAAAAGTGAAACAAAATCCCAAGTGTTCCTATATCTGCAATCCATCCTTAGCGTGTATCAGGTTCCATGTGTGCCCATCCATTGCTTATCACTTCCTGTAGCAGAGCCAGTCTCGACAAAGAGGCTGCATGAAAGTGGACTGAACTGAGTGCTTTAGTCTTATCCCAGTTGAGCCCTTGCTTTGGGGATTTTGGATGAGCTGTACTTCAGTGGATGCTTTTGGCTGGCTGGCCCCCATGGCACCTTCTCTCGGGATCCCAGGGAAGTTTCCAACACTGACCTCACCTCCTTCTCACTAGGGAAACTGCTTTCTGTGTTTCTAGGAGCCAGTGTTTTACAAGCACTTGCCATAAAAGTAATCAGTGGTATAATTGGTGGTTTGACACTTTGTCTTCCATACTGCTGTGCGGATGGAATTTGGATGGATGGGAAGAGTCTCAGAAATGGATTCTATTTCCTGCACGTTGCACATGTACAGGGGCCATACTAGTCTTCTAGTAAACATTTCATCAGTGAATGGGTAAATGGTTGCATGAAGCATCAAAAGGCAGATTCTTCACTAATGTTCTTTGTGTAAAAAATATGCTGGGCAAAGTGGTTCCTATTTATTCTAACATGAGTGTTCTGAGAGAGGAGCATCCAGAGTTCAAGGCCAGACTGGACTACAGAGTAAGTTGAAGGCAAGGCTGGGATGCATAGGAAGTCACTCGATCGAAAAACTCCCCACCTAAAATGACAAAAAAAGGAAAACAACTTGATCAAAGGAGGCTATGTATTCTTGTCCAAGGTTGGTGAGTTTGAAAGGAGGTAGGTCAAATGAGGAAATCATTAGTGGAAGGGTGAAGGCCCCATCCCCACACACTTGTCTTCCTTATGACTCTCTTAGGATCCAGCATTGCACTTGAACATGGCTACCTGACCAAGTTACTGGTTCAAAGGGCAGAACCTCCAGGAGTGACTCTTGTCTTCTCACACACTCTTCCCCTCTCCAATTGGCTTATAGTTTTATACTTTGCTGCTATCCAAGTACAGTTTTGATGATTCCGTTTCCTGTAGAAGAAGAAGAAAAAACAAATCACAGAAGGTATAAAATTGCTTATTATTTACTCCAGAGGAGAGAGCAGTTCCCCTAGTAAATATGCACTGAAGCATTTTTATTTTTATTTGCGTTTTTTAAGAATTCTTAAATGGACCCAGTAGACCGTAATATCTCTTTTTAGAGTTGGTGCCATCTATTGATTAAATATGCATTTATACATTTCTACTTTTTTAAAAAATAAGAGACATATGTTTTAGTCATATAATAGTCTAGAAGAATCGATCAGTAAAAATACATATTTATGTGGTCTTTACAAAAGACTTTGTCAAGCACACAAATTTAGAAAAAATAACATAAATTATTTTCTGATCTTCACTGATGTTTGTTAAGTGTGAATTTAATTAAGAAATGCCTCGTGCAGATTAGGAAAGAGATTGTTGAAATAAAGAGATGCTTGCATTTCATTTTAGTTTCACGTTGCTGAGTACTGAACTCAGGGTCTTGTCCATACTATATAAAAGCTCTACCACCAAACCATATCAGCTGCCCTAAATTGATGCTTTTAATAACAAGAGTGTCCTGGCCAGGTATGGTCGCCATGAGCAGAGGTAACATAATGAATACTAGGGCAGTCTGGGCTACAGAGTGAGACACTGTTGAAAAAAAATTCTCTATCTCTATCTCTATCTCTATCTCTATCTCTATCTCTATCTCTATCTCTATCTCTATCTCTATCTCTATCTCTATCTCTATCTCTATCTATCTCTGCGTCTATATATCACAATATCATAGATTTTTAAATATAATATACACATGAATATGAATCCATTTTTTAAAAGATAAGGTCACATCACTAGTAATGAAACTGCTATGAGAATATGAGCTCAGGTTTTTCTGTTTGCAAAGTGAATTTCTTCCTCAACAGGAGTTATTGTGTTACAGACATTGTGATACCATTGAATATACTAAACAGGAAAGAGTGAAAGAACTAAGCCTTGAAGTAGAGTTGGGACTTTCTGTCATCTCTTCTTCTGCCTCTTCTGTGGAACTGAGTGGTTATAAGGCTTAGTGAGAACTGAGAGATGGCAGCGTGGGCTTGCCTGGATTGTGCTTACCCCATTAAATGTTACTTGATGCTTGTTCCTGGTCCCTGGCAGCTTGCTGTCTGGTAGTATGTTGCTATAGATTGGCTCTTTAATTCCCCACCATCATCCATGTGTTGAAAGCATAGTCCTCTGTGTTTGTTGTTGGAAAGGAGTACAACCTTTAGTGGGGAGACCAGTGGAAGTCATCCATCACTTGGAGTATACTCTTGAAGGGAAGAGTGGACCTCTAGTTTCTTCCCCCTCATGCTTTTCAATTCTTTGGCATAAGCAGGGGTGTTTGTACTCTATCATAGCTACTACTTTGCTTTACCCCTTTAAGCATCCGATCTAAGAGATTTGTATGTACTCAGTCATGGCTAACAGTGTCCAAAGACGTGAACTAGTTATATCCCTGATTAAATTGATCTCAAGAGTTTGTTACTGGGATGGAAAGCACAGGAACACAGTACTCCAACTGCTCTTTGTAGAGAGGCTGTACTGAGTATACTTCACATTCCTAATGTGTTTATGGAAATGTTGGTCTTGCAGTCCCTGTGTAAGTCAAGGAGGGGCTGTGCCCAGTGCTACTCAGAGTCCTCAGGTGCTCAGTGTACCGTGGATGCTACAGGGACTGCTGATCACTGGAATTAGCCAGTGCTGTTCAGGAGCTCATTATTCCCTAGGCATTCAAGCCTCTTCTCTTTTCTTCCCATGTTAGTCATTGGCCATTGTAAGAGGTGAAGGATGGCTGGCCCTCTGTTTCAGGTGAGCAGCCTGCAACTTTTTAAATTTAAATCTTTTGAACTTTCCCATCTATATTGTAAAGATAATATTTACCTCCATCACTATACCATGATAGTGCTCAATGCTGTAATTTCTTTATATAGAGGAAACAGAAGAATATGGGCTTGCATTTGGGCTGTCTCCTTCACTGTGGTCCTGGACAAGTTACTTAACCTCTCTAAATCTCAGTTTCTTCCTCTCTTAAATTAGGATAAGGATTAAATGTAATGCCATAGCTGAAGTCCTTAGCCAACAAGGGGTTAATGAGTTGCCCAAACAGACTAATGCTTCAGCACCACATTTAGATGAGTCTTTCCTCTTCTCCTGCCATAAGAGACTATTGCCAGACCTCTTCTGTGTCTGCTAAGATGAAAACAGTTCACATGTTCCCTAGAATCGTTCCATAAATGAATGTCATTCATAGTCTTTCTTTTCTCAAAAGGAAATTAACTCTTTTGTAGCATAATAGGAAATCTCTAAATTGCAAGACTTTCTCCACCAGCATGGCTCTTGGTTTTCTGAAGGCCTCTTGTTTGTGTCTGCCAGTCCCTCTCCTGGTGCTATCTACCCACTTCCTTTCTGTGGTCTATCTGATCCCTCCCTGCCTTGCAAGTCTCTTTGTGCATCAGAGGACTCCACCAGCAACACTTCTTCAGAACTTCAGTCTGGTACTGTCCTTGTTCAGAGCATGCATGGATAGCTCTGCTTACACAGGACATACTTCCCAACTGCGACTTTTCTATGTAAGGTATATGTATTCTACTATCTTCTATATACATTCACGAATATACTATTCCTTGATTTTTTTTTTCTAGAGAAATCTTCAGATATATCACATGGCTTTTGCAGACAAGAAGAAACAATGTTCTTCCTTGGCCCAGTCTTGGAAAAGCACTGTATATTAAAACAACAACTTGCTAAAAGCTGATGATGATGCTATCGATCATTGTGTTTGTAAGAAGGGAAATGATCAATGTTCTACTTGTTTAAAGGCAAACATCTTATTTCCTAGAAAAAGTGACGTTCTGTTAGATGTAAATGAGTTCTGTGCATCCTTCTTCTTCATCAAAACTGGTTTTATGATAGTGCAGACTTGGGTTTGGATCTGGACTCATTAGCCATGGAATGTTTCTCAAGTCACTGGTAGTTGCTGAACTGAAAATTTAGGGTACTGGTGTCTACGGGGTAGAACTCTGGTGGGGGCAGCTGAATTAACACCTGTACTTCCCTGTCCCATAGGCGGTGCTGGAAATACATCACAGAAACAACCAGGGAGGAAGGGAGAATGTCACCTGGAAAGTCACTCACATATAAGAAGTAGAGCACATGCACAGAGCTGGGGAGGAATCCCAGCAGGCATGGGGTCTTTGGAGAAAACCTGGTAACAGAGGTACTTTCTCCAGAACCTCCGTAATATCCAGTGCTCTTCTCACTGCCCTTTCACAGAGTTCAGGGGCCATGCAGCAGTGTGCAATTCACATTCCAGGGAGGACAGATAGAGTGTGTTTTGGCTGCCTTCTGTAGTGTTCCTATAAACTATGATTACACAGATGCAAATTGGATCATGGTGAAAGAAAGAAAGAAAGAAAGAAAGAAAGAAAGAAAGAAAGAAAGAAAGAAAGAAAGATTATTATTCCCTAGGCACTCAAGCCTCTTCTCTTTTCTTCCCCCGTCAGTCATTGGCCATTGAAGGAGGTGAAGGATGGCTGGCCCTCTGTTTCAGGTGAGCAGCCTGCAACTTTTTTTTTATTTAAATCTTTTGAAGAAAGAAAGAAAGAAAGAAAGAAAGAAAGAAGAAAGAAAGAAAGAGAGAGAGAGAAAGAGAGAAAAGAAAAAAGAAAGAAAAAAGAAGAAAGAAAGAAAGAAAGAAGAAAGAAGAAAGAAGAAAGGAAAAGGAAGGAAGGAAGGAAGGAAGGAAGGAAGGAAGGAAGGAAGGAAGGAAGGAAGGAAGGAAAAGAAAAGAAAGGTCAAAGTCACAGGCATGGCTGTGAGCCTTCTTCTGAGGACTTCTGCAAGTCTCTTCTTCCTTAAGACCTAATCTGGATGTCCCTATCTAAGTGTGCTGGGATCATGGCAATTGTTTGGGGTTTTGTCTTGGTAGAATTCCCTAATGCTCTAATTTGGGGGAGCTGGCTCAAATTAGATTCCCTGTATCTTTGATGAGAAAAAAAAAAAAAACCTGAACATGTCCATTTTCCAGCTGGGGAGTTAGGCTGCTTTCAAGTACTCTTGCTGGCGGGATGGGGACTTGATGCCTTTGAGCAGCCTGTGAGCAAAGCTCTGGCTGCATCCTGGGCTGGAGACCAGGAAGAAGGAATGATAAGGTCTTGGCATGAGCATTAGTCAATTTCTGCCAGGAAGCAGCCCTTTCCTGATCCTTGTGTCCCGAGACCTGCTGGGGTAAGATTTAGGAAAGGGCATTAGACCCCTCCTGCTGCCCACCCAGGAGCGGGTGTGCCCATGCGAAGCACACTGGCATACTCACACAGATCCCAGCAGTACTGCTGCGCGGTGAGGGGGGTGCGCAAGGGACAGGCTTCAACTCCCCTCGGAGTGGAGCCTTCCCAACAGGAAAGTCTCCCGGTGTCGCTCAGGAGAGTGGAGCCAATATGTGGCTTGGAGGTGGTCTGCTGTGCGCCCAGTGAAGATTGGTGCTAATGATTCTTAGCAGTTGTGTGTATGTGCAAGGGGAAAAAAAATCAGAGACGCTGTCTGCCTGCTCCCATCTCGCGCGCTCTCTCTCTCTTCTGCTCTCTCCCTCCCTTTGCAAACATTGGATTTAAACCTGCTCAGAATTCAGCACAGAGGAAGCAGCCTCGGTAGCAGCAGCAGTAGCAGCAGCACCAGCAGGAGCTAGCCGGGCCGCCGCGCACCACAGCCTCGAGATGTACCATCCCGCCTACTGGATCGTCTTCTCGGCCACCACTGCCCTGCTCTTCATCCCAGGTACCCAGCAAAGAAGGGTGTTTTCTCTCTCTGAGCAATGATGCCGCTGCTAGGGCAGAAGGGGAAGAGGGAGAGGCAAGGAGGAAAAGAGGGAGTGTAAGAGGCATGTGAGTAAGATAGGCTTGCCGCGTGTGCACACACACTCACTGGCTAGCTGGCTCTCAGGCAGACAGATGCCCACAGCAAGCGATTTGCTCCCTTCTCGGGAGAGCTGGGTTCGAGATCCGCACCGTGCTGCAAGGCGCTGCTGGTTCTGTGAAAGGCACAACTGGCATTGACCAGCTGTGGTCCCAAGGGTGACAGAAGAGGGGCTTAAACTCCGGGGCGCAAAAGCCTTCTTGAGCGCTGCTGTCGGGACCTGCAGCAGGAACTGGCATCCCGCTCAGTACTGGTCTCTGTTTTTCTGAATGTAGTAATCTCTGCGTCTCTGTTTCCTATGCTTTTTTCTTCCCCCCTTCCTGTTTTTTTTTCTCTCTTCCCAACGTTCTCTCCTCTCTTCTTTTCCATCCTTCTGAACCCTTCCCTTGATTCCCACTGCAGATCCCTACCTCCTTGTTTGCCTTCTCATTCTTTCACGAATTTTTCTCTACTGCATTTTTTTTTGTCTTAACACAATCCTTCCACCACCTCTTGTCCTTTCTTTATCCTTCCACCAAATGGGCAGATTGTGCCTTTGAAATCCACTTTCTCCTTCCTAATCATCACATCACAGCAGAGACATAAATTTTCCCTAGTAGATTTGATCTGGTCCAAGCCGGGCGAATGTTGGGAAATCTAATCCCAGTGGAGGGTTGCTAGAGTCCCAATGGTGGGCAGAGATGTTAATGCAGTGCTCTTTCTCACAGCACTTACTTGTTTGGGCAGACCAAGTCTGCAGTGACCCAGGTAAGATGCTTCAAGGCAACCTTCGCAACCCTCCCCAGTCAGCCTGCTAGACTCCTTGCAGACTCCCGCACATCTTAATAGGGTTGGTAATTGCTTCAGAGCCTTCTGCAAGCAGAGGACCATGCCTGCAGGCATCTTTCACACAATGCTGAAGGGGCTTGGAAGGCTTGCCAACATTTTAGGCAGCATCAAAGGGTCTCTGGGTCTTCCACACTAAACCTCACCCTTTAGGGGGCATTTCTTCCTCTCTCTCTCTCTCTCTCTCTCTCTCTCTCTCTCTCTCTCTCTCTCTCTCTCTCTCTTCCCTCTCTCTCCTCATGTTGCAAATGGAGATAGCATGTTTTCCGTTAAACATTAGCTTAGACCTAAATTCCCTTACATATGTACAGACATGAATGCCAATATTGTTAACCCTCACGTTCATAGGTGAAGCACATAATTCTTCATTTTATATTCAGGATGCCTCGGTGAGGTTTTCTTCCCTTTCATTTAAACCTAATTCTCCAAAGTTCTTCTAAGCTAACAAAGAAAATTAGAAAAAAAGAAAGGAACTTATTGGGATGAAAGAGAAAACTGATGATTTTTTAAAAAAGAAAAGATATCCCTTGTATAATGTTGCACCACTTTATTAAATACATTTTAATTCATTTGGAAATTTTATGCCTCCCCATTAAGTTTTGAATTCTATTTCTCTGAGAAGAGATGGGTTCCAAACCAAATTCCCAGATGTCTTTTGGGGCTGGCAAGTTCAGAGTTGGGAGGGTGTCCCTTTTCTTTTTCTAGGGTCTCCAGTGTTCCAGTGGGAGTGGGGAAAGCCACAGGCAGAGCCCAGTGCTCAGTACCTGCTTGAGCCTGGTAGAGGGAGCCAGGTGGGTGCTTCTGGTCCTCTGCAAAAAGAGAAACTTTCCTGAGAGTTCAGGAGGAAGCTCATCACGGACTAAGACTAATCGCTCCTCCCACTGTGGTTCTAGGGGCTTGGGTTAGGACCTTCCTGAGGACTGGGTGGTGAGGATGGGTAAAGGACGCACTTCACAGGGTCTCTGCATCCCTTGTGTCTGTCCTAAGGACAGAAAGTGAGTAAGACCAATGGGCTGAGTTTGGGACACAGTGCACCCCAAAGGAAGCTACAAACTGGGTTGAAACTTTCCTCTAGCGATATCCTAGTACCGTAAAGCACTAGGGGTCAGGGAGTCCTGGCTTACAGCTATAAGTCATATTCTACCATAGACTTTTTCAAGGGGCTTCCACCTGCACTTCCCAAGCCCTGCCTGGGTGTGAGGTGAGGGTGACAATCCAGCTGCAGTTATTTGGGAGAGTAAGATAAACATCTGCCTAGGGTTGCCTTTACCCCAGTAGGCAGGCTTTACTACCTTACTCCGAGGGATGCTCTCAGGTCTGAGCATCCCTCTGAGATCAGGAATAGGGAGGAAGAAAAGTTGGTGTTAGTGGAAAGAAGGGAAAGAAGACACCCAAGGCCTCCAGCGGGGTCCGAAAGGCCTGTGGCTCCTCATAGCTCGCATCCTTTACTTGCTTCAAAGTCTTCGTACTTCTTTTTAATTTTTTTCTTTTGTTTCGAACCCTGCCTTCCCTCCCCAGAGGTTGGCACCAGCTTGTTAGCCATGTACTTTCCCAGCAGGTAAAACCAGGCTAATGTGATCACAAAACCTTGACCTGGTTAGGCCTCCGTGCTATCTCAGTCTGTAGCTTTTCATTTCTTCGAAAAAACACCTTTTCAACTCAGAATAATTTTCAGGTTAATGCTGTTGTTGCCTGGTACTTCCCAGGGAGACTGATGTTCATAAATTGTTTTCCTAAGCAGAATTTCTAGGGTGGGAAGACAGTTGCAAGGGGCAGAATACTGAGCTCATATTCAAGACAGGACAGGGAAGGGGATATGGTTGACAACATGTCACGCTGAGAAGCATAGTCCTGAGACCCTGGGCATCCAGGGAGCGAATGATGAGGCTGAGTTGGTTGCCACAGGTAGAAAGAGACATTAGGGTCTTTGATAAGAGTATTTCTGTGTGTGTTTCTCTCTCTCTCTCTCTCTCTCTCTCTCTCTCTCTCTCTCTCTCTCTCTCTCTCTGTGTGTGTGTGTGTGTGTGTGTGTATGTGTGTGGTGTGTGCATGTGTGTGTTTGTGCGTGTATGTGCCTATGTGAGTGCCTGTATATATATGTGTGTGTGTATGTATATATATTTGTGTGTGTGTGTGTGTGTGTGTGTGTGTGTGTGTGTGCTGTTTATGCAAGCACACTGGGAAACCTAGGCCACATCATACATCCCAGGAGTCTTTATGACCTTGAATCTGGGCATCGATGGGAAGGTAAGTAGGGTGGAGGAGCTGGAAGTTAAGGCTGCTGGATATTTGTATCAAAACCGCCAGGAGATAGGAGCTCAGATCAACATGTGAAGTCCATCTTAGACAGGAATATGTATAAATGCTGAGTACTTTAGGTCCCTCTGATGACTTCCAGACCAATTTGTCTAGTTCAAAGTTGCTGTCCATGAAATGCAGTCATTGGGTGAAAACACATCTTCACTCCACCTGTCTTAGCATCATAGCCATGAGACAGGGTGGGGAAGGCTCTACAGAGTCTTAGGTAGTTGGGAGAAAGACTGAATTTCTAAGCTGGAAGCCTGTTTTTCTACTATGTAGACCTTCCCTCTGGTGTGTCCCTTTTACTCCTAGGTATTCAGGGGTCTTCTCTCCCATGTACTGAGCAAAGACCTGATATGAAGACTGAGTCTGGGTTTGTGACCTGTCACATCTTACACAGGTTTTCCACCATTGGCTGTCAGAAAGCCTTGGGCTTGGCTGGAAAATTCTCAGAGGCTTAAGTTGTCCTCATCATCTGCAAGCCCCTTTCTCCTTTGTGTATTTCACTTTATGAAGGATCTTGGATCTTTGGACTGAGACAAGGACATGAGGAATTTTTAATGATTTCTGTCCCCACCCTCTCCCAGTGTTGAGAAGCCTGGAGGGCTGTTTCTCTGTGTGAGAGGAGTCAAGCAGGAGACTGTAAGCCCCAGAGTCCACTGAGAGGACCAAGGTCCAGGCATCTGATTATTGAAAGGTTTCACCACCCTTTTGCCAATACTTCCTTCCCATCCCAGCTGTCATGTGGCTCTCAATCCCTGTAAATGATTGGCATATTAATAAGGTCAGACCAAGTCCTGGTGGCATTCAGTACTGGCCAGTGACAATAGCAGGGATTTAAAAGAAGACAGGCAATACCTGGCGTTTTAGTTGCCTAGAGCTGGGTAGTGTGAGATCAATCAGTGATCCCAGATGGACTGAGATTCTTGTCTGTTGCTTCAGGCATGCTTGCCTCCTTCCTTTCCTCATGTGGCACCCTCAGCCACAGCCCCAAAGCCTGGAGCATGTAGGAGATGCCTTAAGTAGCCCACACCTGTTTGTGCTTGTGGTCTGGCAGTTCTAGAGCCTGGATCTCTTGTGTCAGCCACTGGAAACATCACGTATGCTTACAGCTTCAGCCTGGCATCTGAGCTTCATGGGGCAGCATGTCTGTGGGCAGTTTTCTACTCAGTGGATCTCCACACCAGCTTCTGTGCACGCTGAAAGCTGAGAAGTTACATACTATGTGTCAGAGCATTTAGTTTGTTCTGCAGGTCTCAATGTGCCAGCCTGTAAAAAGGGTTCCAATTCTGTATGCCTCCTGTTTCCTACTGGACAAAAAAAAAAAAAAAAAAAAACAAAAAACAAAAAAAAAACTAAAAATCGAGGTTAGATGTTAACAAGGGAAACCTTAATAAGTGTTATCGTAATAGAGCACATCCCAGTCTCTAGCGCCATAGCAGAGGGAGAAGGATGCTCATGTGTAGGTGACTAGAAAATATGGTTCTCACTGTTGAAGAAGGCGGAACACAGGATAGAACTGTACTGACTTGTCTGTCTTTGCCATGGTGATAAAAGCCAGCTGAGTACAATACATGGATTCCTTTATTCCACAAGACTTTATATATGTTCTAATGAATCAAAACCAAAGTACATCAAACTAGAAAACCGGTTCCCCTTTTCCTTCTTTTTGACCCCATCAAGGACATATACTGACTTGGACTGGCTTTTCTGCCGTGTAAAGCTAGTGCTGAACAGGGGCTTCTTTGATTTCCTAAGGGACTACTTGGTGATGTTTTCAGTGAGGTGCAGGCTATATGGACTTACTCAGCAGCCTTGAACAGGTGGGGATTTCAGTAGCACAGTCTCATAGCTTCATGCTGGCATGACTCTTCAGCCTATGGACTAGGCTTTCCTCATCTTGGCTCCCTGGCTTGAGGACCATCAGCCTGCTATACTTTTCTGTCTGTGGATGGTTGCCATCTGTCTGCAGCTGCCTGCAGCTGGAGAGAGAGGGCAGATGGAAGCAGACCCACTCTTCCTGTCACCGAACTCAAGTGTCAGTCCACAGATGGCCTGTGGCTGCTGACAAGCCAAGCTGTCAGGGATGGTGGATACTGGCATCTTTGGATGCTGATGGAACTTTCCAGACATGGAGGCTGAGCAGGCTGATGTCACCTTGGGGTGGCTCTGTTCTGCTGTCCCACTCCCAGTGATGATCTCTGGGTAGCTCTAGATCCTGAGGTCATCTGATCTTGCCATTTATGCTATGGTCAGGAACTGAAGATTTAGAAGATTTCTAAAGCCTTAGTCTCCCGTGACTTGCTGCAGGTGGGGTGAGACAATAGGGACAGATACAGTTCCAGGAGCCAAATTTCTGATCATTTATTCAGAAGCACATAATGGTGACTCTGAGAATGGAGCAGAAAGAAATTCTAACCCAGAGGTGACCATGAAGACAAACATACTTGTGATTACTTCCCTGTAGGTGTGTGTGCAAGCATGCACACCACAATTGGGGCTTCATCATCCTCTGGCAGTCACAAAGTCACTCCTGCTGAAAGCACACACACACACACACACACACACACACACACACACACACACACACGTTTGGGTGTGCTCATACATACACTCACACACAGCCTTAGTGTTGGGAGCCGCGCCCACATTCGCCGTTACAAGATGGCGCTGACAGCTGTGTTCTAAGTGGTAAACAAATAATCTGCGCATATGCCGAGGGTGGTTCTCTACTCCATGTGCTCTGCCTTCCCCGTGACGTCAACTCGGCCGATGGGCTGCAGCCAATCAGGGAGTGACACGTCCTAGGCGAAGGAGAATTCTCCTTAATAGGGACGGGGTTTCGTTTTCTCTCGCTCTTGCTTCTTGCACTCTGGCTCCTGAAGATGTAAGCAATAAAGCTTTGCCGCAGAAGATTCTGGTTTGTTGCGTCTTTCCTGGCCGGTCGTGAGAACGCGTCTAATAACAATTGGTGCCGAATTCCGGGACGAGAAAAAACTCGGGACTGGCGCAAGGAAGATCCCTCATTCCAGAACCAGAACTGCGGGTCGCGGTAATAAAGGTTCCCGTAAAGCAGACTGTTAAGAAGGATTCAACTGTATGAATTCAGAACTTTTCAGCTGGGGAACGAGAGTACCAGTGAGTACAGCTTTACGAGTATATGTTACAGAATTGGATGGCTGAATTTGAACAGATCCTTCGGGAATTGAGACTTCAGGTCAACTCCACGCGCTTGGACCTGTCCCTGACCAAAGGATTACCCAATTGGATCTCCTCAGCATTTTCCTTCTTTAAAAAATGGGTGGGATTAATATTATTTGGAGATACACTTTGCTGTGGATTAGTGTTGCTTCTTTGATTGGTCTGTAAGCTTAAGGCCCAAACTAGGAGAGACAAGGTGGTTATTGCCCAGGCGCTTGCAGGACTAGAACATGGAGCTTCCCCTGATATATCTATGCTTAGGCAATAGGTCGCTGGCCACTCAGCTCTTATATCCCATGAGGCTAGTCTCATTGCACGGGATAGAGTGAGTGTGCTTCAGCAGCCCGAGAGAGTTGCACGGCTAAGCACTGCAATGGAAAGGCTCTGCGGCATATATGAGCCTATTCTAGGGAGACATGTCATCTTTCATGAAGGTTCAGTGTCCTAGTTCCCTTCCCCCAGGCAAAACGACACGGGAGCAGGTCAGGGTTGCTCTGGGTAAAAGCCTGTGAGCCTAAGAGCTAATCCTGTACATGGCTCCTTTACCTACACACTGGGGATTTGACCTCTATCTCCACTCTCATTAATATGGGTGGCCTATTTGCTCTTATTAAAAGGAAAGGGGGAGATGTTGGGAGCCGCGCCCACATTCGCCGTTACAAGATGGCGCTGACAGCTGTGTTCTAAGTGGTAAACAAATAATCTGCGCATATGCCGAGGGTGGTTCTCTACTCCATGTGCTCTGCCTTCCCCGTGACGTCAACTCGGCCGATGGGCTGCAGCCAATCAGGGAGTGACACGTCCTAGGCGAAGGAGAATTCTCCTTAATAGGGACGGGGTTTCGTTTTCTCTCGCTCTTGCTTCTTGCACTCTGGCTCCTGAAGATGTAAGCAATAAAGCTTTGCCGCAGAAGATTCTGGTTTGTTGCGTCTTTCCTGGCCGGTCGTGAGAACGCGTCTAATAACACCTTAGTTTAGCTACTCTCAAAGTTTTCAGCCACACCACAGCTGCTCATCTTCTTTTTGCCTCATGACTTTGCCCCTATAAGAGAACACCAACTAGAGCCTTCAGCCCCAGCGCCTTCCCTATTGGTACATGGTAGGAGTCTGTGTCATACATGGCCATCCATGTGTGACTGTTTGCTTGGCAATGTAGAAACTCCCTCTACAGCTACCCACTCTCTTCTGTACCCCAAAGCCAGTGGGCCCCAGTGGCAAAACTTCCACTTGTCTCTCAAGATCCCCTCCTATCCAAAACTCTTGGTGCCCAGAGGCTGAGACTCCCCTGCAGCCACTAAACTAACTTAATTAAATGTTTGCAGAATGCTTTGAGACACCTCTGGGCAATGTGCTCGGTAAGTGCAAAGCATTATCATGATGAGGTAGCACATTGCCTTTAACAAGCAGGGACACTGTGCTGAGAGACCCCTGGAAAGGCCAAGATGAATCGATGCATCAGGACACAGGCCATTGATTGGAATGGCTGCTTGCATGTTCCTGGGAAATGATAGGTGACATTTGAATTGAGCACTGAAGTCCAAGGTCTAGAAAAACCGGAATATTGGTCATTCCAAGGGACAGACTCTGAAATGGTCTGAATGGTTATTCTTGAACTCTCGGTTTTTTAGTTTTTTTTTTCCGTGTGGTTTTGTTTTTGGTAAATTTGCAATGCTGTTCTATTGCACATGGGAATGAACTCAGAAAGGAGAACAATTGTCATATGCTTTATGACATGCCTGGGAAATTTATGTTCACTCTTATTTGTTGCTTAGAAAAGGAATATGGAAAGAAAAGGAAAGGAATATGGGATATTACCAGATTGTGTGGACTTCTAATTGTGTAGAGTTTACAAAATAAAAACCAAAACCTTCTAAATTGGACAAAGTCCACAAGGCCACAATCTGTGCAGGGCTCCCCAATTTTCTGCACCTTGTTTCATCTTTCACACCCTCTTCTTTCTTTACTAGCTCCTGACTTTGGTCACTTTGGTCAATCTTTGTCCCTCATAATAGGCTCCCCTACCCTTCCCCAAAGGCTTTTTACTCAAGCATAAAAATTCTCATCTTCCTATATATATATTTTCCCATGGAACATTTTTTTTCTTCTTTCAGAGTTTGGCAATGGTATTACTTTCTCAAAAGAACCTTCTTGATGCTTTAAGGTAGACTAGGCCTTGTTTATTATGCAAGTTCTCAGTGCCAGGCTTCTCTTTCCAACACCGTGACTTTATGTATTGATTTCATGCCTTTTTTTCTTCCACTTACTGAGGCCCATAAAGCTCCACCATTCTCCTCTCCAGCACATCCTCATTCCTAACACAGTGGCCAAGGGGAAGTGTGCAGAGTGTTTGCTGAGTAAGGAAATGAGAGGGTGGAGAAACCGATTATGAATAAACTGTAGCCAAACTCATACCTGTATTGGATGTTGGCTTATTCTGTATATCGTTTTGATCATGCCCTTTGGATTCTCAAAACTATCTTGGGTCCTGGGTTGGCAGGCCAACAGCTCACTCATTTGTCGAGTAGGCACGCAGCTTGGGAACAGTTTTGCTAGTGGGAAGTGGGGATGTCTAGAAAATGCTTAGATATGAGCGTTCATTCAAGGGTTTATGAACATCAGTCAACACTAGCTGTGATCTACCGCCCAGACAAAAATCACAACCCAGTGCTGGAACTGCAGAGTTGTGAAAGTGACATCACAACAGACACACCTGTGTAGTGAGACTCCCGAAATGTTGGTTTCTTTAAAAGACACAGCAATGTTATAGGAATATATTTTGTTTTAATCCCATCCATGGGGATATGGGGTTCCTCCCCCACAGCTGACTATGGTTTGTCTCATGCTTTAGTAGAAGCAGGGTTTTGCCAGCTCTAGATATTTTCTTCACCTGTGTGATGTTTGGAATTCTGGGAATTTTTCCCAGGGTATATACATGCTAGGGCCCAGAGAGGCACGATTGATGTTTCGTGGCTGTTCAGGGGGGTTGATTACAGTTTGTTAGTAGTCATGTTCACAGAGGAAACAAGAAGAAAGACATCAGAGTCAAGGATCTCTCTCTTTCTTCCCCTCTTTCTTCTTTCTCTCTTATCTAGTGATAGTGGGTGAAACTGTGGCTGGATAAAGGGTGAGAAAAGGAAGGAAGAACCCACAAAGTAGCTAAGGCAGGCTACATGCCTGAGAGTATGAGGCATTCTGTAAACATCAACGTGGTCCTAAACCGGCTATTGGCCTAATACAAACTGAAATGACTCAGCACATTGAATCAGGCTGTCTATTAGAGGGACCTCAGTTTTTTGAAATTTACAGTCATGCTCCTTTGCCAATAGCTGAGAATTGTAGTAACACAAGAAGGGATTTGTATTGTAAAAGAAGTGAAATGTTGCACTATGGTTAGGAAAATGCAGATAGCATGGGGGTGGGACAAACATGTTGTCATTTCTATGGGAAAGGTAAAACTGGTCTCAGCAAGACAAAAGAGTTATAAGGTTATATTGTTTTTATAAATAGTCAATTTCATGGTATAGTCTGTTCACCAGTGCTGTTACGTCATGGTTCTTGGGCTCTGGATCACAGAGGTCTTGCCTCATTAATCTATGAGTGCTTCTCAGTGCTAAGCATTTCTCAGATGTGTTATTTACTGAGTAATTACTTTGGGGAAAAACGTTTAAACTAAAATAGTTATGGTTGGTCTGGGTTTGCAGCTAAGTGGCTACTGTTCTTGGCTAGCATGCATGGAATAAGAGACACACATGCATCAAGCCAACATCTATTTGGTTGGGAAATCATAATTCAGACAAGAATAAAGATGGGCATATGCTTTCATGATTTTCTATAAAGAGGGCTGATCTTGCCACCAAGCTCTGTGACTGACAACTGAGTAAAGTCCCGCAGAGAAGGGATGTAGACATGTTCTAAGGCCTAGGGAAGGGACGGGACCTGTGTTGGTTTGAATGAGAATGGCCCCCATTAGCTCATATTTGAATGTTTATATCTCAATTGGTAGACTGCTTAAGAAGGATTGAGAAGTGTGGTCTCATTGGAGGAGCTGTGTCACTGGGGGGTGGGCTCAGAGGTTTCAAAAGCTCATGCCAGGTCTGGTCTTGCTCTCTTTCTGCTGTGCAGTATAGGCCAGATGTTAGCTTTCAGCTACCACTCCAGTGTCTGCCTGCCGTGGTTCTTGCCATGGTTCCGGCCATAACAATCATGGACTAACCATGTGAAACTGTAAGCAAGTTCCAGTTAAATACTTTGTCCTTTATGTTGACTTAACAGTGGTAACCAAGACAAGGAGTGTAGCCAGGACACACAGGGTGCCTGTGATGTTCAGGTTTTGATACCAGGAGAGGAGGAAGGCCAAGGGAGGCCAAGAGAGGCCAAGAAGTTGAAGATATTATGAGGTGAGGCAAGAAAAGACACACTTTATTCAGGCTTTGAGGCAGGCAGACACTGGGACACAAAGGCTGTACACAAGCTGGCATAGGCACAGGCAGACTGGGTGCAAGGAAATAGACATTCAGAGCCACACAGAAAGGCTGGTGAAGATAGAGGTAAAGGCCAAGCCTAAGACTTCTGACCTGAGAGCCATACTTATATAAAACCCACAAAAAGGTGGCACCCAGCCAGAACTGGTTATGCAACAGATTACACCACTGTTTACTTTTGGATTCCCTGGACAACCAATGTCAGCCATTTTGTTGCTGACACATAGGTCACCAGTTGTCCAACCTCAGCCATCTCAGCCAATGCTGGATATCTCTAACAGTACCATTGTCTTTCAAACATAAACTGGCCTGTTTAGTCTTCCACAGGACCTCAACAGGAAACCTAAGGGCTCATTCTCCTACCTGTGTAGAGCACAGAAGAAGAAAGTGTGTCCCAAGATCAATGTTCCAGCCTATTGTGCCAGGACCAGAAAGGCCATTTCAGTTGTAATTCTGGAAGCAATGATTCATGATTGATAAAACTCATGTGATAGGTGTGGACCATGGCTTATATCCTTGAGTCCTATTCTTGTTGCAGCTTGCAGAATGGATTAGGAATGAACATGGCAGTTGGGAGGCCACTGACACATCTCAGATGGAAGTGCCCATGACTTAGACCTCTGGGAGAGGTGATTAGAAAAGAGAGGCATTAATGAACATGCCTGTCTTTAAAGGACTATTGTGGGGGAGTTAAAGAGACTATGAAGTCTGATTCTAACAGCAGACACACAGCACAACAGTCTCTGTGACCTGTACGTCCCATTGTTAGTGCCCGATCATGAGCCCTCTCTCAGCTGATGTATAGCCTTTCTATAGAACAGGAATAGGAGAATTTTGGAATTCTATCCTTCCTGGAAGCAAAACAATTTCAGCCCTTGACACCAAGCCCAGTGTGTCACTGAACTTCTGTATATATTTAAGAGATGACAGAGTTCTAATTGTCCTATCTGCTATATTCTACCTTAGCTTTTCCTCTGGAAGAATCCAGGCTGTGATTAGAGGAGCTTTATTTGAATCCTTGAGTGACTATGGACACTCCAATTCAACCACATGACATCGTTTGATGACACCAGAGTATTTGTAACCTTCCTCGAGGCAACCCACATCAGGGACCTTCTGAACAGAGCCTTGTATATGTGGCTTCATGAATACACATGTAGGTCCTTGGAAAGGGACCTTAGACACTCTAGTCTGTTCCCTCACTGAGGCGAAGGGGGTGTGAAATTCTTCTGTAAAGACACATAGCTAGAGGCTCCTCTGGAAGACTCTGGAGTCATTTCTCTCTTATAGTGAGGAGGGAAGCTAAAATTTACCTTTTAAGATGATCCCATAACCTTGGTTACTATTCTGTTTCATACTGTTTATTCTCTTCAGCATTTCATTCCCTAAAGTGTTCATTCATAGAAGAAACAGGGTGGGACAAGGTAAGTCAGTTGGAAAAAACATAAGGATTAGGGTCTGGGGGCAAGAAGCAAAACAGAAACTTGGTTCCTTGTAGAATAATGACCCTTGCAACTAAACTGGGGGACTTCTAGAAAGACATGGTTCCTCGGTATAAGGAGGGCTATGCTTAGGGCAGTAAAATGAAAAAGTGTCAGATTTGTGTCAAGCTGATGGGATTCACATCAACCTGTTTGGTCTTCACACTATGACAGGTGCTGGCTTTTATCACTGCCAGCAAAACAACTCTTTTAAAAAATATGTGTTTGGCCTCAAAACTGTACTAAGCCAAGAGAAAACTCATACTAATAATCTTGTAATCTCTATGCTAATGATTCATGGTCAACTTATATATACACATCATATGCACGTGTATCATACCAGTTCTATAGTTAAACAAGCAAAACAGCCAGTCTTCTTCCCTCTCAACACCTCTGCTTCAAATCAGCAAAGTGGAAATAAGCACATGACAGTGGCAAGGAGTTGTAGATAAATTCAGAATAAGAAACAAGAGTTCAAATTCAGAAGCATGCCAGAAAGGATCAGATGGGAAGATGAGACACAGCAGTGGTAAGGCAAAGCACCTAGGGGCATTCCCATTCCGACAATGACAGGCTTAAGGAAGCCTGAGGCTACTCTGAACAAGCCAACTTGCTTCTTCTGAATAGACCAGTGCCAAGGGATTTCCTGTATTCTTCAATGAGAGGAGAGGAATGCTGGAAGAGAGAACATGGCAGATGGAAATAGCCCATTAGCTTGCAGGCTCCAAGAGAAACTGGGGTTTCCTTAGGAGTCCCCTGGCTTTATCCCATGGAGAGGATGGTTCCCAGTCTCACTTGGCACTGGGATGGTTGCCTCTTTGGGTGGAGTCCAGATGGGAAGGGATGGATGATGAAAACGACTATTGAGTTATTGAGATTCTGCATCCATCTTTTCCTGATGGAACCGCGGAGTCTTAGAAGATCACAGACATTACCAACTGATGTCAGCTTAAATTCATGGTATCTGGATGATGTGGCCATTGCTGTGGTGACCTGGACAGCTGTTTGTTTCCTGCTTTCACTTCAATAATCTGTATTTAAAGCCTATGTTTAGTAGTCTGTAGCCATCTCGTGGGAACACTGATGCCGTGAGTCCTGCTGTGGCCTTTGGCTTTATTACTCCTTTTTATATAAAGCCAGTGGCCTTAGGCAAGTGCTTTAACTTCTTCAAGATGCTTACTCCTCTGCAAACAATAATGGCGTGATCTCAACGGTACCTAGAAAAGCCCCGGCCCTCTGAAGTTACTGGTGGATGGGTCTTACTTACCTTGGATAGGTCAATTCCCTAGATTGTCTGGGAATCCTTTCTCCATGATTTTCTCTGGTGTGTGGTGAGTGTGATTGGACCCCGCAGGGTGGCACACACTCTGGTTCAGGAACAGGCATCATGGTGGAGGAGCTCTTGGTGTCTCTTCTGCAGGCCAGAAATGGGTTCGGTTTGCTTCTGTTTCCATGGAGACCACTGTAAAGTATTTTCCGTTTTCTCAGCTGAATTACTTGAACCTTGCCAGAGAATGGGGACTTTGCCATTTGTCTTATGATGAGAGAGGCTGGGTAAAAGTAGGAAAGGACTCTGACTTACAGCCTAATGTCAATCTAGACCTGCCCTGTGACTGTTTAAGTTTTAGGCCCTGCTCACTCTCCTCACTAAAAGCATAGTTCTAGGGATGAATCCGTGGAGGTATAGAATGGAGGTAGAGTTGTCTTTTGGAAAGTTTGAAACATTTTGGCTGTCCTGCACATATGCTGCAGAGGGTCCTGATCCATTCCACCTCATACAGGCTGATTGGTGAAACGCAGAGATTGGATCCCTGTTTTTCAAGCCCACAGGAAACCATACAGCATCTCAGGTCCTCATGACCTCTTCTATCCTACGAATAGCTTGACTCCATAATGAGAATTATTCATGTAGACAACAGAAATGGGGGAGTTTACGGGGCTGTGCATCTGCCTTGTACCCTGCTCTAAATCCAACATGTTGGTTAGTCATCTTGGCTGGTCCCTGGCATACGGCACTAAGTGAGTCTCTATATTACAGCACTGCCTGGTGGACAGCAGTATTTTGTGGCCCTTTGCTATAGTCTAGAGACTGGAGAAGAGTGAATCTCATGTACCTTGACGACATACTTAGCCTGGTCTTGCCTAGGATCAGATGTGCACTTGTTATAGCTCCTCTTTGGAATTACAATGTCTCTTGGTCTAGCTTTTCTGGGAAAGTATCAACGCTGAGCTATGCTTTCTAGTTTCATTTTGAACTGCTCAGTCTCCAGCATGCAGTCCCCATCTCCATATGTCACAAACTGATTATGTGCCCAATCCTTATCAAAATGGTGGATGTTTCTAGAACCTGATCAAACATTGGTGAGCAAGGTTGATTGAAGTCAGGTTTTCTGGAAGATACATCTGCTTGCAGATTAGAGTTACAGAGAAACAGCTGACATTTCCACCCCATTAGTCCTCTAGAAGCACCACTAAAGTCTATGTGCCTGGGAAGGCAAGAGAATTACAGTAATGTAGTTCTGTCTTACATTTTAGTTCAAGTGCAGAAGCAATGGCAAAGAGTTCAGAATTGGGAAAGTTGAAGAAAATCAAAGGCAGCATGTTCTAACATCCTCTGTCCCCCATAAAAACATATTACATGTTTTATTCCTCCTTATTTTCAATTCTGGTGGCTGGTTTGGGGGTGGGGTGGTGAGAAGCAGGAAGAGGGAGACCATGACTGATTTTTCCAGTGCAGAGAACACACTTTCTGTTATCCTGTCCTTCTGTTGGTATTCCCAGGGTGCACTTCTCCAGCAGTAGACCTCCCATTAAGGCCTGTGTTTGGACTTCATAGTGTTCAAATAAATTAATACATCAGAAATATCTTGATTACTTTCTTCTGATTGCCCCAGACTCTTCTGTATTGCACTGAACACTCAGTGGTGGTCTGAAGTGTTCCTATGAAGGCAGAGGCTTAGCCAGAATGGAAAGACAGCAGGAATGACTAATGCCTCAAAGCCAAAGACCAGTTCAGGATTTCTTATCCAAAAGCCTTGCTTGGGACCAAAAAGATTTCCGATTATTTTTGATTTTGGAATGTTTTCAAACATGTTATGAGAGCATGAAGACAGAAATAAAAACCCTAAACATGAATGGTTTATGTTTCACACATAGTTTACAGGTAATTTTATGCAATATTTTGAGTGCACCAGAATTTGACTGAGGCCTATCATATGAGGTTGGGTGTAGGATATCCCCTGAAGTGCCATGTTGGTTCTTAAGGGTTTCGGAATTTGGAGCATTCCAGATTTTGGGTTTTGGGATTAAGTTTGCTTACCCTGATCTGGGAAGGGTCAAGGCCACCAAGCAGGAAGGCTGCAGGGGCTAAGATGGGACTGAGGAATCAGCCACCCAGAACAGAACCTTAACAGCTTCAGAAATCTCTGTATAGCAGCCCAGATGTCTTGAGGTGGAGTGATGCACTCCCATTGACATCTCTTTCAGGGCAATATCCCTATGAAAACCTTTGCTTGAGGCCTTCCCACCTTCATTCCACCATCCTACCCACCTGTGCACACATACCCATGCTCCTACAACCCACCAATGCACACATCTGATACACCTGTTCAGACTCCACCCACCCACTGTCCTTGTACAATTGTTCACACACCACCCACCCAACCATGCACTTGTTTACACTCATGTACATGTCTACCCAGATTTCTTAGATATCTGTTTACTCATAGCTCACTTAGTCACATACATGTCCCACCCAGGCACTCACCAGCTAGCTAACCTCTACACTACACACACACACACACACACACACACACACACACACACACACACACTCAGATCTACATTACCAGCCCTCCATGCATACACCACTCAGCAAGCTACACCCATCTATACACATCACCCATTTAGAAACATTCCAGTACCTCTGACTCATGCTCACACTACCTAGGTAGACTCCCCCAGCAACCTAAGAATACAACACCCATTCCCATCCCTATCCACACACAATAGCTCCTCCCATACCCTACATGTACATGCCGTGTAGCAATTGTCCACATGTACAACATGCACACACATACTGCCCACCTACACACACACACACACACACACACACACACACCCATAACCTCACAACTTAGCCATCCTCATACATACCCACACATACCACCAACCTACCTTAGCACATACATACCCATATGCAAACCATCCACCAAGCCACACATATATACTACTTGCTTATATGTACACACACACACACACACACACACACACACCTGCCTTCTTACTATCCACTCAGTCAACAACTTCACACCATAAACTCATATACACATATTGCCTTCCTATGCATACACATATATCCTATCACACACCCATACACATGTATATGCATACATTTATATATTTTTATATATTTTCCCAGACACATTCCATATGCTTAGACATATACTCTATCCACCTGTAAATACACCTACATATACAACTCACACAAATTTGACCCCACCCAGCTACATATACATACCACCTACCCATGAGTCGGCACAGACTCCATCCTCCCACATGCTGGTGTATATCTAAATGTCACATACACTACACCCACCACCAAACACACATATCAGCCCCAATCTCCTTTTCTTCTTCAAAAGGAGTTGTCATAGGCCAAAGAGTTAACAGTGGCTCGAACCCAACTCTGTCCCGCTGGGACCGAATATAGAGATAAATCTCTGGCCACAAACCATTCTGTGTATTGGGACACTATGGTTGCTGTGGCAGACCCCGTTTTGTAGCAGCTGCAGTGTTCTTCAACAATACTATCTTTGTAGTAAGAATGGCTGACCATCAATGAATACAGACCAGCATCCAGAATGATATTTCAGTCGTCAAAATAACCATTGAAGGGAAGCAAATGTCAAATAGTCTTTGTAAGAGTTAAAAGCTAGGCACAGGCACCATTTATTCTAACTGCTGATCATTCTGCATCTCCAGTCTCTACTCTCTTTCCCTCAGACCTGGCTGGCTCTCAGTACCAGTTAGCTTGGATGTACTGAACCTTGCCTTCCTATAGGCTGGAAATAACCTTTTGTCCTGTCAAAGTCATGCTGAAGTGAAGTTAGAATCGCTTTCTTTTAAAACTTATTAGCTCTCTCTGTGTGTGTGTGTGTGTGTGTGTGTGTGTGTGTGTGTGTGCACGCACACACACACATGCTTGCACTCATACACATATGAATGCATGTAAGTACACACTAGGAAGATAGAGGTCTATAGTGGATATCTTTATCTCCTTGTGTTTGTTTGTTTGTTTGTTGGTTTGTGTTTGTTTTTGTTATGTTTTTGAGGCAGGGTCTCTTACTGAACCCGAAGCCCACAAATTTGGCTAGACTTGTCACCCAGCAAGCCCTCGGGATTCTCCTGTCTCCATCTCCTAGCCCTGGGATCCTAGGGAGGCGCTGCCAAGCCTGGCTTTTTACACAGGTTCTAGGCACTTGTGCCCATGCTGTTCTAATTTTGCATACGAATTTTCCACTGAATCATTTCCCCTGCCTCAGAGTTAGAATTGATTAAAGGAGATATTATTAAAAACAAAAAGAACCCATACTGATGGAAACATGCAGAAAAGGGTGGGCACAGGAAAAGCTGGAGAAGGTTGTCTTTCCTGTGCATAGTTTGATCTTGAGTTACCTCAAGTTCAGCTCCAGAACTGGATCAGTTAGGACAATGGCTCTCAGTTCCCTAGCTCTCCAAGGTGTGGATGACCAAAAACCACAGACAGCAGTCTGGAGCACATTGCTCCATGGCCATTTCCTTTGGACTGCTCCCAGCCATGGTTGAGGGTGAGAGAGATACCATGTTTGGTTCTCATAGGGATCTGATCTTCTCTGAGGGGTGGCTTTGACTTGGAGGCACCTGAGACAGTGAGTTAAGCTTTCCCCAGAACCTCACTGTTTTGTCTGCTTCCTCCCACCCACCTTCCCGCCAGCCTTCTCCTCACCTTCAGCAGAGACCAAGCCAACACAGCCGTCTGCTGGCCCTCCTGGCTCCTTCGCTTTTCCTTCACAGTTTCTTCCCCTCACAAATGTCTTGCACATCCAAACCTGTCTTGATGTCTGGTTCTCAGAGGACCCAGATTGACATAGTGTTTCCGGGCTGGCCGAGATAAGTAGGCGTGTGAGCCAACGTTGTACTCCATATGTCAACCTTCTCTGCCACCCACACTGCAAAGTTGAGCCACGGAAGAATGCAGGCACTGAAAAATTTAAGACCAAGAGAAGCCATGTTTATTTTTTTCTCCAAGGCATGATCCTGGCCCATGGAAGCCTTGTCTTGCACTCACATTGATTAAATTAGGAATGTTTTTAATATGCTTCACCATTTCTCAAGTGGACTCCTTGCTCTGAACTGATCACAAAGATGGATCCTGTCCCTCCCTTGACGCACTGTTAGTTCAGATGGAAATACAACCCATACCTCGCAGCTCTTTCTCATTTTCTGGAGCCTGTACGCTATCCAGTTTGCAAAGCTGGGTCTGTCCTTTAGGTACACTGTTCTAATTGTTATGATTTTGTGTCTTGACTTTATTCTCCTTACATCCCTGTGCTATGGCTCTTTTGAACCACTTGTCTTCTTACACAGGATTCTCGATTGTTGTTAAAACTGTTCTGTGGGTTGGACTATGTTTCGAAGCAACCTTGGCCTCTACCCACCAGACGCCAGTAGCACCTCTTGAACTGTGGCAGCCAAGAACATCTCTAGACATAGATAGCCAAATGTCCCCTGGGGGACGAAATCACTGCTGAGAGCTGAGGCTCTGATTTTAAACAGACAGCATGGTATCTTAGCAACCCTTCTAACTGATGTGAGGTGTCTTCTTCTAGCTAGTCAAAGGCAGACTTCTTTTAGGGTATCATCAAACTTGAACTTATGATATGTGTGGACTCCAAGAAGCTTCGGGTTGTCTCATCTCTTTCACAGGATAATTATTTCATCCAGAACCCAGATTACAGAATTCTTCACCTTTCCAGATGTTTTCTGTTGAATACTGTACAGAAATGAGAATGTACTTCACAATGCTAGTAGGCAGACTAGTATGGCTTTTTTCTGTGTTAGTGTATCAGGGGTAAAGCAGATAGAGGGGTCTTACCCTATTATAACACGAGAATGTTTCACTAAGCTGGTGTACTCATTGTGTGTGGGGTCATCATGAGCCAACCCATTCCCGAAACTGTCCTTGAGGCAGATTCTGACTCTGTTCTAACAGCTTGGGGCTAGTCAGGAGTGAACCTGACAGTTCTGACAAGGTTCCTATTGGCAGGTATCTAAACTCAAACCGAAGAGCAGAATCTAAAAACTGGAAAGTTGTAGATAGCTACAGAGATATAGGCTCAGTTATGACAGTAAAATTTTGAGATTTTTGAGAATTTTGAGTCACTTTGAAGAGTCTCCTTCCTATAACCAGGACTTGAGAATGAAACGGTCCTAAGAATTATAAAAGGCAGAAAACTCCTTTCGCTTTCTAATGTCTTTGGCTTGTTTTTAATGAGAAGCAAATGGTGTTGGCTGACTGTGAGACTCTCTCCTATGTTCCCGTGTAAGTTTGGAAAGGAGTGATGCCAGGTTCTCTGGGTGAGGTTAAGGTGACACAGATAAGCTGAAACACAGTGAATACTAGGAATTCAGGATTGGTGAATGAGGATGGGCCCTTTGGAATTCAGAATTAGGTTCTGTCTTACGTTCAGCTGACTGCTGGCCAGATATCTTTGCTGCTGTGTTCTCTTTTTCTTTTTTTATAAGGTACTTTCTTTATTTACATTTCAAATGTTATCCCTTTCCTAGTTTCCCCTTCGAAAATTCCCTATCCCCTGCACTCTCCCCCTGCTCCACAACCCACCCACTCCCACTTCCTGGCCCTGGCATTCCCCTATATTGGGGCATAGAACCTTCACAGAACCAAGGGCCTCTCCTCCCATTGAGGACTGCCTAAGTCATCCTCTGCTACATATTCAGCTAGAGCCATGAATCCCACCATGTTTTTTTTTGATTGGTGGTTTAGTCCCAGGGATCTCTGGGGGTACTAGTTAGTTCATATTGTTGTTCCTCCTATGGGGCTACCAACTCTTTCACCTCCTTGGGTATTTTCTCTAGCTTCTTCACTGGGGACCCTGTGCTCCATCCAATGGATGACTTTGAGCAACCACTTCAGTATTTGCCAGGCACTGGCAAAGCCTCTCAGGAGACAGCTATATCAGGCTCCTGTCAGCAAAATCTTGTTGGCATCTGCAGTAGTGTCTGGGTTTGGTGGTTGTTTATGGGATGGATGCCCAGGTGGGGCAGTCTCTGAATGGTCATTCCTTCAATTTCTGCTCTGAACTTTGTCTCTGTAACTCCTTCCATGGGTATTTTGTTCCCCCTTCTAAGAAGGAACAAAGTATCCAAACTTTGGTCTTCCTTCTTCTTGAGTTCCATGTGTTTTGCAAATTGTATCTTGGGTATTCTTAGCTTCTGGGCTAATATCCACTTACCAGTGAGTGCATATCATGTGTGTTCTTTTATGATTGAGTTACCTCACTTAGGATGATATCCTCCAGATCCATCCATTTGACTAAGAATTTCATAAATTCATTGTTTTTAATAATTGTGTAGTACTCCATTATGTAAATGTACCACATTTTCTGTATCCATTTCTCTATTGAGGGACATCTGGGTTCTTTCCAGCTTCTGGCTATTATAAATAAGTCTGCTACAAACATGTGTCCTTATTACAAATTGAAGCATCTTCTGGGTATATGCCCAGGAGAGGTATTGCTGGATCCTCTGGTAGTACTATGTCTAATTTTCTGAGGAATCAGCAAACTGATTTCCAGAGTGGTTGTACCAGCTTGCTATCCCCCAGCAATGGAGGAGTGTTCCTCTTCCTTCACATCCTCACCAGCATCTGCTGTCACCTGAGTTTTTGATCTTAGCCATTCTGATTGGTGTAAGGTGAAATCTCAGGGTTGTTTTGATTTGCATTTCCCTGATGATTGAGGATGTTGAACATTTTTTCAGGTGTTTCTCAGCCATTCGGTAGTCCTCAGTTGAGAATTCTTTGTTTAGATCTGTACTCCATTTTTAATAGGGTTATTTGGTTTTCTGGAGTCTGCTGCTGTGTTCTTAACAACAATAACTTAAAAAGCTAAACCAATAATCTTGTGATATAGCTCACTGATTAGAATCTTTTTTTGAACCATTATAAATGTCACATTTGGTTTAGGTAAAAGCTCCTTCCTTGGGTAACAATGTAGACAGTGACTCATTTCTCAAGGTCATAATGGGACATGAATGGACTATGAATTTACTGTCTGCCCAGCCTCAGAGGTTTAGAGCAGCAAGATGACTAGGAAAAGCCATCTTGTAAGACCTTCATTGGAAAGCCAGTCCTGGAAGCATGTTACTAACCCAGGGTGTGGGTTCCAACTCTTGCATAAGCAGTCTCATGATGAAGAAAGGAGAAACAGCTCTGCTAGGCTTGCTCAGGGATACTTTGAGTCAGGGCCTTTAGAGCTGGGTTTTAAGGGCTTACTAGAAGAGCGACTTTTGAGGGAGCCCACTGAGAACCCATTGACCCATGCTTCTCTTTTTGGTGGAAGGGTGGGGGAAGGGAGGTTAGAGTGAAACTGTGGGAGGAAGGATAGAGGAACAGGCTGTTTTTCAAGGCACAGTGTTGAGAGAAGGGCAGGGCTCCACAGTCCACGTGGCAGTGATCTCATCCATTGGGGATTTGGTCTGTGTAATTTAAACGTCAGAAAAATGATGGATGGTACTTGGAAACTCTGAACTTTCAATAGCTTTGCAACATACTAAATGTCCATGTTATGAATGGAGTCAAAGGGGGTAAAGCATTTAAAAAAAATTGTTGGGCTTCAGACACTGTCAGAGCCATTGTGTACTTCTGCTCAGTTCTTCTATTGATGAGGCTTGTTTTTATAGAATTGTATGTTTATGAATTCCAGACAGCAGGACTAATAAAATCAAATTCTTCTTTATGCTTTTAAGGATTTGTTTTAATTGGACAACATGCTCAAATTTCAGGATAAGTGCATATTTAATTGCTTATTTAGTTCTTGAAAACAGACTTACCTGGTATGATATTGTGAATTGTAAGTTCATATACAAGATACATATACTGGTTTCTGCCTTGCATTTCTTAGAACTTCTAATACCTTTGTAGACGGGGGTACTAGAAGAATCTTCAGTTCCAATACTTGGTCCTTGCCCTGGTTCCTGGCATGGAACTCCTGAGACCTCTGTGATTTCCCGAGTTATAGAAGTGTAGAGCATTGAGCTCCTAAATCTCCTGGCATTTCCTGGGTTATAGCAGCATCTTTTGTTCTAATGAGGTGATTCGTGTTGGGATCCTGACTGTGCTCAAGATAAGGGCTGGTTGCCAGGGGAACCAACTATGTGATTAGATGAATAGAACTTTTATCTCTAACACTCTGACCTCTGGGGGAAGGGAGTTCCCTTGAACATTGACCATTATGATCCCTGATGGCCAGCCAATCCATCAGTTTTGACTACAGATAAGTCCCAAAGGACAGGGTTAGAAAACTTCAGCATGGTGAAGCAAGGAGAGGTTCCTGGAGGGGAGCCAGAGAAGACATGGGAAGACAGGACACATCTCTTCCTACAATAACTTGCCTTAAGCATACCCTTCATTTGGGTGTATGCCTCTACCCTTTTCAATATATTTTACAGTAGGTAAACTAACATGATTAAAGTGTTCCCCTGAGTTCTGGAAACTACACTCAGCAGTTAATTGAACTTACAGAGAGTCCAGAGAGCCATATTTCATTGCTGGTCAGTCAGAAGCCCAGGCCATGACCTGGGGCTTGCAATTAACCTCAGACTTATGGGACTTTTTTGAGTCTTGTGGGGTTTGATACTATCTCTATCTCTAGGCTGATGGTGTTGGAAATAAGTTGAATAATAGGGTATCTAGTTTGCTATCCACGGACATAGTGTTTACTGTCTGTATAGAAAATCTCAGCAATACATTGCAGGCCATCAGGAGTACTATGGGTTTAGTGCCTATGAGGGTAAAATTTAGCAATTTATTTTTTTCTCCTATTTTTTCTGTTAATATAATCATTGGTCTTAGCTTGATTTAATCATCTGTAAGCATCTTGCTTGGATCAAGCATCATTGAAGGACTTTGAGATCTTCACTGACAAAAATACAGTTTCCTGTCCATAGGAAGCTTATTCATTAGTAGAGGAAATACTATAATAAATAATAAACTCAATAAACATATACATTACATAATATTTTATAATGCCAAGAGTAATATAGATAAGAGGAAAAATATATTAGGATATGTAGAATTTCAGTGCTAGTCAAGGAAGCCAGGTCAGTCTGATAGGTCTCATTTTGAAGATCAAAATTGAGCAGTCTTGAAGGAGTAAAAGTCTGTAGAGAACATTCTAGGCAGGTATACTGATCATTATAGACACATGAGTGCAATCTGTGTGTCCTAGACAAGGAACATGAAATATGTCATGGTTCAAACAGATCAAGCACATGGGAAGAATCGAAAGAGATAAAGAGAGATAAACAATAGAGACTGGTTACATGAGCCATGTTGTCTACTTCTGTGGTTTGCATAAATGTCTCCCAAAGGCTGATGGACTTGGTCCACAGCTTGGTGCTACTTGGAGCACCAAGGTTCATGCTATGAGAAATTTTAGGTTTGGGGGGTGTGTATTCAAAGAAGGATTTGACATACTGGTCATTCTCTTTGGCTTTCCTACCATGAAGTAAACAGGCGTCCTCTGTCACATGCTTCTTTCATGATGTACTGCACAGCCACACAGTCAAAGCAATAGGGACAGATGACCATGGACTGAAGACCCTGAAACCACAAGTCACAATAAACTTTTCCTCCATAGGCTGATTGCATCTCAGGTATCTGTTGAAGGGATGGAGAGTCAATGAGTGTCCTCTATAAGGAGTTGGTTTTTACTTCGGAATAAATGAGGAGCTCCTGCAGACAGTAAACAAGTAATGTGATCTCACTTATTCAAAGGAGTGTTCTGGCTATGGAGGGGTATTATCTAGGAGAATACCTATGAGGCCATCCTCCAAACAAATAGTGGTTTGATAGAGGGTGATGGGTAAGGAAATGGGCAGGCAGGGCCACCAGGATGGCTGAAATGGAAATTGGGTCTAGTGTGGAGGTTCTAGGGAGTTTATTTTGGATATGGTGCACTACTTGATATGCCATATATATATATATATATATATATATATATATATATATATATATATATATGTTGAGTGGTCAGTTGGATATGTGATGTGATGTATGTTTGTGTATATGTATGTGTGAAAGAGAGAGAGGGAGGGTGAGAGAGAGAGGGAGGGAGGGAGAGAGAGAGAGAGAGAGAGAGAGAGAGAGAGAGAGAGAGAGCAGAGATTCACATATGGAGATATAAGTTTGGGGAATTCTGAAAGAGGTCTGGGAGATGATTGCACAGATTCATTTGGTCTAGGAGAGTGTGTTGGTGAGCTCATCAGCAGGTCAGAACAAGAATCAGAAAGTGAGTGGCATGCAGGCCTCAGGTTATTGATATGCCATATATATATATATATATATATATATATATATATATATATATATATGTGTGTGTGTGTGTGTGTGTGTGTGTGTGTGTGTGTGTGTGTGTGTGTGTGTTGAGTGGTCAGTTGGATATGTGATGTGATGTATGTTTGTGTATATGTATGTGTGAAAGAGAGAGAGAGAGGGAGGTGACCATAAGTCACCAAATCACTGCTGTATAACTAAAGTAGTGAAAGCCTAAGCTCCATCCATAACCATCCCTTAAGCATTTAATACTGGGGCTCCCTTTTTAAGGGAGGAGAAACAGGGCTTAAACGTGAACTGATTTGATCAGGTTCACACAGTAGCTCCTAAAAGAACCAGGAGCAGAAGGGAGGCCTCCTCCTCCCAAGCTAGCCCACTTTCCCCAGGTCACGGCTCTGCTGGCTAGGTTTTGGATAGAGAAATAACCTTCTGAAAACCTGACAGCCTCTTCTCTCAGTCTGACGTGACATGACTTAAGCCACAAGCTCAGACCAAGCCTCTCTCTCCTCAGTGACCTGGCAGGAGCCTTGGTAGGGCTGTCGAGCTATAAAAACTTGCATTTCAGGAGCATACTTCCTGCTCAGTGCCCAGGTCAGAGCTGGTTGAATGATCACAGATATGCATTTGACATTTGAGGGGGTGAATTCATAAGCAAACCTTTATTGTCTGGAATTTTGAATTTAAGAGCTTGCCTGCATGCTCTCACTGCTCTTTCTGTCTCCCAGTTGGCCAGCAGGGTTGGGTAGTGTGCTCCTGAGGAGTGAATGTGCATAAGAGAGTGCACTTCCAAGAACAGGCACCGAGAGACTGGGTGTGCTTAGACAATGGTCATTGGATAAATGTCTTAATGGGTATTATGTTTAGTTTAATGATAACTTGCCACAAATTAGCATCACCGGAGTAGAGAGCCTCACAAGAAGGGTCTTGACCGTCTGAGTAGGTGTTGGAAGATCCATCCCCAACTCGAGGAGCCCTTCTGACAGCAGTCCAGATAAAATAGACATGATAGAAGGAAGTTTGTGTGCCTTCTACTCACTCTGCTTCACTGATCCTATTGATACAAGAGTCAATGTTTCCAGGCCTCCAGGTAGACAAAGGACCAGTAGTATCTCTCTAGGAACCTTTCAGGTTTTTGGTGCCAGTTTGCTACTGTTGTGGTATCTAGCCTTGTGGATGGAGCAACCACAGGATTGCCACCCTCCCCAGTCAGAGACAGTCACTGCAGGACTGCTCCAATAGATGAGGCCTCCTGATTCAAACACTGAGTAACCATAGGTTTCGAGCCTCTCCTGTGTAATTCAGCTGTTATTACTATTTTAACAGAAGCCGACTTAATAAATTTTTAATACATGTTGTTTATATATTTAATATTACACAATCAGAATATTTAGACAATGTATATAATTATTAATCTATACTAGGTTATATAAAGTATAGAACATAATAATATGTGTATAAAATATTTACTATATTATCCACACACATATCCATACTATTAGTTCTGTTCCTTTAGAGAATTCTGACTAATACAATATGTCATTTACTAATAGCAATATATTAGCTAGCAGGTTAGTAAATAAGAAGCCATTGAGTGGCTAAGGTCCACCATCAGTTGGCAGTTTTGCCTGCCTCTTTGTGACTTAGAGTTTAGCCAAAATGAGATTGGAGCTTCCAACCTATGGGAGAAGGTTAATTGAGAGCAGTCATAGGAGCATTAGAGGATTTTCAGGACAAGCTCAGTGTAAATACTGAACAGCCTTGATACCACTGCCAAGCTGCAGAAAGGAGCCTTGGGGATGCCAGAAGGGGAATGCTGGGTGGGACTGTTTTCCTCTGTCTGTCTGTCCTTGTTGGGTGGGAGAGACAGCAAGACTTCTCTCCTCACAGGAATGGCCTTCAGCTCTTCGCCCCCTTGCTGGGTGTCTGCCCAGCTGCATCTGACTGGGTGGATCAGGCTGCTGACATAGGCAGCTGAACTGTGTGGTGAAAAGCCAAGGGAGAGATGACATTTGAAAGATCTCTTTACAATTATTTCCCTCCTTCCCACTCCTCTGAGTGATTAGGCGCCTGGGGCCAATTCCTTATTAGGCTAGGGGAAGCTATCACCTACATCATTCTCAGACACCCCGATTGCTGTGGGCTGATCTTGCAGTATGGAGGCAGGTCAGCTGGAGTCAGGACTGCTGAGCATGCAGACACCTTGCTCCAAGAGCCATAAGCTCTTTAAATACTGCCTCACCTGCTCCATTTAGGATAGTGGGGGAGGGAACCACCAGCATCACTCTATGCTCAGTGGAAAGAATGGCTTGGGGAAGAAGACACCAGTGGCAGGTTTTATTTAGCCTTGCTAACAAACACAGTTCCTGGACCAGGAGCTCTATGAGCTCCATCTCAGGTCTAGCTCACTCCAACCAGGCATGAGTGTAGACTTTTCTAAGCAGCTTCTCCTGGGCTCTCCATCCAGTAGTAACCCTGTCTGTGCTCACTTTTTTGATATCACCTGTGGCTCCATTATCAGCCCCCAACACACACACACACCTCCCTGAGCAGCTTTGCTATAATCTTGAGAGTTAGCCCTACTTTGCAACCCTACAATTGCAGATGCAATTGATCAGGATACGACATCAGATATGGCATATTTGGAAAGGTTTCCTGATAATTCCTAATATTTGATGCAGGAAAAAAACTGTCTTAGTTAGTATGCCTGAGTGTTCCGAGTCACATGCCATTTTAGTGATCTATTCTTCAGATGATCACTTCTGCAGTTTTTTTTTTTTTAATCTTGTTGTCTGTAAGATCAGAGTAAAAACGTGTAAACAGTTGTTTCTATTTCCCAAAAGCAATCACAAATGATTCTATGGGTGGCGCCCTCTGAGTCAGCAGCCTGATCTCTATGCATCTGGGGCTGGAGTGAGTATGTAATCTGGGCTCTGAACTTCATTCTTTCTCTGCAGAGTGAGGTTGCCAAAGATTATCTCTTATGATGTCTTCCAGCACTAGTGCTCTGTTATTCAAATGAACGCTTAGGAAATGAGACTGATTACAACCAATGGGAGCCCTGAAGCCTGCTGTCTGACCCATTTTAGCACATGATCCTCACCCTCCTTACTCTAGGGAATAAGGTATTGAGGTGTTTCACCTCAAAAATTGTATCTTCTCAGCTGTAAGCTAGGACTGTCAAGAGACCTTCTTACCTTATTATAGCCTATGGTTCTGCTTGGTCCTCGGACTCTGATAATGAGCTGATGGGCAATGTGGCTATCCACCGGGAGCAAAGGAGAAATTAGCTTACATCTACATCAATGCCACAATTTCTTATAGTTTGGTTATGAAATATCTTTGAGCAATTCCTAGGTAAAGGTTTATTCTGTAGCCAGATTGACTTGGAGAAGTGGTGAAACCTTAATTAGAGTCTAGGAAAAAGGTGGGACCATAGGTTCTTCTTCTTTTCTTTATATCCTGCCTAAATGCTCAATGATTTTGCCATAAACTTCAACTATGATGTGACTGCCCAACCACAGGCCAAGAATATCAATTGACTGAACAGGCCCAGAACATCAACTGGTCACAGACTGAAGTCTCCACCAATACCTTCAGCCACTTGACTCTCTTAAGTGGTTTGCAATAGTAGCAAATTACTAGCTAACTGAGGTTGAAAGAAGGAAGAGGGAGAAAGCTGCATAGAAGATTCATACAGGCAGGAATACACACATGCACACACATTAGTGCAAATTTATAAATGTTGCAGCTCTCTTAACCCAGCTAGCTCCCAAATAATTGTGGCAGGACTATTTATTTACTTAACATCTTTAAGGCACAACAACTGAGCAGTATTAATCTATTTTAATCCTCTAAACTCATCTAGCTACCTCCCAGCCAAAATCCCTGAGATACTTACATTTTATGGCTTTCTCTGCTTGAGCTGTTTTTGTTTGTTTGTTTGTTTGTTTGTTTTTTTAATGATGTCTCCTGGACCCTCTCCTGGCTGAATTCCACTTCCACTCTCTCTCACTACCCCATCTCCTGGCTGAAAGGAAGTCTAGCCCTATTCTCTGTGTTTCTCAGTCATTGGCTGACTAGCTTCTTTACTGACAAATCAGGGGATAATTAGGGATTAATAATTACACAACATTAAGACAGGATATTCTCAGAATAAGGATTACAATCAGATATGTGGACACAGAAATCTGCATTTGAATAATACAAGGATAATCTTTATATAATGCACAATAACATTACAACTACAAATACATGTGTGTCCGTGCATATGTGCACACACACACATACACACCCACACACACACCCACACACACACACACACTATTGGAGATGAAGATGCTTTCTGGCCTTGAAGAAAGAAAGTGGCAACTGGAAACAATAGAACCCAGAGATTTAAATGGATAGGTATGACACTGTCTACAGGAATATACATTCATTCCCTAACTCTGCAAGTGACCTCTGGAGGCATGAACAAAGCGCATGCTATTTGTCACCAACCCCAACACAACACACAAGCATAACAGTTGCACACTCCAGGTACATAAACATTCTGTTTGGGATTTCAAGATAATGTTTCTGCCTCTAGGATTACACTGACACTATCAGCTATCTCCTCTTGTCCCTGTACCTGCTGTCTCAGATTTTGTCAGCCATGCTTGGGTCTACTTTGTTCTGCAGCTGGTCAATCTCCCCTTCCCTGTCTGCTCACACAGTCCTCCCAGGATCCTTATTTTAGACTCATTTGAAATGATAACGAAAAAAATGTTACTCCTTTTCCTTACATTTCCTGAGGGATCATGATGGTGCAGCAGGGGAAAGACAGAGGCAAAGATAGAAAGACCATCTCCTACCACAGATTTGGCTAAAAGCCTGGGGGATTAGTGAGCTCATCTTACCAAAGCTTTCTGAGCCCCTTGCTCATCACTGCTGAGCATTTTGGATGCTTTTCTTATGTGTCAAGCCATTTGCAGACATTGGGGAATTATCCTTCTTATACTTCCCATGAAGTTCTTTGTTCTACTGTTTAAAACCAAAGCAAAGTAACTCAACAATTTGGACTGGACTTAAAAAATAAAACCTGTGGCTTTCAGTCCTTTTCTGCTATAACTGCAGGGCCCTGTAGAAGACATATTCCTTGTGGTAGTCTCCATTTTCTCAGGTATTAGAAAGGAATGATAATATCTGCCTTTGTTACACTATACAATTTTTGTGTATATCTATGGTATCATTGATGAAGAAGGGATTCAGAGAACAGGATATATTGTGCTAATATATTATTATTGTATCCTTGGGCTTATAGTTGAGTGATTCATATCTGTGAAAGAGAAATTTTAAGTATGGTAAAACCACAGTTTGGTATTTATTCCTAGTGTACAGGCTTTATGGGGCATTCATGGGAAAGAATGGGCAAGGGAGAGGTGCTAGTTAGATGTCCTGTCCTTTATTTAAGGAGATAAGGGAAGAGTTTAGGATTCTGCACTCTTCCATTTGGGGGTATCCAGTCACGTCATTGTTTATTTATGGTTAAAATTCTAAGAACACTGCACTGGGACAATACCTCTCAGTGGGACTAACAACGGGGAACAGTAAAAGGCAAGGTCCTGGTGGAGCGAAATCGTGTGGAATCAGGGGTTATGGATGGAATACGGGGAGGAGGAGGATGGTCCTAGGGGACTGAAGGATTTGTTTCTGAAAGCATTGAGCTTACGTCTGCTTGTGTGCCCTTAGAACTCAGATCCATAGATACCTACCTGGATTTTCTTCCTGTGGAAGAGACTTATGGAAGAACCCAAGTGCTGATGATGTGAGGGTCCCCCGTCCTTGTGCAAGAAGTTGCCTGCACCCTTCTGCCCAGGTGCCAAAAATGCTACCCACCAAAATAGGTTGCTGTGTTCCTTCAGAACTGTATGAAAAATGTGTTTCCTGCCTTCTTTCAGAAGAAACTGCTTGGGGAAGCCGAGTGCTCCTCGAGACTTCCCAGCACAGGTGGCAGAGAGCCTGTCATCACCTTAGTTCCTAAGCTCTTCTCTGGTCACAGGAGCAGCCTGTTCAGGCTCTGTGCCTGCTACATTAATCTCTTCTGTCTCCTTAGGGGGTGTCTCGATCTTTTCTAGTCTGTCACATGTAAAGTCCCTGTTGACCATTTTTTGCTTCTGTATTTTAATGGTTTGGACTAATTCCCACTTTATTTTTGTATTTATTTTAACACAATCACTTATAATGAGGCTAATGACATTTTGTCTCCATGGTGGCGCATTTTAATTTGGTCTCGGAAATGTCAAAGCGATCAGGCAATTTGGTATCTCGGAAACACAAAATGTGGCAGGGACAATAGGTTTGTCTCCATCACTCCATCTCCCTTGTTATCTGCTAGCCCCTGGGCCATCCGATCCCACTTGGCCATTCCTCAATGTTGGCATGGATGGAGACCAGCAGTAAAACATTGCCAAGACCAGGTTTGACTCCTTTGAATGAGCAACCACAGTGCACACACTCACTCAGAGCTCAATGCTGGAGCTGAGGGTGTGAGGCATAGTTTCCTGGTGGTGTTCATCCCTAGCTTGTGCCCCTCCTTCCAGTCAGGCTTTTCCGGGGCTGTCTTCATCTTCTTCCTGCTTTCCCACCATTTCCTTTAGGATAAAGACAGCTATTTTATTTTAACTTTTTAAAGGTTTGTTGATTTTATTTATTTATTTATTTATTTATTTATTTATTTATTTTGCATATGAGTGTTTTGCCTTGCACCCAACATGCATGCCTGATGCCAGCAAAGGTCAGAAGAAGGTGACAGATCCTCTGCAACTGGAGGTATAGATGGTTGTCATCACCATATGAGTTCTGAAAACTGATCTTTGGTCATCTACAAAGACAACATGTGCTCTTAAACTCTGAGCCATCATTCCAGCCTCATCGATTTCCTTTTAAATGGAGATATAAAGGGCCTCATATTATAAAGGCATTGTGGACCTCATATGGTCTATCTTATCCTTTTTTTATAACTCTTAAAACTATAAATAACATTCTTGGCTTACAGGCTGTGTGAATTGCCAAGCAATGTTGGATTTAGGGTTATTTAGTGAAAGTGTTTTGTGGATTTAGATAAAGGGCCTTAATTCAGTTTCTTTAAGCATGGAAGTGAACCTCACATAGTTGACATTCCCACAGCAAGATGGTGATTAAATTACCTAATGGTGTGGACTTCCAGATACCCATTGGCTACAATCTTATCGCGAGGTGAAAGTATCCTATGTAGAAAGCATGTTTACTAGGCCCAAACCTAGAAAGCATCATCACTTGCAATACATGTTAGGCCATCTGCTTCTTCCCCACCCCATGGACTGGCCAACTGTCAGCTGCGGCTCACTCTTGCCACCCTGCATCATGATAGAGGAGCATATTGCTAGCATAGTGGGGATCAAACTCTAACATTCTAAGTCTGAGTTGTACAGAATGCAGATTGCTTCTGTGCCATCAGAAAGTCAGCAAATCTCAAGTAAAGAACCGTCTGTCTAGCTGGTCTCCAGAGACAGTGTTGGGTTTAACTTTAAACATGGGGTTGGGATATGGTGGGTTTCCTAAGGAAGTCAGCACTGACCTGTGACTCTCTGAATGTGGAGCTTTCTTACCTACACCTACTTCTTCCCCTTCCAGCTTTCTGCACCCAGCATTTCCTGTAGTCAGTCTCCTCTCCATCAGGTTTTGGGCAGGAAGGGAATAGATGAAAACTACAGAAGGAGTTAGTCCAGACCATTTTCTCAACCATCACTCTTGTTTTCAGCATATTGGAACAGCAAAGGGGTGAGGTAAAAATCTTCAGGTCAAGTGGGGGTGGCTTCCAACATAGTCCAGGGTTGGACTATGATCATGAGTCCTAGGAATGGCCTCATAGATGTTTCTGTTGAGAATCTACCTTGTCAATGTCTTTGCCAGCATTTTCATGTAGCAGGAACACTTTATCTCTATAAAACAGCAATAAGTGGACAGTATAATATATTTCACTTTTAATAAGGTGTTGCCAGTTGCACAACTCTACAGAGCAATTAGTGTCAGCAGCCGCTAAGCAATGGAGGGAAATGTACCAGAGTGTTTACAGACTGCGAGGATTTACAGCTGTGTTTGGAGGAGCTGTGGCCACAGTGTGGAAGGCGGGGGAGGAGATGTTGACTAGCTGAGTTTAAATCCACTGACCCTGTGTGTTTCCAGAACTTCTCAAAAAAACGCAGCCCTCCCCTTGCGTTATGATGCTGGCTCCTGGGGCTGGGCGATTTCAATGGAACCTTCTGAACTCCTGGGGCCGGGAAAGAACTGGGCTTAGGCATTCCATAGATCTGAGTTTCAAACTGAACGCTAGCACTAAAGATGACTCCTGGGCAGACACATTTCTCTAAAACTCTTAATTCTCCACCTGTAAAAAAGAGATGCAGAAATCAGATGAGAGCTTGGATCTGAAGCCTCTTTGCACTCTCAGCCATCAAATCAGGCTAGGGTACCATTCTTATCCCTGCAATGCTAAAACGTACTTTTTAAGAAATGAAGTCCAGGCAAGATTGTACAGATCAGCTCTGTGTGCCTGGAGGAGTTTGAAGAAGAAAGTCATGCATCTTAGCAGCACTGCCCCCCTAAGCTGGTCCCACTAAGTGCAGTTCAAACCAGGAAGTGTTTCTCCTTTCAGTGGATATAGGTATAGGTGTCCTCGTAGCCACAAGACAGGAATTCTGGCTACTTGTATCACTGGACATAGCCATGGGGAGCAGCAAAACATCTATGAAGAAGATGGTGAAGATCTTTGAGATGCTGGGGCACCATGGATTGAAAGTCCAAGAGGTTGTTCTGAGTTCTGTCGATTCAGTGCACCCCCAAAGGGTGGAGATGGTGGTTTCTTAGCTCCAGTCTCAGGAGACAATATGCAAATTGAGCATCTCTAATCTAAAAACATGAATTCAGAAATGGTTCAAAGGCAGTTTTTGAGTTTTTGTGCTTTCCCACAATGCCACAAATGGAAAATGACCATGGTGCCAAACAATACATCTGCTTTCTGATGGTTCAATGTAAACAAGCTTTGTTGGGTGCCCCAAACCATTTACAAAATTGTATCAACCTCCTTTAGTCTGTGAGTATGCCATGTATATAAAACATATAGAGGAGCTTTGTTTTATGCTTGGGTATTATCGTCAAGATATCTCATCCTGGGTATGCAAATACTCCAGAGTAAAAGAAATCTGAAAGCCAAAAATCTTCCCATCCTAAGAATTTTGGGTAAAGGCTAGTCAATCTAAATTTGTATGTTTGTTTTTCCTTTGTGTATATTCATTTTAAAGGCTGCTCATGGTTTGCCATTTCTCCGTGGAATAAGTTCTCAAATTCATGCTTATGAATCATCCATTATCTTGCCCAGGGTGAGCTCTGGTACTCTACCTGAGTGCAATTCCAGGTGGGTACAGAAGACCATCCTCTTCTTCCTAGCTAGGGAATTTGATGTCCAGTGTGGAAGAGATGCCTGTTATACCTGAAGCAGCACAAAACACTTCACCTGGCCAGAGAAGCTGCATCTGCCCTGTACCTATGTGTCCCTTTGCAGGGTGAGAAGCACTAGACTCTCGGGTGCTGCTCTGTGGTATAGAGATAGGCCATGAAATGTCTAAGAGGTGCTCCACAGGAAGCTGTTGAGTCAGGCTTCAAACCTACATCTTAGTCTGCGTTTTCTTTCATGACCAGCTTCTGCCCAAGGCAGAGTTTCTTCCATGGCTTGGTGAGCACTTTGAGTGTGGGAGACATTTAGGAGGAATGGATCATGGAGGGAGAATGAGTAGCAGAGGTGAGTGGGATGGAATGATGTCCACATCCAGAGCCAAGTGGCCTGAAGGGACTCAGTGAAGGGACTCTGAATGAACGGAAAGCAGGGATATGTTGTGAGTGTGCAGACTGGAAATGAGAGGAACAGGGACAAGGGGAGCCTGGGCTGGAGCAGAAAGGGAGCTTGTTTCTTTGAAGCTTTATATGAGTGGCCAGAGGAATTGTGGCTCATACTGCAGACTTTTATGTGCTTCTGCAAGTGTCTTAGTCTCTCCCAGGCACAAGGTGTTAGAAAGTGTGCTTTTGCTCTGTGGGACATAGGCTTGCCTTGCAGTAACCTGGAGACTGAGAGAAGTGTAGAGTTCTTTGTCCCAAAAAATTCTTTAGTAAGTCAGGAAGGAAGTATATTCTTATTTGATTTTAAATCCCAGGAGAGGAGAAAAGGTCCTTTTGATTTTTTTTATTTTTCCATAACCAACAATTTCAGGAAGTCTTTGTATCTTTTAAGTGTTATTTCAAGTACTTGCTACTTGCATCATTTAATTTTAGAAGAAACAATATACAAAGAACCTGTGATTAATTGGTTTGGATCATCAAAGCATAGACCAGGGTTGTAATTAACCAGGTTGAAAGTATGGGTAGGTGTCTGAGTGTTTGGATGTTACACATGGTACTGTATAACGGAAGACTCCCTGAGAAAATCTGCAATGAGGTTAGCTATCTCCTCTAAGTGAGCAGAGAGCTGTTAAGCACAGGCAACTCATGGAAGAGGGATTGGTGACTCTTTAAGGGCCTTCCCTGGCTCAGTTTTAGCAAAACCCTGAGTGACACTAGCTTTCTGCTCTACTTAATGGCCCCTGGGCCATGTTGGTATACATTCTCCTGCTAGACTATTCAGCTCCAAGAGCCTATGCAGCTGTGTACCCAGGCCAAGAGCACCCCCCCCTTTAGGGCGGGGGCTCGTTGGCTTCCTAATGGCCCTGGAGTCCTCTCCTGCTGTTCAGGACACTTCTCTTTCTTGTGTGTTTTTAGTTCAGTTAAGCTCTCCTCTCTGAGTCTGTGTGTGGAATTCTACTGCTTCTGTTTTCACACCTCAGTAATTGGTGCTGTCTGTTGATAGTAGCTCTGGATTTGCATCCTACAGGGGTCAGGAAGAGCCAAGGTTTACCAAGAAAGCAGAAACTGTGTGGATACAGGAGGAAGACTTGAATGGGGGACAACATTCCTCTGCAAGGTGGCCAGTACGATCAGAGCAGGGGGCTTTAGAGCTGGCCAGTGGGTACCTGGCTTTGTTCTCTGCTCCCTGGGTGGAGCCTCATGAGGAGGTGGTAGGAAAGGGAGAGGCTCCCTTGTTTTACCCTACCATGCTGGGGTGGTGCTTGGGGGAGCTGGAGACCCAAGGCACACATGCCTAGGAAAAGGCATTATGCCCATGAAAAAAACCAAATGAGCCATTAAAGGCGTAAAGTACCCAATTTTTAAAATAGCATAGTGTCTAGGAGAGAAACTGGCAGAATCCAGCAGTCTCAGGCTATGGTGGCTAATCCATGCACACTTCACGCCTGGGTGGCAGGTACCGTCCCTGTGGCCCGGGGCTGAGTATAGCAGGTCTGGCTCCTGATTCCTGCACACAGATGCTGTGTGCTGATGCCTATACCGGAGGAGATGGGCTTTTGCCATTTCTCCTTTTAATATTAGGAAGCAAATTAATCTTTCAAGCTAAAAAATATGCATATTTCTTGCTAGTGTTGTCGATCACTTATTTTTGATCCCCTGAAAGGAGTCCCAATTATTGTAGAAAAATAGAACAACAACAAAAAATCCTCCTACCACCAACCTGCGTGCATGTGGCCCATCTTCCAGATGGAGAGAGGTTTGTCCTCGGCCATATCCACTAGGGAGGCTTCTTGTGGGGGAAAGATGAACTTGGGTACAATTCACAAAGAATTTTAGAATTTCAAACCATGGGCTTCCCTGGAGCTGAGGAAAGGTCAAAGCAATGAATTTTTACCATGGCCAAAGGGGTTAATGTTCCAGTTCCCAGAAAACCAAGGGGAGACCTTGGTTCATTAAAATATATACCTTCATGCCAGAGTGGCTCTCACTCCTCATCTAAAGCAGCTTCATTTTGCAGACTACAGAGACTCTTACAGAAGTCCAGCACTGGTCAAAATACAGGGCACAACAGATTGTGGGGTGCCGGACACCCAACAGACTCATCTATATCCTTATGCCTATGACTCAGTGAACACCTGGAGAAGGTGGCAGAAAGGTTGTAAGAGCCAGAGGACGGGATGTTTGTAGAGAAACCGTGTCTTTGATATATGCCAGGGAAATTTCAATCGACAAATTGCAAGAATATCACCACCTAAATATGACCTGCACAATGACAGCACCAGTTGGGACACCAGTGTCAGCTCAGTCTCAAAGGGTCTAACCCCTCAGTGAAGAACCACAGGCAATAATGGCTGCTAAGAGAGGGAGACTCAGTGTTTTCCCAGGACAAGTCCTCTGATAAGCTATCCAATCCCAAGCACCATTAAACACACTCAGGAATTATATTCATGTGCAAGTAACAATAGTATTTGTAGAAGAGATCGTGGATCTGAGCATGAGAAGGGGTGGAAGTTAGAGGCATTGGAGAATGGAGAGGAGTGGAAATGATGTAAATAGAGTTCATATATGAAATTCTCTGAAATTCTAAATATATACCATATACACATATGTGTTTGGAATGGAATTAAATCTGTGTTGGAGCTGCTATATTAGGATGGTAAAAGAGACTACTAGGCAGGGAGAGCAATTGCTTTTCACTCTCTTTTACAGTGCCTGAGCAAGATTTCCTAGAAGGATGCTTTCTTCCACAGTAATCTCCCTCCCACCCACACTCTACCATCAGTGCTTCTGGAGACTCCCCACCCCCCATTCTTCACTCTCCATCAGATAAAGGTTGCACAGAGTTGGCACCTGCAGGGAGCTTGATGCCTTCTGCTGTCCTCCGTGGACAGGGACCATTTGCTCTCCATTCGTGACTGTGCAGTAATCAGACATGGCCCTGTTTCACTTCTCAGCCTGGGGTTGGAGGATTTGGACAAATAATAGAACTCAGTTTGCTCACACGTGAAATGGCAATAATGTTCCTACCCATTACTTAGAGTTGTATGTATATCTCTTTGTACCTACGGAGGATGCTCCTAGGACACTCAGATACAATGGAGCGTTCGCATGGAACCTATGCACATCCGCTGGTGTGCTTTCAAGCATCTCCAGGTAGCTCTTTATACCTACCGTATTGTCAATGCTATGTAATACTGATTATGCTGTCTGCTTTGAGGAACAATGACAAGGGGAAAGTGAGCTATATGCAGAGCAGACACAAGCCTAAAACTAATTATGCAGTCCAGGAAGAGATTGTGGCTCAGTGCGAAGCACAGAGCTACAGCAAAGTGTGCCCATGCATCATGTGTTTGTGAGCTCAGCAGAGCACTCAGTACAACACACATTCAAGGTTTGCCCCAAAGAAATACCATGGGTCTTCAATTTTCCTAACTGCTTTTGATCTTTAGCTAGTTGTAGATCATTCCATCCAAGAGCCATCCAAACCTTCATCCCCAGAAGTATCCCTGTATTTCTAGTGACCTCATGGTTGCCCCTTTACCCTGTTTATTTTGTAGGGTATACTCCCAGTGCAGCCACTGTGCAATGTAATGACAGATGAAAGGTTCCATAGGACTTTAATTCTCATATGGCTTGAGCCTATGATCCCGTTCATGCCTCACATCTGACACTTTATTTAACCTATCCTGGGAATTGTTTAAGTTTTAGGCAGATTTAGGTAATGAGCTAGGAGAAGAATGTGTTATATTTCTAGGTAAAAGAGTTTTAGTTATACCTGGCCTGGATGAGTAAAGCAGGCTCTAGAGAGGCCAGTACATTTTGTGCTAGGCTTCCCCACGTCCTCTATGTGACTCTTTCCTGGGTAGTTCTTACTCTGGATGCTCTTCACTACCCCTGGCTCTCTGCTTCCTTTGACTAACTTCAGCTCTGGCCCCTTCACAATGGGCTCCAGTGTTATCTCTACTTCTCTCCCAGAAATGGAGTGACAATGGAGAACTCCAGCTCTCCCTGGTGAAACAGAGTGTGTGTGATTGAGACCCTCGTCCATGTTGGACTTTGCACCAGACCCTCTTGAGCTTCCGACTGTTTTAGAGAAGTTGGGAGTGAAGAATCATCTACATTCAAGCACTGCAGCCTGCAGCTGGCCCTGCATCCTCTTACGCCCTTCTTGCAGCGCAGAGATGCTCCTTTGTGTGGGTCTTGGTACAGCCAGGCCTGTAATTTATACAAGTGCAGCTGATGTTCCCTTTTAAATTGACAAAAGCAGAGGATAGAGCCTGGGAAGCCCCCCTGACCCCAGAGCCCTGGTCGCTGAAAATTACAGGCAGTGTACAGTGCACTGCCTCTTGATGCGCTGGCAGTGGGAGATGGTGGTTAATTTGCCAAGACTCAGAGGTGACCCAGGTTTAATAAAGAGGATTAATGGATTTGAGCAAAAGGTCGTGGCTGTTTCAAGCAGATAGCCTCTTCCTTCTAAGACTGTTTGCAGGCTCTCACTTAGTTTCTTCTCTTTGGGGAAATAGCTCAGCTGCCTATTTAAAGAGCCCTACCCCTACCTTTCTTTTGTGACAGTACCTGGTCCTTCAACAATATGCAAAACCAAGGGTGTGAGGCACACTCCTTATCCACAAAAGCAACCCAAATTCATCATCTCACTGGAAGCTGGCAAGATTTCCCATCTATCAAGAGAACATTTTGTAGCGACCATCAACACTGTTAGTAATATCATACATACTTTGGGTATTGCCCTTCCCCTTGCTGTGACTTCATCTTCTGGAATAAGAGGATGAGTTGATTGGATTTGTGATTGATGTATAACTGACACACCTGCCAAAGCAGGACAAAACCTGGGAATATGGTATGAGCTTATGACCGTAGCACACTGGAAGCTGAGGCAGGAGGATTGCCAGGAGTTTGAAGCCACTCTGGGCAAAATAAGTGAGCCAGGCTTATACGGCAAGACTGGCTTATGGAAGATAAAGCAGAACAAATAAATAAAAATAGGAGAGAAACAAGAGGAAGAAATATTTAAAAATATTTAACTCCTTTGAAATATTCTTTTTGTGTTTTTGTTTTTGTTGTTGCTTCTTCAAGACAGGGTTTCTCTGTGTATCCTTTACTGTCCTAGAACTAGCTCTATAGACCAGACTAGCCTATGAACCCACAGGGATCTGCTTGCCTCTACCTCCTGAATGCTGGGACTAAAGATGTGTGGCACTGCTGCTCAGCTCCTTTTGAAATATTTTTACCAAACACTATGCAGAGTTCAGTTGACATTTGTAAGAAACATTTTACACTTGCTCATGTGTGTAGGGTGTGGCCAAAATGAATGCCTGGGATGCAGAGGGACTTCATTATGGTGCTGTGTTTAATTCATCCTTACCTTATACTTGTCTCTACATTTGAGTGTTATTGTGTTAGATTGTCACCATGGGCCTGAGCATGGGTTCCTCAGGATTCTGGGCTCCTGTGTGTGCCTGGAAGGAGGGAGTCACCTGCCCTGGCATTGTGAGATCTAGCCTCAGGGCTGTTCACTGCTCTTGAGTTCCTGTTTATCATTCCCCAGGCAGTGGGTAGGATGAGGGAATGAGACATGGTGATCAAGAAGGGTACATGGACAAAAGGGAAGGAAGTTCAGTGGGTATCTTTCTCTTGCTTTGATAAAACACAGTTGACCAAAACCAATTTGGGGGAGAAAGCATTTACTTCAGTTTATAGTCCCGCATTACAGTCCATCATTGAAGGAGGTAAAGGCAGGAACCTGGAAATAGGAACCAAAGTGGAAGCTATGGAGGGACGCTGCATACTGGACTGCTCCTCATGGATTTCTTGGCCTTCTTAATTATGCAGTCCATGGCCACCAATCCAGGGGTGGCAGCAGTCACAGTGAGTTGGGCCCTCCCCCATCAATCCCCAATCAAAAAAATTTCCCCAAATGCTTCTAGCTTGTGCCAACATAAAACTAACCTGTAAAATGGGAACAAGGACCAATGTTGTGGAAGAAGCATGAATGTTTTAAACCAACTTTGGGCCTAGACATTTTGCTGACTGTGATGGTTTGGCATTTAAGGAAGAGAAAATACAACAGCTTTTAACAGCTGTTTCCACCTGAAATGTTCCTGATGTCGGGCAGAACCTCCTTTTGCTTTTAGAAATTAGGTGTTTCCATGGGTGGAAAAAGTGAAAGTTTGGCTGGTGGAGGAGCTAATAAAATAGAAAGACTATCACAGTCAGGGGGAGGGGGTGGAAGGCAAACTTGATGGAGGCTATACAAGCCATCCACAGATGGAAAAGAGGTCAGGTGAAGAAAACTGAGTCAGCATATCAAAGGGAAATGATAAAAATTATGGTGATGTTAATATCAAAGACAAGGGGCTAGTGGCTGTTGAAAAATTCTAAAGCTAGTGCCCACTGGAAATTTGGAATCAATACCAAGTGTATAAACAAGTCATAATTGAAGGAAACAACTGTGTAGTCTGATAGGTAGCAGAACAGTCTACCTGGTTCGTAACGTAACCATTGCTCCACAGGAGATGTATGCATTGGGCTAAGAAAGCTCCCTGGAGAACAGGGCTCTGAGAGGCAAGGGACTCTTTCAAGCACACCCAGAAGGGCTCAGTTAGAACTCTTGTCCCTGAGTATGGCCACCTACTCACAGAGTTCAGCATCTCATGAGCAGGCTGAAGACTCATCTCCTTCAAAAGTCTCCAGCAAAATGTCTAGGCCCAAAGTTGGTTTAAGGACATGATGGGCGAACTTATTTGTAAGCAAGGCAAATTTTAGCAGATGGTAGATGTGTTCTTAGTTACTTTTTTTCCTACGAGGCCCATCACAGTAATATCCATCTAGAGAGGGAGTGGAGGCCCTTTTCAAAGTCCAGTAACACTCAGGGCATGTGCTAGCATGGCTGGAATGTTTTGTATAAATGGAACAGTAACAGTGGTAGAACTTCAAGCCTAACTATTCAGCAATCTGACTTCTCCCCTTCCTTGTGGCCATGATCCTAATGATCTACAGTCACCCTCTTACTCCTCATTAAATTATCTTACTCCTCTGTGGTCTTTGCCCAACTTCCTCATAGAATTGTACCTTGCATGGCATTCATTTGTTAATTCATTTAAGGTATAAATATTCCTCGAATTCATACGTTCTTTTTGTCAGGTACAGTTACAGATATCTAGGATGCAGCAAGTAGAATTTCATGCCTTCATGGAGCAATTTCCATTCCAAGGAGAGGAGCTGGCTAGTAGAAGATAAACTGTACAGATGCTATAGGCAGCAAGGGTTGTGGAACATAGTTCAACCGGCGAGTGCCCAGAGTGAATGAGGAGGACATTACTGTACTGGTTTGAAGGGGAGGAGATAAGAACAGACAGATGCCCAGGAAGCAGCCTGCAAACGATTTCCACAGGATGTCTGGATGCCTTGCAGCAAGCAAAGAAAGAATGCCCCTACCGTGTTATTTCTCCTGTTTGAGATGAGAAACAATTAAAGTTGGGACTACAGGAGTATTTTATCTAGGGGTGGGCTGGTTTGACTCACTTTTGGCAAACTTATCTGGCTTCTGTATGGAGGAGATGAGGCTCCGTGGGGAAGCATCCTGCTTTTCTGGGAATTCTCTCTGATTGGCAGCAGCACCTGCTCTCCTGAGTCTCATTTTTCCTCTCTGATCCTGCCTTCCATCCCATTTCCTTGATTCCTCCTCTCTGCACTTCTTACAGAATTTGAAATGTCAAGGTGAGAAATAAGGAGCATAATTTGTTCAAGTGTATCTGCATGTAACTATGGAGAGATCACAGGCAGTTAAACACTAAAGTACAAAGAGCCGATCCATTGGAGATTTTCTTCATTGATAGGCCACGCAGATGGAATTTTAGAATGGTAGGAGCCTGCTGAGTGTCACTGTCTTACATTACTTTGCTTCACTCTTACCCCCAGAACGTTCGTCTTCTGTGGGTCCTCAGCACAGTGGTGTACCAATAATGACAAGCTTTCTGAAAGACAAAAATAAGCCCTGGTGTGTAGAATTCGCTAGTTCCCCAGAATGTACCCTTCCACTCACAGCAGATTTTAAGCTACTGATGTCAGTGATATGAGCTACCTAAGTCCCCACTGATATCAGATTCACACTTGCTATCTGCCAAATTCTGGCTTCTAGAATGTCACATTCCTTCATTGATCACTTGCTTATTACAAAGGCTATAAGACAGTGGTGGCAATAACTATGGCTTGGTTAGTTTTATAAGCATTTCTCCAAACTCATTTCTTGTTTGTTAGCGATTGCATCACCTGTACTGAGATTGTAACTAAGACTTCTTAAATGCATTCACAGATACACATGCTTCCAGGCACATTTGGTATCCCTAGAATATTGAGATGTCCTAATAAAACGACATATTAAGTCAATAGGTGTTTCTTTAAGATCTATAGCTAGTGTCCTGATTTACACATGACACAGTATATACGTCTATCAAAATATCATAAGCCATCTGTGAGCTGAAGTCATCTGCAAGGACGAGCCTCAATTAAGAAAATGCCTTCACAAGATCAAGCTGTAGGCAAGCTTGTAGGGCATTTTCTTAAATACTGATTAATTGAGGAGGGCCCAGGCCATTATGGGTGGTGATGTCTCTGAACTAGTGGTTCTTGCTTTTGTAAGAAAGCAGGCTGAGCAAGCCATCTGGAACAAGCCAGTAAGTAGTACCTCCTTCATGGCTTCAATATCAGGTCCTACCTTCAGGTTCCTGCCTTGTTGGAATTCCTGTTTTGACTTCCTTCAATGATGAGCTATGACATGGAGGTATTAGTCAAATAAACCCTCCCCTCCCAACTTTCTTTGAGTCATGGTGTTTCATCACATCAACAGAAACCCTAACTAAGACAAGTTGGTGCCAGGATAGTGGAGTATTGCTGTGGCATGTTTTGGGGAAGATTTCGGAAGGGCTGTGGAACATTGACTAGAAAATCCATTGGGTTTTGAGAGCTCAGTAAGCTGTTTTGTAGAAGCTTGAAAGATAAAGAAATGTTAAGAGCAGTACAGATGTCAGAGGCCTGGTTTGTGAAATATCAGAGGGAAGACTAAACTTTATCAGAGCAAATTGTTATTTTGAACTAAGATCTGGTGGTGCTGGTTTGCTGAGGCCAAAGAATCAGCTGTGGTTAACAAGTTACCTGCACTACTAAAGTGAACCCTTTGCTTTACTGGGATCCTTGATGCTGGTCAGCTGGAGCTGGGAAAGTACTGGTGATTAAGAAGGAAGCAGCATTGTTGAGGTGAAATCTTTGGAGAACGTTTCCTGAGAGACATCATCAGAACCTGTCCAAGGGCTAGTGGCTCTCAGCTCCAAAACATTTGAGAGTCCTAATATCCTTGCTTACAGAAAATGTATGCTAAAGATGATGATGAGGGGAGGAGTCTTGGGGAGCATATGAACTAAATGTAAGAGTGGGTTCAGGTGGTCTAAGGACCATAAGGAGAAAAACAACAGAGCAACTAGCCAGAGCACAGCCAAGAGGGAACCTACTTTGGATTATATATTCAAGTATTCAGGAATTCTCAGAGAGACTGACGTTTTAAGTGGGTTGGTGGTTGTAAGAAATCACCCAGGGGAAAGTCTGAAACAAGTATTTGGTACACATGGAATACTAAGTGTAAAGTCGTTAGTTGAGAACTACCATGGTGTTTTGAGAAATAGAAAAAAGACCCGTGGGAAAGCTACCTACAGTAGAGAACTCTTTCCTACGATCAGGGCCATACCCATTGACTATATCATGTGATGCCTTAGAGTCATGGTAGAAGTTTGCATAATACTTCATAGCAGAGTAGAGAACATTTGGAGGGCCTTGAGTAAAAGAGAGGGATCTAATTTACAACTTCTCAACTTCCTGTGTTTTCTGAAAAAGTAGATTATGTGTGTCTAGATAGGCAAGAGACTAGGTAGGAGAGTAGGCAGGAAATGATGGAACTAGATTGCAGCAGGAAACTGGAATAGAGGGAGATACTCATGGGTTCAGGAAATATGGAAGTAGAGCCATTGAGATTTCTGATGAGTTGTGGGAAGGGAGGAAGGAGTGTCTTCAGATTAAACTACCTGAATAGGAAGAGCAGAAGAAGGTAGACACACACACACACATTTTGCTATCTCTATAGTACTAAGTAAAAAGGCTCTTTCCTTTTCTTTTGCCTCTCTCAGCACACAGTCAAATATTTAAGACCTAATGCCAATGGACCCATCTAGATCCATCATGATCTGTGAAATGCTCCCCAGGGAGAGAGATCAGGGAGGAAGTTGGAGATACTTTCACATGCTGGGCATCCCACTAGTCATGCCCATTCGAAAGCCTTTAGCATATTGGCTACTGCTCAGGCTATTGGTTTGCACTAGGTTTTCAGGGAAGAAACTAATGTGAGATTATGAGGTGTTCCCACCAAGAAATGAAGAAGACTCAGAAAAGAAGGCCATGAACAAATCATTACAAAAATCTATGGTGTAATTCTGAAGAAGACAGAAAAGGAGAAGCCCTTAAGATATGGTGATTATGTAGATGTTGGTAGTAGGGAAGTCTGAAGAGGGCAAAGAACAAACCCCAAAGCCTCTTAGAACTGGACATTGGTGGCCTGAATCAGAGTTATTATGATGGAAGGAGAACCAGGCTTGAGTGGAGCAATGAGAATAACAAGGCAAGAAAAAGCAGTCAATTTCTATCAGTTGTGGTTTTCTATTAAATCACCATGGACATTCTAGTAGTGAACTTGGGCTCATTGTTCCTGTTGAAAATATGTTGTTAATTCCTGTAAGTTTCTGGCTGTTCATTGTCTTGCATGTATTTCTGTTTAAAGACACTTCATTGAATACACTGTTGATTCACCAGCATTTAGCTCCCACCCAGCCCTGCTATAACTCTTGTCTCTACAATACTTCTTGGTCTGTTTTCTCCATTAAGTCAAAGCTGAGTCTCTGTGTACCGATACATGAGATGGAATTCCATCACTACGTATAGGGATGGCTTTAAAAATGTCATTACTTGTATCAAGCATACAACTAGGAAAACTGTGACACTAAGGCACCCTGGAAATGATGCCTGTTTACAGTTCAAGAGCTGGAGCATGAAGTATGATGGTTCCTTATTGAACCTCAGTTGGGAACACTCATTCCAACTGATTTACATATTTTTCTGCCCTGTGAAAACTTACAAGTGACTGCAGAGGAGTTTTGAACATTGCTTTTGAGGTCATAAGGATTTTAACAAGTGAGTTGAGTCCGTTAATGATATCTATGAGTACCTAATGACAGGCAACTGTTTGAGAGGTTTGGCTGTAAGGTTTGTTTGGTGATGGACATCGTGCTTAGTTTTCTCTTAATACTACATGGGATACTCATGTGTTTTTGTGATGAAAGGTCTGGTCTTATACAGAGAGAAAGTAGATTGCTTTCAAAGGAAAACCTTCAAGAAGATGAGAGGTAGAGTGTGCTAGAGGGACCTCCTGTGATGAGAGTGGAAAGGGTTAACTCATTGGGTGATCCACTTGGGACTTGTAAGTAATGTCCTCCTGTAAGGTTTTATATTTTTCATATGGGTTTAGTATATTTTCTAGTAAATTAATTCCTGGGCATGATATAATTTTAATGTCTGGAATAGATTTTCCCTTATTACTACACTTTATAAATGCTTACTGCAGGCATTGTGACAGATAGTGATTTAGGCATACTTATTTTATATAAAAATCACTTTATTGACCTCTTAGCAGATTTTAATAATGCTTAAAGGAGGCTTGCATTTTTTTAGGAAGGCGGTTATATTTTTAGAAAGTAGCAGATGTATCTCTCTTTGTTCTTTCAGTGTTTGTTTGAATCTCTAGAACAACATTCTACATCACTTTCTTAGCCCTTTGTTTATAGAACTGCATTGTGCTTCAAACTTAATGCGATATTTCATTAGGTTTTGCTATAACATTAGTCTCCAGGGAGGTGATTTTTTTTCTACTTACCTGAAGCATCATTTTCTCCTCCTAACTTCTCCCTCTTCCCTTAACCTTCCCTTCCTAATCCTGCCCCCCCCCCCCCCGCTCTTAATTTTAGAAAGGATTTTCAGTATTATTGCATATTTCTTTTCTATGTAATAATTTTAATTGTTGCTATGTGTGCTCAGTGTGGAATATGTACATGTAGGTGCTCAGGGGGAGCAGAGGCATCACCTCTCCCTAGGGATGAAGTTAAGAGGTGGTTTGACAGCAGCCTAACATGGGTGTTGGGAACTGAACTCAGCTTCTGCAGGAGCAGCATGCTGTCTTCACTGCTGTGGAAGATCTCCAGCCCTCCTCTACTAATTTAAGATAATGACTTCTCCTTGTTATGTACTCCATCCTTAACATCTTTATGGTGCATGTGTAAACTCTGCTTGGAAACAGTACAATTCTTAGGATGCGACTTGATTTTTATCCCTGCAATGCAGCATACTATTTGATAAAAGTTCTCTGAAGGTTTTTCTAATTAGGTTTCATAGTAAGGCAGCCTTCCTAAACAATTTTGAAAGGTTTTTTTTCTCTCATTTCTCTAAAGGACTGTTCATTTGAATGCATTTGGAGTCTTCCAAATATTTGTTTGGGTATGTGTTGACTTACATATGTATTCAACATATTCATGAATGTGTGTGTGTGTATAAACATATATGTATATATATATATGTGTGTGTGTATATATGTATATATGTTTATCATCCTTATATCTGCTCATCTATCTATGTGTCTACCAACTGCAGCTGCAATCTTGCCTGTAGTCATGTCACTTCTTGCCCTCAACACATGGCTTCCTCCAAATTAAAAAAAAAAGATTTATTTTATGCATATGAATGTTTTGCCTATACATGTGTATGTGTATGTGCAATGTGAGTGCCTGATGCCTCAGAGGGTCATAAGAAGGCAATAGACCTCCTAGAGAAGTTATGGATGATTGCAAGCCACCGTGTGCATGCTGTGAACCCAACCTGGATTCTCTGGAAGAGGGACAAGTGCTCTTAACTGCACAGCCTTCTCTTCAGCCTTCAACTCTCAAATTTTGCCAGTCTTTTTGGTGTAAACTAATGTTTCAGTTTCAATTACATCAGCTTTTTTTTTCATGGTTAATTTACTTTCAAATGCTTAAAATCTTTTATATATTTTTGTTAAGTTCTCTGCTTGAATTCTTCACTCAAATTTCCTTTGTCTTGGTGTGGAGGGCTGGTCTTTGAGACAAAGTCTAATATAATTATTTGGCAATGGTTGGCACTGAACTTCTGAGCCTTTCTCCTCTGCCTCCTGAGAGCTGGGATTATAGGTAGGTATACAGTAGCAATTTTCTTCTGTGCATAAATTTCTCTTTTATTCAAAGTCCCAGTCTTCCCTGGCTTTGGATACTTAAAATAACTCTTCAATGGCCATTTATTTTATTTGTCATCATCTTTGTCAAAATTATTATTAGTAATCATATGCACAGATTCATGACTTTTCGGTAGTAACATTTTGGGCATTTTGCAGGCAACTCTCTTCTACCCTTGGTTACAATTATCTTCCATGCTTTATCCTAGTAACTCCCCAACCCTCACCCCCATGTTGCCTTTTTCATTCTCCTCTTAGATCTCTCATGTTCATCTCTGATGCTGGAGCTCTCTAGACTCCAAGTTTTCCTTTTCTACATGAGCTGGTCTTCATGACACCACCCTCTTACCCTGCTTACTTGTGCTGCCCTATTAAGTGTGTGTCATGGGTCCGGTACCTGATTTCATTTTTGGAAGGGTGGGGCCATTTTGTTCACTTTAGTGTGAGACAATGGACAGGAGGGGCTGGAAGCCTTCCAAAATCTACCATTACCATTCCACAGCTACCCTCTACCCCAGACTCCTGACCAACCCTAGAAGCTGAGCTATACTTGTTAAAGGTATCACACATACTCCAAGGGATTCTTGTAGGTTTTTTTCTTGTGGTCCTATTGTATGCAAAACCCATACTTTCTCCTATAGCTGAGTTTTCTTTCAGTAGATGGTAAAGCTTGAGTGAGCTTCTCATTCTAATTAAAGCACCTTGGGGTGGACACTCAGAGGTGCCAGTTATCAGTCAAATCACTTTGGGATACCATCTCACTTCTTCATACCCTCAGATATTTCCTCCCTCGTCATGGAACCACCATTGATATCATCACTTAAAATGTCTGTGCTGCTCTCCTCTTCCCAAATGTGGACTTCATGCCACATGTTGTGAAGTGTTGGCTCAGCTTCATGGCTTCCTGTGCTTTCCCACAGGTACCATGTTTGTTTTGAATTCAATGTCTCCCCCCTCCCCTTATTCAGGGCACCTCAGTTTAAATTTATTTGTCTTGCCCCAGTTGTGGTGCCTCTGAGCTCTCAACCTCTGTTTTATGAACATGTCTATACACTTGTCTCTTGTATAGACTCATGCACATGACCAAGGGGTCCAACCTCAGCCTCCTCCCTTTTTTCCTGGAAATCCTAGTATTTTTCCTACTTTCTCCTTAGTATGGTGAACCTGTAGTAGGGTTCTCTAGAGGAACAGAACCAAAATATCCTGTAATATAAGTGGATTCATTGGATTGGCTTATACAGTGGGAGACTAGGAGCTCAGCAGTAGCTTTCTGCACTCTGCAGAGACAGGGAACACCTTAGCTTCTTAGTCGCAGCAACTGGAAACTTCATTTCCTTCTGATGCTGAAGTCTGGGTAGTCTCTGGAGAGATGCTAGCATTGAGTTCACATTGAAAGCTGATGAAGCTGGAGTCAGCTGCCTCACCAAGGCTGCAGTGATATGAATATTCCCTTTGGAAGAATGAAGCTGTCCCTTCTCTGAGCTTCATCACTACCTCCTCTAAAATGAGGTTAGAAGCCCATTTCCCCAAGATTCACTAACTTTAACTTAGGCCATATTTGATTAGCATGAAATCATCTAAGAAGAGGCAGCCTTGGGAATTTTTGCATGTAGAAACTGCTCAATGGGTGTTTCTAGAATCGAATCTGCTTTATGATGAATCCTGGCCTCAAATACCATACTTCAATCTGTACATGGTTTATCACTTGTGTAAGAACTGACCACTGTTCTTGTCACCAGTGTATTCAAAGGCCTGGGAGGGGCTCCATACAATCTAGGCATACACTCTGTATTCTTACTAAGAAACGTGAGAAATTTCTCAGCAAGCTGCAGTGGTTCATGCATGCTTTTTGTTCACACGCCCAGCCTAAGCAGGTCATATAGGTCCAAATGCTTCCATCCTGTCATATTACATTTGCTACAGATCAAGCTTCCTGCTAGATGGCAATGGCTCCAAAGAGACAAATCTAGTGTTATCCTCTGAACAGCAATGTCAGACATCGGAGAAGTTGGGATAGATGCAGAACTGTGTAGGAGAACAAGTTAAGGACTCGATGATGGAGAAGGGGCCAGCAAGTATATCATCGGTGACATGGACTTAGCAGACAGCACCTGGAATGTTATACCTATGAACTGAGATTGTATTGGAACAGGCAAACCTGAGGACTCTCAAGTTACATCAAGGGCAGGGCAAAAGGGCAAGGCAGCAAGCCACAGAAAGCACCAGAGCCACACCAGTGACAGCCACACGACAGGACATCTCTCCCAGAGCTCAGGAAAGCAGAAGGCAGGGAGTGCAAGGTGTTCACTAAATATTCTTGTGGCTGATGACGGGCAGAAAGTCCTGCTTTCTGGGGTCAGCACACATGAACCAGGGTAAGCACCATCGTTTGACCTTCAGTTCCACCTGTAACGTGAAGACAATGATAATAGCGCCCACTTTCGAGGATCAGAACAGATCAGCAGAATTAACCTCAGGGCTAAACACAGACAGCATATCACTCAGGCAGCTTCAGCCAGTTCTAAACACAAGTGGTTGGGCCTGAGAGCAAATGATCAAAGGCAGGGAAGGAAGGGCTGGATGCTGGCCCACACTTGCTCTACAGTATCCTGGGTCCCATTGTATAGGTTAAGTGTACAGACATTGCTCAAGTCAGAATAGTGCCCTTTGAGACTCCCCTGACCCCTTGATTTTGAAGTGAAAGCAGGAGGTACCAAGAAGGCAAGACTCAGAAATATAAACACACACACACACACACAAACACATATATTGCTCACTAGGATATAGCACTAGAGATGAGATGACTGCGGTGATTTTGGACGTGGGTATGCCAAGATAAGGCAAACATCTATCAGGCTGCATTAATTTAATGGGCACGTGTGGTCCACTGGGGTGTGTGTGCATGCATGTGTGTTCTCAGCATATTATCTCAGTGTGTGAGAATCTTTCAGGCCATACTGAGCAGTCTGACAGAGCAATGGTTATCGTGTGACCCTGAGTTGCTGCAGAACACTGGAGAGCACTCACTTTGTCTCTGAGCCTCAGGGCCATCTCCTCGGGTCCTGTTTGTGGGGCACGTCTGCACACAGCACAGTCTGTAAGTGAAAGCTCTGGCCCTCATTGCTAATGCATGTAAAGTGGGATTACTAAACTGCAGATTTACCCTGCATAGTTACCCTCACCTAACTGTGATGCTGTGTGTGACCCTGACTGTGTGACTCTCCTGAGTGTGACTGCACATTTGCTCTAGCCTGCCTGTGATGACTCAGGCTGAGGAAGGGCTGTGGAGGGTGTGCCGAGGCTTGCTGTCCTAATTCTGCTGCCATGGCCTGAGTAAGTGCAGTAATGGTCGTGGTGTGTGAGATTATCTGGATAGTGCTTGGGAATGACTTACCTAGGCGCTGCTTGCTGATTCAAGGCTCAGGACCAGGACGCAGTTGCCTTTCCCATGTGGTTTAGGTGCCAGGAGTTCCTGGACCAGAGGAGAAACACTAATTTGCTGAGTATTTGCTGTAGGCCAAGCACCATGCTCAGTTCCATTATTTTATTTAATCCTTTGCATTCTTTATAGTGACTGCTGCTACTATTACTGTTTTAACAGATTTCTTTAAAAGCTATAAAACAACCACAGGCGTAGGCAGGGTAAGTGATTTGCCCAAGATAACACTGCTACAAAGTGACAACCTGGGATCAATTAAGATGGGGTGACTTCTATTCCTTTAACTCTGGCATCTCAGGTGCCATAGCCTCAGGGGGTGTTCATCAGACAGCAGGCATACACAGAAAAAAATAGAAAAAGAAAAATTGTTACAACATGCTCTCAAGAAATCCAGACTCTAATACCGAAGGCTGCTCAGAAGCAAGTGTTAAATGAGGAAACATGTAATTGAAATGTCAGAATAGTGCATCAAACGGAAACTCGAGGCAAGAAATTATTTTTTTGTAGTTTGTCTAGAGTTTAAGTTAGGCCGGATGGCCTTTTGAAAGAAGTATAGCCTGTCCACCAATTACAGGCCTGTCATTTGTCTACTGAAACTTCTAAAAGCCAGGTAGCTTGAGAGATCCAGAGACACTACAGTCTCCCGAGCCTGGCAACCTTAGATCACTAAGGTCTCTCACCCATGGTTAAAGGTATTCTTCACTAAGCCAGATCTTGATGGAATTCTGGAGGCAGGAGCCAGCTGCGGGAGACTGTGCATACAAGGGAGGTGGATTGCCCACATCAGATGGCTGTACCAACCATCCTTCTGTCCTTTCCAAGCCTTCAAAGCTGGAGCAGTCTCCAGGTGTATCGGCATCCTGTCCCTAAGACCTCTCTACCCTGGCCTAGGCAGATTTGCCCCCTTTCAAGTGAATGCAAACCAAAGCGAAATCTATAATTATCATTCCTAATTCCACTTAATTAGTCACAAGCCAGCAGCCAAATCTGCTTTCTCATAATTATCTGATAAGCAGTAAGCACATCTCATAGATTATAATTAACACTACTTAATTAAAATCTAATATACACACACCCTTTCCTCAAAATACATCTAATTGGGTTCATAACAGTGGTAGATAAAAAAATTCCTCTTTGGCTACCCCTCCCTCAGGATTTCAAATTCCTACTGTCTCATCATTGGGTCTCCCAGAAAAGGAGCAGTGAAGAGCAGATACCTCGGCTTAGTGCCCCCCACCTCCACCTTAGGAAAGGTACATACTTTCTCAGTGAATGTAGAAAGTCTCAGTTCTTTCTCCATTCTTGAAGGACCATGCACTAAGAAATGGCCCATAGGATCCATGTCACTGGATTATGCTTCATACCTGGGAAATGCCAGGTCCCAGTGCAAGTTTCTTTACACCAATGGTTCTCAACCTCCCTAATACTGCAACCCTTTGATACAGTTCCTCATGTTGGGGTTGACCACTGGCCATAAAGTTTATTTTCATTGCTACTTCATTATGGTAATTTTGCTGCCGGTAGGAATTGTAATGCAAATATGTGTTTGCTGGTAGTTTTAGGTGACCCTTATAAAATGGTCACTTGACCTCCTAAAGGGTCATGACCCACAGGTTGAGAATCACTGATCTAAAGTTTGAGAAGACAAAGGTGAGAAGACCTTATTTTCAAGAGAACACATACAAATGGCAAAAAAGGAAAGAAATAGAAAATAAGTGCCCTGCCCTGTTTATAAACAGGGAAATGAACACCCAAACTAGAGGGTGATCTCACACCTGTTAGAATGATGTGCATCAAAAAGACAATAATATTTTAATAATAAGAAAAATTAAATAATATTTGTAAAGGCCAGTGCTAGTGAGGATGCTGAGGAAAGAGAGAAGTGTTCTGTTGCTGACAATACGAATCTACAAATATTATGGAGAATATTTTGGAAATTCCTCCAAAAACAAGACAGAGAAGCAAATGATCCAACCACCCATTGTCTGCTAGATTTATAGCCAACTAACAGGCAGATTAGTATCTCAAAGAGGCATGTGTACATCATACTTTTGAGTGTCTGTCACTATGGTGGAGGAATCAACATGTGTATTTAATGTTGTATGAATGGGCAAAGAAATTGTGTGTGGGTATATTACATATATGCAAGTAACAGGCATTCATGAAATCATGAATTTAGGGCAAAAAGATGACCCTGGAGGTTAGAAAATTAAAATTCAGAAGGTAACAAGTTCTACTTATCATCAGCACCTTTTTCATTTTTTGTTTTGTTGTTTTGTTTTGTTTTTCTTTTCCATTTTTAACAAATGGGATTTTAAGCTCTTAAAAAATCTGCATGGCTGTTCTGCACTTTCCACCCTCTGCCTTTCCTGGCTGGCTGATGATCGCACACATGATGTGATGTTCTTTTGGGGGAAAGCGGTACTACCTGGCATTAGAAGCCAGACCGGGGCCCTTCTTGAAGACACAAAGACTCTGCTCTTGATGAGGTTGCTAGCTGCTCATTTCCTCAGAGATGGGCTCAGAGAATAGATTTAACAAACCAAAGACACTTTTGTTTCATGTCCTTTTAGAGCTGGTGCTATGCCAAACAAATGACCTGGGCTGGTTCTTCCTGTGCCAAAGTGAGGGTCGAGTGGAAAAGCAAGGAAGAACGGTTGTAACAGAAATGATAGGACTCAGTTCATGTAGGGATGCCCTTGACGGGCACAGCATCCCGGATGCTGGTGGATGAAAGGGATTTGCCAGACCCAGGGTGAATTATGCATAAGAATCCTGGTTACTCATAGAGGAAACTCTTATGGAGCATCAGAGCCCCTGCTAAGAGAGGGTTGTTTGTCTCTCTCCTTGATATCTAGACTAGTGCTTGAAAAAGGATAGTGTTAATACACAGTTTCTTTATTGATAATGCAATTTATGGATTGTTTAGTTCTTTTCAGACTGTGACATAATACATTGGGGAATCAGCTTGAGGTGAGGTGAATCGAGGGCTAGGACATAAACATTCTCCCTGAGACTCTCGCTGCTTGCCCTGGATTGTGCTTCTTGATGGCAAAAGGTTATTAATGGTTACCACCTCAAAGTCAGATGGGTATAACTGTGTTCACAGCTAAAGATTACCCAGCACATGTCCAGGGCCTATGCAAGGTAGTCCTGTTGAATAAATAATCAAGAAAAAGGCAAAGTCACCACTGGTCATTGCTGTCCAGAGAGAACGTTTGTAGCAAACTGTGAGACCAGGTCCTGTGCTTCCCCTATGGTACCATTTTGGATCAAGAAAATCAACTGCCTAATCCCTAGCAGATACTGTTTATTTAGATTTGCCTCTGTGTTTGGCCTTTCTCCTTTTTCTTAGCCACTTTCCTCTTTTTGTGTCCCTGTGAAGCCATTAGGGCCATGAGTACACCTTTGTCAGGTTCAGCAGCCATTGGGAGAAGAACCCGATGTTAAGCTGTCTATCTCTACACAGCTCTATCAAGGATGTATAGCAAAAACATCCCTAAGACTTTTTTTTCTAGTCAAATGCCATTGTCCTCCATGGATCTTAGGCTCTTGTTTACTCCACAATGGCAGTGCTATGAACACTGCAGATAGATCACTGTCACTGTCTGGTCATGTCTCTGGCTTTGGGGGAGTTTCCAAAGCCTTTGTCTTTCATTCCTTTTCCTCTCCTGGGGAGCTTTACAAATGAGCACAGCTGTGCCCCCACTACCACGGCCTCCCAGATGAAGACAGGGCTGTTGTCTCGCTCTTCACCCGTTTTGCAACTCAGACTGGAACTTTGTCTTTCTCTGTCATGGCTGCACATATCCCCACCTGAGGGAATGAGGGCAGGGAGGATGCCCCCTTTGTCCTCTTCTTGCACTGAGGGCACCTTGGTTACCTAATCCTCCTTCTATGCTGGGCTTTCCATAATATGTTGGATTGAATAAATTATATTTTCAAAGGTTAAGACGGGATTTCTGCAGTTAATTCTCCTGCTGATTTGCCCATTATTTTCTGAACCTAGGGGGAAAGAGTGAAAGCTGAGGTTGAGGGGCCAATGTGCTTTCCTCTGCATCTACCTCCATGAATATGCTAGTAATGTGCCACACCAACTTGAGCCCTGCCTGCTCCTGTTTCCTCTACAGGACTGAGAGGATTTGTTTTATTTGGTTCTACTGGCTCTAAAAGTTTCTAAACATGGGCAGTTATTGTAGGTTTGTTTATCTGTCTGTGCCATTTAAAGCAAGATGGGGGAAATGAAAGAAAAAATTAGATGGCTAGAGGAGGAGGTGGGTATCAAGACAGTGAAACTAGACGAACCAGAGTTGTGAGGGATACCATAAGAACACAGGACACACCAGCAACTTCCCAGGACTCATGGGAGCTATCACAGGTCAGGGAGCCTGTAGGAGTCTGACTGAGGCTCTCTCCATATGTGTTACAGCTGAGTAGCTTGATCTTCTTGTGGGAATCCTAACAGTGGGAGATGTGTCTGTTCCTGACTCTTTTATCTAAAAGAGTGATAAGACCCTTTTCCTCCTACTGGTTGTTTTATCCAGTCTTGATATGATGGTATGTACCTGGTCTTGTAGCCTGTTATGCTATATTCCGTTGATGACTCCAGAAGACCTGCTCTTTTCTGAGAGGATATAGAGGGGGAGTGGATCTGGGGGAAAAGTAAGGTAGGGAGTTGGAGAGAGACCAGGGAGAGGAAAGGGAGAGGAAACTGTGGTGGAGATACAATATATTAGAGAATTTTTAAAAAGTGAAATCAGCAATTTCCCTTCTGAGCTTTGCAGGATCTATTAGAGAACATGCTGCATTCTTTTGCAGGGGGAGGTACCAAGAGACAGAATAAATATAGAACAACAATTCCAACAACAAAAAAACAAAGGGGCATTTTTTAAACATCCACTCACATGGCAATCATATTATTCAAAGTACTAGGATGTCTGTTAACCTATTTGTATAATGGACAAGGGCAGGCTGGAGAATGAAGCAGAATGCTCCAGGGGACATCGGAAACTTGTAGATAGCCATGCAGCATTGGATCTTTGTCAGGAGCGTCAGCATACTATTGAGACCCAGTTGCCTCCAGGCTCTTCTCTATGACAGCGTCTCAAAAGGAAGCACACGCCCACCATGCAGCCTCAAATACCAAAGCCCCAACACTGTGCAGACCTGCCCCCCTTTATCTTCAGTATCTTTCCATCTGACCTTCCTCCCATCTGGCCTTTCTTGCAGAAAATAATGAGTCTGCAAGAAATGTACTCAGGCTAAGTCTCAGAGGGCAGCTGGAGAGTGTGTTAGGCCCTGGGTGTTTACAACTCAAGCTTTCGACTTTGATGTCCTGAAAGGAATTTGTGGTTGTGTGGGTCTGTGACCAATCATGGAGCAGAGTGTGATGGAGAAAAAGGAAAAGTGTCAGCTCAGTGTTGTTCCCCAAAGCCATGATGTGAAATTAAGATAGAAGATGAACCTGAAGATTATTCATGTCATCCACACCCCACCCTAAGGACATCTGTCATCAAATTCTATCATCCCAGGCTCCTGAGTATTTTCAGAAGCTTGTCCGTTTCGCCCCCAACTCACAGCCTCAAGCTCAGCTCGGCTCTTCATTACCCATTGCCTTGTAGAGGTGGACATAACCTTAATCAGCCTGGCCCTCGTCATTTAGTGGCTGTTCTGGCATGAGAAGCTGGTCTGACTCTGTCTTGCTGGTCATCCTTCAAGACTCTCAGTTGCCTGCAAGAAAAAGCATCTACTTCATCTCATGGCTCTTGTCTGGCCACTGCCCCATACACAGCACTATTTATCATCACTCCTGCCTACCTCACAAACGCTGTAGCAGACTGAGCTCCTTGTGGCTCAGGGCTGCATGGCTCACTTTTCTCTCTCTCTCTTCTTCCATCCCTACTGCTTCATTCTCCCATCTCTTCTTTCTGGTCCTCATTACTCAGGGATGCTCCCTGTCTCAACCTGAGCTTCTAGCCTTAGCCAAGCAGAGATATTCTCTTCGCTTTGACTGGTTCTAAAATGCACACACAACTGTGCCATCATGTGTTTCTGATGAATTCTTTATTGGGAGAAAACTACGCTCATCTAGACCACTTAGTGATTATTAACAATAGCTAAAATACTAAATAGGTGGCACCTTTACATTCTTACTTTATTGGTGTAGGTGGATATGATAGAAGAAGAGAAACAACTAGCAGCCTAGGGTGTTGCCACCCATGCACAGTCTATTTGCTTTTCCTGTCTATTCTTGATCACCTTGACACCCTTAGTACAGGCAGAGACTTGAAAATTAAGAACCCACGGCAAATAACAAGTTAGTGTATAAGACAGAGGCAAGTGTATGTATTAAACAAAAATGGGTAAATAAAAGCAAGTAGAAGAGAGAAAGCAGAATGTGGAGACAAGTGTTAGTGTGAAGGGGGGCTCCTTTGTACTGTTGCTAGTGTACTGAGAGCCTAGCCTAACTTGTGATAGCTCAGCCCAGTGCTAAGTTTTATTCACTCATAACACATAGCATTCCCTTAGAAAGTTTCCCTATCTCAAATAGTGTGCTGTGCATGTGGGCCTTGGCCTTGTGAATTTGCAGAGCATCTCTTCCTTATTCATCTGGTTGTCTTTATCTAGATAGTTCTTGAAAAGCAGCCTTTCCCTCCCCTGTCAGCCTGTGTAGTTTGTATATACTGGCTATAAAGCTGTTTGCAGAGATGGACCAGGGACTCCTGTGTGGCCAGTGGAAACAGCAGTTCCTTCTCTGAACTATTCAGGTAGACCCCAAATTATGGCTCCCCTCTCTTTGACTCTGCTGAAATAACACCGTTCACCAACCTCCTCCTACTTCCTTGTCAATCTTTAAGTCCTAGACTCGGCAATCCAACTTTTCAAAGGAGTTGAAATTATTTAAAACCACAGGCAACTCTAAAGTCAGCAAACCTATTTAGCATCCCAATTCAAAAGTAAGATTGAACATACATTTTAGCAGGGACTTGGATGCTGCAGGAGAGAGCTAGTATTTTTTTTTTTTCATCAGATTCACATAATGTGTTTTGTTTTCAATGGAAGCATTCTCTAAGCTGCAGCCCTCTATATCTGGCTTGATTTTAAATGTGAGAGGGAGTTAAGGGTCTGTGTTAGCTGTCCTCTGCTCCTCTCTCAAGAGCTTCCTCTCCTGCTGGAATGAGAGTGAACGTCTCATTAGGATCTAGAAGTGACTCAGGCAAGACTCCTCTTTCTCAAAAGGTGATTAAAGTCCAGCCTCCTTGGAATATTCCCAGAGAGAAAGAATCTGGGACACAGGGAATGCACCACCAGATAGTTCTTTGTGCCTCGGGTTAGGCATTTGTGTGGGGACAAAGTGGAAGTGAGAGGCTGAATGTCCTCAGGGCAGGGCAGGCGGCAGAAGTCTGGCTGTGGGCAGTGCTCCTGGCTCAGTGTGAGAAGCCGGTGCCCGACAGAGGACTCTGGTGATTGCTGTAGGGTCAGTTCATAGATATTTTCAGCCTCTCTTAGATTTTCATTTGCTAGAACCACTGGAAGATTAGTCCCTACAGACGAGAAAAACAAAAGGATCCCTCAGAGGAGGAAGAGGAAACCTAATTGCCACTGGCTATTTCCGGATATGGGAACTATTTGAGGCTCTGTTGGCAGTCTCAGCTTTGAAACTCAGCAAGACACCATTCTGGGAAAGTTTGATATGGCCCAGAGACCTCTCATGACCTTTGAAGTCAGGACTCAGCAGGACTGCGCGGCATCCTGAGTGACCATCAGTCTGAGCCACATCTCTATGGGCATAGGAGTGATTTGGTTCATGTTCCTGGTCACCTCTGCCCAGGTGCCCTCAGCTCTCTGAGAAGTGCTGTATGACGCCTGGGGAATTGAGCTTGACCTGGACCACGTTAGTAGTGTTGCTACCTCCAAGATGCATGGCCTCTGTATAACATGAGAAGATAATGCTGAGAAGTGTGTGCTTATTGAAAAGGCCACCTCATGCCACTCCGAGTTTGAGTGAACAAAGACTTGGCTCAGCCTCTGGTTTTGCAGAGATATTTGAGGGTTAGTAGAAGAGTTGCATACAGAAAATGAAAGCAACTCTGAGACGCTCATCTCTGCAAGAAACCACTTCTGGAAGCCATGTTTGGACTACTGCTGGAGCCTTCTTAGCCTTCCTTCTTTCTAAGTGTCCCCAATATCTCCTGGCACCAGTCTCCCTCTGTACCCATGTCTACACTCTGATTGCAGTAGCCCTTGAAGGGAAAATGTGATCTTGTGAAAACATTTCCCTATTCTATTTAATAACTCTTTGAGATCTTTCTGGAATAATCCTTTTGTTTCAGCTGCTGTGGTTTATAAAATATGCCACAAGCATTCTAATCCCCATTCCACTCCATTTCTCTGTGTCTATTTTTTTTTAATTCACATTTCAAAATTCAGAAGACGCAGAAGGAAATGGTGTGAAATACTTGTGAAATGCCTTTCTTCTAGCCCTCTGCCCCAGAAGACCACATTCTCTCTCCCAGGACAAATCAATGTCACCAGTAACCTTCCATCTGAATAGGGAAGAAAACACTCTCTCTTTTCCCACTCCAATGCTAGCATACAGGATATACTGTGCAGGCTAGTTTATATTTTATTTGTATTTTTTAAGCATTATGACACAATTAGAATTACCCGGGAAAAGGGAAGCTCAGTTGACAAATGCCCTTCATCAGACTGGACTGTGGTCAAGTCTGAGGGTATTTCTTGATTAGTGAATGATGTAGGAGGGCAAAGTTTATTGTGGGCACTGCTGTGCCTAGACTCATGGTGCTCTACCATATAAGAAAGCAAGCTAAGCAATTCACAAAAAAGCAAGCCAGTAAGCAGCTTTCCTCTGTGGTTCCTGCCTCTGCCTTGGATAATGGGCTGTAACCTGGAAACCAAATCAACCCTTTCCCCCAAAGTTGCTTTTGGTCACAGTGATAGGAAACAAACTAAGTCATCTGGCCAGCTCTGCGTTCTTCCTTTTCATAGCGTTTCTTCGAGGTTCCTTCCCGTTCCTGAACAAGAAGCTTCCTTAGGCTGTTTTGCGAACCCCTTGGTTGGGTTTTCACACCTATCCTTCTGCTTCTCTGAGCCCTTTCTACTTCTGACATCAGTGTCACTTCTCCTGGGAAGCCTTTCCTAGTCATTTCAACCTCCAGCCATGTCCCCAAGAGCTAAGCTAGAGATGTGTTTGTTTGCAGAGCTGGCCACCGTGATAGGTTGTGATGTTTTCTATGGTAGGAACTCTCTTACCCTGCTTTGTGGCACTCACAGTGATGCAGGGGTTGGCAGATAACCTTATTTATGGCAGGGACAGAATTAGTTTGTTGAAGGACAACTTCAGGGACAGAATCTGCAGATTCTGCCTTTTCAGAGTCTGTGCCAGACGCCAGGTTTGCTTGTAATGACCCTGGATGATCTTTTCAGCCACAAAAAGCCCCCTCAGGCATCTCTTGGGATGCAAATATGTGCTTGTCCTGATCAAAGCATAAAGGGCAGAATTTCCATGGCTGTTTTCTCCAACAAAGAGTTGCCATTTTGCATCCCCCCCCCCCCCCTCAAAAGTCAGCCAATGGGTAGGCATTGCCAAGTCACGGAGAGGAGAGCAGAAAGATGGGTTCTCTGGGTCCAATGTGTTGAAGGTCACGTCTGCTTCAAGATGACTGGCAGAATCACAGAATCACCTTTCACAGGTGAGGGCTATAGAGAGAAGGGGGAAAGGATATTCCATTTTGTCAGCCTGTTCAAGGATCTCATTCCAGGTGACATTGTCTAGCTGCTCTGGTACTGGTCCGGTGAGCACAGGCCATCCCAGGAAAGAAAACCAGCTGGGCAGTCTCTCTGCACAGCAGCCGGGCCTTCCCTGGGGATCTTCTCTACATTGAGATCATCTCTAGATTAGTAAATAATTTTACATTAGGCTAATTAATTCTAATAGACTCATTAGTCGAGTCCTAGAGCTCAATCTCAAGGGAATGAGCCAAAGCTGTGAACATAGTTTTGTGAGAAAATTGTGTCATTTTCGTCCAAGTTAATTACAGCCGAGCCCCCCCAAAATATAACCTCCAGTTCTTGGAGTTTGATTTGCCTCAGGTTTGTAGAGCCATTAATAGATATTAATGCCCCCAATGAAGTTTTCTCCTTGGAAACTGTGGTCTTTTTTTCCCTTTTCTGTTTTGGGATTCCAAGAAGGGAAGAGTAAATCAGTGTAGAGCTTTGAATAGCTCTCTGTGTAGCAATTTAGGGAGAATAAGCATAAATAGTAAGGAGATCTCATGAGAGACTACTAGGTGACATGGATCGGTACATTGAAATAGTAACGGAAGTTTCCAGTTCCCAATTTCTTTAAAAATGCACTTGGGAAGCTGAAGCAGGAGGGTTGTGAGTTTCAAATAAACATGTGATACATAGTGAATTCCAGGCCAGTTTGGGTTACATAGTGAGAACCTGCCTGGAGAAGGAAAAAAAAAAAAAAAAAAGAAAGAAAGAAATGCTAATTAACTTGTTTTGCTCAGTACATAATGCATGTTTGCAATGATGTTAAGTAAAATTATTAAGAGCCCATCAAAAGGCTTTATAATGGTTAAAGAGGTGTAGATGTTAAGTACTCTGATTTGGTGGCTATACATATGTAGATGTAGCAAGTTATTGTACTGAGTTTAACAGATTATACAATTAAAACCTGAAAAAAGAGCCATTGGGAACAGCGTAAGGAAGGTAATGTCAACTAGCAATAAAACTCCTAAAGGCTTTGCTGTAGAGAGCCAACAGGCAGACATACCAGCAGCAATGACTGAAGTGGATGAGACCAGAGTAGGGTGGTACTGGAGATAGGAAGTTCAGGAAGAAGTACTGTACATGTATTTCCAAGAGAAATTGTGCTTAGTAGTTTATACCTTAGTGAGGATAAGATACCCCCATTCCACCTTGGAAGAGGCCAGCAGGTCTCCTGCAGTCCTGGTTTGGAGCTGTCTTCCTTTTCCCTATGGGATGATGCTTCAGTCTTGCACTGGACTTTCCTGGTGGCCAAAAATGACTGCTTCTCCACAGCGCTTTCTGCCTTCACTTGAGAGCAGAGCTACTGGGTATCTTCTCCTGCCCACCTGTTGCTCTCTACCTTAATCCCAGAGGAACAGTAGCCATGGCAGAGGAATCACTGAGAGATAATGAACAAAGCTTTGTAAAGCATCCTAGTGAGTGCTTGTCAAGGCTCTTGGGCATCTCAGTGGAGGCCATTGTCTCTGGGACCGAGGTGTTTGGAAGGGCTCTGGGACAGAAGTGACTTGGGTTCCAATCCTATTTTCAATAGCTATTTTCCTAAGGGCTTCACTGTCATATTTATATATGGCTCTGAGGGCTCTTTGGAGTTTGTCTTCTACACTTGACCCCCTCCCTACCAAGACTACTTGTGGGAAGTCCTTGGAGATTAGGAGGCGTTGCCAAGAACTTACAGCAACATCTAAGGCCAAGGGCTTCCTGAGCTGCCCAAGGTCTGAGTATGGATGTGGGGAGATAATCGCTCTGATGCCCTTCTTTTTTGTGTTCAGTCTCTGCTGTTCCCATCCTGGTTGTTTCTTAATCCACAGGAAAAAGGCCATAGACCAACATTGGCTTTGAAGATAGAGATCTGTCCAGCCATGGGCATAGAGCCTATGTGCCATGCTTGGCAGGCACAATGCTATGCCTTGATGCTCCCTTCAGCCCATGGAAAAGGTGGAACCAAAGATACCATCAAGTCTTACAAAGTTGCCAGAAAGGCAAAGGACCTTCACTGCAGGTTTTTTTTTTCTTTCATAGAAAACTCACCTTTACATTTTCATTCAAGAGCAAGTTTCTGAAAGCCATTTTCATTAGATAATATACTTTGTATACACAGTAAGATGTAGTGTTCATAAACCTATTTGCTTTCAATGATAAGTAACATGAAACAGAGAGTCGGAGAGGAAAAAGTTTGGCAAATCATAGTCATGACAGAGGACATATGTTACATTCATTCCTTGTTAACCACACAGTTAAAATAATGGTAAACATTGCATTGGCTGGTTTTTTTTTTGGTTTTTTTTTTTTTTTTTTTTTTTTGCATTGGCTGGTTTTGTGAAACAACTTGACACATGTTGGAGTCATAAGAGAGGGAGGAGCCTCAAGTGAGGAAATGCCCCCATGAGATCCAGCTGTAAGTCATTTTCTTAATTAGTGATCAATGGAGGACAGCCCAACCCATTGTGGGTGGTACCATCCCTAGGCAGGTGATCCCTAGTTCTAAAAGAAAGCAGTAAGTATGAGCAAGTCCTGTGAAGCAAGCAGGTAAGCAACATCCTTCCATGGCCTCTGCATCAGCTCCTGCTTCCAGGATCCTTTCCTGTTTGAAATTCTGTCATAATTTCCTTTGGTGATGAACAGCGATGTCGAAATGTAGGTTGAATAAACCTCTTGCTCCCCAATTCGCTTTTTGGTTGTGGTGTTTCACTGAAGCAATAGAAACCCTAACTAAGACAAACATTGATGAAGATATATGTTTAAATCGATACATTTGTACTATGAGAAATGGTAATTTTATGAGTTCTATTTAACGCCCTTCCTTGAATTCTGTGCATACTACAAAAACAGTCAAAAGTGAAGAGACAAAGCGCTTACAGCTTCGTACTGAGATGTATTATATTAATTATGAAAGAATTTAAAATAGTACTTATAAAAGATGCCTTAAATATAGTCACAAAGGGGCTGGAGGATGAAAGGGAAGCCAGGGAAAGGATAGCTAGTAACAAACTCCTGGCTCAAAAAACCCCAAAAGCCCTGGAGGTTGGGGGGTGGGGCTTGGGGCTGGGGGCTGGGGGTTGGGAGGCAGCTTACTGATTAAGAACATACATTGCTCCTGCAGAGGGTGGGAGTTTGGTTCACAGCACCTGTCTATGCCAGATAGCTTACCTGTAACCCTCCTAAGTGCATCGGATGCCTGTGGGCTCCCTGGTTATCCCTTGCACATACCCCCACACAGGAAGATACATACACATGCATAATTGAACAAATATAGATTTAAAACACTCAAAGATACTAGAGAGTATGTGAATAACTCAAGTCCTATCTGGTCCAGTCAGCAGGACCGCCTAACCTCTTTTATACAGAGGCATTCTGGACTCCCCAGCTTTGTGTTTTGTTGGAAACACTTTTACTTCATTCAAACTATAGTCTTGATTTTGCAGCCTGTTCTATCTCCTTTAGGTATTCTTTATAGAGAGCATTTGCCCCAAGTCACGTATTAGGAGCCTTCAGGAGGCGATGCCTCCCTGCCCTGGAAATGAAAGCATTGAAACAGGGCTAGTTACAAAGGCTAAGGTCCCAGAGGAATTTGGAGGTACAGGAGGGAGAGACTCCAGCCTATCACTAGAAAGCCACCCCTCCCCCCACCATACTACTTCTGAGATCCACACATTGGTTTCATGCATCTAGCTTTTCACCATCTTATTTTGGCTTAAAGAGTCTCGGGAAGTGGGGAGGTACCTTGGACAATTAGCCAGTGAGGTGGTGCAGCATGGATTGATAGTTCTACCGAATAGGACCCAGGAATGACCTTGGCTCATTTACCAATCCTGCCATATAGGGCATAAGGCAGTAACAGAGTTATGACCACACCCTTGGTTTGATGAACTTTTTGATAACTTTCTTGGTCTTTCTTTGCCTTCATTTTTTTTTTTTTAATCCAGTGCTTGGACACTTTAGAGACTCAGTGTATAACTACTGCAGTAATGAGAAGCTGTGAAAGCACAAACTGTGTAATCTCTCCTTTTGTGATTGCTGTTGAGAGGCAGTCTGACTAGGTAGTCCAAGTTGTCATCACATTCATTATGTCCACCATGCTGATCTTTAGTGTGTAGCCTCCTGAGTGATGGCTTTATACGCATCATCATACCTGGCTCTTTTTTTTTTTATTCTGTTTGCTTGCTGACTTTTCTTTAATCAAGCAATCTCTCTCTCTCTCTCTCTCTCTCTCTCTCTCTCTCTCTCTCTGTATGTGTGTGTGTGTGTGTGAGAGAGAAAACATATGTTTGTGTGAATATATATGCATATGTATAGATGTGTATATGTGAAGGCCAGAATTCTATGTTGAATGTCTTCTACTGATTGACACCTTACCTTTTGAGAAAGGGTCTCTCACTGAATCTGTAGCTCTTCACTTCACTGTGAGGATAAACTAACTGATCACAGCATTGGAGATCTGCCTGTCTCTGCTCCCTCAGTGTTGGGAGTCAAAGGTCACACTGCCCTACCCTGCTTTTACATGGGGCTTAGGAGTGTGAACTCAAGTCCTCATGCTTGTTCTACAACCTCTTCACCCACTGGGTCATATTACTGCTGCTTCCAGCTCCAGCTCCTCCCGCTCTTCTTTTCCCTCCTCCTTGTCTTCCTTCTCATTCTCTTCTTTAAGATTTTATGACATGCTCATGAGCACTAAGAATGCAGGGGAAGGAGCAGCCCAAATGTCACACAGAAAATCCATGCAACCTTCTATCCTCATTATGAATTCTGTCGTGTCATACCCTTGGAAGAAAAGGCCAAAGAGAAAAGATATCTGATCCTCCAGGGTGGAGATCTGTGCATTATGTCCAGAGCTAGGCTAGCAGAGCAGTTACAGGAAATCATACTCTAGAGTCTACCTTGGTGCCCTCAGACTGCATTGGGAACAATATGGTTCAACTACACAGCCATCTCATAAAACAATAGCTTTCTGAAGTTGGGGTTTGAGGACAGAGAAAACTAGAAATAGTGAATTCTTTTTAAGCATCAAATAAATATAAACACATGCTTTAAAAAACGATAGCAGGGAACCTGTAAAGCCAAGCATCTCTACTTTGGTCCCTCGGGCTCTGGGGATCATGTGTTCCTTTTGGAAGGCCTTTCTTACCAGTCAGGATGCACGTTCTCTTTCTCCTTACCCTGCTCTTGTCATCCAAGTTCCTTACCTGAGATACAAGTGCACCATAGTTGATATTAATCGAAGCTTACTGTTGCATGTATTTAAAAAAACACAGTGATACTTTGTATCTTATTTGAACTGAGAAAATGTGGGTAATGTTTTTACAATGATGAGTTAAAACTGCTTGTTCTGGCGTTGAATATTTCAATCATTTTTAACCTCCAGTTCTCAAGTTCATTTTATGTTCCAATACTTGATAGAATGAATTTTTACCTCACAAAGTATGTTTGCCTTGTCTTCATATCTTGCACACACTGGAAAAGGGTTACATTTTCTTTGTTTTTTTTATGGTGATGATAGTATCTTATGATAGAAAAATGAATAAATAATTATGGACTCAATTTTTTTCTCGATCTGTTTTTGTTGTTTGTGCTTTTGATGCATTTGCAAAAGGAATTGTGGCCCAATCTAATATTAGGAAGAATTTTCTTTCTTTATTCTTCTAAATTTGTTAATTAAAAATTTTAAATTAATCTGTATGTGAATGTTCAGTTGAGCAATAGAGGAAGATCCCTTAATATAAGGCATATGATAAAGGTCTAGTTTAAATCTTTCTTTTTCCTAATCTTTGGAGTGATTCAGAGTTTGGGAAACATGTAGAATTTCTGCTTTAGTCATTCTATAAAAGATCTTGTTTATCATGGTCATTGGAACGTCTTTATAAATTCTAGTGTGAACTCTTATTTTTACAAAAATGTCATTGAGAGATTAGTGGAGATGGCTTTGGGTAGTCTTAACCATTTTAGTCATTTTAACCATTGTAATTCATGGAGAGGAGGCCTTTTTTATTTTCTCCTCCTCTTCCTCCTCCTCTTCCTCCTCCTCTTCCTCCTCCTCTTCCTCCTCTTCTCTCTATTCTCATCTTCTTGTTTCTGAGGACAGGATCTTTCTGTGTACTCCAAGTTGGCCTAAAGCTCTCCGGTGCAGCTCAGGCTGCTGTGAAACTCATGATCTTCTTGCTTCTGGCTTTCTTTTTCTTTTTCTTTTTCTTTTTCTTTTTCTTTTTCTTTTTTTTTTTTCTTTTTCTTCTTTTTCTTTTTCTTCTTCTCTTTCTCTTTCTTTCTTTCTTTTTTCTTTCTTTTTTCTTTTTTTGTTTTGTTTTGTTTTTTGTTTTTGTTTTTGTTTTTCGAGACAGGGTTTCTCTGTGTAGCCCTGGCTGTCCTGGAACTCACTCTGTAGACCAGGCTGACCTTGAACTCAGAAATCTGCCTGCCCTTGCCTCCCAAGTGCTGGGATTAAAGGCGTGCGCCACCACAAATACTAGGATTGCAGCATATGTCCCCATAGATGGGTTATTTATGTCTTAATTTATTTCAGACAATTTTGTAGATTTTGTTGTCTGATTTTTTTTTTTTTTTGCATTATAAGATACATTTATTTTGAGTATTTTCATGCTTGCAGAAGCTGTTATAAATGGGGCCTATTTCTTTCATTTCTTTTGGGATTGATAGTTTTTAGTATATAGAAAAGCAATCAATTTTTACTTGCTCATTTTGTACTTTTAAAAGTTTTTCTGTTTTAAAAATTGATCCCAACCATGTTGTATGTGATTAGGTTTTTCTACATTTATAATCATGTCATCTGCTGACAAAGATAATTTCACTTCTTCTCCTAGAGTCTGGAGGTTTTGTTTTTTTTTGGGGGGGGGTTGTTTCAAGACAGGGTTTCTCTGTGTAGCCCTGGCTGTCCTGGAACTCACTTTGTAGACCAGGCTGGCCTCAAACTCAGAAATCTGCCTGCCTCTGCCTCCTGAGTGCTGGGATTATAGGTGTGCGCCACCAAGCCTGGCTGAGTCTGGAGGTTTTTTTAAATTTCTTTTTACAACTTGTTTGAATAGAAGTGGTGAGAACAATGTGTTTTGTTTGTGATCTTCAGAAGTTTGCAATGACTCAACATTGAGCATCCTGTAGGCACTGGATTTCTTATTGTTTGCCTTTCTCATGTTAAGATTCCTAGCAACTCTGCTGAGTGTTTTCACCATGCAACATTATTTTTGTCACATGTTTTCCTGACTTAATTGACATAACACTTTTCCTCCCCTATGGCCATTGATATTTTGTTTAGTTTATGAAACCTTTTCTCCTATAGCTTATTATCTTTTAATTCATTGTGTCAATAAGGATGATCTACAAGCCTTTATTTCCCAAATTCTGAACTTATGCGTATGCACCGCCTTCTCCAACACTCCCTTAACAGTGAGGCATTCCACTGACTGAGTCTCACACAGCAACACCATCGGATTCCTGAAAAAGGCTCCTGTGATCATGGTGCATTAGCCTTTCAAGATGTTCTTATGTTCTGTTTGCTAATGTTTTCTGTATTCACAGGAGATTAGCATTCATAAAGGTTATTGCTCTCTAAAGCTCTTTCTTACGTCATGGCTGTATATTAGAACGATGCCTCATGGAATAGGCTAGGAAGTCTTCCCTTTGTTAAAGAGTTTTCTTTACTTCATTCTTTCCTTCCTTTCTTCCTTTTCTTTTCTTTTCTTTTCGTTTCGTTTTGTTTGTTTGTTTGTATTGTTTTTGGAGGAGGAGAGTTTAATGTCAAGTGTTAATTCTTTACATGCTTGTTTGAATCTACCAGCCAAGCTGTCTCTCTAGACTCCCTTTGTTGAAACTATTACATTTTCTGATTCAAATCTCCCGACTACTTATGCATCTAGCCAAGTTTCTTGGTTTTTTTATGAGTAGGCTTTGAAAGGTTATGTGTTTTGGAGAATCAGTCCATTTCATCTATATTGGTTTTTTTTAATGACCTACACATGTTCACGGTATATAATCTTTGTTTCCAAGATATCATATGTTATATCCCCATTTGTTCCTATTTTTTTAATAATAATTTCTTCGTTTTAAAAATGATTCTGTTTAATTTATATCCTTTAAAGGATCACCTCTTTATTTGTTTTTCTCTATTTTTAATTAACTTCCATTTTCTTTATTCATGTAGGTTTTTATGTTGTTGATTAGAGATTTTGTTTAAACATAAGTTTTTGCAACTATAAATTTACTTGATAGCATTGTTTGTCTGTCATCCTGTAAGTATGGGATGTTGAACCTTCATTTTTGTCTCAACCTGCCTTGTACAATTCTTCTTCTAATCTCCTCTTTGGTTATTTATGAGGGTATTATTTCATTTTGACATATGATGAAAGTTCCAGTGTTCCTTCAGCTACTGGTTTCTAATTTCCATTCCATGTGATAATAAGTAACATTTTTTATGGTTTCTGTCCTTTCTAAATTTTATTAAGACTTATTTTGTGATGTCACACATGGTTTATCGCAGAGAATGTTTCAAGTGTACTGAAAAATGAATATTCTGTTATTGCCTAGTGAAATGTTCTAGTTCTGTGTTGGATCCTGTTAGTCTGCAAGATTTTTTTTTTAATTTCTCAATTATTTGTCTTCTGATTGGTTTTTCTATATGTTACTATAACTACAGTATTAAAATTTCATGCTATCTTGTTGTAGAGTGACCTACTTTTCCCATCATTTCTTTCATGTCTACTTGTTTTTAACTTCTGATATTTGACATTGTATCTTCTTGGTGAATTGACTCTTATTTTTACACAAAGTCCTTCATTGTCTCAAGTTAAGTTTTATATGAAATCTGTTTTGTCTGATACAGATCTATTTACTCTGCTCTAGTTTGGTAATATTCGCCTGGATTACCTCTTTCCCATCCTATTACTTTTAATTCATGCATGTTTTAAGTCTAAACTGAATCGCCTTAGCTAGCATAGACTTGAACATTGTCTTTCAATCCATCTGAAATCTGTGGCCATTGACTGTAGAGTGTGATGATTAACTTTAAGTATTTCTATGACTAGATGAAAGAACACCTAGAGGCACAGGAAAGCATTCCCTCGGGATGTATCTTACGTGTATTTATGAAGAAGAGGCCTGGAAGATGTTTTCCTCAATATGAGTAGGCTCCATCTAATTGGCTGGGGACCCAGATTAAACAGCAACACAAAAGAGCAAAGTACAGAATAATCTTCATCCTTCCCTCTCATTCTTTTTCTCACCTTCTTCCCTGATGCTCTTTGTCTGTCTTTGGACATGACAACTTTAGGTACTTGATCCAAGCATGCGTACGTGCCTGCAATTATACCAATAGGAAGGCAGGACAGGAGGGTCATGAGTTCAAGGCCACTCTGGACTCTGTAAAATTCTCTCTCAAAAATACAAACAGGAACTGAGAATGTGGCTTAGTCAGCAAAATACTTGCCACATAGACACAGGGGTCTGAAGTTGGATCCTTAACACTCAATGTAAAATAATGTCCTAAGCAGCATGGGCCTGTAATCTCAGTTTGGGGGAAGCAGAGATATTTGATCCCAGTAGCCCACTGGCCAGCCAGCATAGCCAATCAGTGAGTTCCAGGTCCATTGAGATTCTCTCTCCAAACACAAGGCACAATTTGACTGAGGAGGACACCTGACATCATCCCTTGCCTCCAGGTGCACACAAACAGCTACATGCCTATGAATAAACACAGGCACTGCCACTGACACACAGACACACACAGACATAGAGACAAAGATGCAGAGCAGGCACACAGACATACTTCTCAAACAAAAAATACAAATGCAGAAATAAATAAAAATTTAGGTTCTCTAGGACATAGAATCCAAGGCTTACAATAAACCTTTGGAAATAGAGCTCAGTGATGACTGATAGATTTCAGGTTTTCCAGCCTGCAGATGGCCTGTCATGAGACTTTTAAGCTTTCAGAACAGTAAGAGACAATGCCTCCAGTAAATCCCCTCATCTGTTTCTCTGTCAGCTAGTCTGTCAGTTTGTCTATCTATCGCTTTTAATTTGTAGTTACTGTGGGGAAAATACATACATTAACCTAATGTATAACTCTCCACAACTCCGGTATTGAGGTCACAGATTCATTCTCTCTCTCTCTCTCTCTCTCTCTCTCTCTCTCTCTCTCTCTCTCTCTCTCTCTGTCTCTCTCTCTCTCTGTCTCTCTGTCTCTGTCTCGTCTCTGTCTCTCTCTCTCTCTGTGTTTCACTTAGGTAATTTAAATCTTATTTCAAAATTAAAAGTAGAATTATAAACTAAAATTATGATTCAATTTACAAATATTGTTTATGTATCTATCTTCACTTGAGAATTTATCATTTCATAAGGTTATGAGTTATCCAAGGCTTTATTCATTTAGCCCAAGGACACCAATTAACATTTCTTTGGGGGCAGGTCCAAGATAATAAACTACCTGTGATTTTGTTTATCTAGAATGTTTTAATTTCTTTGTCAATTTAAATCAGTTTTGCTGGATATAACATTACTGCAGGCTTTTGGTTTTGTTTTTAACTTTAACACTTTCCACACCAACTCATTGCTACTGAGCTGTAAGGTGCTTGTGGGGAGAAATACATTTATATTTGCATGTGATAAGCTATTTTTCTTCCTCCTCTCCACATTTTCTCTTGTCTTTGTATTTCTATTGCTGTTCCTAAAACTCACTGATATATAAACACATAAGATTGTACATATGTATGGCATACTATAGATGCATATAAAGTATATAATGTTTAATCAGGCTAAAAGTGTCTGTCTTCACTTTTATTTAAATAATAAAACTTAAAAAGCCTTACTTCTAGCTTAAAAAACAGCAGTAGATTATAATCATCTCTAGTCACTCTACTGTGTAGTGACCATTCCTCAGATTTCTTATTCTGGCTAAGAGTGTTTTAGTTTGCTTATATAGTATCTTGGTTGTCTCTGGCTTTCCCTTGCTTATCTTGTTTGCAAGTCCACATTGGTACTGGATTTGCAAAGTTTCAGCCATCATTTTTTGATAGCCACTCTGCCTCCCTCTCTCCACCCCTGTTTAGGAAATTGACAATGACCCTAACACTCCGTTAGGTTGCATTAGACTTTCTTCCTTCTCTTGTCCTTGTTCAGAAGGACTGTGGTCCATTTTCAAGTTACTCATTCTTCCGTCTAATCAAGTCTGCTATTGAAGTCTTGTACTGAATTTCACTTTATTTCTTTCATGTTAAGCTCCAGTCCCTTACTTGTGAGATGCAATTTCTGGATGTCTGTTGACATTCTAATTTTGTTCCTATTCCATCTTCTTGATTTCCCTTTGTTCTTTGTCTATATTTTCCTTTGGCTCTTTCAGTATTTTTAAGACCACTGCTCAAGTGTCATTGTCTGGTGAATATGACAGTTGAGTTTCTTCAGTGGTTTCCAGACATGGCTTTGTTCTTTTGATTAGGTCATGATCTCCGGATTTTGGCGTGTTTTGGAAGTGTTTTTAAGCACTGAGAACTCTTGTACATTCCTAATCTCTGTAAGTTGGGCTTGACGATCTTTCCTAATTAGTGTCTGGTCTCAGGCCTGGGATCATCTATTTTTAAGGTCTTCCCAGGCCTGCGTCTGTCTCAAGCACGTATGACTTGTATGGTTTAGACCGCCCCAACCACTATTCTACCTAGGTGCTTTTAAGTGTCTTAACTAATTTTCCGAGGACTTTCAATTTAGGTTTTTATTTCTTCCTTGGAGCTTTGGGTATCCTACTATATTCCTCTCTATATACCCTGTGCCCATATCCCCAGGGCCTTTGGTCTGTTGTTTCCCCTGAAGGTTTATTATATCCTAACACATGTTATTCCCAACACATGTTACTTTCCTTCATCAGTCTTAGACCGATATTTGTTACCATTTCTTGTGTGAGCACTAAGTCAAGACTGAAACTGAAAGTTTAGATTGCTAGCAGACAAGTTAAACACCAAGAATATGTTCCTGTTTGTTTCTTCCAAGCAGTTGGTAATTGCCACTTGCTTATAGCTATGACACAGTAGCAAACAGCCAGGTGAAGTCCAGGTCCTGACAAAAAAACCCCACAGAATTTCTACCCACTTCTGGCTGTGGCTTTTTTTTTTCTCTAACAGTGAGTGGGCGATTCACTTTGTCCTTCACTGATAGCCAGAACTGGGATACAACTGTTCTGGGCACTCTGTAATTGTTTGTAATGATCCGGTGGGAGGAATGGGGATGTGGGACTTCCTTGCCTCTCATCTTGCTGACATCATCCCTGTGACAGACTTATATATAAAACTGGGGACACAGAAGTATGATATATTGCTATTATTTTTCCAATTTTGGTTTTTAATTGTGTATATATCTATAATTGTTTCTAAAGGTATCTAGATGGAGAGAGTGCTGGGAGAGAATAGAGAAGTATTTTGAGAGATTGCACTAGGAGGAGATGGGTTGAGTGATGACCCTTAAATTGCCCCCCACTGTCATGACTGCCTAAAACTTGTTTGAAGGGAACCCCTAAAATATGCCTAATATGTCTCTCAGAAGTGGAGTATGCAAGGAACAAAGGAGTAAGTTTGTAGTTCTTGGCATATGGACCACTTCCCCAAGGAAAAAGTTTCCTGTACCATCTTTAGGGTTGAAGAATAGCAATTTGAGACATTGAATTTCTTAATTAAATTAAGTTATTTATTTGCTTTACATTCCTATCAGAGCTTTCCCTCCTCCTCCTTTACCCTCCCCCATGTACTCATCCTCTGCTTCTCTTCAGAAGAGAGGAGGCCTCCTATAGATGTCAACCAGCCTTGGCATATCAAGTTGCTCTAAGACTAGGGATATTTTGTAGGTAGGACAAATTGTGGTCAATGGTTTTGTAGCTGAATTGATATCTAAGTCCCTCCATTAGGTGTCCTGCCTTCTTATAGGGGATGACCCGTTCAGGCTTCATAACCCCCATTGCTATGAGTCTTAGCTAGTGTCACCATCATAGGTTCTTGTGAGTTTCCATTGTGGAAACTCATTGTGGTTTCTAGCTTGTCCCAGAGACGCTTTCCTAGAATCCAGTTGTCATTTCTAGTTCTCTCTCCCTCTGTCCTCCCTTTACCACCACTCTCCTGTTTCTGTTTCCACCTCTCCCAAATCCAGTTCCCTCTCTTCATGCACTCTCAATGTCTCATCTATTTTCCCTTTACCATGAGATTCAGGCATTCCCCCCACCTCTTGTTCCCTCCTTGTTATTTAGATTCTTTGGTCTGTGGATTAGAGCATGGTTATCCTGTAATTTATGACTAATACCCACTTTTAAGGGAGTACATAACATGTTTGTCTTTCTGGGTCTGGGTAAACTCACTCAGGCTCATCCTTTCTAGTTCCATCCATTTGCCCGCAAAGTTCATGATGTCATTGTTTTTAATGGCTGAGTAGTAGTCTAGTAGTCTATTGTGTAAATGTACCATGTTTTCTTTATCCATCCTTCAGTTAAGAGACATCTAGGTTGTTTCCAGTTTCTGGTTATTGTAAAAAAAAAATGCTACTATGAACATAGTTGAGAAAGTGACCTTGTGGTATGGTGGAATATCTTTTGGGTATATGCTTCAGAATGGTATAGCTGGGTCTTGAGGTAGATCTATTCCCAATTTTCAGAGAAACCATCAAATTGATTTCCAAAGGAGTTGTGCAGGTTTGCACTTCCACCAACAATTTAGGCATAATTCCCTTGCTCCAAGTCCTTGCCAGCATGAGCTGTTGCTTGAGATTTTGATCTTAGTAATTCTGAATGGTGTAAGATGAAATCTTACTCCATTTTGATTTGCATTTTCCTGATGACTAAGGATGTTGATCATTTCTCCAGGTGTTTCTCAGCCAGTAGAGATTCCTCTGTTGAGAATTCTGTTTAGCTTTGTGCCCCATGTTTTAATTGGGTTATTGGTTTGTTTATGTCTAGTTTCCTGAGTTTTTATATATTTTGCATATCAGTCCTCTGTAAGGTACAGAGTTGATGAAGATCTTTTCTATTCTGAAGGTTGCTGTTTTCTCCTTTGCCTTACAGAAGCTTTTCAGTTTCATGAGGTCCCATTTATCAATTGTTGATCTTAGTGCCAGAGCTAATGGTGTTTTGTTCAGGAAGTTGTCTCCTGTACCAATGCATTCAAGGCTATTTCTCACTTTCTCTTCTATCAGATTTAGTGTATCCTGTTTTATTTTGAGGTCTTTGATTCACTTGAAGTTTTGTGCAAGGTGATAGATATGGATTTATTTTCATTCTTCTACAGGTAGACATCCAGTTTGACTAGTAACATCTGTTGATGATGCTTTCTTTCCATCGTATAGTTTTGGGTTGTTTGTCAAAAATTAAGTGTCTGTAGGTATGTGGGTTTACTTCTGGGTTTTTGATTTGATTCAACTGATCAACCTATCTGTTTTCATACCAGTACCATGTACTTTTTGGAGACATTTAAATTAAAGGTCTGCATTGTTATAAACATATCAAAACCAGTAGTCAATATTTTCAACTTTCTATAAGCTAGCACAAGAGGCAAGACCATGAATTTTAGGTTGATTGTATGTATTAGCTCATGTGAAAACTTGCCAGCAATGCAGACTTCCAAATATGAAAGTAAATATTTTAAGGGAAAATAAAAGGTGATTTATGCAAGCATTTTTTATTTATCTTTAAATGTTGAGGAAAGAATTGAATTTTAAAGAGAAATTCCTTCATCAGCTGTGGAATCCTCTTCTCTTTCATATTTCCTATAAGAAGGTATTGTCAGATGAAACATCTTTCCCGTGGTGATCTGCTTCCTCCATGATAAATGATTATTTGGTGATTTTTTTCTTAAGGTTCTCCCCAGATCTCCTGGTTTACCTTCCTCAAACTAATCTCTTCTGTCATTGACACAGTGAGGAGATGAATATTTTGTTTTATTAAATAACTATATTAATATATCATTTCTATCCCTTTTATCTTTTATTCTGCCCTCTAGAATTAAATTCATAACAGTTGATCAGCACCATATTTAGAGCAATTATTATAGATTAGAAAATAGGTTTCTATTTTCCCAGATAAATAGTTTCAACCCCTTTATCATTTTACAGTTAGTACTCAGTAAATATTGATTCCATTTGCCATAATTCTGAATGCTTTTGACTGGGAAATCTTCAGAGTGTGTGTGGATGTTTGACTGTATTCATTTTGTTGCTAAGCCATCATTCTGAACATCCTTAGGGAAGGAACCATACTTGAGGTAGGTTCCACCAACCTGTAACAACCGGTCCTTAGGTACCTGGTTGACAGCACATTTATTGCAATTCAGATTTGAGACTTACAGTATGAGTGAAGAAATTGAAGGTGACATTTTAGAAGTTATATTCAAAACAAAATATAAAAGTAACTTCACAAAATTCTGCAATCTTGAATACCCTGGATGTGAATGAGACTTAATTTGGCTCTTCTGGAATGAATTCCTAAAATCCTAAGGAGAATTGGCAGTTACTAAGATTTTTGCTTGGGAATTATGATTGAATTTGATGGCCCAAAAAGTTCCTTCTACACTGAGGATTGTGTGGTTCTATGAAAGTACAGTAAGAAGAAATCAATCCCTCTCTTACAAATTGCTATGTACATGTGTTTCCTTCCATCAACATCCAGAGTCTTCATGCATACCATCACTCCAAGCATCTGACCTCGCATATAGGATCTGTGCCCAAGCATTCCTATCTCCTTTGACTTTCTTTCATCTCCATCTGTAAAACGCACCTCTGTAAGTTGTGGACATGTGTCCCTTACCTGTGACATTCTGAGGGCACAGACCTGGTGAGTGGTACCCTGGATGGAAGTGAGAAGCTATGCTGAGCTGTTCAGAATGCTGGTGCACCTGACACCAGCCTACACACTCCCCAAGGGTAACTTCGGTTGTCAGCGCCACACAGTGAGATGAAAAACAGTAAGCATTTAAAACACACATATATTCTTAAGCAATCTGTATGTTTGGCTTGTCTACATTTTTGGCACTTGTTTATCAGAGGAGAAAAAAAATGTCCTCCTAGGGAAATTAAATAAATAACATATTCCCTATGAAAAGGCAAGGCAGTGCAATAAATAACAAACATCGTTCTTCCCCATCAGAGTTTACCGTCTCAGTATCTGATGGAAAGTTTTAAAGTCCCTTTCTTGGGCTTACAGGACATTAGGTATGTGGCTTTGAAAAATGCACGCACGTAGAACAGAATCTCATTCTGATTAAATTTTCTATTCAGTACCACCTACTTTATTTTTGATGGGAGAAACTTGCTTATTTATTTATTCATTAATTTATTTATTTTTGATGCTCCCAGCATTGGTGTAACTTGTAATATGAATTACTTTGATTTTCAAATGCAGTTCTTTTAAATCCAAGCTGGGAAAAGAAATGCCTGTGTTTACTCTCAACCTCAGCACCCAGGCCTGTGCCTTTCTGAAGCCTTTCATGAATTACATGGAGAAGTGTTTGTTAGGAAAACTGAGAGCTGGGGTAGGTTATTATGTTGTATTAGTCCTTATAGAAATTACTAGTGGTAGTCTCTCCTTGGCCATGACTTTCCTGAGCACTTTTACCTCTCATGTTTATGTCAGGCAGAGCACCTGTGTAGTGGTCTGAATTTTTACACTATTTATGGAGGTGTTAGTAAATCCTTCCATAGTTTCTTTTCTTTTTGTCCTTTGGCAAAAGAGTTTATGTAGGTCACACCCTCTCATTTTGTAGAGAAACAAAACATGGTCTATTGTGATTAGATGTCTCCAATCACAGAGGGAGTTTTGTAGTTAAGACTTGGTTTTCACAATGAAGTTTGCAGGAAAACCAGAGTCCAGAAGTATCATAAAGTGAAGTGCACTGGGCTCCAGAACATGAAATGGTCCCATTTTCTCACACATACAGGTCCTAACTTCTAGTGTTTACATACATGTGTACAAGTGGGGATGGAGGTGGGCACATGCAATGAAATGGCATTGAACAGTATGACAAAGGCCAGCAGGAGGAGCAGAAGGGAGCAGGGTAAGAGTACATGTGCCATTGAAACTGAAGGCAGCTACTGGGAGTGGAGGGATACAGGGATGGGGAGAAGAATCAGCAAAAACACATTTTGTTTGAAACATGTCACAATAGGACCTAGTACTCTGTATGTTAAGGGGAGGGTGATTTTATTCTCTTGATGTAATAGGAAATTCTCTGTTTTAAAAGATTATCTGTGGTCATATTACATAAGGTGCTTGAGACACAGGATGACACACATCCTTGGCACCTCACTGTGTCCCAGCTATCTAGGAGCAACACATTTTAAATGATTTTTTAATTAAGACAGTATGTGGAATTTTTAGCAAATACGTAAATGCAGTTTTAAAAAGGCTGCCATTATCTGTGCATTTCTCAGAAGTCTGAAATCCTCTTCTGCTCAGATTGTTCCATCTTTGTCTACTCACCTGAGTCCCCTAACTTTCCCCCTGATTTTGGGCCATTTTCCATTTCTTAACATGTCTATTAGCATTGAGATATTTTGGACAGCTCATCTCTGGTGTTGACTGTTGCTGGGCTGTGTTTTTAGCTGAACAATGCTCACACTTGAACTTGCCTTGCCTGTGGAGGCTGTGGCTGCTCGGTTCTCTCAACTTTTGCCTTGGTGCCTAGCCATGCTTCTGGAAAAGAACGATTTAGTGGTCGCTGAGGGTGGATCTCTCTTCTCTAGATTCCTTCCATATCTTTGCAGCCACTGAGAGATCACTTCTCACACTGTCCTCTGGGGCTGCAGACCCATTCCTTCACATCTTAGCCACTCACTCCACAGGATGCCTGCTATTGGTGCTGCCTTACAGTGAAGGTCTACAAATACTGGAAATTCTGTGCATTACTTCATGTTATAAGTTTTCCTCAACCATTTTCTTATTTTTGTTTTCAGTATCCTCTGGGGGTAGGTCCAGTGCCCAGATGTCATAGCCATTTCCTGTGTGAAGGTAGATTCAGCAGCAGCTGCTCCAGAGCTCCCAAACCAAGAAATTTTTTTAATAGATTCTTCTTCAGTTCTATTAAACCTATATTATAGACATAAAAAGAATACTCTCGATATAATGTGGTAGGGAGGTTTATATAATGTATCTTGAATATATAGATTACATATTTAGCATATTGAATAATTCTACTATATCTATACATTTGAAAAGGCATATGGGATGCTATTAAGAAGATATGCCACATAAAGGCCTATATCTGCAATCTCAGCACTTGAGAGGCAGAGGCAGAAGGCTAACCCAGGCAAGCCTGGACTACATAGTGAGACTTTATCTCACAAAAATTAAAATTAGAGCAAAGCCAGCATTCATGCTATTGGATGTTGTGGTTGTCTACTGGACCCAGATTCCTGGCCTCGGATCTGTGTGCTTCTGACTTGCCAGCATCCTTGGCACCTCACTGTGTCCCAGCTATCTAGGACAACTGCATGAGTTGCCATCAGAGCACCTTTCCAATAGGCTTCATCCCCTTACTTCCTTGTAAAACGGTGCTCTCCTTAGCTTCACTCATTAAAGGTTCAAGATGTGTAGGAATTGTTACTTGCCCAAGCTTATCAGAGAAAGTGCTCTTCTCTCTCTCTCTCTCTCTCTCTCTCTCTCTCTCTCTCTCTCTCTCTCTCATAAAATTCTCATTTTATTTTCTTTTGTTCTTCTCTGGATAGTCCCATTTCCCCCCCTCAGAGAATTGTTTTTATTCCAGCAAAGTACTTCAAATGTCTTTCAAGCTGGCCTCCTCCACATTACATCCCAGAATTAAATCTGAAAGTCAGCTGCAGCCTTTTTGCTCAGTGAATCAGTGTCAAAGTGAGAAAATTTGAAAAGAAAGTGGGTTTGTGCTGGTGTCTTCTATAGCTGGAGGGTGGATCAGCAACTTCCTCAGACACTCTGGCCTCTAGCAGCCCGTCTTCTGAGGCTGCTCGGGAAGGGATGCTCAGAGAGCAGCAGGGATTATTTTGATTGTAGCCCATAGTAAAATGGAATTCGGGGATGTAATCAAGAGGAGTTTATTATCAATCATTGTAAGAAGCCAGAGCTAGGAAATTACAGAGTTGGTTAACTCAGCTGCTCTGTGATGGAAGGACTTTGCGTTGTCTTCTCTGCAGTTCTACGGCTTTCTTCTGGTCACAAGGTGACTGCCTCTGCTTTTATCCCCCAGTGTTCATGTGACAATATTCAGAGGCACTTACATATATGAACTGTATCACTATTTACTTTGAATCAAATAAGAAGATATTCCTCCAGATCACATGGTAGGCAGCCTGGTGAACCATTCGGCTGGAACTGATCATATGCTGTCTGCTAGGACATTTATGACAGAGGAGAGTAAGATCATCATGGCTGACCTGGACCAAGTGTTGTGGTTTAGATCTTATATCTTCCTAAAATATGAACACTTGGACTCTCAGAATGAGGATCTATCTAAAAATAGGATCTTTGTAGATCCCATTTTTAAAGATCTTTCTATAACACCACTCAGAAATTTTGGTGGGCCTTAAATCCAAGAAGAGTTTTCATAGGAAGAGGGGTAGATATAGAGACAGAGGCTGAAGTGATATGAAGCTGGAAACAGAGACAGATCAGTGCAGCTCAGACTGTAGTACACTCAGAAGCCCTATAGCCAAGGGAGATAAGGATTAATTGCTACAGCCACGAGAAAGAGAGAGAGAAAGAGAGAGAGAGAGAGAGAGAGAGAGAGACAGAGACAGAGACAGAGACACAGAGAGACAGAGACAGACAGACAGACAGACAGACAGAGAGACGGAGAGAGGGACAGACAGACAGACAGAGACCTGGCCAGCACTGTATCTCAGGGATCGATGGCCACCTTCTATCTCAGATGGGCTGAGGTGAAGAATTCGTCCTGGATATTTTTACTGAAGCAGATTAAGCCTAACAATAAAATATACCTATCTTTAAAAAATGAATCAGAATATAACTATAAAAGGAAATTGAAAACATTTTCTTCCAAGTCAAGGGTACCACATAAATGTGGCCAGATACGGAATTGGCCAGAATCCTAGTCATAGCATCAACCACTCTATAGACCATGAATAAAGGATGAACCCATGCTTCAAGGAAATGTTGGGGTTTTGAAAATGACTTTGTGTTTTCAAAAGAGAACTATGGCGGTAGTCAGTTATGGTGAATGCAGTTCCTTAAAAAGCCATCTTGGCATTGGGGTCACACAGTTCACTGCAGGGATTTCAGCTGATATGAGGATCACTAAAAGCCACGGAGGGCCAATAGCATTGCTCTAAGAAGGCAGTACATGGTAGGTTTGGATGCTTGACAAGAATAGACAACAGTCAAATAAACCATCTCTCCATTGGAGATGAGGAAATGGAAACAAAATATAAATTCAAAAATAGAATTTGAACTTAAACTAGGGGCATTGGCCAAGATGAATCAATGTGACCCACAGAGATAGAGTATGTAATTGAAGAATTTGATTCCTAGAAATTGAATTTATTCAGTGGGCCTGATAGCCCTTCCAGAGACACAGGAAATGAACCTGAGTTGGTTAGTTTATTTGAGACAGAGTCCTGACAGCACAGGCCTTAGGAGAACTCACTGCGTAGCCAAGACAAAGCTTGAACTCAGAACTGCCTTCTTTCCTCAGCTTCCTGGGTGCTGGCTATAGGCATGAGCCACTATGTCTGCTTAAAGTCTCACCCCCATCTGTGGTCCTTTGTCAAGGCAGTTTTAGGAGACTAACACATGTACCTGAGATCTGCAAAATAAGGGGCAAGTCAGAGCCTCCTTGCTAGATGTTGAGGTAAACATTTGCCAGCAAGCAACACAGCCCCCTAGTTGTTCTGTATCATCGGAGGCTGCTTTCCTCTTATTATCTGAAAGGCCAGTGGTTGCTGCAGAGACTGAACATTAAGTGTCCATTCCAGAAAATGTTCACAGTCTTGACCTAAACCAACAGCGGTCCAACACTTAGGATGACAGAGAAGCTCATCTTCTTACGAACATTACTTCTCAATACCTAGAGAAAGGGAGGCTTCCAACCCAGAGCCCAGGGAAGGCTTGGTAGGCAACTAGAGACATCATTACATATGGTGGCTTAAAGCAGAGGCAGAAGCAGAGGCAGAGGCAGAGGCAGAGGCAGAGGCAGAGGCAGAGGCAGAGGCAGAGGCAGAGGCAGAGGCAGAGGCAGAGGCAGAGGCAGAGGCAGAGCCAGAGCCAGAGCCAGAGCCAGAGCCAGAGCCAGAGCCAGAGCCAGAGCAAGAAGAAGAAGAAAAAGAAAAAGAAAGAAAGAAAGAAAGAAAGAAAGAAAGAAAGAAGAGAAAAAACAACTCCCCACACACAAGAAAATCATCTATGGACCAAAGTAAATGAGTTGAAATTTTGCTAATTATCTGCACCTGCACTAAGTTTTAGGGCTTGCAGGTGGTCTTTGTCGTTAGAACAAATTGTCAGTGGTTTTATATATATATATACATACATACACACACACATTTCAATAGAAACAATTTTGCCAGGGGATGTAAACTGATCATGTTTGTGAATTGTGTATACTAGCAAGGTACATAGTATAAACACTCCTCTTTGGATTCCTGAATCTTTAGGTGATATATTCCAAAGATTCAGATTTAAAAACACTGGGTAGTGTTTTGGTAATAGAAAAGATGGTGGTATAAAGCTCATGAGCTATAACTGAAAGTCAAAAAACTTTATACATACAGTTAATTGAGTTTTGATTTAAAATTTTGGGTAAAGAGTATTCTTTTCAACAAATGTACCAGGAAGACAACTGGATAACCACATCAAAAGATTAATTTTGACTTTGTCTGATACAATATTCCCAAATTAACTAAGAGTAAATTGTAGACTTAAATATGACCTGAAAACTTGTGGAATAAAATGTAAAAATATTTTTCATGATCTTCCAAAGAATTCTTAAGTTTAACACCAGAAACATAATTCTTGAACAAAAATTAATTGTACTTTGTTCAAAACTTAGAACTTTAATCCTGTAAAGGGACCAGGATTTATATATCAAAAGACTTATACACACAATCTATGAATACTCCGTTCAATGATAATGAGGTTCACAAGTCAGTGTGAAATGAGACAAAGGATTTAAATATTCACTTGACCAAAGAAAATATTTATCTAAGGAGCTCAGGTAAAGGTGTTTCACCTCCACAGACAAGGAAATGCAGATTAAGATGACAGTGAGAATCAACTCCATCCATAAACACAAAGACTATGTTATAGTTAGGTAGAACACATGACTAGCACAGACAAGGCCCTGTCTTCATCCCAGAGCTGCAACACTAAAACCAAAACAGAAACAAACAGCAAAAGACCAGACTAAGTCTAGTTTGGCTTTGTGTTTCTGTGATAAAGCACTGACCAAATCTGCCTGGGGAGGAGAGGGCTTATTTTTTCTTTGGGATGAAACCTTTGTTGTTACCATGACTACACCCGGAATCAACTGAAACCCAAGGAGCTGGGCACACCTGTGAGGGATTGTTTGTATTTTTAAATTGGATCATTTGAGGTGTGAAGCTCCATGCTCAATCTGTGTCACATCTTCTGCTAGTAGCCTAGGACACAAAAGGACACAAAAAGTTTTGCCCTTTTGCCTGATTATCCTTACTCTCTTGGACAAGCTCACTCATCCGACTCCTGAAGCATTCCTTCATCTGTGTTAGAACTCATATCTTTGGGATCCCAATGTACACTGAAGACCATCAGCTCTCTAGGAGTCCTCTGGGAATCTGGCACCAAATTGGGACTGCTGAGTCATCCAGCCTCATGGACTAATGACTACTTGATTCTTGATCTTTCTGTCAGGAGACTGCTATTGGTGGACTACTGGGGTCCACAGCCTATGAGCCATTCTAATAAATCCCTATTAGTTCTGTTCCTTTATAAAAGTTCCTAGTACAGTCTTACACTTTAAAGTCCATTCCTGAGGGAAGCCAAGGTTAGAATCTAGAGGCAGGAACTAAAACAGAGTATAGAGGAATACTGCTTTCTGGTTTGCCTCCTCCTTCTGCATAGCCAGGTTCCTTATACAATCTAGGACCACTTGCTTAAGGATAGCACTGCCTATGGTGGGCTAGGCCCTTCTTTTAGAGTAATCAAGAAAATGCTCCATAGATGTGTCCTCAGGCCAATCTGATGGAGACAGTTCCACAATTGAGATAACCCTTTCCCAGCTTTGTCAAGGTGATATTAATGACAATTATATAGATAATTATCAGAGCTGGCAAAGGTATGGAGAGACTGGGACATTGTAGTAGCTGACAAGATGAAAAATAGCATGGACACGTGGAAGAAGAACATGGCCATTTGACATAGTCAAAGTTTACTTTTGACCAAGCAACTTTATTCCTTGGCATCTATCCTTGAGAAATGCAAATGTCTATTTAAAAGTCTAGTAGGCTGTAGTTCATAGTGTGTCAGCATATTGGACAATTGGAAGGAAATGCCAATGACCTTCAGCCCGTGAGGCATTGTGCTGTTCCATACGCTGCCCTGTCCAGTGGGTAACATTATAGACTTTTGAAGTATGTCCCTGGAGGAAGCATGTTGTGCAGGTGCCAGGCATAAAGCACAGAACATAGCCTAATTTCATTTTTTATGAATATTCAAAACAGGGAAACTTGTAGAAGAAATGCATATGGTTTCCTGGGAGCTGGTGGGGGGGGGAGCAATAGGGGTAGCAACATTGAGAGTGGGAATTTTTATAGGTAGGGAAATATTGTAAAATGGGTGGTGGTAGTTTTGTGTAGCTCTGTAAGTTTACAGAGTCATTCATTCGAGATTCAGTATGTAGATCTATTAAATGTAAATTAAGTTTCAATAAAACTATTTAAAATATACAATGAGAAATCCCTGCAAAGGTTAATTTTGTCTAGCAGAAAATGTGGATGTAGACTCAAAAGCTTGTAAGTGCAGCCACATGGCATAGTCCACAAAGGGACTATGAAAAGGCAGGAGGGAAAGCAGAGCTAAGCTTTTGGCAGGGAGACATTCAAATCCCAGCACTACTGTGTGTCTTAGATGGAGATTCCTGGGTTTTCTGACCTCCTAGCAACCAAGTAAAGAAGGTAAGAGCCTGTTAGCGAAAGGAGCAGAGCAAATTGCTGAAGCCTTGCTGTCTTTATTGTCTCGTAGCTTCATACTACTTCGTCGTATGTAGATATTTAGGTTCCTCTTGAGGTCATAAACTCACATCTGACTTTTTCAGCAGACTTGGGGTTTTATCTGTTTTTCCTGTTCCTATTAATCTGCCAGCCCCAATGTTGAATGAAGTGCTTCCTTTCCTCTTTGCTTGTTTGCTGAGGAAGAACATCAATGCTGGAATCCTAGGCCTGTTCGTTGTTGGACTCTGCCACATGCATAGCAATCCATCTAGGGCAGTCTTTTTAGGTGAGATAGAAATTGCACTCTTTGAAACTTATTTGTTTATTTTATTGTGCGTTTTTCTCCTTTAACCATGTTGAATCTCACTTACGTTAAATTTAACCACACTCTTAAGGCCACAAATGACTACAGGATTTAGTTGCTATTAAGAGCCATTTCATTCCACTGTTAGTAAATAACATTCAGGTTAGTGAAGGCTTGATGTTAGACTTTTTCATTCACTCTTGTCCTATGAGATAGGTGCTATTATTATCTCTACTTAGCAGATGATAAAGTTGTTCTGACATCGTATTTAGTTAAAAGTGGAACTCTCATGCTCCCCGCAGTACTAGCATAATAGCTAAGACACAGAAGCAACTTATGCCCATCAACTGATAAAGGGATAAAGAAAAATGTGCTACATGTTCACAATGGGATAGCATTTAGCCATAGAAAATTGCCATTCACAACAACACAGATAGACCTGGCCATCATTATCTCAAGTGAAGTAAACCAGGCACAGAATGACAAACACCACAAGATCTCATATGTAATGTTGATCCCATAAAGGTAAAGAATAGACTGCTGTCTGGGGAGAGTCGGTGAGAGGGGTATGGGAAGATGTTGACCAACAGCTATTGCACAGTGGATTGGTTGTAAATAATATGCACTGACCACCTAAAAATCTGGCCTGCCAGAATTCTAAGTTCTTGTTTCCCCATTTTGATTAGTAGCTACTAGTTGTTGGAAATAATGGGTTTCATTATGACATATACTATACTTTGGTTGTCCTCAGTCCTCTTCTCATGATGTACCCTTCTCAGCCTCCAAGCCTTCCTCTGCTTTCAGGACTCATCTCTACTGCTTTCTCCCTTTCTATTTTTTTCTTTAATGATTATTACCTGCATGCATACATATATAAATACAACAACCCAATGATTCCATTTGGTGTTTTATATATATATATATAGTTTTAAGGCCAGCCATTTGGAACTGGATAATTAGTTACAGGGATGTCTTAGCTAGGACTTCCGTTTCCATGATCAAATACCCTGACTTATGTCAGCTTACAATTTGTAGTCTATCATCCAGAGAAGGCAGGGCAGGAACTCAAAGCAGCATTCTGGAGGCAGGAACTGTTACACAGATCCATAGAGGAGTGCTGCTTGCTGGCTTACTCTCCGTGGCTTGCTCAGCCTGCTTTATTATATAGCACTAGGACCATCAGCCCAGGAATGGCACTGACTGCAGGACTCAGTGCTTCCCCACCATTAATCATCAATCAGGAAAATGCATTACAGCTTACCCACAGGCCAGTCTGGTAGAAGTGTTTTCTCAATTGAGGGTCCATCTTCCAAAATGACTCTAGCATGTTTAAAGTTTTCATAAGAATAGCCATCATTGTCAATGTGACACAAAAGCACATTACTGCTATGCCATAACCTTTCCTTCTTGTTCATTCTTGAGCTCTCATATTAATAATAGTATCATGGTATTAAATATTCCAATTTTTAGAAGTCCCACAGTCTACACAGATTAAAACATTTTAAAAGTTCCATCTTGAAAATATCTAAGACTCTTAAAACTCTAAGCTCTCTGTAAAATTCCAAAGTCATTTCTTCACCCTGGGCTCTTGTAAAATCAAAATCAGTTAAATGCATTCTTATTCCAAGAGGGCGTGGCAAGAGCCCAGTCACAATCACATCAAAGCAAAAGTCAAAGTCCAACAGTGTAAAAGCCATTGTCAGACTTATGGGAGTTAGGATCTCATAAAGTTCAAAGGGCTTACTACTACCACTTTCCTTGCTTTGTCATCTACAGCACGAAATTTGTCACTGAGGCTCACATAAGCGCTACTCTGTAATTTTTGCTGACTTTGGTGGTCAGCTTGTGGCACTGGCATCCCCCAAATGATTGGGGATTCTGCTACAACTGGACTGTTCTTTCCCCAATATTTTATCCTTCACTGTCTTCAAGGACTCAAGCCCTGACACATGGTGTCAAGACTCAGTGTCTCTCTACAATCTCTGCTATCCTGAGTCTCCTACCACAAATGAGGCTGCACCTTCACCAAGGGCCTCTCCATGTCTTACTTCCCAAATGCCTCTATCCCTGAAACATGGGGCCATGCCTCAACTACTCTTCATGACCTCCTGATGACTTCAAAGTCAGCATCATCACTGTGACTATTATACATTATCAAGTTTGTCTGCCAGCAAAAGGTAATGCCTTGTCTCCCTATGAACCACAGCTTCTAAATGCTGACCCCAAGAAAATAGTTCCCCCCAAAATTTCCTTCTATTATGCTGGTATCTTTTAAACCAAAGCTGATTCTTTAGCCCCAATTTATCAGTATAGCCTATCCTAGCAAAGCAACAGTTTCACATTGATGGTGCTGGTCTCTTGCTAATCATGGCTGGTTCTTCAGCCCCAGATGGACAGAACCACAGGTATTAATTTTAAAAATCAGTTGGCTCTGATAAAGAATGTAAGGGACTCACAAACCTTTTTCCTGAACCTTCACAAGCCATGCCTCCACCATCTACACTGTTTTTAGCATCTTCTGTCTACTGCTATGCTAACACAGATCCCCATGGGAGCCTCTCTAAGTACTCTAAGAAAGCAGTGCTGACTCTCTCCTGAGCCTTGTGCAACAATGCCTTGTACCCATTTTGGCGCTGAGAAGTAGGAGGACTAAGGGATAAGACTGGGAGTGGGTGTTGACTGCTATGAAGAACTGCCATGCTTACCTGTGTGATAGGGCCTGCTTTATCCAGGGTGGAGTGTTAGAAGTCAAGACTGAGGGGCTGTAGTGAAGTAGTGTTAAACATGCTTCCAAGGAAAGTAGAGGATTGTGAAATTTACCCTTCCAACTCTCTCTGTATCGGCTTCAAATTTGATCTAGCATCAGTCTGGGTTAAGGTTGCAGGTTGATGGTAAAATGAGAGTTGTCTGGAAACTCTAGTGGCTCCTTAAGAAGTTCTACAGAAACAATTTAGTGTGGCAGAGAAACCCCATCTAAGTAGAATCAACTCTGCCAAGCTAAACAGGTGCTGAGAGGATGCTAAAAAGGTTGGTTTGCTCTTGGAAGTTCTCAGAGCATTAGACTCATCTGTCACATTTATTTCCTTGAGGTTGTCTGTCCCAGGCACACTCTGAATTTATATTGAGACAGCTAGCTATGACAACATGCCATCTCAAGGTTTTATTTTGATGTCTATAGATCCACTTGGGGTCCAATCAATTAAATTATTTTTCTTTTTCTTTATATTATTGTTTTATATCATACACATGCACACACATTTCAAGGAATAGATATTAACACAATGCTCAGATCTGTATTTCTCCTCTCATTGTCTTATATCTAAACCTTCTATTTTGCTCTCCTGAAGAAAAACCATTGTTAATAAGAAGCCAGCTGTGTTTGTCTTCCAGTTGCTTTTATAAACACACAGACAAGGAATCTGTAAACCCCTCCCTTTCTTTCTCTTTCCCTCCCTCCTTTGTAAAATATAAATTTGTTTGTCTCTACAATTTTTTTTTCATGGAACAGAAACTCAGTGAGTTTTGCAGTTGTTCCATATCAGTTCATAACAGTTTGTTGGGGCTCAACATGTGCCTTTTTTTTTTATTAAGCTGCAATTGCTGTTTTATTTTATGGATTTCCCCAAAGTGTTTCACCAGGGTCCTTGTTACTAACTATAGGTTGACTCTGAATTTTTACTCTTGCAAATGATGCTGTCATGATGTCTTTTAGAAATATCTATCTTCTCTGTCAACATCCCCTAATGGGATTTTTCTTGGGAGTAGAATTCTTGGGTTAAATGGTATGCTAGAAATGTGCATATTTAAACGAATCAACCATATTGCCCTCATAAATATTTTTATCAATCTATGTCTCTTTCAATAATAATTTAGTAAAAAAAAGTTTTACTTACACTAATAGTGAATACTGGCAATGTTTTTGTTTGTTTGTTTGTTTTTTAAGTTGGGCCAAGTAGATGAATGGAGGAAAGAAATGTCAACCTAGCAACTAGGTTGGAACCCAGTTCAAATTGTTCTGAATATAAGCTGTATCATAACTGGTGGAGTTTCTGTCGGCAGTTTATTTCTTTGTCCATGTTATCTTTTCTTTCTCTTCATTGTAGGGAAAAAAGGCAGCTTTCTACACAGATGTGTGATTAACCTTCAACAATTAGCACAGGTAAAACCTGGAGACACTGGCCAGTAGCAAGGGCTCAGTATGTGTGTCAACACTATGATGATCAGAACGGTTACCATTCTAATAGGAAAGCCCATATTTCTGATATTATTGGCCACTTGGAAGCCCTCCATATGGGTGTGCCAATCCACCTCCCAATACATGGGCTACAGACATGTGCAGCCATGCTTACCATTTTACATGCGTTCTCATGCTTGCACAGCAAACACTACTGTCGACTAAGCCATCTCTTTAACATCTTTTAGTCAACTGCAAATACTTCATCACACATGTAGTCATCAGATCTGATTTATGTATTGGAAATGCTTTTCAGAAATGCTCATGTCCTCTAGTGCTGCATAGATTCTTTTGTAAAATGAGAGAAGTTTAAAAAGTTCTCTCCATCAAATTTGTTGTCCCTTTCCATTCATGTTTGTGTTTGGTTATTGAGACACTCCTAATAGGCCTTGAATTTATGATTCCTCTGCCTCGGCTTCCTAGGTGTATGGATTATAGGTGTTTACCACTACACCTGGTTTATGCTTACTAGTTTAAAATCCACTCAGATAAACTTCCCCACATAAGGTATTATAAACTAACAAACACGAAATTTAACACCCACACGTTAGTCCATTTAATATTTAGCTCCTTAATCCTTTTGAAATTCTGTAGCTGATGGTTTACTGGTGGCATGGGATGGAAGGTCTAGCTTATTTGTTTTTGAAGAAACCTGTACATGATTAGTACTTCTTTTCTCACGTGTGGAACAGTATCAGCACACCCATGAGTAACTCCTGTGATTCCATGGATCTGCCTCTCATTCGCAAATTTGTTTATGCATTTATATTTTGTGTCACTATCCCAACAGCCCCCTTTGAGAATTATTTTAAACATGATAATAATGAAAATTTTATGTGATCTTAAACTTGGGTATCAATTGCCTTCTGAAATTTCTTTTCCAAAAATTTCGTTATTCTTTGGCATTTACCTTTCTAAGTACATTTTGCGGTTTTTATCTATCTATCTATCTATCTATCTATCTATCTATCTATCTATCTATCTATCTATCTATCTATCTACCTATCTATCTATCTCTGTGTGTGAGAGAGAGAAAGAGAGAGGAGGGGGGAAGAGAGTTTCTACACGAACTCATAAGATGAGGTAATCACTGGTGTTGTGTAATGTGTGTCTGTCACCTTGAGGATTCCAGGTTTGAAAGGTTGTTGTTTGCACTGTCTGCAGCTTCTTTCAGAGAGGATGACCATGCTGTAGCCATCCTGAAGCTTTGAAAAGTCATCTGTAATGTTTGTATTAGTCACAATATTTTTGAGCATTGACTAAACTTACAAAATAGTCTTTAGCCTTCCTGGGCTCCAGCTTTAATATAACTCTGCTACTGTGGAGTCATCACACAGAGCAGGGGTAGACCTTTTAAGGTCAATGACTTTGTAACCATTTTCAGATGGACAAACGCTTGTTTCCCCGGACACGACTGTTTTCCAACTTCTCTCAGTCTTCCTTGAGATGATGGAGCCCCTCCCTCTTTCAGTTTCTTGCCCTACCTAGGTATCCTCTGGACTATCCTAAGGTCTTTCAATTTATCACCCTGGTCTTTCAATTCATATCTGGACTGTATTTGTTCCTATTTTGTTTTGTCATCTTAGAAAAATTAATCTGCTCCTTTGGGGTCTTTGTAGGTATTCTTTTGTTTGTGTGTATGTGTATGCGTAGGTATGTACAGGTAGGTGCACTTGCATGTGTGTATAGGGAACAGAAGTTGATGTCAAGTGTCTTTTTCAGTGGCTTTCCACTTCAGTTTTTGAGACAGTCTCTCTCACTGAAGCTAGTGGCCATGTCTTTGGACATCAGAGTTGGGACAGTTTTATATGAATGTTCTGTTCTTTGAAAAGAAGAGGAAATTTTTCTTGTAAACTCATCTATATATGGTATAGCATAGGGGCTTTGTTCAGCTTTTATTTTTGTTGTTAGAGAATAGCTTTTATTATTTTTGGAAAAAAATAACAGCTTTTGAGAAATCATAAAAATCTTTCTGTTTTTATTTCAGTTTTCCAGTTAAGTGACTTGAGAAAGTTTTCTTTATTCAACAAATATATGATATACAACTATATAATATCCTCTTGGTGTGTCTGTGTCTTCTTCCTCCCTCCCTTCCTCCCTCCCTTTCTCCTTCATCTTTTGAGTCTTTTACTGCCTAATCAATTGTTGAAAACTCCTTACTTGTATGTTTGTGCTTCTTTTTCAGCCGGTTTGGCTGCACATACACACTTGTACATTTGTATACACAGATTTGAGCATCTAACCTTGCAGTTAGATTCATAAAACTTACTTTGATTGTGTCTCCCTACTGAATTCTATGCTTTATTCTGCTTTATCTTATTTAATTCTTTACATCTTAATGATCCTGCTTTCTGCTTTTCATGTCATCCTGTCTGACTCAGAGAACTGTCCCTGTGAAGTATGTTGTTTGCTTCACCAATGATCAGTTGCCTGGCTCGTTGACACCAGCTGGGAATCTGACAATTGAAGGTGGTTGTGGTATGACCTGAAGTTAGTGTAGATTCCAAACATTAAATGTTCAGTCCCATGAGATGATTCACATCTCAGAGGCTCAGCTCTGGTCTATGCTACCTGTAGGGGACCAGGATTCCTTTCTAAAATTTCACAAAGTGAATTGCTTGCCATTCCCAACTTATTGCAAAGGGCACAATCTGGAACAGGCTAATGGACAGAGCCAGGACACAGTCCTAGGTTTAAGGACCCAGGCTTCAGAGATGCTTTATTGTCTAGGCCTCTTGCCTGGTGTCTTGGTTACTGTTATTGTTGTGAAAAGACACCATGACCAAGGTAGCTTATACAAGGAATTTAATTGGGGCTTGCTATGGTTTCAAAGGTAAGTCTGTGATCATCATAGCAGGAGCTGTGGCTAGACTAAGAACAGACCCAGCTGCCAGCAGCCAAGGCTAAAGGTGATCACAAGCTGTGAGATTCCTAAAGTTTTAACAGAACAGCAAGATTAAATCATGATTAAGTAAGAACTCATTCAGGAAACACAATTATTTCCCAGTGCTATAGAACTTTATAACCAATTTTGGACTCTAAGTCTCAGATTCAATCATGAAATGGGTCTGTGCTCCAGGTTACCTGACAGTATAGTAAGAGTTAAGTAAAACCTCCATGCCTGAGAACTTAGAAATACTCTTAGTCCCTATGCACCACCAGAAGCCGAGTGACCTTGGAACTGATCCCTAGAACTGGAGTGACCGAGAATTGTGAGCCACCATGTAGATATTAGGAAGCTAACCTGGGTCCTCTGTAATAACAAATGCTTTTAACCCTTGAGCCATCTCTCCAGCTCCTATCTAGACTCCTGACTGAAGGTTTTGTTACATAGTTGTGATTGATCATGGTGTTATGCTACATCCACTCCAGTAGTGACCCACGTGACAGGCCCAAAAACCTGGACGCAGTCCCAAGGAGAAAAGTTCACAGAAACTCAGTCTCCTGGAACCATGGCATCCTGTAATAAGGAATACTCCAAATTTGTCCTTTTTTTAGTCGATGAGTGGATCTGTGTGCTTTCCTTCAGTATTGTTTTATTATAAGAGCCTCTAAGGATTGATTTTGACATATAGATAAGTTAGATTAGCCTTCACTAGGGTTCCAATGACCTAGGAAGAAGGAAGGTTGTAGTCTAAGAAGGAACTAGAGTAAATACTTAGAACTATAGATAGAAGAGTCACTCCCGTACACAGGAATTTACAATGGCCTAGGGGGAAGGTGGACTATACAATAGACTAGAATTGGAACTATGGCAAAGGCATGAAGCCCTTGCCCCAGGCTTCTAAGATGACCTTAGGTGGGGCTGCTTTTGATCCGGGTTGGTTCCAGTTAGCTTTTAGTATGCATTCTTCTGTTTTGTTGTAAAAGTCATTTTGCATCAGATAACTTCAGTGTACCTTGGATGGCCTTAATATATCACTTAACTTCTGTGTTTTCTGTAATATATAAGACTGATGCTCACTTTGACAAATTACACTCAGATACCACACTCCCTTGTGTCCGTGTCTGTTTGTCACCCTTTTCTCACCGACTCCTGCCCACCTGTAAATGGAACCCTGATTTCTCCCGTGGATTGAGGGGGGCCGACTGAGGCCTGTCTGTGGCAGTGTTAGAAATCAACTCAATCTCCAACCTCCTCCCTTCCCTAGAGATGGAATGGACAGAAATTTCCACCCTTCTAAGCACGATTATGTCTTTTGGGAGACCATCTATCTTTCTCAAGCTACCTGACTTCTAACAGTTTCCTTATTATAATACCAGACACTCAGCATTCCTATAAACCAAGGGCTATATTTCCAAAGGAGGCAATGATGATCTAATGAATGTCTCTTGTATCACATTATACAAATGTTGTCTATACTAGGTCTTTTAACTTCATTGGGGTTTGAATATTCTTCAAGAAGCTATATTTTTATTTTCTGTTGAAAATGAGCATTTGGGGGTTTTATTTTTTTATTATTCCTTCTCTTCCCTCCATATACATATGTGTGTAATAGTCATTATATATTCATTATATTTACCTCTAGTATATAGTTTATGTGCCCATTTTACTCTCTCTCGTGGTTATTTCTTTACTTTTTATAATTCTAGCATTCCTGTCAGCAATGATGGTATTTCTATCTTCCTCTTACATAATAATAGAAAGACTAGTGTTCTTACACTTCCCACTGCCCTCACTGACAGGCTCTGCTGCAGAGTACATCTGGATCCAGATGGTAGTTTTACACATTTTTAAAACATCAAGCATCAGCAGTTTCTTCAACTCAACTAGAACTTCCAGTGTTTTAACTGATCGCTACTCTTTTTTGTCTGGCTTTGTGTTTAGTTCTTTTTACATTTTTCTGACATCATTTTCTCCAGATTATTTGTAGGTAGCAAAATGAACAAGTATTTTACAAATGCAAAAAATATCATTCTTTCCCCATACTTAAATCCAGATTATAAATCAGATGGGCCTTGAATCTGGATTTAAATGACAATGTTTGTTATTTTCCAGTAAATGACCTTTTTAATGAGACAGGAGGAAGACACACACACAAACACACACACACACACACACACACACACACACACACACACCTGCCATCATTTCTCTTTATCGCTTTCTCAGAAATCCCTTTTGTACAGCATTTTTGATAGTTCACTGTGATGTTTAAAGCTGTGGATCTTTTCAAACTCATCATTTTGGCAGAAGGCAGAAGATTTATGTGTTTTCAGTTCTTAGCACGTTTCTTCTATATTGTAAAATCTACCACATAGTCCCTACTTGTTTTTCTTATGTATGATTTTGTCAGAGAATACTTAGCTTGATCTTCTAGTTTCCAAATCGCTTCACCGACTTCATTATGATATTTCAATGTTTGTTTTACTTCCAAGATCATACATATGTTTTTGGTGAAAAATCTAGACTTTTCTTTTAAAGTAAAGTCTGTTGTTTTTCTCTGTCGTGTGTGTGTGTGTGTGTGTGTGTGTTTACATGTGTGAGCATATGTGAATGTGTGCACATGCAGGCTTGAGGCTGATGTTGGGGATGTTGGGGTTGTTAGACTGTTCTTGAACCTCATTCACTAAGGCAGGGTCTCTCAGTCAAACCCAGGCATCACTGTGAAAAAGGGGTTATATTGTTGGGGAAGTAGGTAGAACGGTTGAAGGCATTTGACTTCAGGCAGTTTGGCTCTCATGAATTATGTATCCCAAAGCCTAGTTTCTTAGCCCCTCTTTGGACCAGTTACCATACAAACTGCTTCTCAGAGATATAGATACCTCAGTGCCCTGCTGGCTTGGTGGACAAGTAGGACAGTGGTGGAGGGGTAGTAGCCCTAGGGACTCAAGAACATGTTTCAAATGCCTGTATATTCTTCTTTTTTAAAAATCATGTAATCAGAAGTTCTTGGATTTCCTGTTTCATTGGTAATTTCTTGCATGAATTAGGCTCATATTTTATATGGCACCTCCTCCTTCCAATATGTACACAATTCTGATACTATTTCCTTCCTTTTAGTAAATGATCTCTTGTAAAACTCTTGCCTGACACTGCTCTTACTAGCATTTTTTTTCCCACGTAGCCTACCTCTTTCCTTTTCCTTTGCCCTTTCCTTTCACATTCTTTATTCTAGTATGGGGAATCAAACTAAGGGCCTTGATCATACTTGACAGATGCTCCACCACTGAGCATTGCTCTCGGCCCTCCTACATGGCTTTCTCCTCACTTCATAGGATTTGTGTTGGGTTAAAGAGTGTATTCATTTGAGCTAGGGATGGCCTTTTTCAGGCTTTGGCTTCTTTCAGGATGGGACTCTTCTGAGAAGTAAAAGACTTAGATTTTTCTAGCTCTCTGAGGGAAGATGGTCATTTATTTATCATTTCCCAGCCATTCACTGACACTCTCCTGGCAATGTACTGAGAATAAGGATGTATGATTTAGGTCCTTCCACATATAGAATCAGGCTCAGTTGTATACTTTGAAATGTGTCACATAATAAAAAAGAATTATGGTTCAAAAGGTGATAGTGTGACTAAATCTCCCCTTAGTGGAAGCAAGGGAAACAGTTTCATTGCTAAATTGACTTTTGGATGGCTCAATCAAGAAATAGAAGTTTGAGAATTTGGGTGGGGACAGGTAAATGGAGCAGGGGATGACAGTCTAAGCAAGATGGTATAGTTAGCCAACATTGCAGAGATACTGATTTACTTATTGTAATTGACAGTGTAATGTAATCTTTCTGATTGTCCTGGATGCTTGAAGGAAGAGATAGGAGACTCGTAGAGATGTTCTAGGTCTCTGAAGGAAATGTATATTGACTAAGTATTCAATGTCTTCTGTGAGCTTTTGTAGATTTACACTTTCACAAATATGCAGCATCTTTTGACTCCTCAAGGAGGCAAAAAGAGAGTATAGAGGAAATAGCTTGAGAACTCCATCTTGTTATGGCCTCTGCAGACATATTGATCATGACCCCTGCCTATGGCACATAGAACCTTTTACTTGAGTCAGCACTCAGGCTGACTGACATATAGGGTGCTATATTATAGGCCCTGATCATCTAGTAACATGAAAATAACAACATCCATAACTGAAAATACATGTTGATTTGCTTTCAGAGAACTATGACATCATGCAGATTAGATCCAGGTACTAGGAAGCTAAACAGACCATAGATAGGAAGGAGCCACATTCTGGAACACTTCTGGGTGCTGAAAACTGGAAGGGTTTAGGAACATTGATTGCAGGAGGGGTTTTAATGTCATGTGTTTTAACTCTATATCATAACTTGCTCCTGAGAGTCTATTATTATCCTCACGTCACAGCTGAAGAAGCATTGACAATCTAGTAAGTTGTGCAAGGTCATACGGCAAGTAAAAAGTGGAACTGTGCCACAAATCTTATGGTCTGAGATTTTTTTCTAGATGGTTCTTTGCTCAGACATAGTGCATGCTGGCCCTCACACATGTGAGTGTAAGCACTCTTAATGGGAGATGATAAATCCTGAGAGCACATTTGCAAGCCTGGTAGGCCAGAACTCTCCAGATTCTGAGAAAACTTATCCTCGAGGCAGAGGGAGATAGTCTAGACTGTTCACTTACTCAGGATGGGAATCTTGACTTTTACGCATATCTGGACTTCTTTTAAAGTAGAGGAATTGCAGGAGAATGAAAGGGAACAGAAGATAAAAGCTGTCCACACAGCTTCATCATGCTCACTTCTCCTTTTGCCAAGTCAGAAATATATTGCAGAGAAGAACCAAAATTTGCAATCTCTTTAGCATTCATTTATGTTGCAAATTGTTCCTAGGCTTTGGTTATTTCTTCTGAAAGCGATAATATAAGCAGCAAACCATTTAGTTGTTGCTGCTCTTGTAAAAGATATGTTAGGTGTTTTCAGTTTACCAACTGAGCAATGCATTGCTACTTCTACAGTTCAGCAACTGCTCCCCCTTCTCCTTCACTGTTCATCCATGCCTCTGGTAGTTGAACACATGGCCGTGTTCATGAAAGTGTGTGTGTGTATGTTTCAGAAAGCATTGTTTGGATCTTGTAAATAGAATGTTTAAAAAAACTATGCAGGCTCTATGCTTTGTTTTCAAGGATGAACAGATGAAATTAGCTCCCTCTTATACCTTCTTGGAACAAAACTGTGCGATATGCATAATATGCTTTGCCCCCCACCATAGAGTGGCAGCGCGAGAGTGGAAATGCTTAATCCTCTTCACAGGGGATGAATTGGAAATTGAGCTTTGCAAACGAAGTCAGAGATAATTTCCCATCTTCATTATTTATGGAAATCAGTTACTTTATTTTAATTATCCAGTGCTTGTATCGTCCACATAAAATGCTTTTCCTTTTATTTAAACTGCAGATAATTGCCAGTAGAATTATTCATTGGAAAGTGGAATCTACTTTTTTGATCTCTGGAAAGCCTATTAATAATGAATGAGGATGTTATTTATTTGTCACAGTTCCACAAATGGAAACTGAAGAAAAACCCCGCATCATTCATTTATCCCCTCTGCGATTACTTAAATAAACTCACCTCGGGAGAAATCTCAGAACAGGGGAAAGCGACATAATGAGAGCACTTCCCCTTTCCCTTCCTTCGGTAAATATTAATGAATATCTTGTATGGAGCACCATTAGATGAAGTAGTGGGAAAGAGTAACTGGACACTTTTTTTTTTCTTTTCAGGACATAATAAACATTCATAAAATCCTTGACATTCACAAGGGATGTGCTCTGAGACCTTCATCAATTCCTATATTCAGGAGTCTGACTACAGCATATCATTTACTACATAAAAGACAATAAAAAATAACTGAAAATGTAAATGACCCCCCTTGGCCCTCTAATGATTCTAAAAATACAGGCTCCACTAATTTATAAAGCTATTAAAATAAACTCCACCCTTAACATAAACTTGATATCACAGTAGCTCTCACATGAATGATTCTGCTTGTTTAGATGACTTGCAAAAGTAGCTTTATGAATTGTTCTTTCTGTTTTTTAGAGAAACACGTGATGGATCTATGTCTGAGTGTATGTGGAGTCTAAACTGTCAGTCTTCAACTTTATTGTAAAAATGCTGTTTGTTGGCCAAACATACTTGATTGGATTTCATTTTTTTAAAAAGCAAATTGGTTACCAGTAATGGAAGCAAATAATCTTACTATAATACCTTTTTTTCTGTTTCATATTTATGTGGAAGCTTCAAAGTCTTAAGACCTGATCTTCATGACTGTGAAAGCAAACAAATTGCTTGGCGATTGGAGCATAGCATGTTCCCACCTGCTTTCGGTAGCTGTGTGAGCTAATTCCAAGTCTTCAGATATCGATTCAAAGTTTAGGATCATCAAAATTAAAACATAATATCAACAGCAAACTCGACATTCTTTGCAAATAGACAAAGCCCCAACTTCTATAAATACAATATTGTGTTTATTTAATCAATTCAGGATAAAACAGAATAAGTTCCCCAAGTCAAAGAAGAAATAAACTACTTAAGTTGAGCCGATTCAGGAGAGATGGGGGAAGGCTTCAGGGAGATGGTTCCTTTGATCCTGGACTGAGAAAATTTCAAGGTCAAGGACAGAGTAAGTACAGGAGACACCGGAGTCTCTGTGGGAAAAGAAATAGTTCCTCTGCACCTCACCCAGTAGTTTTCCCTCACATGTGTTAGAAAACATAAGAATTGCTTTCAATTTTAATAATAAGACAGAAGCACACACAGATTGTTAAAAAAATACATTGAAACAAATATACAATGTCTATTTGTACAATGTAAATTCAAATATACAATGGCCTAGTAAGAAGCTAAGGAGACTTTCAAAATCCATAGAGTAAATAAGCCTTCCCTTAACAGAGAGAAGTTCTCTATAAGTTAGCCTTGCCCCCGAGGCATCTTCTGGTCCCTTAGGTCCTAGAGCATAAATCTGAGAAGCTATGTGTGAATATCAGAGAAGCCAAATGCCAGACTGGTGTATCTTCTTCTATAGCTGTGGACCCTAAAGAGAAGAACATCTTCCTGATTGGAAGCATCATAGGGAACCCAGCTTCACTGCTCACCACTAAAAAGGGCCAGGGACTTGAAGGGAAAAGAGTTGGGGTAAGGAAAGCTTACAGACAAAAGAAGATGGAGGCTATCACCAGCAAAGGTCATTTTTCCTTAGATGTGGGGTTCTATATGAAGTTAGAGGACAAAGGGGAGGTATGTTGGGAGTGAAACCACAAATATGTGGTGCAGACACAGTCTTCTGTTACCCAATAAGCTACTGGATGTGCTGGGTTCTGTAGTTTAATGGAAAGTCATTGACTGAAGTCTTATGGTTCATGACTTATTAGTTCCAGTCTGTAATTAGGACCCAAAAGAAATATTTTACCTGGAGAATTGGAAAGGATAGGAAACGAATGGTTTCCCTGTAGGAGCAGGGGTTGTAGAGAAAAGCAGCATTGCTCTAGAGTATGATGAGAGGTACCATTTTCTGGGGAACAGATTTTAACCCAGAAGGTTCACAAGTATCTTCTACAGCAAAGCCACAGGGAAACCTTGACCATGCTGCACTCCTGTGTGGCTCCCAAGTTAGTGAGTGTTAAAATGGGGGTCTTCCTTACGTTTCCCCTCTATAAAGGATGGAGAGAGCAGGCTATGTGTCTGGGTGGGAGAGACTCTGGATGGAAGCGGAAGAGCATCTTCCATGCAGATCCTGGACCATAAGGACCTCAACTCCTGGCACTTAACTCCTGTGCCACTTCCAGAAGCTCTAAAAGGAAAGTTCAAATGATTTCTAGGGTGGGAAGATGCCAATCCTTTGTGAAAGACTGTAAATCCCCCCCCCCCACACACACACTGTAACCCAGTCTTCACTAAAGTCTCCACAAATACATAAGGAAAGAGTTCACTAGGAACAAAAGTCTATACTTGTTGTAAAATGCGCAAAAGGCGCTGCAGAAACTCCAGATGGTGTAGATTTTTCAGAAGTGGAATGTTCAAAAAAAATATGTAATTTTATTCAAAGAGATAAAATGACTATCACAACATAACAGAGGAGCAGAGAGCATTAATCAGCTATCAATATCATTCACATAATCAAATAATAATTTTCAAAATCTCAAACCATTATATCTGACAATTAAAAAAAACAAAAAACAAAAAAACAGATGGCTAAAAAGCAGGTTTACCTCCGTCTGTGAGAGGAACTGGTGACTTGGAAATGTATATGGCAAATTGGTAAATTGGAAATTCTCAGCACTCCTTTGTTCCTGTTGCTGTTAAGTACCAGTAAGGCTCTATTGCACCCCAGACCAGGAGGGATAGCTATCATTTCTTTCAGTGTTAAGCTACATTTAGTAATATTCTCTAAGCTGCACATGGGTACTACACTGTGTTCCTGTAAGCGCATTCTGGTTCCTCGTCACTTCTTAGCTTAATGTTTCAGAAGCATGAGAAATGAAAACAAACAAAAAGAAAAGACAAGAAACAAAAAGGAAAAGAAAAGAAAACCATCAAAGGAAAATTCTTTAAGCTAGGCACAACAATTCCATGTGTAACCAAGGCTGCAGAATGAAGGAAAGGAAAAACAGAAAAGTTAAGTTTCCAGAATTAAAACCAGAGTCAAAAGTTTAAGAAACACAAACACAAGTGGCAAGAAATAACAATTTGCAGATCTAGACATGGTGTGTTACAGTTGTGTAAAGTCAAAACAAGGCAGACCTCAAGCAACACAGACTGAGGCGTGACTTACAAGGAATGGTAAGAGTTTGCCCTGTTCCTGTTGACGTTGGTGTGTCTTCTGACACCGTTGTTGTGGGTCTCCTGTAAGTGTGGTCACCTCTAAGCACATGCTAATTAGACTTAGAAAGTAACAACTCCATGGAAGAATTCATGAATTGAGAGAGGATCAGGACATGGGATAAAGTTAGACGGATGAGTAAGAAGAGTAGAAGAAATGGAAATTTGGTGGACTCAGGTGTAAAACTTTCAAAGAGTAACAGTGAATCTTACTGGGGAGAACCATATGTATTTGGGCAGACTTTCACCTCATTGTTTGCCTTTCTGTGTGTACATAGCTTTAAGAAAATCGAGACTCATTTACAGAGTTTTGCCTCTTTTTCTTACTCCACATAGCAAAGCTGTGCTATTCACCTGCTTAACAGTTAACTGGTGTTTGATACTGATACTGAACAAATAATGGTGAAATGATTCCCTGACAACTCTAAAATCGGCACCATTTTACATGTTTCATAAATGTGAATGTATTTAATCTTTTAAGGGAGATTGATATTTGTTTTATGTATATGTGTGAGCTAGTATGAAGTCACAGGAATGTAGCGTGTGGCAACAGAGGTCAGAATTCCATGGAACTGGAGTTCTGTCAACTAGATGCTGAGAACCAATTCATGTCCACTGTAAGAACCATAAATGAGCTTAACCACCCAGACATCATTTTAGGCCCAGAGTTTTTACTTTTAATAACTCTATTAGATATCTACTATACCTATTTTAAAGATGGGGCACTCAATATTTCCTATTTGTAAATATCATAAATAACATTTTGAATCAGTGTCTTTTTGTCTGCATATTTATTTATCTTACAAATAATCTAAAGTTTTAGAAGTGAAACTGGCTTAAGTCATGAGCTTGCTGAAGATAAAGACATTGATGGCCATTGGTGTTCTAGGGAGATTTTACTGATTAAGACTGTTGATTGTGACTTTAGTGAAACTCTGGCAAATTAAATGTTGATACTAGTTGCAGAGTTCAATAGCTTCTGCATCTATTCTAAAGGATTTATTTTTAAAAAACTGATTAAATTCTTTACAAATTTATTGTCACATTACATATGCACACATGTATTTGAATATTTTTGCATGTCATATTAGGTAGGTGTTTCTGTGTGTTTGAGAGGCTCATGATTGATGCCCCGTGCCTTGGCGAGTTCTCTATCATTGAGCTAAAGCCCCAATCCTTCATTTCTTATCATCACTAAATTTTCTCTTTGTGTTTGGTTGGTTTCCCAGAAAGGTGTTGACTTGTATGTTTTTTTTAGCATGCACAGGTGGCAGTAGATTTATATGACATATTTATGTCATGTATTTCTTAAATATAGTTTTACTATTGTGTTAATGACTTTCTGCAATCTTTGATAGGATATCAATCATGTGTGCATGTTTTTCTTTTTACTTTAATTTTTATTATACTTCATTTTTTGTTAACACATTGTTTACTTATGGTGTTTTATAAGCTGTTCAGGCTGATTCAAAGGCATAGTATTCCCTGTTCATATTTATTGGTTGTCTTTATTTACCCTAACCTGTGCCAACCTCTGCTAACCTTTAATCTACATATAGCTTACTTTATTGGCAGGTCCATTATATTCTCAATAGCTATGACATGGAATCGTATATCCGTCAATGAATGAATGAGTAAAGAAAATACTTGGTATGCATCTTTAAGAAGGAATGTCTACTATTTGTGGTATAACTAATAGATGTGGGGCAACTACATAGAATCCAATAACCTAGACACTGGAACTCAGGAAACGCAACATGCCTCTCATATCTAACAAAAAACTATGAGCTATAATATAATAGGGAGTTAAAATTGTAATAATATAAAGACACACGCATTGTCACAACCTGCTGCCTCATGGTCTCTTCTGTTTACTTCTCTTCCTTATCATGTTTTTTCGTGCTTGCGGGTGCCTGGCCAGCCTTCATTCTGTATTAATTCACGTGTGTGTAACATTTTCCTTTCTATGTCTGCTGCGCTGACATCCTACCCATTATCACATGTTAAAGTCTAGTTCCAAGCACATGTTGTCTCTTTCATCTGTCTTCATATCACTTACTGAGTTCCTTGCATCTGATCTAATCACTGAGATTTTGTAAAGCATATTTCACGTCTGGTGAAGCAAGTCTTCCTTATTCGTCCTTTACAAAATCTCCTTAGTTATTCTTTGCTTTTTATGCCAGCTCAAATCTAAAAGCACTCTGTCATATCCCAACAGACAAAAAATCAAGTTGAGGTTTTTGTTGTAGTTTTACAATTCAGGGATATTTATTTGGAAAAAAAATATCATGGTGTTTGTTCCTTCTTTTCTTAATACAGGCTTACTTTTCTATCCCTTATTGTCCTCAGTATTGTGGCTCTTTGTTTTTACAGTTCCTACATTTTCTTTGTGAAAGTTAGACCAGGCTGGATTGCTTACTAAGTGTGTTCTCTTTCTCCTACTGAAGTCTATTCTTACTCCTTTTTCACCATATATTTTCAAACTATTATTTCCATATATAAGTGTTTATTTTTTACTTTGTATTGAACATAATATTGTGTCCCCACTTGTTAGTTTTTATAATTTTTAGTTTGTTCTTACATTTGCTCTTATATATATATTTTAAATCACTTTCACCAAATACCCAGACAGAAGCAACTTAAAACAAGAAAGATTTGTTTTTGCCTAAGACATAGTATAGTTGAGTTTTTGGCAGAGAAATACCCCAGAGCCTTTGTGAAACTGGCCTTTGTTTGATGATGTTTGCAGAGTATATTAACTGGGGCAGAAGGAGTGACCCTGGAAGTGGGGGCTGGATTTCGGGTCTTAATAAAAAGGTATTTCTTAATCCAGTTATGTGGACAGTCATAATTAACTATCTTCTTTTGTTTCCTATGCCACAAACTGATAATTTTGTCCCTTTTAAAAAGTTTTATTATTTTTATTTATTTATTTATTTTTAATTTTTAATATTTTTTATTACGTATTTTCCTCAATTACATTTCCAATGCTATCCCAAAAGTCCCCCATACCCTCCCCCCCCCACTTCCCTACCCTCCCATTCCCATGTTTTTGGCCCTGGCGTTCCCCTGTACTGAGGCATATAAAGTTTGCTTGTCCAATGGGCCTCTCTTTCCAGTGATGTGTAGCTCACTGACTGAGATTTCCTCAAGACTGATGAGTAGAACAGTAATGTTTACTGACCTATATGTATCTTCTCTTGAAACTGCTATTTTCACGTTGATTAAGTATCTTGAAAATTCACGATTATTGAAAGATACTTTTGGAAAAATACAGAATCATTGGGATATTTTTTTCTTCTGCTTTATATCAAGTTCACATTATCTGTTAATTTGCTTAATAGAATCTCTCCAAATTAACAAATTGTGTGCTTTTATAATTTACTATTGAGTTTGATTTATTAATGTTTAAGTGAGTAGTTTTTTTTTTTTTAACCAAGTGTGCCTGGTCCACAGCTTTCATTTTAATGCCATCTTTCATCAATTGTTAAAATTAATGTTATGGCATTTTTATGAAATAAATTGCGATGCAATTTATCTTGTTGCATACTTACAATAGAAGACAGTTATGAATATGTCTATGGGTGTAGGTGTATATGCATATGCAAATGAGTGTAGGTGTACATACATATGCAAATGTGGATATTTTTATCAAGAGTAGGTGCTTCCATAGATTTGACAGAACTTATTAACTTCCTAGTCTCACTGTGCCCAAACTTTCGATAATTTATTGCTTTCTCTCCACCACAGTTACAAGTATATTTTAATTTCATCGATTAAAATGATAGTATTTTGCTGGGCAGTGTTGGTGTACACTTAATCCCAGCCCTTGGGAGGCAGGAGCAGATGGATATCTGTGAGTTTGAGGTCAGCCTGGTCTACGTAATGAGTTCCAGGACAGCTAGTGACAAAACAGGGAAACTCTGTATCAAAAAAACAAACAAGAAAGAAAAAAAGAAAGAAAGAAAGAAAGAAAGAAAGAAAGAAAGAAAGAAAGAAAGAAAGAAAGAGGGAGGGAGGGAAGGAGGGAGGGAGGGAGAAGAAAGAAAGAAAGAAAGAAAGAAAGAAAGAAAGAAAGAAAGAAAGAAAGAAAGAAAGGAAGGAAGGAAGGAAGAAAGAAAGAAAAAGAGAGAGAAAGAACGAGAGAAGGAAAGAAAAAAGAGAGAAAGAAAGGAAGGAAGAAAAAGAAAAAATACATAGCGTATTTTGTTTTCTTAACAAATAGATGATTTGTCTAAGTTTTCAAATTAAAACCATGCATATGTGTAAGGTATATAGCATCAGTATTTGAAAGAGAATCTCCTGTATCTCAAGTTGGCATCAGATCCACCATAAAACTCATGTTGGCCTTGGCCTTCTGACCTTGCCTCTATCTATCTCCTAAGTACTAGCATTATAAGGATATATAGTACTACTTTGCACAGGCCTTAGATTGAGTGCAAGGACCACATACATGCTAAGCAAGCACAATATCAATTGAACTATGTTCCATATCCTCACATCTTATTAATTAATGAATTAAGTTAGTTGTACCATGTATTTCTGTGTTTTGTCTCTATGTATGTGTGTGTGTACCACATATGCCTCTAGGGCCTACAGAGGACAGAAAAGGACATCAAATTCCTGTGACTGAAGTTTCAGATAGTTGTAAGCTGCCATGTGGGTGCTGAGAAATGAACCCATGTTCTCTGGAAGAACAGCCAGGGCTCTTAACTGATGAGTTATCTCTCTATCCTTCTAGCATTTACAAAAAATATTTGAAACTATTTCTAAATGTATTATGGACCCGACATTTTTAGTTCTTTTAATGTTGTTTTTCTGATTTTCTAATTAGTTTTCAAGTAACTAGCATAGTCTGCCCCTTAACACTTTGAAAAGTTTTTTTCTCCCTGCTTCGTTTTGTATTTGGCTTCACCTTTAGTTTATCCTTTGACTTTATGTTCATTTTGTAGGAAGATTTTTAATTATCCTCTAACAACATTTCTACTTATTTTTAAAGAGTTGTTATATAGTTTGAGACAAGAACTCTTGTAATTTCTGCACTGAGAATTTATTGATTCTTTTTATTTTTGTGATAATATAGGTTGTTTTAGGATATCCGTGTCCACTTGAATTTATGGTGTGTTTTTATCTGTAGTGAAGAAAACTTTAATAAAGAAATTCCATCCATTAGTCACATCATCAAATTGTCTTATCCTTAAATGATGTTACTCTTTTTGCTTCTAAAAGTGTTATAATCCAGCTGTAGTACTCCTGGAAATTTGCATCCTGTCAAATAGCTTGTCCATAGGGTTATGCATCGTAGGTTGATTCTTTTATTTGTTTTGTTTGCAACTTCCTCTCCATTTAGAAGTGTCCTTCTCTTCCTACCATGTCGAGTCAGCTCCATCATGTGATGTCATGTACATTGACTACAGGTGCTCACTTGTCTACTGATTTCTCTTCAGAGAGATGTGAGGAAATCATGTCTTCCAGCATCTGGTGACTCTATCTTTTTGTTGTTGTTGTTATTTGTTTTCCTCTTACTAGCCTGCAATCAGTAAGTCAGGCACCAACACTAAGAAAGCAATGCCACACAAGACATCTCCGTGGGATAGCCCACATGCTATTGTGCTCCCCTCCAGCCCTTTGTTCTCCCTCACTGTGTGCTTCTTTCCTGCTTATAGAGTTTTCTAAGCTCAGTAGCTGGTAGAACTCTCTTGCATGGGGTTCAAGTTAGTGTGAACTGAGGCTCCTAAAGTAGAGTGGGATGGGGAGGAGGGTGTTCTTATGCCCATTGATTGTACTTTAGCTATTTTTAAAATATGTGGCACTTGAGTTGTCCCAGTGTGCAAATATGACTCCCAAATTCTGACAGTGAATAAAGCATCAATGGGTCTGACTCCTTGTAGGAAATTGTTCTGTGTTCTTTTTCCTCTAGTATCTTCATAGATGTTTGTGTGTGTGTACGGGCGCATGTTTATATGTGTGTGGGAGGTGTATATGTGTATAGGGGTGCATGTGCACATGTCAGCTCATACATGTGAAGGCTAGAGGGTAGCTTCAAGTGTTATTCTTCTAGTAACAAGTAATTTTTGAGTCAGGGTCTCTCAATGGCTTGGGACTCACCAAGTTGACTAGACTGGCTGGCCAGCAAGCCCCAGGAATATGCCTATATTTGCCTCCTCAGTGCTGGGTTTAGAAAGGCATGTCAATAAAGTAGTGTTTTAATGTAAGTTCTGGGTACCAACCCCAGGTTCTCACATTTGCACAGCAACCATTGTACTGACTGAGCTATTTTCTCATCCCTTCATGGGCATTTTTGTGGCAAGTTGATGGAGATAACATTGGGAGATGCTTAGTCCAGTAAAAATCTTAAAAACCTAACAAAACAAATCTGCTGCAGAAATGTCTCTAAACAGATGTGGTCAAATATAGTCAGTGCTATATTTAAGAACTCTTATCTGGCCAGCTTGTACCAGAATGCTTAAGTCAGATATAATCAGCTCTCCAAGAGAACCCATATACCTCTGTTAAGAACGGAGTGAGAAGTTAGTTCCAGAGATAAATTAGAGAGTCAACACATATGTGGACAAATACATTTATACATAGCTAAAAAGGTCCAGACTAGATGTGCAGAAAGAAGCAACGTGTGGGAGGAGTCCACTGCAATGCTAAACCTCCAAACAACAGCCTGGGCTCTATGTGTGTGTGTGTGTGTGTGTGTGTGTGTGTGTGTGTGTGTAAAACACTGCCAGAGGAACAGCAGCTTTTATAAGAAACTAGCTGTATTTTTTTTCTATTAGAAAAGCTCTTTATTTTTTTTTTAATGAAGAAATGTATAGGGAAGAAGTAAACTGCAATATAGTGAAATATTAAATAATTTAAATATTAAAAATAGGGCAAGAATTTCAGTCAAGGAGATGGATATATTAACACATTTTTTCTTACTGCTTTTATACTTCTTTATATGCAGAGGAAATTTTCACAGCAGCAACAGCAACAACAACAACAAAAGGAAAACTTGAGGCTGCAATGTAGAACAACCCACTGTCCCAGAGCAGAGTTCCTGTACCATTTGATTATGGTGGGCAGCACTGGAGAGGGAAGCCTGTCCTTTGGTTAAAAGGAACATTTGGGTGCCATAGATTGGAAAATTATACTTCAAGCTACTTCACATTGAAGTAGGGTTCACAAATCCTTTTTTTGATATGTGTAACTTGGCAATTTGGATATGAGTGACTGTATGGGTCAGCTTTGTGTTATTATCATGGGATATCTAGGAAGCTGACTTAAAAATGAGAGTCCAAAAAAGGTCACTTTGGCTCCAATGATTTTGGAAGCTCTTGTCTTTTATATTCATCAGCTTGAGCCTCTGGTGTGAATCCCAGAGTACAAGGGTAGTAAAGATATGGGGCTTCTTACTTTACTAGGTAGGAGGTAAAGAGAGCATTTAGAGGAGAACTGAGTTCTGTAATTGCCTTCAGAAGCAAACTAACAGTGACCCAAGGATCTCTCAGAAAGCCTTATCTTCTAAAGGTCCCTTCTCCTCTGGGTTATATCACCCTCTCCTAGGCCTCTGAGGTCCATGTACCATCCAGACTGTAGCAGTGCTGGACTGGCCCAATTGGAACGAAGATTAAATGATAGTGGTGACGGAACCCCGCACACTTCTCTACATGTCAGAGGTGAACCCTGAGTGATTGATTCTCTTATTGAAAACCCCCCAACAACAAGACAACAAAGCCAAGTTTGTTGTCAGTAAAATGGAATACAACCACCATTTTAATTATATATTTAAGATGGAAGGACAAAGGTAAGGCTGTTATATGATTTGGAGGGGCCTGTTTTAAGGCACATGATTGTATAATAAGATCTGCTTGGGAAGGGGTTGAAGTTATGATTTACAATTTAGGATACAAAGACTCTGAAAGCAAAGTTTTTGATACAATCCTTTAAAATGCACAATGTACAACCCCAACTGAGTAATCTATTATTTTAAGAAGTCTCTCTTGTGAGACTATGCCGGGGCCTAGCAAACACAGAAGTGGATGATCACAATCAGCTATTGGATGGGTCACACGGCCCCCAATGGAGGAGCTAGAGAAATTACCCAAGGAGCTAAAGGGAACTGCAACCCTATAGGTGGAACAACAATATGAACTAACCAGTACCCGGGAGCTCTTGTCTTTAGCTGCATATGTATCAAAAGATGGCCTAGTCGGCCATCACTGCAAAGAGAGGCCCATTGGACTTGCAAACTTTATATGCCCCAGTACAGGGGAACGCCAGGGCCAAAAAGGGGCAGTGGGTGGGTAGGGGATTGGGGGGGGGGGTGGGTATGGGGGACCTTTGGGATAGCATTTAAAATGTAAATGAGGAAAATACCTAATAATAATAATAATAATAATAAAGAAGTTTGTTTACCCTGATGAAGGCAAGTGGGTGACTCTATTATGGAAATAAATACATTTTTGAATATTTTTTTTTAATTTTTGAGATTATAATTATATGATTTCTCCCCCTGAGATCAGTAACTTTCTCCAAATTCCTAAAACAGATAATTTATTGCTTGTTTACCTTCTTGGCCAACACTTTTCTGGAATCATAAAGTCGTGGCTATAGTTCATTTCAGCTGTCAACTAGGCACAGCCCAGAGTCATTTAAGAAGAGGAAGCTCAGCTGAGGAATCACCTATATTAGAAATGCCTGTGGCCAAGTGTATGGGGCATTTTCTTAATCACTGATTTATGTAGAAGGACTCCAACCAATGTAGAGATTGCCATGGTTAGACAGATCAACTGGGGTATTATTGAAAGGTAACTGAGAAAGCCAGAGGGAGCCAGTAAGCAGCATTCCCATGTCCCCTGCTTTAGACCCTTTCTCCATGTTTCTTGCTTGAGCTCCTGCCAGGACTTTTGCTGATGATGGACTGTGATATAGAAATTTAAGTCATAGAAACTCTTTCCTCATGAACTTGGTTTTGGTCAATATTTTATCACATCCACACAAAGCAAACTAGGACAGTCATATAACAGAAACACTAGCTGTACGCTGAACACCCCTTATATAAAGTGCCTGGGAACCAGACCGATTTCACACATTCAACTTTTTCATATGGAGATTTTTATTTTTATTGAGAATCTCATACATGAGTACTATGTTTCCATTATTCCTACCCTCCCTCTATACGTTCCCTTTCTTCTATGTCCCTCAACTCCATGCCTATGACCTTTTCTTTAATTATTATTACACACACACACACACACACACACACACTCTCTCTCACTCAGCTTATGAGTTCATTTATTGTTGTCTGTATGTATATGTGTTTAAGACTTTCAAGTTGGGATTGATTAACCTATCAGGGAGATCTTTCCTGCAGAAAACAGATTCTCCTTCTCTTAGCACCCATTGACTGCCAAGAATACTTCATCTAGGGGTGGAGCTTTTTGAAGCTGCCTACATGCACATTGGCAGGTCACCTGATGTCATCATTATACAGGTTTAGGTTTTGGAAACCAAATTGTTGAGATTTTATGGGTCCTGTCACATTTGAGAAGACACTACCTCAAAGCAGATGCCCTGGTCATCTGGCTCATACAGTCTTTTGGTTCCTCTTCTATGATACTCTCTGAGTCTTAGATATAGGGGTTGCCATTGTACATGTATCAATTGGGGCTAGATACCCAGTCATGTATTTTTCTGTACTTTTGACAGTTGTGGATATCTGTAATAGTCTTCATCTGTTGAAAAATGATTCTTCTTTGGTGAGGGGTGATCGCTGTACTTATCTGTTGGTATAAGGATAAGTATTAAGAATTCAGTTAGATAAGCAGGGATCATAGGGGCTCACAGAGATTGAAACAAAAATCACGAACTCTGTAGGTGTCTGAGCTAGGCCATTTTCTGTTGGTGTTCTTGTGGGATCCTTAAGAACAGGAGGGGGGTTGGGTATGGGGTGTCTCTGGCTCTTTTCCTGTGCTTGGGACTCTTTTCTTCCTAATGGGTCACCTGGTCCAACCTGATATAAGGACTTATTGTGCCTAGTCTTATTGTAATTGGTTATGCCATATTTGTCTAATATCCCTGGGAAGCCTGCTCTTTTTGTTGTTGTTTTGTATGGTACAGGATATTTGCCCTTTTGTTTTCATGTCTACAACATTTTTTTCCTGTTGTTATTTTTTTTTTTTTTCAGGGAAACAGAGAAAGACCGGAGACTGGGAGAAGGGCAGTAGAAAAACTACAGTTGGGATATAATTTATGTAGAGAACAAAAATTAAAATAAAAAATACAAAAGAAAAAAATCATCCATTTACCTGCAAATTTAATACTTTTGTTTTTCTTTATAGCTGATTAGTATCTTATTGTATATATGTACCATATTGTATATATGTACCATCTACATACATTTACCATACGTATACCAATTTTTTTTATCCATTTATCCATTCATCAGTTGAAGGATGTTTGTTTCTATTTCCTAGCTGTTGTAAATAGAGTGGCAGTGAATGTGGCTGACCAAGTTTCTCTGCAGTAAGATACCAAGTCCTTTGGGCATGTTAGAGCTACTTTCGGGCTTTTGAGAGTTTGACTCAATCATATCCATAGCAGATGCACGGGTTTGCAGTCCATAGTTTGGAGTCTCTGGATGGTACAGGATATTTGCTCTTTTGTTTTCATGTCTGCAACATTTTTTTTTCTGCCAGTTGGTTTGTTGTTGTTTGTTTGGGTTGTTTTGTTTTAACCATTCCATTTGGATGCATGAATTCTCAGCATAGTTTCAGTATGCATTTCCCTAGTCGCTAAAGATGCTGAACACTTTCGAAGCTATTCCTTTGCATTGTTATCTCTTCTATTGAGAATTCTCTGTTCAGATTTTGGACCATTTTTAGGCTGAGTTGTTGTTGTTGTTGTTGTTTTTAATATTCTTTTATTTGGAGCTCTTTGTAAATTCTGGATGTTAATCTTCTACCAAATGCATAGCTGTTAAAGATTCTTTCCCAGGCTTTCACCCTCTTTTTATTCAATTGTTTTCTTTGTTCTACAAAAGCTTTGGAGTTTCATGAGGTCCAATTTGTCAATCATTGGCCTTGATGCTAGACAAGTGAGTCCTACTGAGAAAGTCCTTCCCTGAACCTATACTGTGTAGGACTGAACATATTGTCCTCTGGCAATCTCAGTGTTTTGGGGTTCACAGAGATGTCTTAGATCTAGTTGGGGTTGATTTTGTGCAGAATGATGTATATGGGTCTAAATTTATTCTTCTACACATGAACATCCAGTTTTCTCAGCACCATTTCTTGAAGATGTTAGTGTGCATTTTTGGCATCTTTGTCAAATATCAGATGATTACATACATTTGTGTTTGGGTTTTATAGTTTGTTCCCTTGCTCTCCATGTCTGGGTTTATGCCAATACTGTGCTGTTTTTATTAGTTTAGATCTGGGATACAGCTTGAAAGTTGGTATGCTAATCACTCTGGCATTGTTTGTTTTGTGCAGGATTGCTCTGCCTTGTCAAGGGTCTTTTGTTGTTCATCATGAATTTAGGATTCTTTTTCTATTTCTGTGAAGAATTCCATGAGATACAAAAATCTTTTCAGGATTCCTCATGCATCATTCTCTTCTCTATGTAGGAAAATTTTATGACCTATATTGCTAGGACTGCAGCATTCTCGAGATGTTCATTATCTACAGGAACATTGTTAGCTGGGAAGGAATCCTAACAATATTGCCCAGTTATACTTATTGGCAGATACAGCTCTGTGGTCAACAGGTGGCACTATCAAGGAGGAAACCATCAGAACAACATTTCTTCTGTTTAGAACTCTAATTTCTAAAAAACAAAAGTCAAAATTATATGATAGAACAACCCCAGAAAGAGACAAGGGAAATGACACTGGGGCTGGGTACTGAAGACAAAGGCCTACAGATTTGGGAAGAGAGAGAAACTGAGAGGTGACATTAATTAGACCATGACAGGCCAATAAAGGTCCATTTCACAACTCTGGAGCTCTCTGGAAGATGTGAGTGAAATCTTTGGAAAACAGGAGGAAGGCTAGAGTGTGCCTTGGAGAGAGAAGAGAAGAGGTGAAAGCACACAGATCCTAGCTCATTGCCTTTTGTCTCTGTCAGGGCTCTGCCCTCAGCCACCTCAATGGGCTTGATTTTCTTTCTTAAGACTCACACTTCATAGGCATACAACCCAGAATTGTATTAGCTGTATTAAGACTACTTTCTGCATCCAAAAAGACCTGTTTGTTTTTCTGCTCTGCTTTGTATGTAGTTTAATGGTTCGAGTGTTGGAATCTTGTCCCCTAGATACCAAATGGAACCTGTAAGAGGTGAGGTCTAGCGGAGAGTCACTAGGTCCCAAAGCATCTGAATTGACTAATTCTGTCTTGGATGGCATTTCAGTTCTGGTAGGAGTACGAGAATTTTCTAGTGAAAGGTTGCAGTTGAAAGGAGGACAGCCACTCAACTCCTTGCTTTCTATACATCTGCCTATGGCCTTTCTGCTTCTCCTCTGGTTGTGAGAAAGCTACTGTTCCTTACCATATATGTTAGCACCATGCTTTCTAAGCCCTCCAGCTACTAGATTCAATAAGTCAAATCTCTTTACATTAAAGTTATCCAGCATCAGGCAACTTGTAACAACACAAAATAGATGAAGACATACTGTAGTTTGACAGGTTGTGTCTACTGTCAATAGATCATCAACATGTTAGATGTTAGATATGAAGAGATTTGAGAATTTTGTGGTTTTTGAGGTTACCAATGACATAATTGTTTTAAAAAGCATTTAATAGCACAAACAAGACACTGACTGTGTGTCTACAAGCAGCTCCCCCATGATCTCCCTTAGCAATGATGGCAGATGAGGCAGGATTACAGTGATGGTTATATGCAAGGTATCTGTGGCCAAAGAGAAAAAAATAGACTAGCATGACTATGCAGGGATAAAAATCAAAACAAAGATTACAGAATCTTTCATGTCTCCGTCTTACTACATTTCTCTGCATGTAGCAGTGACTCCCACAATACAGGTATAAAAATTTATATCTCTTTATTGGGGCAATGTATTTTCAGGGAATGATACAAACAAATACTGTGCATTAAATTTTAAATTGTGCTTTTCTTATAATGTGGCTTCTCCATTCAGCCAAAAGGTTAGATTCTCATTGGAGTTTTTTGGGGGTGGGGGCTGGGGTGTAAAGTGTTTTTTTATATTATCTGAATCCTACTTTCTCTTTCCACCAGAGCCTCTAGGCTCACTTTGTTAGTCTGGCCTTTTCCTGTAGTTTGGTCCTGACTACCTCCAGCCTCCCCAAGGAAAGAGGCTCATGCATCCTGGAAAAGTATGATTGCTTCAAAGAAAAGTTATCAGACTCCATCTACCAAAGTAGTTTTCAAATAGCAAAAGTGAACAATTAAAATTACTTTGACAAGCTAAAAATCACAGGGAATAATAGCAATTTGAGTTAAGACTAAGAAAACAGAAAAAAGGATTAAGGAGAATATTGAATATGAAACTATAATAGTCAAGTTTTTAGAACGCAGAAGGGAGAAGTAGAAAGCTATAATTGAGGAATCACTTGACTCATTGTAACAGCATACCACACAATCCCTCAATACAGAAGAGAAGCCAAATAATGGAAGGATAGAGCCACAGTCACATCTGGAAAATAAAGTCTACAATGGCACATTGTTTTTGAGAATAAAGAGGAGAAAATATTTGAGAGGATGAATATTTGAAATTAAAAATCAATAAAAATTATTAAAGACAAATGATTCAAGGAATGTCAGGCAAAAGATAGAAAAAATATCACAGTTATAATCATTGATGACATTTAAGAAAATTGAGCCTAAAAGAATATAAAGCATTAAAAGTATACAGAAAAAATAAGAGTGAGATTAACAATTGACACGTTAGGGCCAACAACAGATGTAAGAAAACAAACATGTAACTCCAGGAAGCCTATATAGACACACAACTGTAACTATGATTTCTTATATAGAATGAGTTCATTAAGTTGTAGAGGCTAGAAAACCCAAAATCTTTATGACAGGCCAGCAAGCTAGAGGAAAAGGACAAGATGATGTCCATATGGAGTCTGGACTCAGTCTACTGGAACACATTTTCTCAGTCAGGGGTGGATAATCTTTTTGCTCTGGGCCTTGAGCTGATTGGATGTGGCCAGCTCAAGTTATGACAGGCAGTCTGCTTTACTCAAAGTTAATGCTATGAGCATCTGTTTTACCAAATTAGTGTAACTATCATCAAGAATACTCTCTTAGAGATTATAGTGGCATTTAACCAGATATTTGGGTGGCTCGGGACACAAAAATGACCCATTATATATGTCTAGGACATAAAACAGACAAAGAAAAATTACAGAGTAAATATAACGCCATGTGAGAAAAGTTTGGCACATTTGATATAAACTTAATAAATATTGAGAAGCTGACTGTCTGTATCTAGTGCCAAAGTTGCCTTGAGAGTTTCAGTGTAAAGATAAAAGAATTAAGACATTGGAGATGCATGAATTTCGAGTGGAATACATGAAGATGATGCATAGAAGATACAACTGTGTGCATAGAAGGCTCAGAACAATTAGGAGGAAGACTACCAAGGCACAAGTGTGGTGGGGAACTAGAACAGCAGCTGCTGACACATGTGCAAGAAATCAGATGATCTTTCATGGCCAAACTGTATCGCAACATGAATGTCTCTATAGAAAAGTGTTCTGAGCTTTATTTAGTTACATTGATGAAGTCATACATAATTGGAAGCACATACTATGTTCATTGCTGAAAGGCAGTATTATATTGACTTGAAACCTCAGACTTGTCTAAATGTTCAATACTCTTCAATCAAAATCTCTGTGGGTTATTTAGTGGGACATTTTAACTGTATATTTGACTAAAGGCCACAGCTGGATGAAGTGAAGCATGATGATAAACTTGTCCTTCTCTGTACTATGATTTATAAGAAAATATAAGAAAATAGTGCTTCCTGAGACACAGGACCTGTAGTGGCTCAGTCCTGAAATCTGAGCACCTGTGAGGCTGAGGAAGGGGATTGCCAAGATACGAAGTCCAGCCAGGAACACAAATGATGAGAGATGGACAGACTGACAAATGTCACTTTATAAGAGGTTTAGGAACAAACCTACACATGGAGTTTTGATACAAGACAGGGGGCGCATAAAAATAGCTCAAAAGTGTGTCATTAAAATACTTATTTTAAGGATATCAAGGACTTCTTACAGCAGGATAACCAAAATAACTCATATGGCTTAGATACACAAAAATGGGAAAATTATAAATGTTGAAACTGATTCTAGAAAATATGAAAGAATGTTTAAGAACAAAGCTATGTATAAGATATATATATATATATATATATATATATATATATATATATATATATCATTGAAAGTGTTACTGGGCCAGTGAGATAACTCAATAAGTATGTGTTTGTGAGATTAGATCTTATGATCTGAGTCCAATTCCTGGGATTTACCTAGTGAAAAGAAGAAATTGATCCCCACAAATTATTCCCTGACTTACACATATGTGCCATGCCTGATGAAAATGTAATATAAATTTTTAAGAAGTAATCACCATGAAAATATTTTAAGTTTAACCCACTAATTCAAATCCTCAGGTCTCTATGTCTGCAGATTTAAGTAAATGTGCACTAAAGGGATGTTTAATGTTCCAGGGGTCACCTTGTTCAGAACAGGGAGGCCTGGTACAACATCAAGGCATATAGATGTGAAAAAAAGTGGCAGCATGCTTAATTTTTAATATGGAGGCAGCATGGGCCTTCTCCGCTAGTGATAGTAAATGAGGTAGGATAGTGATGTCACATGATTAATTACATATGGATTATTGTAAAAGTCTTTTGTTCTGGATGTTGAGTTCATGTGTAACTGTTGTATTGTTATAAATGAGCATGGCTTAGTCATTCAGTCCAAAACACTTAATCTCCCTCATTCCTTTTCAGTCAATCCTGCTGCAACTGTTGCACATTGTTGGGCATAGAAGGCAGTGGTAGTTTTTTTTTTCCCTTTGTAACATATTTCCTCCTTCTCCCAGTTAAGAGCTTAAGCTAAAAGTAGTCATTATTTCTTTCAGTTCCTGGGGTCAGGAATTTAGGCAGGCTGCAGTAAAGCTGGCCTGTGGTTGTTCCTTCCGGGGTGCTTTGTAGACTTAGCTGGAAAAGAGCTGACACTGTAGGGTAGGTTGTGCCTTCCACCACATAAGGAAAGAAGTCAAAGTTGGGTAAATAAAGGGCTCATTTAGATCTGCAACACCATAACTGTGAATGAATGGGTCCTAGCATTCAGTGGTTCCCATTTCCCTTTCAGTAGCTGAGCTAAGGGTCTCAACTCTATAATAGTTTGTGTGAGTACTGAGGTGGAAAAAGCCAAGTGTAAAACTAACAATTTTGGTTATATATCTGAACTCCACCAAGACTAAATAGTAGGTAACCCTTCTTGAGAAGCCTATATTCCTCTTATGTGCATACTATTGTTCTTTATCTCAAGCTCTACCCCACCTCTCATATACCAACACTAAAACTTTTTCTTAATATACTAACATTTGCTTCATTAAGAATGTAATGAGAAGCAAACATGAGTCTCTTTCTACTTCTTATGATTCCCCAAATGATGTCCTAGTCTTCCTTTGGTGCTGTTTGACTGGCTTTCCTTTTTTGGTGGAACTCCATCTGCAGGTTCTTCTCTGCTAAGGTTCAACGGCATGAAGTCAGTCTGGATAGCCAGACTTCCTCGGGCACCTTTCCTTTTCTCTTGCTATTACTAAGGGCTATTACGATATTTCTATCTCCATCTCCACATCTAATTTCTCTCTCTCTCTCCCTCTCTCTCTCTCTCTCTCTCTTTCTCTCTCTCTCTCTCTCCCTCTCCCTCTCTCTTCTCTCTCTCTTTCTCTCTCTCTCTCTCTCTCTCTCTCTCTCTCTCTCTCTCTCTCTCTTCATGTGTATGTGTGAATGTGTGAGAGTGTGTGTGTGTGAGTGAATTGTGAAGCAGTGACCTGTTGCTGTAAATTATACTTGCCTTCAGAAAACCGAGCAGGATCTCAAGATGAAAGCCAGAGCCTGCAGCACCCTTGGATCTAGTTTTTTGAGCTCATGCAGCTCTTTTCTCCTTATTCCCCTACCTGGATCAAAGATCTTATTTTCAACATCAATTAGCAGTCACTGTGATTCCTTTTCCTGTTTTCCTTGAAGGCTCAAGGGACACTGATAAAAATAGAACTCCTTGTGGCTGCCAGGACACACCAATATTACCCTGCTATGAGATCTCCCTGTGTTCCTTGGCTTGAAATAATACTATGTTGGAAGTTATTGAATTTCAACTTGAAGGCTAAATTTTAGTTACTCTGTCGACCTAGACCACAAGCCCTGATATACATTTCATTGCCTGTCTAGACTCATCCTTTTCAACTTGCTGATTAGAAGCAAAACTTCCTTAGGCTCCCACACCCTTAATCCCATGATCATTACCAGGATAATGATAAATGATAATGTTTCAATGTTAATGAGGGAGTAAATAGCATGTTAATGACATTTGCAGATGTATCTAAATTAGGAGTTGTTGTTAATAGCAAAGAGGCCAGAAAGACAATCACAAAAGTTTTAAAGAAGAAACACAAAAAATGTAATGAAAGCAGCTAACAAAATGACACATGTAGTATGTATCATTATTATGAACAATCCCCAGTTAAAAGTGTCAACTCCTGTTCTGGATACCTGAAGATAGAAAAGAACAAAGGGTATCTAAGAGAGGCTATGACACACACACAAGATATTCCAGATCAAATGTGTTGGCATCCTCCAAGGTTTGTGTTAAGTTGAAAGCTTGCTGGAAGAGTACACCATTTGGCTGTCCAGTGCCAAAAACGCAACCCTGAAAATATGCATACAGGTATCACAATATGGACAAAAAGATTATATTTAGGAATCTATATGAATATACATATATGTATGGGATAACAATTAGTTTTAAAAAGAAGGTCACAAATTTGGAGGAGAGTGGAGAGGAATATGTAGGAGGGTATATATAACCAGTCTTTTGCTACTTTGTGGGTTCTTTTTCCCATTCTTTATCTGCTCCAGTTTCTTTCCCTACCATTAGATAGGAGAGAAAGAAGGATGGGAGGGCACAAGAGAGAGATCCCTGGATCTAATTTCTTTCCTTTTATTTCTTCCTTGATCATGACTACTAAAAAAATTGAAAACAATATCCCTGAGTGACCACTAACTACCCAACTCACCTCTCAGTGCCCTACCATTTATATATCCTCTGAGAAAAACCCTAGAACTCCATGTCACATAACCGCAGATATTATCTGCAGTTGGTAAAACTATGCCTTTGCTAGAGCATGAGGCAAATCATAGTCAGCTGTTGCAGTTACTCCAAAGCATCCCTGTGCCTCTACACCTGGGATTAAAAGGAAAACACATTCATATATTTCTATGTTTTAAAAAGAACTCACAGCCAACCTTCAAACTGAGCCTGGAGACCCCAATGGAAGAGTTAGGGGAAGGACTGAAGGAGCTGAAGGGGATTATAACTCCATAGGAAGAACAAAAATATCAACTAACCAGACCTCCCCCATCCCACCTTTCCACCAGAGAGCTCTCAGGGATTAAACCACCAACCAAAAGAGTACACATGGATGGATCCATGGCTCCGGCTGCATATGTAGCAGAGGATGGCCTTACCTGGCATCAACGGAAGGGTAGGACCTTGGTCCTGTGGCGGCTGGTTGCCCTAGCATAGGGGAATATAGAGGCAGGAGAGGATGGGTGGGTGGGGTGTGGGCCTGCGTTCCAGGGGTTTTCCATGGAGATCTCTGGCCAGGCCTGGTGCAAGGGTTCTGGCGAAGGGAAGCCAATGGGAGCAGGGAGGGAAGTTGCTTCCCTGCTTCTGCTACAATGGTTGGCTCCACCTCCATCTCCACCATGCCATAATTCCGCGAGGCCCTGCACTGGTCAGGCTGGGCCAAGGAGAAGCCACTAGCCAGTGAATAGTGCAGCGGGGCCTCAGGCGGCACTTTGGGAGAGCCAATCTCTCACCAAGTGTTATAGCTCTTAGGACAAAGGCTCGGAAGATGCAGTAAGTAGTACTTGCACACCTTTATTCCCTGGAACGGACTTATATACAGTTTTGGGGATGATTCAGGGTTTGACAGCAGGTACTTCTCATTGGCTTGGACTGAGAGTTTGGGGGAACCTTATTTGCATGTGGGAGGGCTTGGTGCAGCTACTAGGTGATTGATGCCACATACATCTCTGCAGGGGGGCTGTGGGAGGCTGTAGCTACTTGACAGGAGCCAGGTGCCCAGGAGGCATGGCCAAACTCCTGCAGTCCTGGTCCCATGCAAGTGGAATCACCGCCTGCTGGGCTCCAGGTATCTGTGCACAGCCCACCACTCCATAGTGGGAGAGCATCCTCTTACAGGCAAAGGGAAGGGTGGGTGAGATGAGGGTTTGCAGAGAGTAGACCGGAAAGGGGGACAACATTTGAACGTAAATAAATTAAAAAGCCAATCAATGATATTATCAACAATGATAATAATACTAAGGAAACCAAATTCCAAAATTGTCGATGCAGGGGAGTTTAGAAGGAGTAAATTTAATTAACTTATAACAAAAAGAAGACAACAAAACAAAAAACCCAGAAAACAAAACAAAACAAAACAAAACTTTAAGTTAATGTGGGGAAGAGCTAGCTGCCCATTATGACAATGTTAAAGTGATGAGATGTTCATGAGTCAGGGCCTAATGAAAGAGCATGTGTACTCCACTCATAAGAGACTAAGGCAGAGCTCGTGGGCCTTGATTTGTTCTAGTGAGGATGGGCTTTCATAAGTAAGCCTGACCCCTCCCTGTGAATGATGATTCACATTGGCTTGGCTTCTGTCATGCCATCCTATCTGCCAAGAGGGTCTCTCCCGAACTGAGCAATGTTCTCAGATCTTCAGAACGGAACTAAAGAAACCGCTTTGCTTTATAAAGCATAAACCTCAAATATTTTGTTAAAGCAACACAAATTAAGCTAAGACACGGGATGTATTGCACACTATTTACAAATAATGACTATGCAATGGACTTGCAAATTCAATAAAGTTAATTGATTCTGGAAAAATAGTTCGATTCTTGGAAAGATCTTACAGCCAGTACCAATCTATCAGGGAGGAACATAGTGCTGACATAGACAGAGATTGACACGTTCATTTACCCAAAGATGAAATGCAAACAAGAATGTGTGTCGAACTTTGGTAAGCATGAAAAACTTCTTTGTTGAATCACCCAATGGTTTTTGAACACTAGATTCACATTTACCTAATTTCTGTGTTGTTCATGGTGTAGTATTTACATTTAATCTCTATTGCTGACATTTTCTCTCTGTCTTCCTTAATTGTATCAATGAGCATTAAGGTTGGTTTGCAGTATTTTCTGACTTTTGTGGTTAAGTGCCCTGACCACGGTCCTTTCAGGCTATCAGTTTGATTTTGCATAATAGGACTCACAAGGGATACGGATTCATCTTGTTATAGAAAATTTCACCACCTGGAGAAATCGTATGTGACTTGAAAAGCACAGGGCACATGAAGTGTGGTAAGATAATTAGGAAGTAGTGATGGCTGTTGAGGATTCACTGACTTTTAAAATGCAATTAGTCTAATTCAAAGTTTACACACTTTGATTTTTAACAACATCAGTGTTTAATCTTTAGTTTATCTAATTCCTGAAATTTTAAATTCTCTCTGATAAGTCTGACTGTGCAACGCTAGTAAATTGATCTCAGGAACTTTCCTGAGAGCAAGGCCTGTGCCAGTATATACTGGGCACTGCACATGTTCAAAAGCAAATATATCTACTCTCTCCCAAATCTTCCTTCTGCCGCACATGCTAGAAACAGAGAAACCATTTAACATTCCACCTTCCTTGATTTTAAAACTCACCCATCGACTTCCAATTTCTATTTATGCCACTTCTGAAATAACTCTTGGGTTTTGTCCTCTGTGTTCAATTCCGAAGCTCTTATGAAGTCAAGTCTAGGTCATGGCTACATTGGACCTGCCTTCATGAATCTCTTAGGACATCCAATGGTTGCTCTTGCATTTAATCTACAGTTCACCACAACAATTAAGTAAAATTCATGTGCCCCACTAAATCCAAAGTGGGAAGCTTTGCCTTGGTCGCCTTCTCTGGATTCCAGTCTCTCACTGCACACAGAGATGACATTCTTCCCAGGCAGTACCCCCTCTTCTGTCTGCTGAGATCTTCTTCCTACAGTTTTTCTACAGAGGATATTGTATTTGGGTCTTGAGTAACAACTCAAGTTTTGTCTCGTTTACTGAAGAAAATTGACCTACTTCTACCTCTAGATCCATATCAGTGCTTGTATATGTTTTGTTCACATTAAGTATCACCTATTAGTATCCTTCCTAATGTTTAGCCTGTAAAGACATGGAGTTTGGATTACTGATCTCAATGACTTGCTACCTTTGTGATCCAAGGCAAACTACAGGAACTCTGTATAGTTCTGTTTCCTCATCTATAAAGTTGACAGAGTAAACTACAGTATTTTAGAGTTGCTGGGAAGACTAAGATAGATATTGTTACTCACATACTAGTTCCATTTCAGATATGGAATTCTAAGAGCTAATCTAGTGATGACTAGAGTTGATTGAGGGGTCTTAGGGGATGACTATGATATACCACTGTCATGTGTCTGGGATGCTTTTTCCAGAGATTGTTCTCTAGGGCTATGACCTCATGAAAGTGTTAATTCCTTAATGGATTCATAAACTTATTACATTAATGAGAAATGTAATGTCAGAGAGCAGGAGCTACTGTTTAGATGCAAGAAGTGGGTCACGGAGGCATGTCCTTGGGGAAATGCCCTGGTGTGTGTCCATATAATAGATCTGACAACTAGGCCTCTACTGTAGGCAACATCTGAAGGAAATTCAAAAAAATCATCAGATCTTACTACAAAAGCCTCTATTCAACAAAACTTAAAAAATCTGGATGAAATGGACAATTCTTCTAGACAGATATCAAATACCAAAGTTAAATCAGGATCAGATAAACCATCTAAACAGCCCCATAACCCCTAAAGAAATAGAAGCAGTCATTAACAGTCTCCCAACCCAAAAAAGCCCAGGACCAGATGGGTTTGGTGAAGAATTCTATCAGACCTTTAAAGAAGACATAATACCAATACTCTTCCAACTATTTCACAAACTAGAAACAGAAGGTATACTACCCAATTCATTCTATGAAGCCATAATTATGCTTATACCTAAATCATACAAAGACCAAATGAAGAAAGAGAACTTCACACCAATGTCCCTTATTAACATTGATGCAAAAATACTCAATAAAATTCTTGCCAACCTTGTCCAAGAACACATCAAAATGATAATTCACCACGATCAAGTAGGCTTCATCCCAGGGATGCAAGGATGGTTCAATATACAGAAATCCATAAATGTAATCCACTATATAAACAAACTCAAATTTAAAAAGACCACAAGATCATTTCATTAGATGCTGAAAAAGCATTTGAAGACCTCTTCATTAAACACAAAACAAAGTGAGCAAAGCTGTGTCCGAGTTTTATGGTCTAAATTGCATCCACATAAAATGTGTGTGTCTTAGCAATAAAGCATATATAATGATTTATTATTGCTCTACTCATAGATCAGGGCATCATTCAATATTCATCAGAGAACCTTGTTCTTGTATTAGATGTTGATTAACCCTGAACCCCACAATGGACAACATTGCAGAGAATGGTATAGACTTTGTCATTAGATTTCTCAGCCCTGAAGGGGATGTCTTTATCACGTGTCTCACCTCAATTCTTATGGCTATATTCAGAAGAGGGGGTGCAAAAATTATAAGGAGCAGGCCAGAAGTGGCAAAAATTTTTAAGTAAATAGCATTTTCTAGACACAACAGAGCTGATGCACTTATGAACTCAGAGATCGAGAGAGCTTGCCTAATCTCAAGCCAGTCACAAAAATCCCTACAAGTAGGAGAGAAAGTAGGTATAAATATATATCAGTAGCCAATAAACTATTTGCAAATATTAATTTCTATGGGAAAATCAATTTTCTTCAGTAGAATGACACTAAGAATATCAACCACACTCTGGGATGGGCCCCATGCCCACCCCAAGTACAGTTGTCCAACCCATAGAAAGCACCATGTTTCTTTTAGTGTATTTTTCCTTTTGTTTTTGTTTTTATTTTAAGAGAGAGAAAGAACATAAAGTTGGAGAGGATGGGGGTGAGGTTCTGGAAGGAATGGGGGGAGGGCAGGAAATAATAAGATAAAATATATTGTATAAAATTTCCCAAAGAATACATTTTTTAAAACGGAAAAAAGTAAAGTAAAATTTCCTTATTCATGTCCTAATTCTAGCATTTGGCTATAAAGTATTAGGAGATATGACCTATAAAGAAGCAAGGTAAAATGGTTATATGCACACAGACTGAAGGGTAACAGCGCGTGTGGGTAACAGGCAGGAAGTCACATGTAAGCCAAGGACAGGGACTCAGAAGGGCTCATATGGCTGATATCTTTATCTTGGACTTTTCTAGAAGTATAAAAGAGTATATTACTATCACTTAAATGCCAATGTACAATATTTGTCATGGAAACCAAAGGAAAAAAAATATAACAATGCAGGCTAATGAGTTGCATGAACCCCAAGTCTGTGCAAAGGAGTCTTTAGGAGAGCCCCTGAGAGGCTGGGATTTGGGGATGATGTTGTAAAGCAAAGTCAACTGGTAGCCCACAGAATCTTTAATCTCTGGTAAATTCCTGTTCATTTCCACCTTCTCACACCATCCCCCTTTTCTGCCCATTTTGGAGGTCTGTCAAAGCTTTTTTTAATGCCCCAGCCACACCTCCCTGTGTGTAATCTGTTCTGTCTCTCTCACTTCCTGATACTGACCTCACAGAATTCTCTGGCTTAATTCATCCGTTTCCTTCTTGTGGGGAGCTAGGTTGATGGCACAGAAGGTCATACTGACAGATGGACTGGACAACTGAGCAAGGACAGCTTATGAGGGCTTTTCATTCCTGCCAAGAAATTTGAAACATAAAAGAATGCTAAAGAGTGCGTTGCAAATGATTATTGTGAAAGTTCGGCATGCATGCTTTCTCTCTTCTCTCTTTCTCTCTGCTTTGCATAGTTAATAAATTATAGGAAATACTAGAAGGAATGAGACCATGTTTTATTATGACAATGGAGGAGTGTTTTCTTATCTTTGAATGGCCAACAGATGGGTAGTATATTAGTTTTATGGTGTGCTATGTGCCAAAAAATTTATATTTAGTGACTTCAAAAAACACCAATCTATTATCTGATGGCCAAAAGTCTCATATAGGTGTCATTGTGATAAAATTAAAGCATAGACAGCCCTGTGTTCTTTTTATGGAGGATCACTTTTATTCACTGCAAGAATTCTTCTTGCTATGGCTTTAAGATAGGGGCTTTCAATTTCCTTCTTGCCATCACTTCAAAATTGCCAGAAGCTCCTAGAGGCCTCACTCTTGTCCTTGCACCCTGGTTTGTATATCTCAGGGAGGCAAATGAGCATCCATTCCACAGCACGTTGCCACTTGGACTCAGCCTGGGGAATTTGTACCATTTTAAGAATTGGCATGATTACACTGACATTACTTGGATGATCAAAGATCGCTATCACAGGATCCTACCCTTGACCACATCTGCAAAGCATTTTTTTTTTTTTTTGCCAAAATGTAATTGAATATATCCATGGATAATAGTCATTTAAAAAAATCAGTATTTTTGTAATTTGTTTTTATTACTCATATGATGAGGTAGAGAAGTGTTGCTCCACTCCCTTTGGCTTGCAGGCCCCAAATTTACATCCCCCTCTTTATATCCACTTGTCCAATTGCCTTGCTGAGAGGATCCTCCATATTGTGCACCGAGTTTTCCTCTTTATATTCTGGTAACGTCTAGGAACTGATGTCAGCCCTGAGGCCCTATTCTCTGTCTGTGGTTCCTGAAGAAAACTCTCCAAGGTCAGAAGGTCAGAGCCAGGGAAGGGTGGAAGGTACAGAGAGTCCTGCCATGAATGGTAACAGAGGGAAGTGCTTTTAAATGCTGCAGTCTGTTCACATCTTTATGCTGATGAGATAAAGAAGAGACAGGGACTGGGAATTCTTGATCCCCAGATGTTAGCTAGGTTTCTTGGGGAGTTGACGGGAATCATTTTCTTCCTAAAGTCTGTAGCTTTAGATGAAGTTGTAAGCCTACAGGGCCATATCTACTTATGCTTATGTGAAACAACTGTTAACCAAGAACAGTCATTGAGTTCCTTTTGTTAACACTGTCATTGAAGACCAATACACATGGTCACAGCTAAGAATAACCCTTTGCATGATGACTGCATGCAGGAAAGAATCACTGTGTATAGGCAAAGTGGTGTGTGAGAGGTTTTCTCCCAGTGTGTTTCTCCCTGCTTTCAAGTTCAAGAGAACATCAACCTTTGAAAACTCTACACAGACCTCAAGGGTGAGAGCTCCCACTGTCAGGCACAGAGGCTTCTGTAGTTTGGCTGTTGACCATGATCAGCACACAGATGCTATGATTTGCTCAGCCCAGGGCCCAGTCCCTCGGTAAGGAACAATGTGCTTTGTGCATGTAGGTTAGAGGGAGATAACTGTTGGAAGGAAAACATGAACGAATTTGAATGACTATGGCTTAGTTCTTTTAAAGCTGCCACCCTTCTAAGCTAACGCCTTCATTTAGGAAGGAAGAGAGAAGGAGTGAGCCTCTTCTCCCTGCCTGCTTTAGGCTGGGGAGGAATACCTTCCAGCACTCAGTCCCTCTGCTCAGAGGCTCCTCTCTGTCCTCAGTGGCATGTCCTTGGACTGGATGAAAAGAACTTTATTAGCTTCCCTTTCACACCCGACAGGCACAATCGCTCTTGTAGGTTTTAATTAAAATGTTTAATTAAGCACAGTTCTAGCAGAAAGAGTTAGCTCTCCTTGCTGGACAAGTCCCCAGGCTTGGAGTCAAGGAGAGAAAAGACAGAAAGGAAGTCTGCACACCCAGCTTTTGGTCCTGCTTCAGCTAAGGAAGACACCACTATGAACAGGCAAATATACTTAGTTTTCTTTCCACTGCAAATGACATTGATGAAATTAGGGAGAAAGACTTTGAGCTCCAATGTTCTCCTATGGCTACTCTACCAAACCCTTCTATACCCCTGCTCTTGGATGCCTAGGGTTTCTACAGATCTCCAGAGAGGCCTACAATATTTTGTTAGTTGGTGCAACTCTCTAGACTCTCAAACTCTCTCCAGTTATTACTGCCTTCCCCAGAACACAACCATGTTCAGAATTTGACCATCATAAATATTTGCTTGGGGTCCCCCACTCTCAACTGGCAGCCCCTATGGCTCACTGTGTCACATAACCTATGTGATAGTTACTGTAAGTCATAGTCTACCTTAGTAAAAGCCATGGCCTTCAAGAATGGCCTGCAGATTATTAAAGACAAAGGAAGAAAAATCATATATTTGATCAAGAGTAGTCCATGGTGTTCCTCAAATAAAATTGAATTTACAACTTTAGAACATTTTATCAGTCATGTAACACATTTTCCAGTCCCAGGCAAAACTTCCCAGCCATTCCTTTCTTTCAACATTCTGTTTAGCACTTTCTCTTTTAAAACTGAGGCTGAAGTATCTAGGAAACACAAACAATAAACTAGTATGGATGGCTGTACTGGGATGTGGAGAGAGAGTGTAGATTCATTGGCTTTTGTTCTTGTCTTATTCTCCTGGCTTGTGGTAAGCAGAAACCTTGTCATTTGTAGAAAATGCACACCAAGAAGGCTCAGACTATAGGTTCCATTGCAAAAGAAAATAAGGTGACCTTGTTGAAGACAAGGTATTTCTTTTTAGACATCTTGAGCTCTGTGGCTAACTATATCACACAGAGCAATGTTGCCTCTGACCTAGTATGGTTTCTGAATGCCTTGGCCAACAAAGAATGGTAGCATAAGTTTGGAAGAAGAAAATAAGATTTGAGTATTTCTATCCCTGTCTCTACTTCTTAGGTAACTGTGGGACAGTGGCATTCTTCAGCAAAAGACCATGTTTCTCCTGCTGACTTGGTGTTCCTAAGAGTTCATTCTAGGTCATGGTTCCAGGAACAGTTCGTCCTTTGTGTCTGTGAATGGTAACAGTACTCAGGACCTCAGTTCTAGGAATGCATCCATCAGTCCTATGTATCCTTCATAACCACCCCTGGAGGCTATGGTCTTCATTGCTTCTTTACACAAGCCAACTGAACTGTGCTATGTATTTCCACCCAGAGTCAGAGTGTCTTTTACTAAATGGGAAGATAAGTCTAGAGGGGTTACAGGTATGCAGCTGCTTTGATGACATTCAAAATGAGAGGTGTTCATGTTCACTGATCCTTTTTGTGTGAGGGAAGAAACCTTGTCCTTTCCTTTCGTCTTACACTGATGGATGTACTTGGAGATAACATGAAAAGGCTACAGTTGAGGGGAGATGCACCTTCCTATTATTTCCTGCCACAGAAACATGGTAAAACTAAGGGTTTGAAAAACTTTGAGCTTTATTCTCAGCTCTACTCATGGAACATGTCATTTGTTCATTGATAAATTGATGGGCAGAAATAATATCTGCCCAGAACCTCTTAGGTTTGTGATAATAATACAAAACAATGTATGTGAGGACAATAAGTGACTGTTAACAGAAACAACCAAAACCACTACTAAGATTAAGGGGTAATAATACAGAAACTATATGATATAAGGAGTGAAGCTTATACAAACAGCAAGGCCCAGTCTGGCCTGGTTAGCTACACACCATCTTCATGGTTCCTTTCCTATAACTTCTGGCTGCCCCTGGCCTCTTTTGGCCTAGCTCCTTTCTCTTAGAGGATTCCTTTGAGAACTGCACTGGTCCCTAATGATGCTTTCCAAGGCAAACTGAGAAAATAATTTCCAGGGATTGGCTCATCAGCCACCACTTTAAAATAATAGTGGGGTCAAAGAGTACTTGTGAGCCTTGCTTTGAAAGTTCAGATGTGGACTAAAGATTATTCATCCTTTTTAAAAGTTAAATCACATTAAGTCCTCCTTACCCCTGTCCCTGAGCTCTCTAGTGTGACAGGGACAGGTGGGAAGAACTTCCCACCATCTACAACTATTGTGCATGCCCTCCTTAGTTCTTGACATTTGAGGACCCTGCATCTTTCATGCAAGCTTGGGAGTTTACTATGTATGCCTCAGTTTCAGCATTCTTACTTAGCCTTCATCCACTACAATTTTGATATACATTTAATTCCTCCGGGTAGTATTTGGAATTTCACCCACCTGTAGGTCTAGCCAAGGGAGATTCAAGTGTAAGAAAACTGGAGGGAAGAATGAAAACTTCTGACTAACTGCAGGGAACCATGACTGGATTTGAAAGCACACTGTTAGTGTAGGTCAAGGGATGAGTGGTCCTGTTATTTCTAAAGTTAAGTTGGAGCTTCTTCTGAATTACTGCTGTACTTCACAAAGCCTTTCCTGGCAGCAGGCAGAGGCGAATCAGAATACACAACAAATCGTGAAGGGATGTTTTTGCTTTAGTGCTTTATTTAAAATATATTTCTTCTTTAGAGCCCATTTGGAGACTTGCTACTGCTTTGCTTTGTTTCCCCAGCAACATCAAAAGAGCCAATGGAAATGAGAAATTTCCCCTTAACATATCTATGCTTTCACTCAAGGGGAGAGGGAAAAGCACCCAGCTCCCCCCCCCTCCCCCAACTTCTAAACCACTTCCCAAAATAGAGCCAGACAGCAAGACAAGCCAACTCATGCCTCACAACCTTCCAACCCTTCTCAAGGGAGCAATTACAACCTAGAGAAAAAGATCCTGAATGCATGGCCCCTTAAAGCAGCTGAACATGTGTGTGGGTATCTCCTGCCCTGCCTCTCTTCCGTAATACTCACAAGAAAAGCAATTTACCAGGGGACTCAGGAGTGTGGAGGTATCAGATGAGTTCAGGGTAAGTGTCTAACCACACAGATTTCAAATAGAAACCTTAAGGCCATTCAACCCATGCCTGCTTGTTCATATGCTATCCTAGTGTAATACTAGCTCTCATAGGCTGTGAGTAAGCCTTGTTCATCCCAGGCAGTTCCAGGATCCTGAGCATCAAATTAAAACATCATGGCTTTAATTTTCATCCTGAAGGCTTGGCATGATCTGTCTTCTCAGTTGGCCTTATTCTTTATTACTTCTTCACCGTCAGCACATCTTTCCTTGGCCTATCTCTGCCCATCTTCTGTTTACAGATAAATGATGAAGGCCTACCCACATGTTCTCAGAGTACAGGACATTTCTCATGATTATGGGACTCACATAGTGTGATGTTTTCTGTCTCTCTGACTAGACTGTCAAGCCCTGTAGGCAAGAAACATTTTTTTGGAAGATTAACTCATTCTATTTTATGTGAGTATTTTGCCTGCATGTATGTATATTCAGTACATATGTGCATGGTACCCAGTTGCATCTCTTAGAAATGGAGTTACAAATGGTTTTGAACCATCATGTTGGAATTGAACCCAGGTCCTCTGAAAAAGCAACAAGTATTCTTAACCATTGAGCCATCTCTCCAGCCCCAAGACTTTATTTAGTGCCTATGGGGGCATACAGCTCTTATCTTTGATCTAGATGCTTAACTGATGACTAAGCCTTTAACTTAAACTATCATCCTTGTTTTGAGTGGAATTGAGTCTCTTACTATTGATATGATTCAGAGTAACTATCTGATATCTGAACTGTGATTTGTGGCCAGTAATTCAGATGGCAGAAAAATTCAGGCCAGCAAGATAACCCAGGTGGTTAAAACATTTGTTGCCAAGACTGATAACCTGAATTCAATCAACAGAATCCACATGGTGGAAGAAAGGAATTTATCCCCTTTGCCTTACATACTAGTAACATGGTGTATACACACACACACACACACACACACACACACACACACACACACACGCATGTGCACATGCTCACACACAAAATTAAAAATAAATAAATGAAAACCAATAGATTAGCAGATCTCAACTTGTGGGTCACAACCTCTTTAAGGGTTGCATAACAGATATCTTGCATATCAGATATTTACATTAAGGTTTGTAACAGTTGTAAACTTACAGTTATGAAATAGCAATGAAACAATTTTGTGGTTGGGGGTCATTGCAACATGAGGAGCTTTATTAAAGGGTTGCAATATTTGGAAGGTCAAGAGCCACTGGCAAAGATAATATATGTAAGAAAATGACTTCAAATATGGAGCTTAAAAGCAGATCTCAGCAGCAGGAATCATAATTGTGCTTAGATTAGATTAATTGTGCTTGTATTAGAGAAATTTCGTTGCTTGAATCTCCCATCCGGAGACAAGGTGTTTTTAGTTTCTAATCATGGATCAAATATTCTCGATGGTAATATCAGCATTCCTATCCCTCACTCCAAAGATTTTTCTCCACCACCTCCTAATCACATTCTTGCTTTGTCTGTTGAGTTTTCTGAACTCACCACTTAGGCCTGAAAGATCCCTGGCATGAGCCTGCAGAGCCCTGTTTTATGACCAAAGAGCCCTGGCTCCAGAACTGAGCTCTCTGTTGCTGCAAATGTGTCTACACCCCAGTTTCACCATCTGTGAAGCCGAGCTTGTGCTGCTTGCTGTTCTAGAGGGTCATTGCCTCCTTCTGTTGGCAATCTACATTCGTTCTGTTTGATCTTCCTGCTGTTTGTTTCTCTGTCCAAGGTATGTACCAGGGACATAGAGGGAGCCTGTAGCTGAGTAGGTGTGAAAAAAAAAAAAAATCAAACCTTAACAGAAGATAGGGAGTGGTTGGCAGAGATAGAGATGAAGTTATTCAATGGCAGAGAGGTGAATGCATTCAAGTTTGCAGCCCTCAGAGGCCATGATTACATTCTAGGATTGCAAACTGCCAGGCACACAGCAGGTGTTCAGCTTCTAGCAATACACCCACTCATGGAGCTGAAGAGGCTGGAGAAGTTCAGAGCTTTGTTTAGCTGGTGAAGCAATGATTCAGGGTGTTTCAGAATTATTACCTAGATTTCAGATCCTTGAGGGCCTGGTTCAGGAGGTCTGGGGAAAGATGAAAACTTTTATGTGTTTAAGAAGTGCCCCAAGCAATCTTGGTGGAATTTTCTGATCTGGCTCCCTTTCTCTGAGGTAATTTTCCGACCTGTGAAATCCTCTCCTGTGGGAGGCAATTAGAACCTTGAGAGATAGGGAGTGAAAAGTGGAAGACATCCAGAAATAAGCCTGGGCAGAGGTAGTTGTGACCATTTGTGTTCGAGAACTATTGTCTTCTGAGGTGGCGAACTAAACAAATGTGAGTTTCTGAACACTAGCACAGTCCCTGCATCTCTATTCCTGCATGGAGCACTGGAAGGTAGCAGGCTTCTATCACCTCCACCATTGCATGCTGGGACATACTCCCATCACGATGCTCTCTGAAGCACAAAATATGCATCTAATAGACTGTCATTTTTCAAGGGAGAAACTCACATGTAAGCACACGCATTGACCTTTATTGCTTTATATTGTGAAATACAATAGAATCTGAAGATTGACCACTCTAGTTAACCTTCAACTCCTAACTCTAGAGATTAAAATTGGACATTAATTCAAGCTTTGTCTTTTGATATTATCTCTAGGTGTTACTGTCTAGGCTACTAATAGAATACCCTAAAAAGTATTCTGGGATTATTCTTTGTGCAAGTCTCATCATTATAAGATGTATTTTGTATTATCCAAAGCAGTCTTTGCTGTTAGGCTTCAGCTCCTACCAAGAGGGGAGAAATACGTTTCTAAGCAGCTTGAAGATGAAGGCAAGTAGGAAGAGTCAGAGGAGGATAGAGTGTACTTCATTCCCCAGGCTGACTTTTGGAAATCATGGCTGGAAAACAACATTCCAGGTTCTCTTGCACCAGGTGATCACTGATGTATTTATGCCTCTGATTAATGAACTTTGCAAATTAACCTCCGCACTGCTCTGTAATTGCGATTAAGGTTTCAAAAAATCACTTAAGCGTATGTTTCCGCTACTTCAGACCCTATTCCAGCCGGATGGCCAGCTCCCTATGCTGATTTCCCAAAGATAATGCCAGTCTCCTGACCTCTGAATTTACAATTAATTACCGCATTCAGCACCTAAATTACCCCCATTCTTGGTGTGCCTGGCTTTATCTCTCTGCACACACAAGCCTGGCTTTTAATTAAAGGCCCTCCAAATTAAATGAAAACAAATTCAATTATTACATCTCATTGGAAGAGCTCACAGCATATCCTGACAGCATTTATCCAATGGGCAACCTAGGGAGAGCTCAGCTCCCACGACTTAAATTAATGTGCCCAGTAAATGATTTTTCTTATCATTGCCTGAACAGGTTTTCTGCCACTGGGTCAGCTCTAGCTGTGGTCTTCACTGTCTCTGGTGAGTGGGGGGTGAACCAACATGTGTTCTAATACAATTCCTCCTTTCTCTATCTGTTCTGATCACGCCTTATTTCTTATTCTCCTTTGCATAGAAGGAGAAGGTCTCCCATTCTGCTCCCTTTGTGACTAGGAGATAAATACCCTCCAGTCTCTGTAAGTCTAGAGGTACAGCTCCAACATGCACCTCATAAATTTAGATCCTTATCCAGGGCATTTAGGGATATCCAGGGGACCATGAGTATATTCTTGAATCCCTATGCAGCCTGAAGTATAGAGAAATGTGCACTGAATTGCAATTATTGTTACGATAGATCATAACAATAATCATAATAATAATGTGTTCATTGAGAACTGTAATGTTCCAGGCATTGCAAACAGCACACAATTAGACACCGTCCATCCCCAGTGGACCTATTATATTTGTGGAAGCAAAGTAAGCTCTAAACAAACAGAGCAACAGAAATGAAGTGTAGGGAGAGTACAAAAGGGAAGAAATAATTTCCTTTCTGGTTCCTGGCCAGCAGAGCCATGTATTTTTCTCCCTTGCATGGGACACAATGCTTAGTCTTCACTTTGTCCTGGGTTTCCTCTGTGGTGTAAAACTCTTTAACTGGAGAGTGAGAGGGCTGGTAAAAGGAGGAATATCCTTGGATGGGAGGCAAGAAAGTAGATCCGCTATTGCTGTAGAAGTGGGCATCATCTGAAGCTTTGAGATATAGGTTCAAGACAGATCCTGTTGTCTCTGCTCAAGGCTTGCAGCAAGGCTGTGGAAGGGCTGCTTCCATAGGCATTGGGCCAGATTGCAAAGAAATATCTAGGCGAGACAAGAAGCTAGAAGCAGAGGTGAGTCGATCTGTGTGAAGATCAGCAGCTTTCAGGTCTTCTGTGTCTCATATCCTATGGTGGAGGAAGGAAGGTTGAAATGCAGATTATGACAGAAAGAACACATATATACAAGTAGTAGGGGGCAAACCTGGGGAACAAACCATGGGCTCTGAAAGTAGAGCTGAGATCCTAAGCCTGTGGCTGCCAGACACAGTCTGCCTGGTGGGTCATGTTCCCCCAAATACAGTCCACACTCTCTAAGGAACCAGGGGTGCCTGTAGAATTCTGTGGAACATCTGAAATTCCAAGAGAAGGGCACGGTTAGCAACCATGAGCTTCCCTAGTGTCTCCTGGTTGTGTCATTGAGATGGGAAAGTCAAGTGTTTAAAGGACTGGAGCCACAGTGTCCTGTTTCTTCACATTCTTGGTTGAGCAAGCATCCTTTATAGTTGCCTTTGCTGGGTGCCCTGCTTTGGTGCCTGAAGCAAGCCCAACAAAAGCCTGTTAGGGATAAACAAACAAACTGATTAACAAACAAACGAATTGAACCTCTCAAGATATTGTACTCTGATTGGGGCATGGAAATCTACATGCATGAGGAAATTGTAAAATGTCAAGTGCCATTTCCCTGTGATGATTCCTATAGTTGCTCCATGTGTTTATGATACATCGTAACGTATTATGTAGTTATTATCTGCTTATATCTTATTCTGCACTAGAACAGACTTTGCAAATTGACTTGTAGCTTTGGGAAATTTTAACCCCACCCCCACCACGTCTATGATCAGTACTGCTTCTGGCATTCAGCACTTCTCACCTAAGATCAGGTGAGACAACACCTCAATTCAAATAACTTTGACCATAACAGTCTCAGCCTCCTTTGGACACCTCTTCCACTTTCTGTTTCTCTATTAAGCATCGCTTAACCAGCCTAGTCTCATCTATGACCTATATGAGACAGTGTAGCCTCATGGTAAAGAGGCATTTGTATTGGGTGGAGTTGGAGATATGGCTTGACAGTTAAGAACACAAGAATATATTTCTCAAACAGAAAACTTGAGTTTGTTTTCTAGCATCCATTTCAGGTATCTAACACATATAAACCCAGCTGATGTCATTTTTTTTCTAACTTGTGGAAAATTGTACTAAGATGCATTTACCTGCATGTGTACATACACACATGTATGTGTGCTGGCACACACTCACTTGTGCATACACATGCACATGCTGACACTTGAAAATAATAAAATGTGTTTAAAAACAAGACAAAAAACAAAAACAAAAACAAAACCTTAGCCACCTGGGTGACCTTGGAAAGTCACCTTGTCCCTAGATTGTAAGGATGGGAAGGAAGACACTGATACTTGACTGTGGTTAGGATTACTTAAGTAATGAAAGCTGTGTGCACTGAGGTCATACTCAGCATGTGGTGTTATGTGAGTGTTAGCTTTTGTTTCTCCCAGTCCTGAAGGGATTGTAGGATGCTATGTGCCCTCTGAAAATATCTCTTCATGTCTATCTGCTCAGGCCAGCAAACATAATTGGAAGCAATCTCTTTGTAGAGGTAATCAGGTTAAGATGAGGGTAAACGAGAAGACCGATGGCACTAAAAGGAGATGAATTAAGACTCATGTCAAGGAAGATCCGAAGACACAGATAAACAAGAAATGCCATGTGAGGAAGAGAGTGGAGATTGGAATGGTGTGTCTACAGGAAGGAGCTACTTCAGACACACAAAGCTGATTCTCCCCCACAGCTTTTAGAAGAAACTGTCCTTGTCACTGTCTGGATTTTGGATTTCTAACCTCCTGTGAAGGAATAAATATCTGTTGTTCATAACTACTTAGTTTATGGTAATTGACAGGCTGTGTAAGCACTGCTCTGGGGAGTCACTGAACATCCAATGGTAGGAGAGCTTGGGCAAGAGAAAACCTTGGTAGATGAACCTGTGTTGAGTTGGAAGATTCCCACCATGAGGTCATTAATGTGGAGTATAGAACTATGGAGTGATCATCATGGAAGTAGAGGTTATCAGCACATTTTATAGATCAATGCTTGTAAATTAAATAACAAATGTATTTTTCTCTCATTCATGTTTTGAGACATAATTGGTGACCATTGAATATGCAGATAACTTTAAAATAGCATACATGAAACAGAAGTTTGATAAGAGGGTTACTACCTGCATGGACTTATTTTTGGCTCCTTTTGTCAATTTAGCCACTGCATATACTGATTCCTTCCCATGCCTCTAGTTCCTTCCTTCAATGATATTTAATAAATCCAACTTAAAGTGTTTTAAATTAAGCAAAGAAGTCAATATATGCCAACTCATGTTAGGAGTATGTGTAAGACTGTATTGGTCTTGAATATGATTTCATTCATGAACACTAATAAAGTGGTCTGCTGCATGCCTAGCATTATATTGGAAACAACAGATGATACTGAATGACAGAAGAAAAACAATGCATTACATTTGTAAAAAGTTGAGTTTTGGTCATCATACAAAGACATGAGTTCCATTGTGATGTTTTCATATATATATATTACATGTTGGTCTTATTCATTCCCTGGCCCTCTATTACTGGTCCTCTTCCCCCTCCCCAAAAGTCCTCTGATCTACTTTCAAAACACATCTTTTTCTATTACCCTCTTTTGTCTATCCCCCTCTCCCCACTTTACATTTCCTCTTTCACACTTTTTATTTTCTACACACAGAGGCACTCACATTAAATGTGTTTTTGTGTCAGCAGAATGCAATTATTACTCTAGCTATGTAGCATTGTTTAATTTCAGATATTGTGATGCCTCCATTGTATGAAGTCTTTATTATATTCCATCAGTGTATTTGTTATACTGTCTCAGAGCTGCTAAGTAACTGACAGTTTGGTACATCCATTGCACAGAGGATGAAAACACTCAACCTTGGACACAGACATTACCCAAGTCACATGTTAAGTGGAAGAGACCCAATTTCTGTACCTGGGTAGTCTGATTTCTGAGCTTTTTAACAAATCAACATACAAACACATACACACACATAACACACACACAGAGAGAGAGAGAGAGGGGGGGGAGAGAAAGAAAGAGAGAGAAGAAGAAGAAGAGGAGGAGGAGGGGGGAGAGGGAGGGGAGGAAGAGGGGAGGAAGAGGAAGAGAAGAGGAGAGGAGAGGAGAGGAGAGGAGAGGGGAGGAGAGGGGAGGAAGAGAGAGGGGAGGGAGGAGGAGAGAGGGCGAGAGAGGGGGAAGAGAGAGAGACCTACTACCCTAATAGAGCTTTGAGTGGGGCAGTAAAAACAGCAAGCTGAGAATCACCATGGTCACAGGAATGCACAGGTACAGCGTCACTTCCTGATGATGTCACTATTTTTGCTTGGTGGAAGAGAGAGAAGAGAATGTCACCTGTGGATGATTCATCTTCGCAGCAGCTGGTTTGGTCCAGGTGTCTGGCCCCAGGGAGAAGCTTCTGTGTTTGGAGGTTGTGGAGGTGCTTGCCAGGCAGAGTCATAGACTGTTCCACTGAGCATGTTCAGTGGGCCACCATGGGAGGATTGCCTGAGTTGGGACAGCCATAAACTCCACTATCTCTGGTTTGGGAAATATCTCACTTGGTATCCTCATTTCATTCTTTGACCCTAGAGATTTATAGTTTCCAGCTACAGGAAAGGTCCGTATTTTCATAGCAAGTGGTAAAATATCTCTTTGTCCTTTCAAAGACATGAGTTCCAAGCTGAGAAGCTGTGTGACTATGGGAGAGGGATCTTCTGTCTGCATAGTGCAGCTGTCAGCCTTCCCTACAGAAGCGGTAAGGTGATGAAGTCCTTGTGGGGACTTCAAGACTCCTTTTGTATCTTCCTGGAGTCTGCACACCTGACTTGCTCACGGCCCAATTGATTTTAGAGATTGACAATCCGCACATACTCTGTTACAGAACCCACGTGGCTGGAGCACTGGGGAGAGCATTATCTCCAGCTTCGCTGAACTTCCCACATGTAGCCTTTGAAATTTTTCCCGCTCAACGGTCTACCCCCCTCCACTGCAGCCTTGAAAGAAGATGTCTGAAAGTAGTCTATTTTTAGTATGGAGCTGGTTGTGAAGAGATCATGAGTGGGAGAACTGGTTTCAGGGAAACTTGCATGTCCTCAAGCTGCCCTTTGGTTGTGTGCCCCACCCCCGCAGCCGTACCCCCCCCCCTCTCCACGTTGTCATTTTTAAAAAGTTGTACTCTGTTGCTATTTGGAATAAATGTCTCAGTTCCCGATCCTATTAAATCTGAACCCATCAATGTCCAACTGGAAACTTGCGTAAAGCGCGTTAACAATAATAAAGTCAGCACAGCATTTAAAAGTAGATCTGGTATCAGATCCACCTCTCCTCCCTCCCACCTGGGATCCTACAGAAAACTGCAAAATCTCAGTCCTTTTGTTACCCACTTATAACATGGGAATAAACATAATAATTACAGTTTATGTTTTAGTCCTCTTGTAAAAAAATATACGCGGGAGACTGTTTTGCAAATCATAAAATATTACACAAAGCTTAATTATTTTACAGAAAAACATATATAGATTTTCTTCCCTCTTAAATTATTCATTTTGTATCCATTCCTATAGCTTGGAGAAATGAGGTATTTGATTCTTAGTTCCTGGGAACTGCTTGTACATTCACATCAATTATTTCACTTTCCTCCCATGCCATGCTTACTCTACCTACAGACTTTACTGTGGGACTGAGTTGTCTGTTATTTAAAGTAAGTTGGACTCTGACTTCTAGGCCTTTTGGTATATATTCATTTTCTGGTTGCAATTTCATGTAGGACTCTGGAGATAGTCAGAATGGGTAATTAGGTGTTACTTAACAAAGCAACATGGATTTCTTGGTAACATTTGTTCTGAATTCTGAAATTTGTAGACATGAAAGTAAGTTGTGCTGGGAGGGAAAGAGTCAATGGTCAATGAGGAAGATCATTATTTTCTGAAGGTGTGGCATTTTTAGAGTATAGGATGAATATCCTTTCTGAGAATCTATTATGATAGCTGGCCATTCCAGGTTTATTTCCTGTTGCTGTGATAAGAAACAAAAACAAATACAAAACAAAAGCAAAAGCAAAACAAACAAACAAAAACCAAAACCTGACCAAAGCACCTTAGGAGAAAAAGGCAGCTAGTCACATTCACAGTGAAGAGCAGAGAGAGAATGGATGCATGCTTGCTTGTGTTCAGCTCTAAAATAGTTCAAGTTTCCCTGCCTAGGGAGTGGTGCTGCTTATAGTGGGCAGGTCTCCCCACTACATTTAATGTAAGATAACCCTATAAAGACAGGCTCATAGGCCAACCTGATTAAAATAGTTCTTCATGAAGACTTTCTTCTCCTGTAATTCTAGATTGTGTCAAGTTGACAATTAAACCATTTAATTATCACAACTGTACTCCTTAGCAACTTGACACAATACAGAATCACCTGCAAAGGCGAATCACAATGAGAATTGTCTGGAATGGATTTGCTTGTAATCATGCCTCTGAGGAATCTTCTTAGGTTAGTTAATTGAGGTGGGAAGATGACTTACCATGGATGTGGGTGACACCATTTCGTCCTCTGGACTCTGGGCTAAGGAAAGGAGAAAGGTCACTAAGTTCTAGGCATCATGCATGAATTCATTTCTCTTTGCTCATGAATGTGACTGCAATGTGACTCATTCCCTGGAGCTCTTGTCAATGTCTTGTCTTGGCATCCCTACTATGCTGGAATGGAACCTGGAACCATGAACAAAAGTAAAATCTTTCTTTTTCTCCTTAAGTCGCTTTTCTCAGGGTATTTTCTCACAGCAACAGAAAAACAAAACAAAACAACAGAAAGAAAAGAAAAGAAAAAAAAAAACCTATGAAGACAGTGATCTAAAGCAAATGAAGATGACTGAAACCAGGTGTCTTGAGAGAGGCTAGGATGGAGTTCAGAGGCCATGGAAACATCACAGAACTGAGTACTAGAGGCCACTGTAGCTGCACTGCCTAGAGGAAACATGCCACTTTCCAATATTGTCCAGCTACTTACTGTCCTATTTAAATTAAAGTTTTTATTATAGAAAATACATGTAATGTAAAATTGACCCTTTTTTTTGGTTTTTCTTGAGACAGGGTTTCTCTGTATAGCCCTGACTGTCCTGGAACTCACTTTGTAAAACAGACTGGCCTCAAACTCAGAAATCTGCCTGCCTCTGTCTCCCGAGTGCTGGGATTAAAGGCATGCGCCACCATGGCCAGCAAAATTGACCATTTTAATCATGTTTTGATGTATAGTTCACTGGCATTAAGTACACTCTCATTATTATGCAACTACCACCACCACCACCATCCAGGCCCAGAGCTGTGAGGTTTGTTTTTAGAGAGAAATGAAATCATTTCTGTGGAAGCTCTTAGAAGAGCATAATTCACCATAGGAATGCAAAATATTGTCATGCCTCTTACTGTCCAATAATTTAGCAGAAGGGGCAAAGGTCACCTTCAAAGGGTTGCTTTACTTGTAAGTGATTGGAGAAGGCCAAATAAATGGTCTCTTGTGGAGGATTCAAATTAGTGGAGATGCCCCAGGGATCACCTGTAGCAATTGAAGTCATACCCAACTTGAACTTACAACAAATTTGCATCAATCAGTTCCTCATTTGAGCCTGAGTTAGAAGATATCATTTCCCCCCTGCTGCACATTTGAAATGAGTGGGTCAGGAAAGCTGAAGAAGTCAGGAGAGGGAGGGAGCCCATGTGGCCTAATGAAGAGGTCTAAAAATAGTTGAGAGAAAGAATTCTCCCAAGTGGGATTCTGAAGTTCTCTCAGATGCTGGGTAGCATTCTGACTTTATTCTCACCCAGCTCTTCCATCCTGAATTCTCAGCAAGGTTTGTCCACCTTGAGGAGGACAATAAAACATGATATACTCATCAAGAGATAAATAAATGAAAGCATTTTAACATTTGACAACATATATATATGTATGTATATTTATATACATATGTATATATTTATGTGTGTGTGTATGTTGTCTATATAGAAATAAATATTTGTGTATATGTATATGTTACACACTGTATATGTGTATGTGTATGTGATGTGTATATGTATATGTATATGTATATGTATATGTATATGTATATGTATATGTATATGTATAATCTCCAGTCTGGTTGAAGCTTGGAAACTGGATTAAAGAAAAGAGAAATGTGGAAATGTGGAAAGGACTTTTGACATAACAAATCTAATGATATCTGTCTGTGTCTTGTCATGCTCTGTTTTATTTTCAATAGTTTCTATGGAATTAAATTTGGATCTAATTGTCATTTGTGTGAAGTGCCCAATGCTTTACTCATCTAGATGAAGAGAGTAAGAGATGGAGTATATATTTGTGTTGTTCAGAACTGTGGAGAATGGCTCAGTAGGAACACTTTTGTCTAGCATGTATAAGCCATAAACTAAATCCCCAGAACTTCCAAAAATAAAACGAAACCATTCACAGGACTCAGTCTGTTTTGACTGAGTATACCATGTGCCATAGCAGTGAGATTTGTTTACAAATGCACTGGGAGAGAGAAGACAGAAGAGGCATTTATTAAGAGCTTATTGTATGCACAGCCTTTATGAATCATGTCAACTAACTACCTTCTTACTTGTTAAGTTCACCGATGCTTAAAGAGGTTATGCAGTTTATCCTAGATCATATGGCTAATGAAGGTGAGAGCTGTGTTGACATTCACTCCTATTTTGCTCCTAAGCACAAAGAACTCCCATCATCCTCAGTAGAAATGGCAGATTTGATCTACTTCCTCCTGAAAAAGGTCATAGTTTGAAATAAAAAAAAAAACTTTCTTGTTTTCTTCGTTACATTATAGATTCTTGCCTAATTTTTTCCTACCTTGAAGAGCTATTTACAAGAATCCCATTTTTAATTTATTACAAATGTCAAAAAGAAGTAAAATAAATTGTAAGCAATTAAATACCAGTGTTCCAGTTGAAGAAGAGGTTCCTCCCACCACGTGGAGTTCCTAGTAGATGCCATTCTTGGGCATTCGATATTTGCCTCTGAACTCTGCAGGTGTGACTTTCTTTGCTGCCAAGTTGAAGTTGTTCTTTGGGAGTGATCTGACCTTTTGCATGAAGAAGTCTTGCAGAATAGATGAGTGATCTCTACATGGGGGAAGCAGGCTATAGTAATGTAGGTTTGGCAAAGTGAGGGACCACTGCAAGGAGATAGGAAATAACTGCCTGACATTTGCATTGTGTGTTATTAGAATAAGGTTGAAGAAGTCTGCTTGAAAAGTATTATACAAGGATCTGAGGATGTGCCCCCAGCCTGAAAGCCTCTGTGATTCTTATATTGGGATAACAAAGCAATTTAAAGCCTCAAAAACTTGGTTTGAAAATTGCATATATACGCATGTGTGTGTATATGTGTGTATACATATATATTTAACCACACACATGCATATACACATATATATGAAATGGGCTTCTGCAGATATTTGGTTTCTGATGGGCCCACATTGTGCCACAGAGAACAGCACAGGGACCTCATCAGGGGTAAAGATAAGAGCCTAAGTTTGGACATGTCAGCAGAGGGCCTCACTTGCTGTGAAGAACGCCTGAGTTTTGTGCTAGCTCTTGTCATCTGTTAGGAGTCTGTCATTCCTAGGCTCAGGTCCCTGTCAGCAAGCCTCCTCTATCTGTTTCACTGGAGCTTGCTCTTGACAACCAAAGCAGTAGGTGACAGCACGGGGCTGGAAAAACTCAAATCTATCATCGCTGTTAGAAAATATTTCAGAGAACATGCCATACTAATGATGGGTAGAAGGCATCCCCTTCCTTGAAGAAATGCCCTCCCTGCATCAAGATTTAATGGAATGCCTGTACCTTTACATGGATCAATATGAGACCTGGCAATTGAACAGCATCTCTGTATCTTTTGTAAAAATTGCACTGAAGATACTTTTCCACTCTGTCACTCAAAGTCCTTTTTATAAATCCCAGCGATTGCAGCTCCACACGATCTCACAGTAAATTTCTGCTTAAGTTTGGTTCCAAGCAAAATGCTGTCTTCGCTGATGAATTTGTATGCTTTCTGTTTTTAGAGAGCAAGTGACATAAGCCAGTGTCCTTTCCATTTGCCTTAGCTAGCACAAACTCAGAGACAGTTGCATTACCAAAGTGTTTTCTGCTTAGTTCAGGTACCATGCATGTCCCCTCCTTCTAGTCCCTCCAGATGATGTATTTTGCCTTATCATTAAAAGATTTTTTTTCTATATATGGCCACCTAAAGTTCCCCCAGTAGGTAAGTAAAAAGGAAATAGAGATTATCAAGTGTTTTGCATATTTGGGCATATACTCACATGTTGTTATTTCTATCTGTTTTAAGAAAGCAATCGATCCTTGTCAATGATCAAGGCATAGTGTTGTGTAATACTGACGCTTGAGGATCAAAATGGCATCCAGTGACCTCAGTTCTAGTCCCATCCTTTTCCTTTTGAACAACACTATACAAATTACTGATCTCTCTGAATTTTATTTTTCTAATTGATTAAAGAGAGATTATATAGTGCTCAAACTGTTTAAAGTATTAAATGGTGTAATGCATGTAAAAGAACTTTAACACTATGGTGACATTTAGTATTGTTAATAATAGGGTAAGTGGGTTTCAGAAAGTACATTGCATTGTTTTCAATAGCTTCTGAATACATTTTTAAACTTTACTAGCAGACTTTCTTCTCATAAATTACATCCTTGGAATGAATCTTATGTTTTAAAAACATGCTTTTGTTTATTCTTTGAGAATTTTATACAATATATTTTGATCATATTCATGTCCCTTCTGAACTTCTGACAGATGTTCCTCTACCTTCTCTCTACCTACTCATCTTTTTTTTCAAATTTTTATTAGATATTTTCTTCATTTACATTTCAAATGCTATCCTGAAAGTCCCCTATACCCTCCCCCTGCCCTGCTCTCCAACCTACCCACTCCTGCTTCCTGGCCCTGGCATTCCCCTGTACTGGGGCATATGATCTTCACAAGACCAAGGGCCTCTCCTCCCAATGATGACCAACTAGGCCATCTTTTGCTACATATGCAGCTAGAGACACAAGCCCTGGAGGTACTGGTTAGTTCATATTGTTGTTCCACCTATTGGGTTGCAGACCCCTTCAGCTCTTGGGTACTTTCTCTAGCTTCTCCATTGGGGGTCCTGTGTTTCATCCAATAGCTGACTGTGAGCTTCCACTTCTGTATTTGCCAGACACTGGCATAGCCTCACAAGAGACAGCTATATCAGGGTTCTTTCAGCAAAATCTTGCTGGCATATGCAATAGCGTATGTGTTTGGTAGCTGATTATGGGATGGATCCTCGGGTCTACCCACCCATCTTTTCTCTGTCTCTTTGCCTCTCTGTCTCTGCCTGCCTGTCTGTCTCCTCTGTGGCCATTTGTAGGGTATTTTGAAAGCAGAAGACTGAGCAACTGCAGGGTGGCTGCCTTGGCAGAGGATCTGCTTTCTGGTATTCCCAGATCAAATGTCCTTAGAAGTCTTAGAGAACAACTACCAATGAAAACAAGGCTTCCCAGGAGCTCTGGGTATACTGGGCAAATGGCCATAGTAATAGGACACATGAAACTAAAGACAGCTCTCCCTGTGGGCTTGTAGAAGCAGCACCAGGAGGTCATTTCACAGCCACAAATGTGTCTCCAAGGGTACATCTGACTGCCTGGGACCATTTATCTTGGCTGTCTGTCCCTGGTGTTAAGCAGGATCATTGTGTGTATGCCCAGTTTCCCCCAAAAGCTATCCATTGCAGAACTGTTGACTTTCATCACATAGCTGACCTTTCTTTCCCCTCCTCTTCCCCAAACCTCTTCTATTGAGTCATGCAGGTGGGTAAATCTTCCCCCACTACATCCACATGCTGGGGAAATTGGCTGGCTCTGCTAAGTGTGATTGAGCCGTTTGTTTTTAAGCTGCACATAAGCATCGGACGAGATTTATAGCACTTTCCTTCTTGCCGAATCGACCCACTGGGAACCATTAAAGTTTTATTGCTCTCTACAGTTGCCTGGCCAGAGTGGAATTGAGGGGGCCTGCAGTTGGAAAAGCTTTGTCTTCCATTGGCTTATTCACCAGGAATTTTGGGGTTGTGTGTGCCTTTTGTTCAGTCTCCTCATTTTGGTTCTAGCTCTTTGCCAAACTGCTCTGAACTCTTGGGTTGACTATGTAACTACACATTAAGAGTTTAGACTCTGTTGGGTCATCTCCATGGCATTATGGTTCCAAGGGAGTCTTACATGGATCAACTAAAGACCATAGTTCTCTTCTTTTGGTCCCCTTACCTTGGTTGGCTGGACCCAAACCCAGCTTGCTTTGGAGGCCCAGTTTTCTACAGACTCTGATCTGCCTTTTCAGGTTGAGTCAATGGACAAATGTTCTTGCTATACATCATAAAATGTGAAAATCCTATATCTGCCAGAAGGATCAGAAATCTCCCATACAACATGACTAGAACTTTACATGGAAGGTGGAATGAAGAGTCCTGGCTTATAACAGTGCCCAAGTGAAGGATTCCTGGGCTTTGGGGACATTTATTGACCTTTCAAGGTCAAAGCTCACCAAAAGTTAATCCAACTTTGTAAGCTAAACGGTATATTAGTAAATGATAGTGATAACAACAACCACTACCACTAAAATATGTTTCGTTCAGGGGCTGTACTAAAGATTTAGATAATCCTGGTTTTAATTCTGAGAGAAACCTTAGAAAATAGATGTAAGGAAATCTGAGCTCTAAGAAGATATGTAGAGTAGCCATGCTGTCACCAAAAAGCCCACACAACAAGAAACTCTAGAAGGCATACAGTTGTGTGCTCTCTCTGATGCTCTGTAAGCTATGGGGAGGTCTTGATGGTCATGTCTCTCTCGGGGTAAATTCAAGCTGTTGTCAAGTCCCATACATGGAAATTGATTTTAGGATCAAAAGCCTTGGGTGAATTATAAGATTTTTTTCATTCAGGGTAGGGATTTTGGCAACCATCTTATGGGAAATCAGTCACAGAAGAGCTGAGAAGAGCCATATAGTCAGTTGTTACCTATAATATTCTCCAGGTCACTACAGTAAGAGCACAGAGTGTTTGAGAGCTGTGTGGTAAGGTCAGTGCTCTAAGGTTTCTTACTTCTGCTAATCACTAAGGAGATAAAGTTGTCCTCCTGTTTCCTTATCTATTACATGAACACTGGGTACTCAGCCTAGAACATAATAAATCTTCAACAGAATGTAAAGTTTGCTATCTTCTGTTTTAAATAGTCATGCAATTCATATGCATGCTGTGTTGAACCTCACAGTTTTGGAGAAAAGTTAATAGTATATGATTACTTAATTAAGATGGTTTTATCAGGCAGAGATGAAGCAGGGTACACTAAAATGTACCCCAAAGCAAAGCAGAGAACATCAAATGTTTCATTATATTCTCTCTAGAAGCCACTATTTTCTGCTTCCTTTAGACTGAGCACATTCAACATTCTGCACTGAAATCAGTTATCCTTTGGGCTTTCCTGGCTTTGAGTACAATTCCCACAAGAAAGACATTGACCTTATTTTATCATCTGCTTATCACCTTGTTCCTATACATTAATTACCCAAACATTGTGGAACTTCTCCTATATTGTGAACCTTTGGCCTGCCACACTCAAATCAAACAGGGGGAGCTAGCATCAACTCAGTCCCTTCCTCGAGTGTTTAGTGCCTTACACTTTCCTCATGTCCTCAAGGGGGCAAAATGGAACATAGTAGGTAAAGTCGATATGAGTGATTCTCTGTGGGCATGTCTGTGTGCCCATCTGTGTGTCCAACAAACTCTCCTCCTTTTAGCCTTTATTGTAATATGACAATTATAGATGTAAACATGATTGATGTAATTATAAACATAATTGTATTGAGTGTTTGCTAGGAGCTAGCCATGGTACTAGGCAGGTGACAGTTGTATGGTAAAAGAACACTAGTCTTTTGCTAATGCTCAAGACTAGAAATGAGAGACAGATGTCCTTCTGTACTTTGTTCCATGTGTATTCCTCTCATTCAGTGCAGTGTAACACCTCAATCTTATAGACCTGGATGTTGCATAGGTCTTTTTGAACATTGTCTTAGTTAGGGTTTTACTGTTATGAGCAGACACCATGACCAAGGCAAGTCTTATTAAGGACATAGTGACACACCTACTCCAACAAGGCCACACCTTCTAATAGTGCCACTCTCTGCACCAAGTATATGCAAACATGAAATCCTTTCTTTAGGAAAGGCTCTGAACTACCATCTCCATGAGAAATTTGTGACTCTGAAAAATTGCTCCCCAAGATAGATACATCCTTATAGAACTTCTAAATAACCTTAACCTTGTCTTCTATTTTATTCACAATGCTTATTGTTACACATGGTCATGTGGGATGCTGTTATAGTCTAACTTGTTCATTAGATGCTTGAGTCATGTGGATGGGTTTTTATCTATGTTGTTTACTCTGTGTTTCTTCTACCTGGGGAAATGTTCGGGATATAGCAAGCTGTACATAAATATTTACAGAATAAGTACAAACATTGGATGAAAGAATTAATCAACTTACCACATGACTTAGTTGGGTGGATTAACTTTTTAAGCTTAACTGTCTGGTGAGGTTCTTCTGAACCTTCTAGAGAATCCTATAGCAGCTGCCATCCCTTCAGTATACTGAGAGGCCAGCTAGACTGAGGTAGGACAAACAGGCAAGGGGCCCATGGCTTGCATTTGTGTCTGAAAGCCAGATCATCTGATACACAGCTTGTATTGGTTTCCTTCTCAGACTAAGAGTCTCTTTGTGAAGTGGTCAAGCCCTGACCCCTTCATTGCCATGCATGTGACATCTAGCCTTTTTGTGGAGACTGATCCATTGACTGGCGATGTATTAGTTAGTTCTTTTATGCCCCTGATATGGCCATACTGAGCTCTGAGCCTAGATCTGTCTTAGTTTAAGCTAGCACTACCCCTTTCTTGGAATTAGCTCAGAAATTATTCTGGCCAGGTATTTGCAAACATTTGGGTGCAGTAAAGCAAAAAGAATTCAGGTGAGAACCAGAGGCCATCTGCCTCTGAGACCAGTCTACAAACAGTCCCTTCATCTCCTGAACCCATGTCTTCATCGGAGATGGGAGGGGGGCAGCTCCCTGGGACACTCCTGTTCAGATGTCCTTGTTTTGTCTTGCTACTGCAATACTTCCCTGGCCAATGCTTCCCAGGATCCTCCTCGGCCCCAAGGAACAAATCATAGGGGAGCACAGCCAACCTGGAAAGAGGTCTTGAAGAAGAGCAAGAAATAAGAAAGATATCTGGTAGCAAGTCACTATTTAAACCAGATGTGCCTATCTTTGTCCTCAACCCAGTGAATCAGACTTGGGGAACCCAAGGTCACGTGACTGGGAAAATAAAAGGTGGGCAATCTGAGCTACTGTTTCGAACCCTGAGTTTTCTGTAGACCCATGTGCCTAGGAGTGTGTATCTGTTCTTCAAATGCAGAGGCCCAAAGTATTAGGGGTAAAGGAAAGTGACCTAGAGTGAGACAGAAAAGGAATAGTCCATGGATCTGGGCGCCGGCCAGTATGTCTTGTAATTTAATTACTTATCTCTCCCTCAGATTGTTTATGGTACACTAGGCTATTAAATGCACCATAAGCAAATGGCTCCTGAAAAAGGAAGTAGATTTATTTGTTTTAGTTACCACTCCAACAAAAGTCTATTTCTTCCGCTAATTAAGACTCCATTCACTAATTTAAATGCTATGCTAATTAAAGTATAATTCTGAAAATGTAAAAAGGACTTCTTAAAAAAAAGGAAGGAAGAAAGAGAAAAAACAGGGTTGGTCTTTAGGAATTACATTAGATTTATAGCATTGCAACAATGGTAGGCTGGGTAATTATTTCATTTGCTGCCCATGCTGGATCCCGGTGGCTTATTCATACCCATTCTCACACTTCAGCTCATTAACACACACTTCCTATTTTGCTCATTAATGGAACTTGTCTACTGATGGTTTAAGATGAGTTGTGCTTTAGACCTTGGAGCAATGTTTAGAATTTCTTCAGCTGGGCCACACAGTGTGGTGTTCATTGAAAAAGTAGGGAAGGAGGAGGAGGAGGAGGAAGAAGAAGAGGAGGAGGAGGAAGAGGAGGAGGAGGAGGAGGAGGAGAAGAAGAAGAAGAAGAAGAAGAAGAAGAAGAAGAAGAAGAAGAAGAAGAAGAAGAAGAAGAAGAAGAAGAAGAAGAGGAGAGAACATCTGGAGCTCCACTTTGTAGCCAGTTTCAGAGCCAATTGTCCTGTCAGCTCTTCTGTTCTCTCTAAAAGCTACGGTATTTTACAGAAGGAAGAGTTGAGTTGATGATATTTTACAAGACAGAGGATTTATTTAGTTGGTTGGTGGGTTTGGTTTTGACTGAGTCATGTCTGATATTTTGAAAATCTGACCAGAGCTCAGAGCAAGAGAGACAAGGAACCCTAAGAGCCATGGGAGTGGGGAGTGAGGGGGGTGGGTGGGTGTGCTTCATGACCAGGGTCTCCAACCTTATCTGTTGTGATCATAAAAAGAGAAAGAACTATAAGAATATGTTCTAAGGTGGTGTGGGGGAAAAGGGTGCCTCTGTGGGCCCATGCCAAGGCATACCTACCCCCTCAGAGACCAGCCACATGACAGTATAGTATAGAATAGAGTTTATTCAGGGCATGGGGAGGGGAGTTAAGAGGGTAGCAGAGGCAGAAAGGCAGAGAGAAGAAGAGAGTAGAGAAGTGGAGGTCGGACATGACCATGTCGGGGAGGAGGGAAGGGAATGGGGAGCAAGGGGGCAAGAGACAGAGTAAGAGAGGGAGGAGGGGCCAAGCAGCCCCTTTTATGGTGTGCCAGGCCCACCTGGCTGTTGACAGGTAACTGTGGGGAGGAGCATACCTAGCTACTGTTCCTGACAGAACACCAACATTATCTGTCATAGGAAACTTTTCAAGAGTTAAAAACATTTTTGCTTGAAAGAGAGAAAAGATAGTGAGGGGCAGGAACAAGGCAAGCCACCCCAACTCTATCCCCTACCCTAATTTTGAAGCTGATGCACCAGAGAGGAGATTAGACTAGGACCCTGAACTTCCTTTCCTGTTGAAGCACGTGGCCTCTATCTTCTAAACAACTCAAAACAAGTGGAGACAGAAATGTGTCTTCCACTGTATGCTGCCTAACTACCTCCTGGGCAGCACATTCTAACAGTAAATGCTACTCTCTTAGAGTTTCTGCTAGTCTGGATCTTTTTTACTTTTATTTGTTTGTTTGTGTTTCTGTATCAGTGGGTGTGGCCACTTGAGACTCCACCCTAAAAGCCACTCCTAGGCCTCTCTAGAGTCAGTGATCTCTCAGGAAACATTGGCACCTCAACTTACTTCCTCCTGCCCTGTTCTAATCATTACAGCTCAACAGACCTGTCAACAAGGAGGCATCTCCAAAAAAAAAAATGTAGACTCTGCTCGGGCTCACACTTCTCTGTGCAGAATCTTGACCTTCTTTCTCTGTGTTGTTGACACTGGGCCATTGACCTGCTGTGAGCACAGAAATGTGGGAAAGGTAAACTTCAAGACTTGCTCAGGCTCACTTATCCCGGGGAAAAGTCTTCTTTCCGCTGGAGAGTGCTGTGGCAAGTGTGGGTAGAGTCAGATGCTATCTCTTGAAAGGTCATATCTGTATTTTAATCTGCCTCCAGGCTCTGAACTCAGCCTTCTGGCAAAGGGTTGGCTTGGAGAGACAAAGTCAGCAGGGCTGTTTACCTTTGGGGATAAACAGCAAGGGCTGTAGAAGAAAGGGAAGCTCTTGAAAAAAAGAGTCAATTTACGTCTCACTCTGATTTTCACTGCTAGAAAGGAGAGAGCTGGGTGGAGCAGAGTGACTTCTCTCTCCTCTGGATGGGTTGGCCCCTGTTTTTTGTTAGTGACTTTCCTGCCAACATCTGAATATGATATTAGTTCTGTCAAACTAGAGCCACTTATGAGGCAGACATCACTTTGCTCAGGTCATGGCTCAGAGAAGAACGAAAGGGGAGGCAGGGAAGAGGCAGGGATGGAAGAAGTGAGGCAAAGAAATCAGCAGTTGGCTCTTGCGGAAGAATCACCTTTGCAGATGTATTAATCTGCAAAGATCTGGAGAGAATTATGTCAAAAGCCCCTCCAGAAATTGGATAGGATGTTGTTAATTCCATCACACAGCTAATGCAACCTGCCATTCCGTTGGCAGGCTGTAAGTATACTTGCTTAGCTTTGTACCTCTGAAGATGCTGAAGAGAGGCCAAAATGAGGGTAGGGAGGATGGTGGCTCTCAACAAAGATATGCCTGAAAGGCAAGAGGAATGAGGGTGACATCATCTTTGGCCTGTGCCTGGGGAGAGTTTGCCTTAATGCGGTGCACACCCCTCACTAGATACAGTACAGAGCTTTTGCCCAAGGCATACAGAATGGTTGCTAACTTTCCAGCTCTGAACCTTTAAAATAGGACAGTCTCAAGTGGCAGATTGTACATCCCTGATTATTTACAGCTAACGCTGGGCAGATGATTCGGACTCAATTGTTTTGGATACTTCCTTCTAAGAATCAGAAACACCACTTACTTTCCAATGCTTGCTTCCTAAGAAATGCCCAGGGATATCTCAGAAGGCATGCTTGGCCTGATCTCAGGACAGAGCTCTTGAGTACATTTTGTGAGCAAATATTTGTCCAACATCTACTAATATGCTGGCCTGTGTATTTGAAACCAAGAAGCATGTGGTGGTCTGGGAATGTCCTCTAACCATTGATAATTGAGAAGTTCCTATTACCTGGGGGAGAGAACAAATTTCAGGTGGTTTGACCCTGTTCCCATTGCTCTGACACCAGCTGTGATCCTTAGTGAATAAACTAGCCTTTTACAGTCAAAGGTAGGCTATGAGCAGAGCCATTACAGTGAGGCATTTGATGGAGGGCAGGGCAGGAGCATGGGAAGAAGGAATGAGATCCTGTGGTCTTTTGAGTGAAGATGACTCCATCATGGAAGAAAAGCCTAGCTTCCCATCTTGATGTGCAGGTAGGGCCTTGAAGGGACACAGCTTAGGGCCATCCCTTGGGTGTCTGGGCAGATGTTAAGGCTCACAACAAAGAAGTATGGGGAGAAGGTAAAGTGGAGAAGTGTCACTTTAGCTGGGCAATAGGCACAACTACTTCCTGATGTCTGCATGGGTTATTCTGGGAAGTGGCTTCTGTTGCGAAAGCCAAAGACGTCACCTACAAGTATTTAGGGTCAAGAAAAGTGACCTGAAGCAGGATTCCAGTAGCAATCTTAAAAACCCTTTCATAAGAAGTAAAATAAATCTGGCAGGATGCCCTCCTTGTCCCTCTCCCCTCTGAGGCCTCCCCTTTGTCAGGCTGGGTGGAACAGGGTGACAGGACATCGATTGGAAAGAGATAGATGGAAGAAAAAGCCCTCATGCCCACTGAATCAATGCCCCTAAAAGACTGTAGTGAACAGGATTAAAGGTTGAAAGACGTTTATTGAGGGGCAACTCTAAGTGTACGTTTTATTAGTCAGGCCTAGCACAGGGTTTATAGAAATGCCCAGCTTGGCCGTTGCCAAGAGCAATAAATCAGGCTTTCTTCTTTGGTTGGCTGCCTGTTCAGAGATGTGGGTATGACCCCAGGCCAGAGGATAGAAGAGAGGGTTGTCTTCAGGCCATCTGGGGTGGGCCAGAGTCTGGAAGAAGGGGGCAAAAACCCCTCCTAGTGCCTCCTTCCAGTCATTCACGAGTGAGATCAAACGGGTGTGTTTACCGCCTTGGAAGATAGCTATGGGCTCTGTAAGAATTAGAATATCCCCTGTCTCTCCCGCCAAAATCATTTGTTGAGCCTTTTGCCTGACTGACTCCGAAGCTATTACATGTACGGCATCCACACAGCTGGCCATTAATTGGAGGCCAGAGCTTGATTAATGAGTGTTATGCTAATGCTGGGTCAGGGAGCAGATTATGTGGAAAAGACCAAAGCAGAAAGCTAAGTCAAAAGCAATAACGTCCCATTCCATCCTGCCACCTCCCAAAATAAGCTGGCAGCCGGAGGCAAGTGGAGAAAGGCATCCTGATGAGATAGCACACTAGCCTGTCACTCTCTTCCTTCCAATCATTCACAGTGTCTCCAGGTTGTGATATCTATGTGCCCCCAAGGAACAGCTGCAGGTACCCTCAAGAAAGAAACCCCCCAAAAGGAGTGGCCTGGGGGAGGGTTCTTGGTGATTCTGGCTTGTAGGAGTCATTGCCTTAGACTTGGATCTATTTTAGGGACTCCAAAACACAGATGATAAACACACTACTGTGAATATCCACACATAAAATGTTCATGCCCAAGTGGTGGACTTGGTAAGGAAATTTGAAATCTGCCACTCATTCCTTGGAAGTTCTGGCTCTTTGAGCACTTGGAATGCTATTCATTTGCTTCTGATCTTCCAGCCATGAGTCTCCTTTCCTCTTCTGCCTGTTCCCATCTTGTACATTGAACTCCAGCTCCTCTGGAATTCTTTCTTCCATCTTCCTGTGGTCATGCTCCCCACTTTGCAAAGGAATGAGTCTATCCCTTTCACACGTCTGCTATTGGACATATCACCTTAATCTTTCAGAGCCAGCACCATCTTTCTCTAAGCTCTGGGTCTGTGTCATCACAGCCATGCCAACCAACAGCATCAAATGTTGCTCTATGTGCACTGTGAACCATGCTGAAGTTGCCTTTGTTCGTTGTCTTGGTTACTAGCTCACATGAGTTTACTGACCGGGTAATACTGAAGCATACATTAGCCTGGACTCATACTTCTCCAGTTCATACAATTCCTAAGACATCTCTCTCTTCTAAGTGTTTTTTTTTTTCTGCCACCGATTAAAATATGAATCCTACCCTCTCATTCTGTTACAACTTTCTTTTCCTAGCACTTAACCAGTGTATCCAATTATTTCATCTTCTGCCATTCCTAAGCAGAACAGATTGTTGCTCCTGGATGGCTGAGCTTCCTCACTGAGACTCCTGTACATCCCAGTGATGCTCATTTTACTCTGGGAGTAGCTGTTCAGGGTCCTGATCAGTATCTTCCATCCTGGGGCTAATGGCATTACCTGAAGAAGGGAATACATCCACACTTCCCATGGTATGATCTTAGGATCAGGATGCAGGGCCTCAGCTCTCTGTCCTGGAAATGATTTTTTTAGATTAATCAGAGATTTACATAATTGTATAGTAAGACCTTCTGCAACCATCATGAATGACAAGAAACATAGAAAGAGACTAGATATATTAGCTAGCAAAAATAAAGATCAAACATGAAACTGGCAGGCTGTGCATGATATGTAGCAATACTAACTTGAACTTTGAAAATCATATTCTTAATTTTCAGTGACACAACATATAGAAAGATATAGCACAGAACACATATGGTTTAGTTAAGGCATCGATTATTAAAAAAAACAATTTTCTATAGACATAATTTAAGATAGCACAATATAGAGTTACCACAAAAGCAGACAAAACCTCAGGCAGTATTGACATAGCTTATACAAAGTATAACGTGTCTTCATTTATTCCATCAGACATATTACACTGGAGTGCGATATTACATTGAGAAGCTAAAAAAAGAAAAAAATAAAATGTTCAGAGGAGATCAAATTGGAAAATTAAAGAAACCATAGCTGATGTGAATTATTAAAGGAATTATTTCCTTCAGTATTTTTTCTGAAACTGACATTATGTGACTGCCTCCCCCTCTCTGTCCATCAAATACCTTTTAAAATGTTCTTTTTTTTCTTTGGTTCTAAATGAAATGTCACCTCTTTGAACTCTCCTCAATATATTTCATCAAAATTTACCACATCACCACACCAATAAGGTTTATGACAAACTATCAAATTTAATACAAGTATGGCACTTGGGTAGATGAGTTGCTGAGTGCAGATTTTCTTAAAGACCATTCAAAACATGGATGACATTGTTCTCTTTGGCTATAACTTGAGAATTACATTGACATCAACAATTTATTCAATAGAATCAACTCTAGAAAGGCAAAGGAAAAAATTCTTAGAAAAAAATGATTGGAACCATGGGAAATATTTAATTAGAAATAATTTATGAAATTCCTAGCCAAATGGATGGACCTGGAGGGCATCATCCTGAGTGAGGTAACACATTCACAAAGGAACTCACACAATATGTACTCACTGATAAGTGGATATTAGCCCCAAACCTAGGATTCCCAAGATATAAGGTACAATTTGATAAACACATGAAACTCAAGAAGAATGAAGACTGAAGTGTGGACACTATGCCCCTCCTTAGAATTGGGAACAAAACACCCATGGAAGGAGTTACAGAGACAAAGTTTGGAGCTGAGATGAAAGGATGGACCATGTAGAGACTGCCATATCCAGGGATCCACCCCATAATCAGCATCCAAACGCTGACACCATTGCATACACTAGCAAGATTTTATTGAAAGGACCCAGATGTAGCTATCTCTTGTGAGACTATGCCGGGGCCTAGCAAACACAGAAGTGGATGCTCACAGTCAGCTAATGGATAGATCACAGGGCTCCCAATGGAGGAGCTAGAGAAAGAACCCAAGGAGCTAAAGGGATCTGCAACCCTATAGGTGGAACAACATTATGAACTAACCAGTACCCCGGAGCTCTTGACTCTAGCTGCATATGTAACAAAAGATGGCCTAATCGGCCATCACTGGAAAGAGAGGCCCATTGGACAAGTAAACTTTGTATGCCCCAGTACAGGGGAACGCCAGGGCCAAAAAGGGGGAGTGGGTGGGTAGGGGAGTGGGGGTGGGTGGGTATGGGGGACTTTTGGTATAGCATTGGAAATGTAAATGAGCTAAATACCTAATAAAAAATGGAAAAAAAAGAAATGAATATGGTTTCATGAGACAACATTGAAAGCATTAAGAAAAACTTGGATTAAGTGACATGGCTTCTGGCCTCTGCTCAACGATGCTGAGGACCACAAGTAGGCAGCTCTCTATGGGATATAGCATTTTAGACATTTTAGAAACTAGTAATGCCTAGCAAAGACCTCACCATGACAGGGTAAAGAAGATGCTTGCCACAAAATTAAAAGTACCCGCAGGCACTCACACAGTGCCTGGCTGGTGTCCTGGGGCCATTTTGTCTATACCTGTTTGTATTAAACTGGGACCATTTGGGAATCTAAGAATCTTGAATCTAGGGAATGAATTTCATAAGCATTCAGGGATTTACTAAATGGAGTTACAGAGCCTCTTCAGAGGTAACCATAGGGAATGGGTACCATTCTCAGAGACAACAGACCAGGGCCAGCCTGAAGTTCCTCAGACCCAGGAGCTCAGGGGAGAGGCTCTGAAGCCTTACTGCTTATTTGTCTGAAAATGGGCTTCTCTGAAGAATGTGGATGTTCAGAAAAGAGCTAGAGATTGAAGACTACATAGATCTGTTGCACCCTTAAGACCCCAAGCCAGTGACATCTGTGCCCACTTTGGTATCTTCCATTGTTGAACTTCAGAAAAAGACAGCTGGATAAATGCTTGGAACATATAGTTCTTGACACTCCAGCATCAGGAGTTCAGAGCAGAACAAAGCAGGGTACATCAAGAACAGTTGTCTGTCACTGGCACAGGTGACCCTCTCTTCTGCAGGATCCATGCACTCATAGGTTTCTAAGACAAGAGCAACGTCTGCATCTATTCTTTGTTACCCATGTGTCTGGCCCTTTGGCTCCAGTTGGTGATATTTCTTCCCTGGAGACAGAATGCTAAATAGCCTGTCCATTTCTAGTTTATAATAACTTTCATTCCTGGACTTAGCAACACTAGATAGTAAGCTCTCTGTTCTTTGTCTGATTTCTATCATTTCTCTTCTCTCTATTTTCTGCTTCCCTTCATTCATTTGTGTGTGTTTGTGTGTGTGTGCATGTGTGTGTGGTGTGTGTAGTATATGTATATATACACAGATACATGTTTACATGTTGAGAAAATACATCAATCTTAGGGGTCTTCCTCAGTGTTACCCACTTTACTTTTAAGTCAGGGTTTTTTCACTGAACCTACCTAGATATAGCTCACCACTTCAATTTGGCAAGATTGGAAGAATTCTCCTGTCTCTGCTTTCCCAATATGTGTGTGTGGGGGGGGGGGGCGGGGGTATAGGTGTATGCCATGACCTCCAGCTTTTTATATAGGTCACAGGAATCCAAACACATATTTCCATGCTTGCCTGCTAAGCACGTTACTACATGAGCCATAACTCTAGCCCTTTGCTTCCTTCTTCTGATGTTCCTTTGCTTCTCCTTGCTTAGAAAACACCTGTGATGGTCACAGCAGGTTCCTCACTTTCATGCATCTCAGAGTTTGTAACATTAATGTTTTCAATATAAACATCTTATTATTGTCATGGCTGTTTTATGCCATCTCATTTCACAGAACTGTTTTTCTCTGTACCCCTGTGTGGCATGTATCTGAATTTACTGGTTTCCAAGTTATTCCTATATCAAACCACTCACATTTACTGAGGAAATTTTAGAAAAGGTAGATAAACAAAAAAGCAAAAATAATATAATCTTACCTACAAGTGATTGTTCCTAGTCAGTTGTTAAATAATATTCTTGATGTGTAATCATTCTCTTATTTCACAAATGGTAAGTATGCATTGATGAGTTTATATATATATATATATATATATATATATATATATATATATATACATATATATATATAATGGAATTGTGTATGTATATCATTCATTGAGTGGTTCTAAGGAGCGTCATTGGCACCGTTTCTATTCACAGTCATCATAATGACTGTTAATGCCTGTCCAGAGCTGTAGCTCATGCTTCTTTAGGTCTGATTTAGCTACTGTTCTATCACTGGAAATTACTTAGTGTTTTTGGTTACTTAGCAATTTTGTTATCACTAGTATGCATATATGTTTTAATTATCCTATTTTAAATTCATTGTCTTCTTTCTAGTTAACACACTTAAATTTTTTAATTGCCAAAATATCTAGATATGTTTTCATGTTGTTTGTTTGTTTGTTTGTTTGTTTTTTAATGTAATGTTAAACCCTTTTGCAAGTCTTTGAATCTGTTTTCCCCAAATCCAAGGCTTTTATCTCCTGATCCTGTACAATATGCAGGAATAAATTCAGGTATTTTCTTTTCTCTCTTTTTTTTCCTTAGCAAACCATCTTCTCTGGGGCAAAGTTTAAGTGCACTTTCTTGGGAGTATAGTTTCTGTACCACCTCTCTGATCTTTGAATCAAACCATCATTGTTAAAACCGCGAAGTGCCTGGAAATGCAGAACAATGGGGAGCTTTCATCGTGGGATTCCTGAGAAACTCTTCAAATAATTTTAATCTTGTGCAACAAATATTGATTCAATGACTTCTGTGTGCTCAGTACCATTTGCTGTAGGAACAGGCATGGGTCTGTCCTAAAAAGCCTGACAGCTTGATTAGGCAGAAAACTAGGCAAGCAATCCTAGAAATTACTAATGAGTTTAATCGATGCCAGAGCCTTAGTAACAGCTGAAGATATGGACAGAGAAGTGTATGTCCAAAGTGGAGATGAAGCCCGGGAGGCAATGCGGACCTCAGGTGCCCCCTGCTAGCCAGGCCACAGAGTGTAGTCATGTCAGGGCATGACCCAGACACTGGGCACTGTTCTTTAGATGTGAAGTTTGAAAGTGCAGTGCTCAACTGTCACTAGAAATAACTGTAGTCATTTTCTTCTTAGAAGCTGAGAAACGAGGTCTAAGTAATAATGACTCATGCCAGAGGACAGGGCATGGAAAGTCTTTTCTCTCATTCATGGGCAGTATCTATAGCACAGCATCAGTAAGGCACAATTTTGCATTTGGTACATTGTCTGCATGAAAGTAAGTAGTGAGAGGGAAAAAAAAGCGTTTAAAAGAGATTGGGACCGAATAGGTCTCAGAAACTCAGATAAGGGCTTTATGTGGAGGCTTAATTAAAAGCTGTGCACAAGGTAATGAGGAGATAAAGCACAGCCCTGATCATAAGTTTGAAGATTCATTCAGCTCAGGGAGGGTCTGGAAGGCCAGGCTAGCAACCTTAGGACCCAGGAAGAATCTATCATAGTACTTAGTGCATTAGGCAGAAAGAGTGTCAGAAGAGACTTTCACCAGATCAAAAGAATGCTCTGCACAACCCACGTGTTTCAAAGTAGTGTTCTGTTATGGTATAATGAACATAGGAACTATCCCGGCTTCATTTTGGCACAGGTGGCAATTGTATATATACAGTCATCACAGGTAGTACAAGAACATCATCGTCGCCTCCAACATTCCATCCCCCCAAGGAAGCCCCCCTCCAGCTCGCCCCCCTTTCCTGTGGGCAGCCACCCACATACGTTTTATCTCTGCAGCCTTGGATGCTTTCTAGAATTCACTTGCAAAGACTCTCATGTTTTGTATTATGCCTAGCTGCTTTCACTGAACTTAATTGCCTTGACAGACATTCAGTGCTATTGTTGGGCTAGTTGATGTGTTTGTCTGTTTGTATAGTTCTCTCTGTCTCTCCATCTCTCTGTCTCTGTCTTTGCCTCTCTCTCTCTCTTTCTCGTGTGTGTGTGTCAGTGTGTGTCTCATGTGTGTGTGTGTGTGTGTGTGTGTGAGAGAGAGAGAGAGAGAGAGAGAGAGAGAGAGAGAGGCCCACGAAGGGCAAAAGAGGGTGTCAGATCTCTTAGAGCTAAAGTTACAGCCATGTGAGCCTCTGCTGGGAACTGAACTTGGGCCCTCAAGTGCTAGTAAATGGTGAGCCAACTCTCCAGCACTTCTTACCACATTGTTATGTTGCTTATAGATGTTGGCTATTACAAATAAAACTGCTACGCATAAGTAAGTTCAGGTCTTCTATAGACGTAAGTTTCATCTTCACTGTTGAAATACCTGGAGGCAGAATGACACGATCATCCAGGATTCATCGTTTTTACATGTTAAGTGAAGTATGGACCATTTTTATATTACTAGGATATTAGTAGTAGTTTAAATGTAATTAAATATACTATGATGTATGCAGGTAATAAAAATAGTGAAGCCTTTTAATAACGATGAATATGAACTTACATTTATGGCACAAAGATAACCATAGCATAAGCAAAAGCAGGTTGTAGACTGCTGTAAATACACTCACCAAAATCTTAGTGGCATTTATACGCATCCATTTATTTAGTTAGCTTTGTAAGGTGTTTGGATGTAGTTTTAATTACTATTTAATTTGTTTTCATAATTAGGAAAATATTTTATAACTTTCTTCCAAGTAATTATACTATCCTGGTCTCTGAAAGTATATAGGGAACTGGGGGTAGGTTCAGATAAGTAGTCACTGGGCAGCTGAGCAGCTTTTACAGAGTGGGAACTTAGGGAGTGAGATCCAAACTATGGTCATACTATAATGCATTTTCTTTTTGCTTTTTAAATTAACTTTTAAACGTTAACTATATATTTTTTCCTGAAAGAGAAGAATGTTATGTTTACTTATTATTTTTTTTTTTTTAGTATACAGAAAGAAACAACCAGGAATCTATGTTAATAATAGCTTGATTATTTCCATCTCAAATGTCACTGAAGTAACCACTGATATATAAACCTATGCAGATCTATGCAGATCTATGCAAACAATTATTTAAATTTGAAGAGGAAGGAAGGGGTACTTGAGAATGGCAATATTTGCTAGATTGCTATTATGTCGGGAGGGCTTCTTGGTACAAGGCCACCAAAATGAGAAATGAAGGACACTGAGCTTTGAGAGGATCCAGCTAGTCTCCGTAGGAGGATATTAGGATGCTCAAGGTTAACCTAATGTAATAATAAGCCATATGAAGTACTTTATTGTCTTCCAAACATCTACATGCATTAGCTGCCTTGTGCTTGGGAAACCCAATGAGGACCAGGAGAGGGATTTCATGTGAATTCATTTCATAAGTGAAATGAGTAAGATTCATAGATGTTAAATAACTGACAACTAATATTAGCACAACTCTTTAAAGATGTACAAAGAACATTCTTAAACATTTTCTCATTTAAGCCTCACGTCAGCAGGGTGGGGCAGAGAGGAGACAAACCTTTTGTCTCTCCCATTTTTCAGAGAAAGAAACGGAGCTACATTAGTTTAAGTAACGTTGATAAAGACAGCATACATGAGGTCAACCATCTGGGTTCTAGATTCATTTAATTTATTCTGTAATTGTGACATGCCTGCAATCGCCATGCGTGTGAAGGCAGAAGCTAGTTTTTACTTCCTGCCTTCAGTCTTACTTACAATGCCAGCTGAGTGTGAATTCACACTTCTTCTCTTCTAATTATTGCCTAATTTACTATAGTAAGAAGCTGAAAATGTTGATAGCTCCGTGTCTCTGATTCTGTCTGTCTGTCTGTCTGTCTGTCTGTCTGTCTGTCTGTCTGTCTCTCTCTCTCTCTGTGTGTGTGTGCGCGCGCGCGTGTGTGTGTGTGAATCTTAAAGGCCTACCCATTATTTTTCACATCCAAGGGGTTTTGGTATACTGGCATGATGATAATGAATATTATTCTATACAGTCTAGGACCCCTGTTCCTTGTGACAGTATCTTATGCCAAGAAGAATTAAAGTGTGCATTGTTAGAAAACAAAAATGTACCAATTAGCTCCCAGCTCTGAGTCCATTATTTTTTGCTGCTCAAGGTTAATTTCTCAATCATTATCCCCATTAAAAATATTTGCTCCTTCAGCAGCACATTAAAAAAAAATCCTAATGACTTACTTTCTCACCGCTCTACACTGACAAGTTGGAGAATCATAGTCATGGCAGTGTTACCAACAAAGACTAAAATGATTAGCTCAATATAAAGTGTTTGGTAATACCACTCTTATTTGTATTTAACCTTAAGTAACTAAAGACAAGAAATCTCTACTGTTAAACTGATAATCCACTAAATTATTGCCTAAGGGATGGCCACATAATTGCAAGCTTAGTCAGGACCCATGGTTGATATTTTGTTTGTTTGTTTGTTTTTCTTGAAAATAAGAAGACAGCCGGACGTGGTGGCTCACGCCTTTAATCCCAGCACTCGGGAGGCAGAGGCAGGCAGATTTCTGAGTTCGAGGCCAGCCTGGTCTATAAAGTGAGCTCCAGGACAGCCAGGGCTACACAGAAAAACCCTGCCTCGAAAAGACCAAAAAAAAAAAAAAAAAAAAAAAAAGAAGACAAGTGAATGTCCTTGGAATTCACTCAGCCAATGTCATGATACTTGGCTGCACCCAATCTAGTTGGTCTGAAGGTTACTACCTGGGACTTCCTGGTCTTCTAACCATAAGCAAGAATACCTTTGATTCTTTTCAAAAAATGTCTCTGTACCCATATTATCCCTCCCAGCTCAAGAGCACAGAATAACTTGGAATAAAATTAACTTCTTCAAAAAATCAAAAAGGACTTCTTTCAGAAGTTTGAAATTCATTGAATTACATAGCTGTGCCTTTCAGAGGCAAAGATGCCAAATGAGGAATGAGACATCTGGGACAATGTCTCTGAGCGCAGCCTTTTCCTCCGCTGAGCTGAATAATGGTGGAAGGAACGGCGTCTTCATTCTAACAGTTGAGGCCACAGCCACACCGGGTGCCTTGTTACTGCTTCCGAAGCTGACCATTGAGCTTTCCTAGCCAGGGACTTGGAGTTTTAAAGAAGACTGGAGGAAAGTAACTCGTTCTGATAAAGGCAAGGATGTTTATAGGCATATGAAAGCAGAAGCAGAAAGGTCTAAGGAGAAGCTCTGGGATGTTACAAGTTGAGGATGTGTCTACTGTCTGTCTCTCAGTGTTTAGCCTGCTGGGAAACCCTCCAAGGATCCATCCCTTGGGTAGTGGAGTGTAGTTTTGGGGAGGCAGGAATATACATGCTTGCTGTCGGTCAGGGTGCTCAGGCCACATAGCCTTTTACTCTATTACAATAGGGACCTTGGAGGATGATCCTTAACACACCCTTCCCCCATCATCTTCAGTCTTCTTGCCATTTCTCTCATTTCCTCCTTTTGTCTTCTTCTCCCCTCCACCTGCCCCTTCCTTTCCTCCCTTATGATCTCACAATGAGCTAGCAAAACCAGAGGGAGTGAAAGTGATAGGGTTTTGCACATTGCTTCCCGACCTGAAGCAACACCACAGAAATTACCGTAACCAACTCTGGCAGGCTGTCCTCCTCTGAGGACTGCCTGAGTGCTTTGCATCAATTCTCACTTCACCTTTGAAGGGGAAGAGGAGCAGAAAGTTACTTGCCGTCTTTGAAGTACAAAGGGAGAGGAGCTGACAGGAAAAGCTAGGACATATGTTGAGTCAGGAAGAACCCTAGGTTGCTCCCTGTCTCTCCAGTGCTCTCCAGGGCCGGGCTGTTCTTCACAGAAGAAGCTAATGGGGTGCTAAGCAGGAAGCAGAGGCTGCTCCCGTGAAGTGGCACAGAGCTCTCCTTAGGTATTTGTGAAGGTGTTGTAAGAATGACAGTGGATATAAGCTGTGACATAAATGCCAGGAGATTAACTAGTTCTTTTCCTTCAGACTTTGAACTTGAACCATTCCAACTGCACTCTCACCTGCCTCAGTCAAGCTTCAAAGGCTTTTAGTGAAGGTGAACGAATAAGCCACCATCTTTTATTTTCATTGTCTGCCGTCATCTAGTCATCCAAAGTAGTGTCATCTTCAAAGACTCAGGGCTTGATGTAGACGCTGATGTAGTTGGGGCTCCTTTCCAATACCGAGTCAAAGACTTTCTGAATATGGAAGAGTAAGCTTTGTCCTCAGTTTCTGTTGATGCAATGATAAGTTGGGAATCTGTGGAAGGGGCTGGGGAGGTGGGGGAGGCAGGGGAACATTGAGAAACATAGATGCTGTCTTTAACTATATACAAAGGAGCCAGACTCCTGCTCTTGGAAGCTACTTAAAAACATGGATAAGAGGTCATCTAGTAGGGATGACAAAGGGCTCACTGGGCTCAGCGCCTTCAGTCCACCTTATTGCACCATGGGTCTCTGGTTGCCTCCTCCTGAGGGAGCAATGAGTGGAATTTTGGACAGGACCACTGCTTCCTGCTCATCTTTTCAAAGTGGCTCTTACCTTGGCATGTGCTGCATTGGAAGCAGCCCCATCATTAAATTCTTCTTGAAATTGGACAGGATGAACATGGCAGCCAAATGTGCTTTGCTGCTGCTAAGGACTATGAACTTTGTTCTTTTATTTCCCCCAAGGAGGAAGTTAATTTTATTCCAAGTTATTCTGTGCTCTTGAGCTGGGAGGGATAATATGGGTACAGAGACATTTCTGAATCCTTGCCTTCTACCTCCAGCCTCTGCTCCTCCTCTATCCCATGCAGGGTTAGCTCTGGGGAGGCAGGGAAAGAAGACCTGTTTTCCTTTGACATCTAGTCTTTGTTTTGGTAGTTTGAAAATCAAGTTCTTTAGACACATGGAGTTCTTTCCTCCCCACTGTTAGGGAAAGTACCCAGGACCCAGGGAAAGGCCCAGGACCCCCAAGACCAAGATCTCAATACAGAGGAGATTTATTTGCACCAGAGTGACAGAGGATAGGGGATAAGAGACAAAGACAGGAGAGAGAAGATGAAGCAGAAGGGGAAGAGAACAAGTAAGAGAGAGGAGTCTTATTTATGCAGGAGTTGGGAGAAGGAAGAGTAGGGGAGTGAGACAATAAAGGGCTGCCCCTTGTTAGATGGGCAGCTTAATGCTAATTGGGCATGTCAACTAGGTAAGCCAAAGGGAGTTTTGATTGTGGCTCAAAAATTTATAGCTGGACCTTGGTAATCAGCCTCAGGAGGAAGAAGTGGCCAAATAAGTGAATAGAGCTTGGTGGCTCTTTTTAGGACTGTAATCCAATGGGTTCTGGCAAGGGAGAGGGTATTGGGGAGAAGGGCAAGGTCTGCCAGAGCCATGATCCATGCTAGACACTCACAGGGAAGGGTTGACAAGTTCCATTTTACCTCAAACCATACTGCCCTTACTTTTCTGATCCTCCTTTAAAAAAATGGTTGACACTCTCCTGCTCAGAAGCACTAAGTCATGTGCTGACAGACTCACCTCCCACACCTTTAGCAACAGCCACAGGCTGGGTGCTCATCACTTCAACAGTCTCCTTTAGGATCAGTATTTATAAACTGATTTACATTATATATATTTTTTTTTTCTTCTTGCCAATAATTTGTTTGGTGAAACATTTATTGAGAAGGGAAGGAAGGAAGGAAGGAAGGAAGGAAGGAAGGAAGGAAGGAAGGGAGGGAAGGAGGGAGGGAGGGAGGGAGGGAGGGAGGGAGGGAGGAGAGGGTTAATATTTCCTCTGCTCATTCATCCTGCTAAATGAAATGTAACAAAAGAAAAGAAACTGGAGGACAAAGAAGGCACTGGCTGTGGCCTGTAGAATTCATTCTGTTCCTTGCTCATAGGACCCTTTATTTGAAACATGTCTCAAGGATTGACCAGGAAGCAGGCTCCCATCACTGGTCATCAGATTTGCTGGTACCTAGGTACTTCATTTTCCAACCTCCAGAACTGTGAGGGATCAATGGTTGTAGTTCTATCCCCTGCATCTGTGGTACTCTGGAAAAGCAGCACAGAACCTGGTTTGGCCAATGAGATATAAGAAGGAGTTGGTTTCCAAGAAAGGCTTCCTGTAGTAGAAAGAATTCTCAGATGCTGTGAGCATTAAATTCTCCTCGCCTGAGTGTCAGCAGCCACTTTATGGCTAAGATGATTAGCAATGCTTTTAGACTGAGTGACTGACCAAGCAGGTTGAGCCTAGGCAGTGATTGGCACTCAAGTATTCCTAATGAGAAAAGGAAAATCTCTATTTGTTTGACCCATTAACATGTGTGATGTAAGCTATCTATTCCTGATTCCCATCACCTTTTGAAATGTTAATAACTAAGGTTACAGGGTTACAAAGAAAAGTAGGGTCTTGGGGAAGTAAATAGGTCATGAAGGTGGGACCATCATTAATGGAACCAAAATCTTCATAAGGGGAAATGGAAGACATTTAGCTTCTCTTTAACATGGGTAGATACAGTAAAGAGATGACCATCTGCAAACTAGGAAGCCGGCTTTAATTGAATCAGCATAAGATTTGCAGGTACCTTAATACTGGATATAGCTGTTTCTAGAGTTGTGACAGATGAATGTTTATTGTTCCACCCCCAGTCTCTGGTACTTTGATCTAGTAGCACAACTAAAACAAGAAGTTGTTCCTTCACTGCGGTATGACAGGAGGGTGTAAAAGTCTGCTCTGGTAATGATGTGACTCTAGGGTGAGCTTGGTGTGATCCTCATATGATTCTGATGTGAACCTGGCATGATCTTGGTATGCTCCTCATAGGATTCTAGTGTGAACTTGATGTGAACCCGAACTTCTGATGAGAGCTTGGTTTGATCCTGATGTGCCTCTGACGTGGACCTGGTGTGATCGAGATGCAATTCTGTTGGGATTCGCGAATGGATTAGTGTTATTTTCCTGACTTTGCCTCTAAGACTTTGAAGTAGCTGCACAGAGTAGTTCCTAGGGACTTAGAGTGGGTATGCAAGTGAATGTATGTGAATTTGTGAGGGATAGAAGAAGAGGCATACTGATGAAGAGGAAGAAGTCAAGTCATGGGAAAGTCTGCCAAAATCAAAGACTTGAAAGACTGTAACATCGTCATCTCAGTTCCATCAATTCTGTTTCCTGAAGTTCACAAGACTCCTTCTCCCTTTTAGGAGCTCCAGTCTAAATTACTTGCTCCATAAAAATTCAGAGTCTCTCCTATGTACCAGGCCTCATAAGGAATTTGGGAATAAAGATAAAAACAAGGTCTAAAGCTCACCTTCTTGCATGTGTATTTACCGTACAGTATGCAACTTACAGAAAGACATTTGCTATTTAAAGCAGTATTGTAAAATGAGTTGTTTTTACTATATTTACTATATATTTTATTATTTTGTAGATAGGGAAGGAACTAAAGCTTAAGTTCAGTGTTTTCTCTAAGAATATATAACTAATCAATTTTGGAGTTAGATTTGTATACAAATACAGAGTCTCTTTGATTTCTACAAAGGGAAATATTGACTTCTGTCTTTTAAAGAGTCTAAGTCTGATGGGAACTATAGACAATAAAAGAATAGAACTGGATTTATGCTACCTACTGTTTATTTATGTATGGAGGGTAGCCTTAGCTTTTTAATTTGAGAAATGGAAACGTTAATATACCTGATGAGTCACAATGTAGTGGCTATTTAATACATGACAGTTGGCAGGGTAAGTAATCTGTGAATGTGTGTGTATGCACACATGTATCAGATAGACATGTGAAAGATAGAAATGAGATATGACCCCCTGTTTGCTATTTACAAAGGGCTGCAGTTGGCCAAGAGAAGTTCCTGAATCCCTGAGGAAAGTCATAAGAATTTCACATAAAGGGGATATTTCAGCTGGAACTTAAAAGGTGCTAAGAGGCAGTAGGCAGGTGAACTGGAGTGGATGTGGAGAGGACCCTCAGTACTGAGTCACCTGTGTGTGAAGACAGTGGTGCTTTGCAGTACCAGTACCAGGTGCAACAATAGCCAGGGCCTCCAGTGTGGTCCTGCCAGCTTCAAGGAGAAAGGGATGCATGAAGGGAGTGAGACTCAAAATATGGGTGTAAGACATGGGAAAGTTTCTGAGTTTTATAGAGAAGCAAGGAAAACATGTAACGTGGAAGTTAACACTCCCTTAAGGTCATTCCAGTTGGCTCAGAACCCAGCTCATCAGAGTTATCATGCTGGCACAAGGTCAGAATGATCTTCCTGATAACATTGATGTTCAGGATAGGGGGATGACTGCCTTCTGGCAGTGCCCCTTCACCTGCCATGGCTCCAAGCCTAGCCTATCTGCTTGAAATGCTCTTTCCCATACGTGTGTAAGAATTCACCCACAAGAACAAGCTTGAGTCATTGCATCTCCCTATCAGAAAAGCATCTCTTAAGAAGGAAATAGCCCTAATGGACATCTCTATTACAGTAATAACCAAAGGCATTGCTTTCAAGCAGTATTAGGAGGCAAAAAGGAGACAGCCGATAATCTATGGTTTTGGGGTTTTTTTGTTTTTTTTTTCTTTTATTTTTTTAGGTGTGTGTGGGGGAGGAGTCATCATCATAAGGAGGCTTTATCTTAAGCGGATAAGCCTGGGCTCTGGTAGCTTCTCGGTGAGAGGACTCCATACTTCATCTACGTTCCCAGACCCCTTGGCCAGTCATGATAGTTTTGCGAAGCTTTTTTTCATTATCATATTCTGTTTAGCCCAGGAAGCTTCCTAATGTAAGGCTGCCCTTTCTTGGGGAAGCTAAGTAGAATCCCAAGCTGGGGAACATGGCAGGGTTTCCTGTAGGCCAAGGCCCTTTTAGTCCTTTCCTGGCTCTGTAGAAATCACAACTTTCTGATTACCCCAACAGGCAATTGACCTGCCCCACTGCCCTTTTGCAGTTCTTCTACAGGACAGGGCTTTGCCTATTCTTGTTGTATACAAATGGCTCAAAGTGCTTTTCATAATCTCCCCGCAAGCAATGAAGGTGCTTTGCTAGACAGAAATTGAGTCTTGTATGTACAGACTCATTTTACCTCAGTTACCAGGATTGTGTCCTAACAAACCCTTTACCAATGAAAATACTGTTATATTCAAATAACACTTGATATACCTAACATACGGATGCTATAGATCAGGAACAGGTATGGAAGAACATAATAATTTTCTCTCTACCCTTGTCTATATAACCTGGTTGTCAAAACTATTGCCATAGTTTGCCTCCTCGTACCCTTGTTATGAGAAGTGATTTTTTTTTTGCCTTATGAGTCATTCTAGGGTGATAGAAAAAGAGAGTAGATGGCTTTGAAATGGAATACATAGCCGTTGCTTTACATTACTGGGGGCCATCTGTTTTGGTGCCACTGAACCTAGTCCAGGTTTAGAGTTTATAATTATTCTAGCCTAGTGTTTTTCCTTTCTCACTTGCTTTGTACATGTGCTACCCAACTGCTCTACCCAGCTCCTTTACAATCTGTACACACACACACACACACACACACACACACACACACACACGTTTTGAAACAAAGTCTTTTAAAATTACTCAGGAAGGCCTTGAAGACACTCTATAGCCCAGGCAGGCATTGAATTTGTGATCCTCCTTCCTCAGCTTCCTCATCTGGGATTACACTAAGTAATTGGGATTCTAGGTCAATGTGTGCTTGGGAGAACATCGGCCTTTAAAGGACTAGGGTGTGATTTCTGCTGCTCTCATTACAACCAGTTCAATCTTAGGAGCTCAGTTAAGGTATCGAATCTTCCTTATCATCTTCTGTGTGACAGACATGAAGACTTAAATATTAAATGAGAGTTACTCTGCAGTGCTGGACACATGAATGGATGATACATTGACGTTAGCTGATATCATGACCAGTTTGATGTTGTCAGCAATTCTATGCTAGGGTTTGTAGCTTTAAAGAAGACATGGCTGGATTTGTACAGAGAGGCCTAATGAATGTGAATGGCCATGCAGAAGATACTCTTCCAGGAAGAATATCAGTTTCTGTGGCTCCTTTCAGCCTACATTAGCATAGACCTTGGAAGGGAAATGGAGGAGCTGAGAAACTGAGGGTGGGGTGGGGAGGAGATGGGGAGGGATGAGAGCCTGGGCCATGGAGACTTCCAATGCAGGCACATAGAATTTGTTCCTTTGGGAAAGAGTGCGCAAATAAAATTTTACATCAAGGAAGAATGTGATCAGAGGTGTATGTGACAACCCTAAATTTTAGTTTCTTTAAGAATTCTTCTGATAGCTGCTATATAACAGAATCAACTCCAAAAGTCTTCTTGGGGCCTACCAAGCCCTATCTTCACTACCTGCACACATGTCTCATGGGCTTTTCATTTTCATAAATCCGTCAAGCCTTTGCTTCCAGCTGGTTTCTGAGAGTTGTTCTCTGTCCTTGGGACTTTGGTAAAATGCCAGTCGATGTAGTCAATCACCAAGGCCGCTCTCCTTGCTAGCATTGCCCTGCTCACCGATCTGCACATCTCCCTTGACTTCATCGTCTGTATTCTATGCAGGCTGGAATACTATTTACCTTGCTGCCTCAACCAGAGACTGTTCACTCCATGAGAAAAGATCATTTCAGATTTTCCAGCCTCCAGAGCAGGGTCAGCACAGAGGAGGTGTGGAGCTATTGCTGAGCAATGGAATCATCTAGATAATGATAACAGGCTGGTTTCTCAGTACAGGTGAGAGACGGGGGGGGGGGGGATCCTCAGCCAAGGCAGGGTGCAAATGGATAGCATCCAGAACTATGGTTCTTGACACATCACTTTAACCTGCTTGAGTCCTGTAGTGAATGTAGTGAGAGTACAGGGTAGGTAAGGTCATCTCAGAGTGCTCAGCACTGGGACCAGACCATCAAGGTGGTGATAACAAAGCATAAGAAATTGGGTAAGCATAGGGCATCATGGAGTATGTGTAGAAGTGAGAGCAGCAGGCATTTCCACCGATTTCACATTCATTAAACTACTTGAGAGCTGGGGAAAGAAAAGGACAATCTCTTTCCCTCTGGGCTGGCTGTGAAACCAAGCTGCAGCCAGCAGAGGTGAGAATCTGGGAGCAAAGCCAAAAAGAGGGGAGGGACCTTTCTTTTAGCGTCTGTGGTGTGTAGTGGGTGTGGAAGTCTCCTCTGTCATGGGCAGAGGAAGGCTAGAGAGTGAGTCAAGAGGAAATGTTTGAGTTTATTTCTGATTTTGATTGTTGCTTATAGAGGAATTGAGGAGACTTGAGTGTGTTTCTAGTCTGAGAGTGAGAGGGTTACATGAAAAGAAGAAGAGAGGATAAACTCTCTTGACTTGATAGAAGACCACAGAAAGGGAGAAGTGGGATCAAGAGCTGAGTATCGATCTTTGGAAAAGGAGGAGGAGGGAAACACTTCCTCAGAATTATAGCAGAATAATTTAAGATATGGAACCTCTCTCTCTCTCTCTCTCTCTCTCTCTCTCTCTCTCTCTCTCTCTCTCTCACACACACACACACACACACAGATTCTTGTATATGAGTGTTTAGAGGTAGAAAGGGGACAGGATAAATGTTGTAACTGTATTATAATTTTAAAGAAAAGATGGGCTCATTTTACTCTGGAAGAAAAGCTGTATTTCCTTATCAGATCTAGATAAACTGAAGTGGCAATAAACTGAAGTGAGAGGACTTTAGAAGGTGAGGTTTGAAAAGCCCTATAAAGACCAGAAGACATGTTCAATAACACCTTTAAGACAGGTTTTGGAAACTGGCCCATAAAAGTTACTGCCCATCCCCACACAGCCATTTCTAAGGAGCAGGCTTGTTATCTATGTCCAAAAGTCAGACCTGGAACATACTTTCCAAGTGTCACCACCATCCCTTACTGCCATCATCTCACCGTCTGTAGGAAGTTCAGTGACTGGGCAGAGGTAGACAGCTATTAAGAGGAATTGGATTTGAACCCAGGTCAAGCATCTGTCAATCTATCACACTCTCCCAAGTAAACCATCTGAGGTAGTTGTTTTTCTAACAGTGACCCTGAGTGAACAGGACAGTTATTAAGATTTCCAAGATTGAGGTGGCTCTAGCAGCTTCAGGGAGTGGCCCAGAAGTCTCTTGTAAACAGCCCTGGAAATAATTGAAATGTTTAACCCTTTCAACATATCTGTGGCTAGCATAAGCATCTCTGTCTTAATGAGCAGCATTGGTGTTCTAGTATGTACAGAATCAGCTTCAAGGCTGGCAAGAGCTTGCCTTGATTTCTTCTACAGAGAGTCCTTTGAAATGAGCCATCTGTCTGCCTTGCCTGTCCTGTAGATGGCCTATATGAACATGCTTTTACAGAAAGTCTGAGCCTGACCTGGATGAAGCCCTGTCTGGATGAGGTCCAGAGTTAATGTATGCCCTGTCCCTGCCACACCTGTGACACTGAGAATTTGTAATCACAAACAAAACCTGGACAGATTCCATGCCAGCCGTTACTTTAATTAAAGCTATTTAGAGGGGCTGAAGCTAATTTAAAGGTGAGTGCCAGTGGGTTTCTCAAGTCAAAAAGTGCTAGTTTGACAAGTAATGATAGTGCAGGGCTTAATTGGATCCCGCTAAATGAGGAGAAGCAAGCGAAGAGAGCACAAGCTGATGGGACCCTATGTCTGCTAGCAAAGGAAGACAGAGATGGGGCTAAGCTCTCGTGGGAACGGGTGTTGTGAGGAGTGACTTAATCCATGTCGTCTGTTTGCCTGTGAAATGAATGCTAATTGCGCTCATCTTTAATAGGTTTGGAAATGTGACTGCTCGTGGCATTAACTGGGACATAAAACCACAAACCAGGATGCACCCTGCACCTAGAGTGCAATGCCAGTTCTCTGACTCAAACCTCACACTTTAAATATGCCAATTAGATGACTCAATAAGTAAATTTAGGAGAAGTAGTCATACGAATAGACTTTTTAAAGAGAGTAGTGAGATATGCCAACATGATTCGTGGCATTCCTAACTCCTTGGTTCTTTCAAAAATGTATTTTTCCTTATTCACTGTCCCAACTCCTCTTCCTACTAATTTTTGTGAAACCCTCAGAGATTTTTCTTTACATGGGAATGACATCTGTAGTTACAGTGAGTGTCAACTTGATTTTAATCCCCCTGGGTCTTACTGCTACTGTGAAAATAAGAGTTGGTTACTGTGGCCACTAGGACTCTATATGAAGTATGGGACTTGCTCACAAAAAGTGTATGTTTCTTTGACCTGTGTAGGCCTATACTGAGTTCAATCAAAATTCATTTTAAATGACTGAAGATGAACCCAATTGTCTTAGTTAGGATTACTGATGCTGGAATGAAACACCAGGACCAAACTCATCTTGGGAAGGAAAGGGTTTATTTCACTCACAGTTCTATGTAACAGCTCATCATCAATAGCAGTGAGGACAGGGACTCAAACCGGGCAGGAAACTGAAGGCAAGAACCTATGCAGAAGGTTTTGGAGAGGTGCTGCTTACTGGCTTGCACCTCATGGCTTGTTCAGTCTGCATTCTTATAGAGCCCAGGACTATCAGCCCAGGGGTGGCTCCACCCACAATGGGCTGCAATTTCCCCCATAAATCACTAATTAAGAAAATGCCCTACAGGCTTGACTGTGTGGAGGCTGTTTTCTTCTCAATTGACACTCCCACCTCTATGATGACTCTAGCTTGTGTCAAGTTGACATAAAACTAGCCAGCACATCATTTATGACTGTGTCTCAGCTGCCATCTTGTTCTCAGCATGGCAGATGAAATCACTTCAAATCGGACTCCTATTACTAAAAGTGACTATTCATATTACCTGTGCATCAGGGAGGGTACAAAGCAGCCATGTACCTCGCAGCAAAGATCAATGGCTCAGTATTTCCTCTGCATCACAGCCCCTCATCTGGTAAGCCCTGGTTGTACTCTCAAGGATCTAAAAGTGTCTCGCCAATTATGCATGTTTGCAACATACTTGCAGTGACTGTCTTGGCTCATGGATGATGTGAGTGGTGACTCTAGGATTCCCAAGTTGATGCTGTCTGCTAAGTAGGCTTGGATGAGGCCTCCACACATATTTGGAAAATTGGTTAACTCTTTTAACATTTACTGTGCAACTAAGAAACAGGAAATGCTGGACAGATGAGCTGCAACAGAGACCTCATTTCGTTCGGTCAATTAGAAAATGGACTGAGGCTTCCACATGTAGTCCATGCGGGCAGCTGCTATTAGGCTTAATTGGAAAAGTCATTGGCATTGACTCCGAGTTTGTAGAGCTGTTCGGAGTCACTTAACTCTGAGCTCTTAACCTTGTATTAAGTACTGATTACCTTTGTTCAGCAAGGTGAGCCTCATGACCTTTTCCATGTAGGAAAATGGAGTCAAGAGATTGGTGAGATATTTGCACAATTTAGCAGCTACTTACTTGCTTCTGACTTGACTCTGTCTTGCTCTTTCTTCTCTAGACACACCTGGGATTCTTCCCCCATTCCTTCAAGAATCCTTACAATGCCTGTAGTGTCTCATACCTTGGTAGGCTAAGCCAGGAGGATTACAGCAAATTGCGTGTCAGCCTGCATATATAGCAAGATGCTGACTCAAAAAAAGCAAAAATTTTCTAGATTATCTACTTGTTTCTTTTTACTTGTTTGAGGAGAACTTTATTATATTATTATAGTGTAACGTTCTTCTCCGAATAGCAAGTCATTTTTATCACTGAGGCATTTACAAAGCTGGTTGTCTGACCTTTTTGTCTCTCATTCTCTAAGAAGGTAAGTCTTGGTATCCCAATCCATAGATCTTTATGTAGAAGAGAATATTGACCTAGGCACAGCAGCAGCAGCTGTGTTCCTCATACCAGCACTCTGGAGGCAGAGACAGGAGGACTGTTGTGAGTTCAAGGGTAACCTGGGCTAGAGAGCAAGATTTTATCTTGGATAAGAAAGAAATGGAAGATGAGAAAGAAGAATATGGTTAAAGCCAATAACTTTCACTACTTAGTGAGTAGCTTCTGCAGCCCTGAAAATATTGAACACACATAAAATATCAGTATGGGAAGTGGCAGCTATGTATTACTCCTAATTAATAAATGGTGAAATTGATACTTATTAAAGTTGATCAAAGTTAAAAATGGCCTTTTGAGTATACTGATATTAGGTGGTCTATATTAGAATCCCAGCCAAGAAAGCTATAAAGTCTCTGTGCCCCTATTATGCCTTTGAAATGTAATGGTACATGACTAGTGAAAATTCAGTCAGCATTTGTTTTTCTTTTCTTTTTTCTTTTATGTCCACTGCCGCTGGCAGCGCTGCCACACCACACCGATTGCTGTCACCACTCTCAATCACTACCCATTCCCATCAACCACCATTCAGCACCAGCATCACCGCCACCACCATAATCTATCTGTATCACGAACATTCATCACCATCATCACTATCATCTAAACCATCACCACCATCAACCAGAATTATTACCTTCATCACCAACACCTCCAGCAGTGCCATCATTCAGCTGGTAAGCAGCATCAACATAAACAGGAGACCTATCCCTATTTACACTTTGGATAAACAGCCTCTTCATCCGTAGGCATAAAGCTGGAACAGCAGAAAACCATAGCCCAGCCAAACTTTGAAAGAACCTCAGGCTGTAGTAATCAGTCAGTAGAGTAAGGGAAGAAGAGACAGTATGCTGCTATATAGTCTGCAATAAGTGGTTGATAATATGATTCAGGCTGTATTAGTATTCCTTTGGGGAAGGAGCTATGGAGGTATCATGCCAATAACCATGTCCATAGAAAAGGCATTGTCACTTCTGAAAGCTAGGAGGAGCAAGCTTGATACTTCCAATTTTGTTTGTTCTACATCCTCAAAGGTTTTTACCCCTGTAATTCCCTAGGCTAGAGTCTGGGAAGAAGCTGGCATGGTTGCAGGAAGGGGGTTGGAAGATGTGCACAAGCTCCTGCCTGCCAAGTGAGGGTCTCAGCAGTGGGACAATAGTGGCAGAGAAGACTACAGTGAGTGCACTGATTTCCTTGGAGAGAAGGGACCAAAGGATTTGCACAGTCTGACTCCTTCCAGTTTTCTGTTTTTGTAGTCTCATCAGCATGGAGACTGAGCACTTAAGATACTTAGCCAAGCCAGCTGCTCCCTGCCATCCCTACAGAGAACTAGCCAAACTGGGGCTTACCATATAAATGATTCATCTGGATAGCTTGTGATTCTAGTGGAGATCCCAATGAAGAAGACTAAGTGCCCGCCTTTAGAAATTTTTTTTTCTAAAGAAACAGATATTTAGACAGGACAGCTGATAAAAGAGACAGGCATGCATGTAGTGAGCACCTGCTGTGTTTTAGATACTTTCTAAATCTCCATGATAATGGAATACTAATATTGTCATTTAAGAGGTAAGAAAACTGAAGGCCAGAACATTTTTGACTGTTCTAAGACTATGTAGTGAGTCTTGGACATAGTCCTGGAGATTCTATGAGGAGTTCTCCTGGTACCTTTCTCATGCTTGTTACAGTTGGGTTTGGAAATGTAAATGGTGACCTTTCTCAATCCTTCAATTCACACTCTGCTTAAATTCTCTGGAACATCATTCATTCATTCATTCATTCATCAATCAATCCATTTATTCAATGATTTCTTGGGATCTCCTGTTTAATATGGTGTAGTAAGCAGAAGAATATAGCAATGGCTGGATGTGGTAGCATACACTTTTAATCCCAGTATATTGTAGGCAGAGGCAGGTGGATCTTTCTGAGTTTGAGGCCAGCCTGGTCTTCTGAGTGATTTCCAGGACTGACAGAACATAGATAAACCTTGTCTTGAAAACCAAAAAGCAAAACACAAACAAAAAGGATAGACCAAGGAAGAAGACAGAGTCCTTGTCCTAAAGAGTCCCTCTTATGTTGATGTTAAAGGTATAATAAACATTAAAACTGAAAACATAGATATTTTCTATGAAATAAAGCAGTGATGTAAGTATCATTGGTGGTGGGTCTGAGACACTTCAGCTCAGTCATTCAGGGAAAGCTTATATGAGAAGACAATGGTGACCTCACCATTAAGGTTGAATGTGCCTGATGAATGAGAAACCAGGGACATAGGTAGGGCTAACATGAATACTGGCTTCTTGGGCTTTTGACATATAAACATTGTGACAATGTTAGGAAGGCTCACAAAATGAAGTTTATTAGTTGATACGGCTCCAATCTTTTGAGGCATTATAGACATAGTAAAAAATTTGGAGCTTTGTCTAAATGCAATAGTAAAGTACAGGCAGATTCAGTCATTGGAGTGGAATGGTCTAAGTGTGAAAGTAATCCAGGGTATTAGGAAGTGAATGGACTGTAAGGGGTGGTGGGATGGGGAGACTTCAAAAATCCATGGAAGAGAGTAGTGTAAACTAGGATTATAGCAATAAAGATGTAGGAGATACACACACACACACACACACACACACACACACACGCACACGCACACACACACGCACACGCACACGCACACGTGCACACACACACACGGTGGGAGTGGGGGTGGGAAGCAGCTTGAAGGAAGTAAGAGGGCCAGAGGAAGGAAAAGAGAAGACATGAGAAGATAAGAGTGATGACTATAAATAAAGTCCATGATATACATGTATGAATCATCACAATGAAACCCATTACATGCTAATTTTTAAAATTAAAAATTATACATAATTATGTATAAACCATATATAAATCAAATATATAAAATCATATATACACACACATATATGTGTGTACATATGAGAGAGCTGAACAAAGAAAGAGTTGCTATATTCTTTGGATTGAATAAAGATTCAAGATGATTCCTGGATTTTGTCTCGTGTTGATGTAATCGGTTGACTGTAGAGACAGTTACTGAGATGGGAGCATAGCAAGGAAGATGGCTGGGTTTGTATGTTTGGAGATGAGGTGGCAGGCTCTAACTTTATGCGTGCCCATGTAGCATTAAGTATTTGAATTTTAACTTGATGTAGGCAAGAAAAAGCATTGGACTGAGAATATAAATTTGGGAATAACCAAAACATAAACTGAATTTAAAACCACAAGAATGCATAAGGCTGTCTCATACAGGGTCTGACAGAAGAACTGAGGACAAAAGATGGAAATACTTTCTAGGTCAGGAAGCGAATGGGGCTACAATTGCACAGAAAGGACCAACACTAGCAAGCAAATAGGCAGTGGTTCTATGAAACCCTGCAGAAGAACACAGTCAGACCCATATGTCTGTGACTCCTGTAGCTACATATTTAACTGTGCATTCAAAATATTTAGAAATAAATTGTCACTGCACTAAACAACCTTAGGCTCTTTTCTTGTCCCAATCCCTTAAACTCTATACCATAGAGGTTATACATGGAACATTTACCCAGTGTGATGGATCACAGGCAGAATCATTATTCACAGGAGGATTGTGTAGGCTACACACAAATGCTATATTATTGAACATAAGTGGCTTGACCGTCTGCAGATTTGGGGTCCACAGCAGGTCCTGGACCAATGCCCACAGATTCCAAAGAGCACCTGTATTTCTTGTAAATGCTTCTGAGAAGAAAAACACAATAGGAAGATGAAATGACTTTTGGCAATTTGGCGAGATGGAGTAGCCAATGACCTCGATAAGAGCTGTTTTGTTGGGATGGACAGAGTTGAGAGCTCAATTGCAGTGGGTTCAGAAGGGAATGGGAGGTGAGAGAGGGGAGAGATGGAGAGTATAGACAACGCTTTCCTCAATCTACTCCTAATTACACTTAGTCCTATACCACAAAAGCTAGATATTGACAAGACTGTGAAAGGCCATTTGCTGTTCCCAAAATAACTGTGGCAAATGGGGGGAAAGCCAATTTTGTGGTCCAGCTTTGTAACTCAGTCCACTTTTAAACAACTTTCATTATCAGGAAGTTATTGCTTCTATTGACCGGAGAAATGTAAACTTGTTTTCACGTTATGGAGGCCAAAGCATGCTAAGCTTCATTAGTATAGCACTCTGTGCTCATATGGCTTCAGAGCCCCATCTTTCTACATCAGTCCACACTCACCTTTTCCTAAGTGATGTGCTATGTGAGCCCAGAAAGCACTGTGTGTGCTCCTTTGAATGGTGGAATCTGTCTTAGTATTATTTGATGTTGCTCTGATACATGATGCTGGGTAATAGACAAAGAACATACATGATTTTGCCTGTTTTCTGTAGCTAAAAGTTAAAAACAGCATGGTGCCAGCCTCTGACTAGGGTCTCCTAGCTACCTCACAGCATGGGAAAACAGCATGGGGCAGCAGACAAGTTCAAAGCAGGCTAAGCACATGGGTCATTTTATTTCACAACAACCTGCTCTTGTGAGAACTTACTGGTACTATGGAGCTGTGTTAATCCTTCCAATGGTGGTGCTGTATGACTTAATCTTCCAGTAGGCACCACCCCTTAAAGCTCCAAACACCTCAATACCCAGTGATCTGGGGACAAAAAAATACATGAGTCTTTACTTGCAAACCACACCTCAATTATGAAATGGGTATTTCCTTATCTAAGTTTGCTTGCTCTTGAGTGTCTATGTGGAGAATGTGATATTTCAGGTCAAAGCAGTAGTTTGGGGAATAAAATTTAATATTCTCTTCATCTGCGGCCACTGTGCCTTAACTCAGCTCTTATTTCGGTGGGGTAATAGTCCCAAGCTATTATTTGTTCGACCTTCACATCCTGCCTCTCCAGCTCTGGAAGGAAGATAAACGCTAATTTCTTTACAAATGCCTGGCTTTCTCACAGCCTACTGGTGTTCTCAACCTAAAGGGGAAAAAAGTCGGGATGATTCTTCATTAGAATATGCTATTAAAATTGTCAGTTTCTTGAAATACGTGGTTGAAAAAAAAAACATCATTTTTCCCCCCACTGTGTGTTTCTCTAAACTATAGACCTGTCACCAGGCAGTGTTCTCACATGTGGGTACAGAGAAACTGTGGGAAGATCCAAGTGGCACTTAAATTACATTCTCCCTTTGATTCTGAAGACATTTAGTGCCATTTAGCAGAATTCCAGTGCAGTTGGTTCCACAGAAGAGGGGGCTGTCCTTTCAGAAGAGCCGGTGCTGTGGTGACTGAGGGAAAGAAATCAAGCCACCAGAACAGAAGGGCTGGCTTTTCTATCAAGATCCTCTTGGAATTGAAAGAAGGAAGGACTCCACGAGTCCACATGTGCGTTGATGCTGTTAACTGCTTTGCGTTTGCTCCAGTGTGGGGCAGACTGAGCAGCCCTTATTTGCCCTACCCTCTGTTGGGTCCCATGACATTTTTGCTAACAAGTTATTTCTGCAAATAATATGAGGGGTAAGAGGAAAAGGGGGACACATTTCTTACAGAGAAAAATGTTGTTCTTCCCGTCTGATAGGTTTTGAAGAGAATGTTTTCTGTCCCTAAGTTCTTTTTTGCTGACTACAGAGTATACCCCATGATTTCCACCTGGGACCTACGGGGAAGGTGATGGGTGTTCTTCCTGTCACAAACCTTAGGGAGAGAAAGAGCCTCCTCAACGATGAGGGTGGACAGAGAGTGCATAAAATCTGTAGGGAAGAATAGCACCAGATTTGTAGTTGCCTTGGTGAACAGACGCCAAAAACTGTGGAACTGTAGGTCAGTGCCATTGAAAAGGAAGGGCTCCCTGGAATTCCTTGGCCAGGCATAGCTGATCTTTTGCTGAGAATGGCAGTTCCAGACAGAGTAGAGCTAGCCCAGAGTCCAGCATTCATGTGTTCTGCTTGCCCTTCCTAAGGAACTGCATGTAGAGATTTTTTTTTTCAGCTGCATCCCTGGATCAGGCACTGTACTGACTGCTTTTATGTCAATCTGACACAAGCTAGAATCATCAGAGAAAAATGTCTCCATAAGACCAGGCTGTAGGCAGGCAAGTCTGTAGAGCATTTTCTTAATTAGTGATTTATGGGGAAGAGCTCATCCAATTGTGGGTGGGGTCACCCCCCAGCTAGTGGGTTTTATAAGAAAGCAGGCTGAGCAAGCCATAGGGACCAAGCCAGTAAGCAGCATCCCTCCATGGCCTCTGTATCAGTTCCTGCCTCCAGATTTCTGCTCTTATTGCTTTTGATGATGAACTGTTGTGTGGAACTGAGTGAAATAAACCCTTTCTTCTCCATGTTACTTTTGGTCATGGTGTTTCATCACAGCAATAGTAACCCTCACTAAGACAGACACCTTTCACAGCAATCACCAGAGGATTCTCTAGTGACATTTAAAATAAAAGACGAATTACTATAAAAGAAGCTAGCAGTTTATAGAAAAATTTCCATAAAACAGCTGACATCAAGATGAAGTTGACTCCATTATAGACTTGTGCGATCCACAGACATAAATGTATTGATTTCTAATCCGTAGTCAAAGGAACTATAAAATGCCTTGCCAGATGTAGCTAAGGGAAACCCCTTTGCCATTGCCTCCCTCTGCCATCTTTTTTACCCTCATGACAGATTAGATGTACTGAGTAGTCCCCACATGCATTCCTTGCTCTGTAGCTCAAAGCACACAAGTGTGAAGTGGGTGCAAGTGGTACTCTTTAGGGATGTTAGTGAGAGAGAAAGATGATCATGTCACTTGGAAAAGCACCAGAGGAACTCAAGCACACAGCTCAGACCAAGCCCTGTACCAGAGAGGGCTGTAAAACCCCTATTCACTCTTTTTCTCAGCTGTTGGTTCTGGTTTTCTTCCACTAGATCATGAGGATCATCTCCAGCTTTCTATGCAACAATACAGGTGAACAACTATGGGCTAAGTAGTGACTGAAGCTTCCCCAGTAGTGAACATCCCAACATGGTTTGATTCAACATACACTCTCACCAAGATTTCAGTGTTAAATGAAACCACCCTGTGTAGTTTCTTGATCTGGAAATGCAGATCAAGAAAAATTCAACATAGCCTTTTTCTTTTTATTACTATTTTTATCAAATTTTGCTTCAGTCCATGAAGTCCAGTAACTTTATTATAGAGTTGTCTGTTGGGAGCCGCGCCCACATTCGCCGTTACAAGATGGCGCTGACAGCTGTGTTCTAAGTGGTAAACAAATAATCTGCGCATGTGCCGAGGGTGGTTCTTCACTCCATGTGCTCTGCCTTCCCCGTGACGTCAACTCGGCCGATGGGCTGCAGCCAATCAGGGAGTGACACGTCCTAGGCGAAATATAACTCTCCTAAAAAAGGGACGGGGTTTCGTTTTCTCTCTCTCTTGCTTCTTACACTCTTGCTCCTGAAGATGTAAGCAATAAAGTTTTGCCGCAGAAGATTCTGGTCTGTGGTGTTCTTCCTGGCCGGGCGTGAGAACGCGTCTAATAACAATTGGTGCCGAATTCCGGGACGAGAAAAAACTCGGGACTGGCGCAAGGAAGATCCCTCATTCCAGAACCAGAACTGCGGGTCGCGGTAATAAAGGTTCCCGTAAAGCAGACTGTTAAGAAGGATTCAACTACATGAATTCAGAACTTTTCAGCTGGGGGAACGAGAGTACCAGTGAGTATAGCTTTACGAGGTAAGCCTGGCCTTGAACTTTCTAAGGAAATTCAAGACAGTCTATCAGAAGTAAAGTGGAATATGTTTGGCCTTGAATTTTTTCTGGTGTTAGGAGCCCTTTTGTTCCTTTTCACATGTTATCAAGTGATTAAGATAGGGCTGAAAATTCTAGAGGAAATTCAGGGCAATCTATCAGAAGTAAAGCGGGGAGAGAGAGTAGGAGCAAAGAGAAAATATGGTACACAAAATAAGTATACAGGCCTTTCCAAGGGTCTTGAACCCGAGGAAAAGTTTAGGTCAGGTAAGAATACCTGGGGAGAGATTAGAAGGAAGGAAAAGAAAAAAGAAAAGAAAAAAGATCGATTAGCGGAGGTCTCTAGGAGATACTCGTCACTAGATGAGCTCAGGAAGCCAGCTCTTAGTAGTTCTGAAGCAGATGAAGAATTCTCCTCTGAGGAAACAGACTGGGAGGAAGAAGCAGCCCATTACCAGCCAGCTAATTGGTCAAGAAAAAAGCCAAAAGCGGCTGGCGAAAGCCAGCGTACTGTTCAACCTCCCGGCAGTCGGTTTCAAGGTCCGCCCTATGCGGAGCCCCCGCCCTGCGTAGTGCGTCAGCAATGCGCAGAGAGGCAATGCGCAGAGAGATGCGCAGAGAGGCAATGCGCAGAGAGATGCGCAGAGAGGCAGTGCGCAGAGAGATGCGCAGAGAGGCAGTGCGCAGAGAGGCAGTGCGCAGAGAGGCAGTGCGCAGACTCATTCATTCCCAGAGAGGAACAAAGGAAAATACAACAGGCATTTCCGGTCTTTGAAGGAGCCGAGGGTGGGCGTGTCCACGCTCCGGTAGAATACTTACAAATTAAAGAAATTGCCGAGTCGGTCCGTAAATACGGAACCAATGCTAATTTTACCTTGGTGCAGTTAGACAGGCTTGCCGGCATGGCACTAACTCCTGCCGACTGGCAAACGGTTGTAAAAGCCGCTCTCCCTAGTATGGGCAAATATATGGAATGGAGAGCGCTTTGGCACGAAGCTGCACAAGCGCAGGCCCGAGCAAACGCAGCTGCTTTGACTCCAGAGCAGAGAGATTGGACTTTTGACTTGTTAACGGGTCAGGGAGCTTATTCTGCTGATCAAACAAACTACCATTGGGGAGCTTATGCCCAGATTTCTTCCACGGCTATTAGGGCCTGGAAGGCGCTCTCTCGAGCAGGTGAAACCACTGGGCAGTTAACAAAGATAATCCAGGGACCTCAGGAATCCTTCTCAGATTTTGTGGCCAGAATGACAGAGGCAGCAGAGCGTATTTTTGGAGAGTCAGAGCAAGCTGCGCCTCTGATAGAACAGCTAATCTATGAGCAAGCCACAAAGGAGTGCCGAGCGGCCATAGCCCCAAGAAAGAACAAAGGCTTACAAGACTGGCTCAGGGTCTGTCGAGAGCTTGGGGGACCTCTCACCAATGCAGGCTTAGCGGCCGCCATCCTCCAATCTCAGAACCGCTCCATGGGCAGAAATAATCAGAGGACATGTTTTAACTGCGGAAAGCCTGGGCATTTTAAGAAAGATTGCAGAGCTCCAGATAAACAGGGAGGGACTCTCACTCTTTGCTCTAAGTGTGGCAAGGGTTATCATAGAGCTGACCAGTGTCGCTCTGTGAGGGATATAAAGGGCAGAATTCTTCCCCCACCTGATAGTCAATCAGCTTATGTGCCAAAAAACGGGTCATCGGGCCCTCGGTCCCAGGGCCCTCAAAGATATGGGAACCGGTTTGTCAGGACCCAGGAAGCAGTCAGAGAGGCGACCCAGGAAGACCCACAAGGGTGGACCTGCGTGCCGCCTCCGACTTCCTATTAATGCCTCAAATGAGTATTCAGCCGGTGCCGGTGGAGCCTATACCATCCTTGCCCCTGGGAACCATGGGCCTTATTCTCGGCCGGGGTTCACTCACCTTGCAGGGCTTAGTAGTCCACCCTGGAGTTATGGATTGTCAACATTCCCCTGAAATACAGGTCCTGTGCTCAAGCCCTAAAGGCGTTTTTTCTATTAGTAAAGGAGATAGGATAGCTCAGCTGCTGCTCCTCCCTGATAATACCAGGGAGAAATTTGCAGGACCTGAGATAAAGAAAATGGGCTCCTCAGGAAATGATTCTGCCTATTTGGTTGTATCTTTAAATGATAGACCTAAGCTCCGCCTTAAGATTAATGGAAAAGAGTTTGAAGGCATCCTTGATACCGGAGCAGATAAAAGTATAATCTCTACACATTGGTGGCCCAAAGCATGGCCCACCACAGAGTCATCTCATTCATTACAGGGCCTAGGATATCAATCATGTCCCACTATAAGCTCCATTGCCTTGACGTGGGAATCCTCTGAAGGGCAGCAAGGGAAATTCATACCTTATGTGCTCCCACTCCCGGTTAACCTCTGGGGAAGGGATATTATGCAGCATTTGGGCCTTATTTTGTCCAATGAAAACGCCCCATCGGGAGGGTATTCAACTAAAGCAAAAAATATCATGGCAAAGATGGGTTATAAAGAAGGAAAAGGGTTAGGACATCAAGAACAGGGAAGGATAGAGCCCATCTCACCTAATGGAAACCAAGACAGACAGGGTCTGGGTTTTTCCTTAGCGGCCATTGGGGCAGCACGGCCCATACCATGGAAAACAGGGGACCCAGTGTGGGTTCCTCAATGGCACCTATCCTCTGAAAAACTAGAAGCTGTGATTCAACTGGTAGAGGAACAATTAAAACTAGGCCATATTGAACCCTCTACCTCACCTTGGAATACTCCAATTTTTGTAATTAAGAAAAAGTCAGGAAAGTGGAGACTGCTCCATGACCTCAGAGCCATTAATGAGCAAATGAACTTATTTGGCCCAGTACAGAGGGGTCTCCCTGTACTTTCCGCCTTACCACGTGGCTGGAATTTAATTATTATAGATATTAAAGATTGTTTCTTTTCTATACCTTTGTGTCCAAGGGATAGGCCCAGATTTGCCTTTACCATCCCCTCTATTAATCACATGGAACCTGATAAGAGGTATCAATGGAAGGTCTTACCACAGGGAATGTCCAATAGTCCTACAATGTGCCAACTTTATGTGCAAGAAGCTCTTTTGCCAGTGAGGGAACAATTCCCCTCTTTAATTTTGCTCCTTTACATGGATGACATCCTCCTGTGCCATAAAGACCTTACCATGCTACAAAAGGCATATCCTTTTCTACTTAAAACTTTAAGTCAGTGGGGTTTACAGATAGCCACAGAAAAGGTCCAAATTTCTGATACAGGACAATTCTTGGGCTCTGTGGTGTCCCCAGATAAGATTGTGCCCCAAAAGGTAGAGATAAGAAGAGATCACCTCCATACCTTAAATGATTTTCAAAAGCTGTTGGGAGATATTAATTGGCTCAGACCTTTTTTAAAGATTCCTTCCGCTGAGTTAAGGCCTTTGTTTAGTATTTTAGAAGGAGATCCTCATATCTCCTCCCCTAGGACTCTTACTCTAGCTGCTAACCAGGCCTTACAAAAAGTGGAAAATGCCTTACAGAATGCACAATTACAACGTATTGAGGATTCGCAACCTTTCAGTTTGTGTGTCTTTAAGACAGCACAATTGCCAACTGCAGTTTTGTGGCAGAATGGGCCATTGTTGTGGATCCATCCAAACGTATCCCCAGCTAAAATAATAGATTGGTATCCTGATGCAATTGCACAGCTTGCCCTTAAAGGTCTAAAAGCAGCAATCACCCACTTTGGGCGAAGTCCATATCTTTTAATTGTACCTTATACCGCTGCACAGGTTCAAACCTTGGCAGCCACATCTAATGATTGGGCAGTTTTAGTTACCTCCTTTTCAGGAAAAATAGATAACCATTATCCAAAACATCCAATCTTACAGTTTGCCCAAAATCAATCTGTTGTGTTTCCACAAATAACAGTAAGAAACCCACTTAAAAATGGGATTGTGGTATATACTGATGGATCAAAAACTGGCATAGGTGCCTATGTGGCTAATGGTAAAGTGGTATCCAAACAATATAATGAAAATTCACCTCAAGTGGTAGAATGTTTAGTGGTCTTAGAAGTTTTAAAAACCTTTTTAGAACCCCTTAATATTTTGTCAGATTCCTGTTATGTGGTTAATGCAGTAAATCTTTTAGAAGTGGCTGGAGTGATTAAGCCTTCCAGTAGAGTTGCCAATATTTTTCAGCAGATACAATTAGTTTTGTTATCTAGAAGATTTCCTGTTTATATTACTCATGTTAGAGCCCATTCAGGCCTACCTGGCCCCATGGCTCTGGGAAATGATTTGGCAGATAAGGCCACTAAAGTGGTGGCTGCTGCCCTATCATCCCCGGTAGAGGCTGCAAGAAATTTTCATAACAATTTTCATGTGACGGCTGAAACATTACGCAGTCGTTTCTCCTTGACAAGAAAAGAAGCCCGTGACATTGTTACTCAATGTCAAAGCTGCTGTGAGTTCTTGCCAGTTCCTCATGTGGGAATTAACCCACGCGGTATTCGACCTCTACAGGTCTGGCAAATGGATGTTACACATGTTTCTTCCTTTGGAAAACTTCAATATCTCCATGTGTCCATTGACACATGTTCTGGCATCATGTTTGCTTCTCCGTTAACCGGAGAAAAAGCCTCACATGTGATTCAACATTGCCTTGAGGCATGGAGTGCTTGGGGGAAACCCAGACTCCTTAAGACTGATAATGGACCAGCTTATACGTCTCAAAAATTCCAACAGTTCTGCCGTCAGATGGACGTGACCCACCTGACTGGACTTCCATACAACCCTCAAGGACAGGGTATTGTTGAGCGTGCGCATCGCACCCTCAAAACCTATCTTATAAAACAGAAGAGGGGAACTTTTGAGGAGACTGTACCCCGAGCACCAAGAGTGTCTGTGTCTTTGGCACTCTTTACACTCAATTTTTTAAATATTGATGCTCATGGCCATACTGCGGCTGAACGTCATTGTTCAGAGCCAGATAGGCCCAATGAGATGGTTAAATGGAAAAATGTCCTTGATAATAAATGGTATGGCCCGGATCCTATCTTGATAAGATCCAGGGGAGCTGTCTGTGTTTTCCCACAGAATGACCCGAAAAATCCAGACTGACCAAGGGAATACTGATGTCCCTCGTCTTGGTGATGTCCAGGGCATCAATAATAAAGAGAGAGCAGCGTTGGGGGATAATGTCGACATTTCCACTCCCAATGACGGTGATGTATAATGCTCAAGTATCCTCCTGTTCTTTTTACCACTAACTAGGAACTGGGTTTAGCCTTGATTCAGACAGCCTTGGCTCTGTCTGGACAGGTCCAGACGACTGACACCATTAACACTTTGTCAGCCTCAGTGACTACAGTCATAGATGAACAGGCCTCAGCTAATGTCAAGATACAGAGAGGTCTCATGCTGGTTAATCAACTCATAGATCTTGTCCAGATACAACTAGATGTATTATGACAAATAACTCAGCTAAGATGTGAACAAAAGTTTCCGGGATTGTGTGTTATTTCCATTCAGTATGTTAAATTTACTAGGACAGCTAATTTGTCAAAAAGTCTTTTTCAGTATATGTTACAGAATTGGATGGCTGAATTTGAACAGATCCTTCGGGAATTGAGACTTCAGGTCAACTCCACGCGCTTGGACCTGTCGCTGACCAAAGGATTACCCAATTGGATCTCCTCAACATTTTCCTTCTTTAAAAAATTGGGTGGGATTAATATTATTTGGAGATACACTTTGCTGTGGATTAGTGTTGCTTCTTTGATTGGTCTGTAAGCTTAAGGCCCAAACTAGGAGAGACAAGGTGGTTATTGCCCAGGCGCTTGCAGGACTAGAACATGGAGCTCCCCCTGATATATGGTTATCTATGCTTAGGCAATAGGTCGCTGGCCACTCAGCTCTTACATCTCACGAGGCTAGACTCATTGCACGGGATAGAGTGAGTGTGCTTCAGCAGCCCGAGAGAGTTGCACGGCTAAGCACTGCAATGGAAAGGCTCTGCGGCATATATGAGCCTATTCTAGGGAGACATGTCATCTTTCATGAAGGTTCAGTGTCCTAGTTCCCTTCCCCCAGGCAAAACGACACGGGAGCAGGTCAGGGTTGCTCTGGGTAAAAGCCTGTGAGCCTAAGAGCTAATCCTGTACATGGCTCCTTTACCTACACACTGGGGATTTGACCTCTATCTCCACTCTCATTAATATGGGTGGCCTATTTGCTCTTATTAAAAGGAAAGGGGGAGATGTTGGGAGCCGCGCCCACATTCGCCGTTACAAGATGGCGCTGACAGCTGTGTTCTAAGTGGTAAACAAATAATCTGCGCATGTGCCGAGGGTGGTTCTTCACTCCATGTGCTCTGCCTTCCCCGTGACGTCAACTCGGCCGATGGGCTGCAGCCAATCAGGGAGTGACACGTCCTAGGCGAAATATAACTCTCCTAAAAAAGGGACGGGGTTTCGTTTTCTCTCTCTCTTGCTTCTTACACTCTTGCTCCTGAAGATGTAAGCAATAAAGTTTTGCCGCAGAAGATTCTGGTCTGTGGTGTTCTTCCTGGCCGGGCGTGAGAACGCGTCTAATAACAGTTGTCCACTCATCTGTTTGTACATGTCTCTTAACAACATCAGGGTACTCCTGAGCTAAATATCAAAGGAGACTCCTTGCTAAATGCTTGCCATGGTTACTACATTTGACTATATTACCATTAAAAGTCTTTCCATATTTATGAAAGCGATCTCCTATCAACTCTTAGCCAGCACCTGCTCCATGGAAGGCTTGTACTAGGCACTGACAGGACTCAATGATGAATTAGGCATGGTCCTTGCTCACAAGCAGCTCACAGATGAGATGTACTAGACAGGATTCAATTGACATCTGGGCTCTGGTGAATCAATGGCTCTCATTTGCAGTCGATCTTATTCATCACAATCATGGAACAGTTAGTGAATGGTCATTGAGCACACACATTCCATAACAGAGACTTTAGTCACAGTGACTAATCAAAGAAGACAAATTCTATGGCTCTTCCTGCCCCGAGTCCTTTCTCCCTCCCTGAGAAAGAACTGCTTTAAAGAAAAAAAAAACAGCATTAATAGAAGACATCTATAACTGACTCTTAGGTCAAATGTGAGGGGGTACCATTTGTTTGTGCATCACCAAGTTTTATATATCTGCTTATAATAACAACCACGTGGCACACTTGTTTTCGGGGTTCCTTTTCTGCCTTTCTTTTCAGTTCATCACTGTCTTTTATGAAGATTGCATACACTGGATAATCCAGGTGACTGGAGAATTGTTCTCTTTTGCTTCACCTTTTTTTTTTCTTTTAAATATCTTCCCATCCTTTGTTCCCTTTAGTACATTGTGTAGATTGTGAGATACTAGAGATATAGCTTCAGTTGTACCAGGTGCAGAAGATGTGGGCTTGCTGGATCTGGACTTTCCAAGTCAAGATAATCTCTGCTTTTTTGAACATGAAATTGAGAACTCTCCTTGTGTTTTAATGCAGATGGGACCCTCAGCTGTTAGAATTTGCCACATTTCATCTGTATCTTGTTTCCTAAGGCCACATACATCTATAGACTCCTTGTTGCCACAGTAAATACAGGGTAAAACTCTCATCAAGGCAATTGGATGTCTCATACTGGATGGCCATTATTGATACAAGTCCACTTTTGGTTTGAGTAGCCAAAATATCACTGAGGAATGATCTTGGCTCTATACTCTTTCTTGGCTGTGGCTAAGGAAATGTCTTTCATATTAGTCATCTTCACAGAAATATCTTTGTAATCCTTGTAAGTCAAAGCTAACCAAGTCCTGTAGCCAAGTGAAGTACTATAGCTTTGCTACCTGAAGGGCCAGTAAACAAGGGACTGCTATGGAGAAATATAGAAGAAAGAATTGACTCTCTGGGCACTGGTGCCTTCTGAGACTCCTATATCAGAAACAAATGCACAAATCCAAGAATATGTTCTCAAGAGCAAACAACAAGATGGTATAATCAATAAATTCCCCAGCAACAAAGAGCAAATGAAAACAGCTTTGTGTTTAACCTAAAGCAAAATTTTTAATTGAGTTTATCATTCCTTCAACTGTAGACATTATGTACCCCAAACACCCTTTAAAATAATATAAAACTATTCCATCTGGAAGGCTTCCAGAAGTTCTGGAAGATTGTCTTGAATAGAATTATAATGAATCAGAAGAGTTGTATTAAAAAAATAAAAGCAACTACTGTGAGTTCATGCGTGCAATAAGCTTGTGGTGTCCTGAAGACTGTATTTCATAGTGTTGCTTCCTCATCCTTAGCCTCTATACTCTTTCTGGCTCCTCTTCCATATCTTCTTGCAACCTGAGGAGAGAGTCTTGATAAAGACATCCCATTTAAAGCTAAGCATTTTCATATCATTATTCTTAGTACTTTAGCCAGTTGTAAGTGTCTGAATTGAATGCTGCCTAGTGCAAAAAATTATCTTCCCTGGCCAACATTGAGAGCACCCCAGGTATAAGCATAAATATTTAGAAGGCAATTTGAAAGCACAGCAATTTAGCAGCAATAACAGTAGTAGCTTCTACCTGTGGCCTATGTTCTTTTTTGTTTTTGGGGTTTTCTCTTTTAATTTGTTTTTTTAAACCATGCTTATAGTACTAGGCATGGATTCAGTCCAAAGGATCAGACCTCAAACCTAACCAGAAAGCAATTGCTTACCTCATAACAGGTATGCCAGAATTGCAGCAGGTGACAGATTTTGCCTGGCACTCCAATATTGTAGCATAGTACATTTAACAAAGGGTATGACGATTTAGCAGCACAAGACTGGCACAAACATCCAGAATTTTAGTATAGATGTGATACGAATTCATGAGATGTTACCCCTGACATCTGATAGTTGCTTGGAGAGAAAGAATCATCCTTTAGGGGTGCATACTCCGATTGATTGCCTATATTCCAATGAATGGCTACATACATATCAACAACTCTAGGTGAATTTAGTGTATTATTAAAAAGAAGAGGGAGAGGAGGAAGAAAAAAAGTAGAGAAAAGAGGTGTGGATTGGGTGGTAGTAGTGTGGGGGGAGGATCCAGAATGGAGACCGAAGGTTGAAATCTGGGGTAGATATGATTTTATTTTACTGTATACACATATGAAATTAAAAAAAAATAAAAACAGTGACTAAGTAAAGTAAAAAGCCACAACACATACTTATAGTTACCATCACATCGGACTAGACCTGAGCTTTATTCTATAAATACTTCCCAGAGAGTTTAATTAAGTTATGTAGCTAGCGTAAGGGGCCAAATGTTCCTCAGAGCTCAGGTTTTCTGAAGCAAAATTCCAAGATCTTCTATCTACTGTGAACATTTTCCTTAAGGTCTACTTGGAAATGCACATACCTGAAGTCCTGTCAGTAGCACACTGGTATGCTACAAGCAGATGTGGCTCTGCACAGGAGACACCCTGTTGGGAGCGTTGCCTTCATGTTTCCAGCAAACTGTTCAGTCGGCTGCATTTCAAACGCTATATTTGCATTTCTGTTCTTCTGAAGTCCCCTCTTACCACTCAGAATCTCTAGATATCAGCATCTGTCTGTTCTCCCTTTCGCTTTAGAAAGCAAGAATTACTCAGCAAACTCCTGGCAATTCTCTCGCGTGTTGCAGCTTACCTAGATGGTGAGGGTCCAGCTGGCTCTCTAGCAGCATTCTACTCAATAATTACAGGTTTTCATTCTGCTTTAAAAGGGGCTGGCTAGCTAACACCAACTAGGAACTCAGGATTCTCCCCAGTGATAATTGGCAGTGGTCATAGTTGAGGTCTCCGGTGGCTGAGGAGGTCCTCTTTAGGTCATTTCTGTATAAGTGTCTATATCTAATTAATATACGATCATTATTTGAGTTATAGCCATATTTCTTCTATGTAGCTGTATCTACATAGACTTACTTTTGAGTCAAGATGTATTTTAGAGTAAACTTTTAGGTTATTCTATCTAAATCTCTAATCTTCTGACTGAAATATACACCAGTACCCAGGGCTAAGGAAACAACTAGTTTTGCTTTAAGTTATTAGTGGGAACAGATCTAGAGGGTTCATACTCACACCACCATCACACTGCATGGGGCATATTGATCACTGGAGAGCGTTAAGCAGAGTCCAGAGCTGAAGGTGCAATGAGAAATGTCACCGGGGTAATCACAGAAGTCTTAGATAGCTTCTAGCCTAGATGGCATATTATAAAAACAATAACTGCTTTCTTCTTCTTCCTGGATCTGAAGATTGATTGATAGGATTGTTCTCTATGACCCTGGAGGGCAAATCTAAAAGTGTAAGAATGAAGGTACAAAAACACATCTCAGTTTGATGGGGGAAAAAAGAAATAAAGAAAAAAGAAGACAATGATTGTGGCAGGAAAATGGTATATCCAGGGAATTCCTGACAATAGAGATCAAGAAATGAAGCAAATTTCATTAAGCCAGATGTGACAGGGTGGAAGGGACTCAGTGTTCACTTAAGAACTGGGCTCTGGCTCTGGATCATTTCCACTTCATGTTCCTTACTAAGAGTTGGTGGCCAGATAAATACTTTTGGGAGACAAACATACCGCATTTCTTCTTAGAGGTATGTGTTCCACGTTAAGAACTGAAGACGAACTAATTTTATTTGTTTGACTCAGGGTTTTCCAAATGCCATTGATGACTGCCCACTTTTTTAGAGTCCATATTTTAAACACCCATGTAGAAATACTTTGGTACAGATATCTTCTTTCCATTTTATTGTAGATACCAAGAAATCCTGAATTCTGTGAAAAAAAAAAATAATGTGACTTTGGTGTGATGGAGGCCTGTCTAGATGTGGCATTGTAATGAGAAACTTGGTATTTCCAGGCCCTCAGACATGTTATAAGGCCGACTCTACAGCATGTTTACTGAGATAAAGGAGATGGTCTCGATTGATGGAAGTCATGCAGGCTGTGGTGATGGGACAACATAAGCCCATAGAGCTCTGGCAATGCCACATCACTAATTCTCAGTGTTTCTTTTAGAGCTTCCAAGAGATCTCCTTTTCTCCAGAAAGCTATGTTGCCCTCAATTAAGAGACAAAGATCTGGGCTCCAAGTGCTGAGATTTGGGTATAAGTTCATTATGGAACCATGCTAGGTTCTGTCATGAATGATGTGATGATGGTGTCACTAAGCTAGCGCAAATCCTTAGAAAAAGCCTTTAAGGTTAATTGTCAGATACATGATGCCACCAGGAAGGAGGTCAGGACTTCTGAGCTCTGTGAAGACATGATGATGGCCATTGGGCTCCATGTGCAAGAAGAGAGTGAGCAAGCTCAATTTGAGCAACTAACCTTCAAGTGTAGGAAAATAAAAGTTTGATATTGTTCAAAGGGAAGAAGGATCTGGAAAATCAGAATGAAACATGGCAGAATTTGTCCTATTTGGTTGATTCCTGGGTAGTGCAGGTGGTGTGGTTAGTAAAATGTCTGAAAGGGTTTAGAGGGTATACTCAATAACTGTGGATATGTGATGAAGAAAGCCCCAGAAATGCCCTTCTACTCTTTGTCATTAGCTCCAGAGACCCATCTCAGAGAGACAGCCAATAGACCCATGTTTTTCTACAGTGATTCAGCAGAAGTAATTACCTGGGACTGTGAGGTCTGGCTTCTGATGCTAGTTCTGAGCCTTGTAGGTGGTTATGCAAGAGTCAGTGAGCCTGGGTTTGGCTCCGGCAGGGTAACCACCCCATGGAACTTGCCTGAGAAAGAGAGCAGGCTTTCCCAGCTTTGCTGGTTTACCTTTCAAAAGCATTTCGTTCTTGGGTTTCTTCCATTCTCGGGAAGGCTATTAGGGATTTCATCACATGCTGCTTTGGCAATTAGTTCAGAATAAACTGAGCAGACATGGGGTTTGCTCAGGGACTCCAGCCTGTGCATTTACAGCATTTTTTAAAAAGTGACATAATGACTGTGTTTAAATTGTGCAGAGATATTTATAAAAGTGACGGATTTTCAAGCTGTTCTGAGGATATGTAGTACATGAGAGGAGAATGGAGCAGACCTGCCAACCCCCTGTAACAGCCCCCTTTGATTCCATTCGTGAAGTTATTGAGCTTCATTTTAAATGCTCATGATTTGTATTAAATCCACTACAGCACCAGGTAGACAGCAAAACGAAACTAATCAAACCTTTAATACTGGTGAGAAAGGTAATTCAGACTCTGATGGTTTTGAAATAAATAACCTGCTTGTTAATAGTTTAGCTCCTGCCCTACCTCAGGGGAGAAAATTTGCTTTCACAATGGGAAGCTGCCTCAGAGTTAGACTGTACAGCCCCTCTCTCTGCTCTTAGGCAATTGCAGTGTCAGGCTTGGCTCAGTTTCAAAAGGCCATGTTGCCTGATAAGGTTAATTGATTTCCATTGCTTCATCAAGAAAATTTCATTTTTCGGTATAATGAGGATGATTTGGGTTGAGGTGGAAGATGGAAAGACTAATGTCAGTACTATAGTTAAAGGGTGGCTTGAGCTCTTGCAAGCGCTAAGGTACATAGTGATTGTGAGTCAAAGCCATGAGGGGCAGGTGGCCACACCAGAGACATGTCCCTTCTTCTCTTGAGACTCTAACAAGCTCTGCTGGAGATGAAGTAGAATTGTCACTGTCTTTACTCAGGTCTTTGATGGCATCAGTAGAGCCCCTGCGGACACGCCGTGAGCTCCAGATTCTCACCACATGGCCCATGTTGAAGCCAGCACTATACTGAATCAGTAGAGACCGTTAGTGGATCAACTTGAGGTTTCTGTCCTTGCAAACATAGGACCATGCCCTGTCTCTAAAATGATGCTACATACCCTCTTTCCTCATGCTCCACAGGTCCCATGCATCAACCCTAACCTCCCCTGAAGCTCCCTAGGAGATACCATGCAGTGGGCTTTGTTTATGCATCTGGCATCTGTAGGTGGCAGGGAGATTTGCTCCTCATCATCTTGATCAATCTTTGCTGTTGAAACCTCTCAGTGAGCTGCAAGTGATTTTCCCTGCTGTATGTACAGGTAGGGGCAGCCCACTTTCAATTTCTAGTGCAGTGACAGTGGCACTCTATCAAGTTGTAGCTCTGCATAATGGTGAATGTGGGGCATAGTGTTGCAAGCACATGGGGAGTGATGGCCAAACGTGGATATGCAATCCATCTCAGGCCTGTTTGCAGATGTGTTGTGTGTCCAAAGCACAACTATTTCCAGTTCATTCCTTCTCTTCTTCCCTCAGGGGTCTCTGAAAAAATGGAGACCTCTAGGGATGGTTGAAATAAGAGCTGTAAAACTGTAAATGTTTAGTGCAGAACCCTCAGGTGATCAGGAAGCTAAGGCCTAGCCAGGGAATATTATAGAGAAGCATTAAACCATCTCTGTGATGCCCTGATGGAATGCTTTTGCTACTTCATTACAGAGTTCAGACTGCTATTGATGAGTGTACCTCTGCGGGCCACAGAAAGAGCATATATTCCCCAGGCTCCTATAACTTCCATTCATAGAAGTAATTTTGCAAAGGCATCCTAATGAACACCGGTTCTTTTTTCTCAACAAAAGACAAGGAAGTCTCCTGAAAGCAGGTGTCTGGATAAGACTTCCAGTAAAGTGATCAGGCAGACATTGTATTTCCATCCCACCTCCCTGAAGCAGGGGAAAGCATTGCTCAAGGTTATCTTGTAGTGACTTGGTCATGTCCAGGGGACAGGAGTGGACCTGGGAAGAGGCAGGTAAGCTGCTTATCAATTTGATTGGTTTATTTTGAGTGCCCATTATCTGCCAGGAAGACAGAATCCTACAACTCCAGAAATGAATCTCACAGACAGAAGACATACCTGGAGATTATATTCTGGGTGTGTTTGAGGGCAGAGATTCAAGTGAACAACTAATGCCTGGAGTGTTAGTACTGGGGGGAAAAAAAAGAGTGGAGGGAGAGAAGGTGAAGGAAATTGTAGTTTATAGGCAACATCAGAGAAATGATGGTGACATTCAGCAGGGACACAAAGCAAGCCAGCCATGTGGCCTTCAGAAGGAGAATCTTCACATAGAGGTAGCCAGTTACAATTGCAAGGAATATGGATGTCATGACATCATGAGCAAGACTCCTTTCCTCTTACTGGGCTGCCTAGTCCAGCCTTGATATGAGTGTTGTTTGTGCCTAGACTAAAGAACAAATTATACATACATACATACATACACACACACAGGCACACGCACACACACATACATGATTCCATCATAGAAACAGACACTTAGAAATAAGTGTCCATTTCTTGGGGTTGGCAAGTTGATCTAGCGATTAGAACTCATGCTGCTCTTACAGATGAACCAGTTGCACTCCTAGCATCCCTAGACTCATTACTTCCTGTAACTCCCATTCTAAGGGCTTGGATTTCTTCTGGATTTCACAGGCTCCTACATGCAGGTCATTCACACAAACAAACATAGACTCCTAGGCTTATGCATATATTTTAAAAAATAACTTCATTGAAAAAATAAAGCTAGGAGCTAGAGGGGCTCGAGACAGGGTTTCTCTGTATATCCCTGGCTATCCTGGAACTCACTCTGTAGACCAGGCTGGCCTCAAACTCAGAAATCCGCCTGCCTCTGCCTCCCGAGTGCTGGGATTAAAGGCGTACACCACCACGCCCGGCAAGTGTTCATATTTTAAAATAAATAAATAAACAATTTTTAAACCTCTATATTTTCTTATATAAAACTCTGTCACCATGTTTCATACACCACACACACACACACACACATACAGAGACAGAGACAGAGAGAGACAGAGAGAGACAGAGAGACAAGAGACAGAGAGACAGAGTTTTTAACTACTGAGCTAGAATCACAATACAGAGGTCAACTGTTGGAAAATATGTGAGGGTATGGGGCTAATGATTTTTCAGACTGCTTGTGATTTCAAGGTGGGACACCTTCCCTTTGACTCCCATTCCTGGACTGTATAGGGTAAGCAGAAATGAAAACAGAAGCTCTTGCTAATGAATGAAGAACAACACTAAAGATCTTAGGGAACAGTAGTGCAGGAGATTCTATGGACTGCATGCAGCATTGAGAGGATAGGAATGGCAGCCAGCAACTTGATTTTTTTTCGTAGAGGTTTTGTAAGATCAAGAGCCTTGTTCTCATGAGTCACATTTTATGCTGATCACATGCACTTGGGCCTCTCCTGTAGTCCTGGTGTGGACAACGTTCTAAGAACAATATAAGACACTATTCTTTCTCTTAAACAGTTGGCATGCTTTTATGAGAAGAAATCCAGAGCTCAGGATCTGTGACCGTGTGATTATATTCCAGTGGCTTTGGAGATGAGGGTGATGTTCTCTGATAAGATAGCAGAGCAAGCTGGGCTGAAGTCAACACAAGGGATGGCTAAGGTTCAAATACGGGGGATCAAGCAACCAGACCTAGATGGGTGGCATTGATCACAGCAGTGAGGAGGGTAGATCAAGTGAAAAGAGACACTCCCTGACATGGGAGATGTTGTAGGATAGAAGGGCTTTGCATGTGGCTGACATGTGGACAGGCCTTCATATCATGAGAGGAGATTGGTGGTTTTTATTGAGGGCTGAGGAGCAATTGGCTGGATTTAACCCATGGACCTAATACTTACTTAGCTGTGTATCTTGGCAACATCTGTAACTTCTCGTCTAAGCTTCTCATCCTTCAAATAGTAAGCCTAACTCCAAGGAATGCCGTGGGTATTAAATAATATGTGTACAGTTATCGGAAAATGCCTGGTGTGTATTAATCATAAATATCCATCTCTATTGCTAATAGAATGGTAGTTTACTTAATGGAGGCGGGCATTGTAGAAAGTCATAAAGAGTTACTGAAATTTATTCTGATGCCTCTAGACATGCTCAGCCAGTGAAGCTGTATGGGAATGACATATCAGGAAAAGAGAGCAGGGAGCTCAGTCTGACTTAGAGGGGGAGGCTGCCCTATTGCAGAGACAACCTCTGTGAGCATCCTTCCTGGCTTGCCTATTCTGAGGATTCACAAAACTGCTCATGCTGTTGATCAAGCCAATGACTGGTGTGCCCTTAAGCTCTCTCCACAGCGTTCCCTCCTTTTCCAGATGCTGTAGAGGATGCAGTGATGCTGCTGGTTTCCATCCGCCACATTGAGAATGAGGGCCTTCCTCTTTCTTATGTCATCATAGAGCCTTTCAGAATGTGGCAAATGTGGTCCTGAGACCCCTTTCCTAGGAAGTCCTGCTGAGAACAGCTTTGCAGCGTGCTGCTTGCTTAGAAGGGTCATCCGTGAGAGGCTTTTCGGTCCAGGGTTTTGTGCAGATGCTCTAGGAAAATTCAAGAGCTAGGAAGTCAGAGATTCAGCATTGGCCCCCATAGTTGCACAGCGCCGGCTTCCTCTCAGTGCTGTTTACTATGTCAAGTTGTAGTGGTCCATGCCCTGCCCAGGAAACATGGGATTCCCCCATCCAGGTTGGTCCTAAGGATCCAAGGGCTCCTTTAGAAAGAGAACTGGTATCAGGTGAGAGCCCATCAACGTGCTATTTGCTAGATCACTGAGTCTGAGTTCTGAGAGATTGCAGTGCTCGCAGGCTGTCATTGAAACAATTGTGTCTGAGGGAAGCAAACAGACTCGACTGACATCCATTTTCTGATTCTCAAGAAACAAACCATAAACTGACGGAAAGGGAAGGGAAAAATAAAACATACTTCCTTTACAGAGGTGTGTCAGAAGACTGATAACACTGCATGGTGGTATGGTGGTTCCTGCCCCTGCTGCCTGCCAAGGTTGGGAGGTGGAGCTTCAGCCAGGGTCCAGCAAGTCAGAGAAAAGCACCCACATACTTGGGAGCATCTGGAGAGAACAATTCTGGGGTTTCAAATCCCAGCTTTGGCCTGTCCTCTTTAAGATCGCTGCTTTCTCATTACTAAAGTGGCTTCTGGGTTTCTGTGTAGCAGCTTTTACCCTGGGTGGACATCTTCCCAGGCAGCCTTCTTCTGAGTTCTATTTGGAGACCACTTTTACACACACACCAAAAAAAAAAAAAAAAAAAAACACCTACAAGAGTAGATTTGTAAGGTAAGATGTGAGAAGTGATGGGACCGATGGCAAGATCCCTTTACTCTTCTCCCTATAGCAGAAGATAAAGCCACTAAAGTCACTGCTGATTTCCCCATATGGCTCCAAGTCTGGAGCTAATGTCACAAGCTTAGGGCAGCAGAGCTTGCTACCCATGTATGTTGTTCTCCTGGCCCTACAGGCAGATGCTACAAACCTGTGGGAATCCATGGTTCCCCAGGCAACAAAGCAATGATTTCTTGAGAGTAAGGACCAGACACCTTCTGATTACATGTTTACCTATAGCAATGTGGTAGGTGAGCAGGCCGGCAGGTTGGCTACACTTAGAAACCAAGGAAGTCTTTGTATCTCTAAGACTTACAGAGAAGGTTATACAGGTGGCAAGTGTTCAGAAAAACTCTTAGAATGGTGGCAGATGCCTTAGGCAAATAGAAAGGGCATTGACATTTCACATTCTATATATAATATCTAAATAGGTGAGTCTTAACTTCAACTATATACCTTCATAAAATATATCTTCCCAGGGGCTAAGAAGAGGCAAATGTGTGTGTGTATGTGTGTGTGTGTGTGTGTGTGTGTGTGTGTGTGTGTGTGTGTGTGTATCCTTCATCTCTAAGATTAAATACTGTGCCATATGAGGCCCTTCATTACATAGTCATTTGATTCTCTCTTGCCCTTGTGAGCTTAACAACCTTAGATATTGGATGCTTCTCACTGGTTCTATAATGAAGTAGCAATTTGTCTCCAGATCCAAACCTAGGTATAGTGAGTGATGCTTGCTATAAGTCTGGCCTTGAGCATCAAGAGAATGTTAAAAATACCCAAGGGTGTGTAAAATCCTCAGAGGTCACAAGAGGAAAAGAGGAAGTCTTTGTGACTTTTAAGAATGTCCAAAGTACGAAGACATAAGAACAGGAGACATTAAAAGAAAGTGCACTCACCAAGATCATACCCTCTGACTACAGCTACCACTGCCCCTCCTCCCAGAGCTTCTGCAGACAGATTTCACTGTGTCTCGGGTCCTGTGACTTTTCTAATTATCTCAATTAAATTTCCCAGCCCTATGAAAGAGACTGACTTTCATCTTAACAGCAATGAAAGCACAGCTTTGATCACTTAAGGTCCTTTCTGGGGGCCACATATTGATGCCTTTAAGGTAGCAGAACTTAAGGAAACAAATGAATGCTTTTCTTTAAACGGCAAATGCCCTTCCATAAGCTACATGGGCAACACGTAGGGAATCTGTGAGTAATAAACTTCCTTGACCAGATTCAAGATTCTGAGTTCTCTGCCACTTAGGCTTGCTAGAGAGAGGGGAGGGTGTGTGTGTTAGTAACCATCTAACAATCCCATGATTCCAAAATCAGTTGAAGCATTTCTCAAAGGGCTGCTTGGCTCAGAACCTTGTGCCACAAGCCTGCTGGGTCTTTGTCATTCTCAAGAGGCTTAATTCTCCCTGACATTCCCGAGATAGATATGGCTCTGAAACAGGAGCATTACCAAGACAAGTGTCCTTCTGGATACCACAGCAGAGGAACTGTGCCATCGTCTACAGGCCCCATTGACATCTCTGTTTTAAGAGGCTAAGAGTCCTCAGCGTTTGCTTATCTACAGAATACCGTGGCCCGTGGAGGCAGGCACAGGCCCTGGTTTCACCAGTACAGCCTCCAGCAGGTGAGGCATCTGCCGTACTTCAACTGGTTCTCAGGTCTGCCTTTCTGAGCCCTCCCCGGTGTGAGTTGACAGTGAGCCTGGAAGTGAGAACTGGACTCTGGATATGGATGTCCAGGTGCTCGTTTCTTCTGTTTCTCTTCGTAACTCTCCTTCACTGCAGCAGAGTGATCTTGATGGTTGTCTTCCTGGGGGTGAAAGTTTGTTAAGGATTATTAAACCAGGTATTCCTAGCAAGAAATTATTTTTCTGCAAAGGGGACACTTTACTTTGTCTCCATGTGTTTAGTTTTCATAACTGGGTTCAGGGGATGTAACCAGCAACGGGAGAGGTTCAGGGTGTTTGCTAAGTACAGGCATAAGACAGACCTGACAATAAGGTCTTTAGCCCAGCCTGTCAAGTTCAAGTTGAGACATGATTTGTTTAACCTTCTTTAGGGGCAGCAAAAGGTCAACTGAGTCCTGCCTTTGTACTGTTTGGACAGGTTAAAAATAGAGACAGCCACATCTTCATGCTCCTGTGGCTTCTCTGCGTGCTCTGCTCAAAGGTAATGGTGACCTCGGCAAACCCTCTCATAGACACTGAAGCCCAGGAGCTCGTCCTCACCAAGGGCGTTGGTAATACAGCTCGCCCCTCTTGCAACCTAGGAAGCTTTATGAGAGCAAGGCTCCTTGTGCTCATACAGGGCCTGATACTTGAGCCCAATGGGCGAAGGTTTTAAAAGAAAGATTTGCCAGCATGACCATGCTTCTGTCTGCCTATTTATAAAGATACATAAAGTATTAGAAAAATTCAGAAAAATGATTCAAGGTAAGATGTTATATACAAAACAATGAAAGGGAAAGAACAGGTTAATTTTTTACAACTGCAAAGTTATCTTTTTTTTTCAGATAGGAATAAGAGGGAATTTTTAAATAACTCAGCACCAACCACCAAATAGATGAGAGGTCGAAAGTAACAAAACGGTCTGTAACGTCTGAGACGTACAGACTCAAGGCTTTAAAGGCTAATGAGCAAAAAGTAAAAGATCAGAAGAAAGGCGAGAGCCAGAAGTTCAGTGTGAGGAAATTTGCTAGGGATCTAGCTTAGTAGTAGGGTGTGTACTGAGCATGTGCGAGGTCTGGAGTTTGTGCTCCAGCATTAAATAGATAGATAGATAGATAGATAGATAGATAGATAGATAGATAGATAGATAGATAGTAAGGTAACACAATTCAAAAACATATGATTAACATGGGGGAAATGACAGAGTATAAAAAAAATCACAACACTTTTCAAACCTCAAGGTTTTCATTCTTCCAAGGAAATAGGCACATGCTTAGGAACAAGGCAAAGGCTGAGGCTGGGCCCTTCATGATTCCCATCCTCCTTGGAGTTCCGTAGTCACAACAGAATGCCTCAAGCATGGGAGAATGCCTGCAGCATCATGTGCGCAGTCCTTGCCAGAAGGATCTGATATGAGCATCCTGCACTGATGTGTAGAGATGCCGTCCTCAGGCAAGAGGAGGCAGTGGGATGTGGGGAGTCACAAATCCACAAGGGCAGCTCCTCCAATTCACTCTTGAACCTTTTATTTAGAAAGAGCACAGAACAGGCCCATGGATAACCAGATCTTTTCACCATTTTCTTTAATTTTAAAAAAATATTTTCATTTTATGAATGCTTGGCCTGCATGATTGTCTGTGCATCACATGGATTCCTGGTGTCTGGAGGCCAGAGGAGGGCATTTGATTTCTTGGATGTGGAGTTACAGATGATGGTGACATTGTGTTGGTGCCGAGAATCAAACCTGGGTCATCTAGAAAGGTAGCTAGTGTTTTTAACCCTTGAGCTAGCCCCTGCCATTTGTTTTTAGTCTTGATTCTTCATCAACACTTGCTTCATTGGAAATCAAAACAGAAAAAAATATTTTGTAATATCATGGGTGTAGGTTCAAATCTCTACCTTGCCAATGGCTAGATATTCAATTTGAGCCAATTTTATTACTTTTATTTTAATTGCCTGATATAAAAAAGGAGGGTTTTTAGAAGGTCTACCCCTCTTAATTACACTAACAAAAACATTTTCTAGATTGTGGGCCAGTTGGGGCCATAAGTCATTTCTTATTTGCCTTTCTGTCCTCAGTACTTGGTAAGTTGCCCAGGATATGTGAACTCTTGAGTGTGTCTGAAAATAATAATAACGAAAGCCAAGCTTTATGCATTGCACTGCAATATGCCAAGAATTATGCTGCACATCTTATTTTGGTTGCATCTGTTAATCTGTAAAACATGTCCGTTAGGCTTGCCACATCATTAACCATGTTATAGATAGAGTAGGCTTAAGAGTAACTTTCCAAAAAGCTAGGTTGTTTTCAGTTTTTCAACATAGTTAATGAGTTAACACATGCCAAGGTGTTTCAACAAACCCAGGAGTCAAGACAAACTAGGTGTGTGCTGAAGAGTGGAAAAATATCTCCAGCATCCATGCAATATTCCTCAGAACTCTGTCCCTAAAATACCTCCAAGTGTCTGCCTAGCATCCCTCCTTACAGACCCTGAAACTATGGTGCAAGGCTCATGCCAGTTTACTCAGGATCCTCTTTCTCATGATGCTCTGGCTTCTACAGCCTCTACAGGAGTCTACATCCAGCCTTCTGCTGGAGAGCACTGACTCCCATTCAATCCAGGTGTGGGAGGGCTAAGTGTGCTTACAACACCTTGTATCTTCTAAAGTTTAGCTTGATTATATTCTTGGCAATTACTGTGTTCTATGGGAGAAGTCGAAAAGAGATCCGGTTAAAAGCATTCGCAGAGCAACTAAAGCCAATCTGAAGGAAGGGAGTGTGGCTGTATGGAGCGACAGATTCATCAGTCTGAGAATGCCTGTCTTAGCGAACCCGGTGCTGACTCTTCACTGCTCCCTCTGCTTCCCTGTCTAGAAGCCTACTGCTGGAGAGAGTCTTTGAGCAGCTGCCACTCCAGATGGACATCTAAGGCCATGTTATCCCCGCAATTAGCATAATATACTGGAACATTACCATTAATCCTAGAGTCTGGGCAAAACCATCACACAAAAGTATGCCAAGTTGGTCCTTTATCACACACTGGACACTCAGTAAAACATTACAAACAGGTAGGCAGAAAGACAGACAGACAGACAGACAGACAGACCCCATACACTTAAATTCCTCATACTCCTGTTTCCCACACAAAGGGAAAGCTAGGGTGGAATAAATCTCTTAATTGTTTTTTTTTTTGGGGGGGGGATTTTAATGATGTAATGGCAAGAAAACAGCAGAGAGAAAAACAGCTTTTAGAATTGTGCTCAGTTTTGCTGAAGAAAACAAGAAAGATGAGCAAGAAATGAGGCTTAATTTTAATGAAGGGAAATTTGAAGCTAAGTAAAGAAATTGCAGGAAGTGGGAGTACTTGGGATTCAGACAAGAGCAAAGTCTCACATTCCCTTGTGATGGACAAGATTTTGTTCTTAATGTCTTCATACAAGAGGCTGAGAGGTAGAAAGCACTGTACAACCCAGAAGAGAAATCTGAAGTCCGGGGAGGAGGGACCCACTTTATTCCCAGAGAATTTTGGTGGAGGTTGGCTGAGGACACGTCTTTCTCCACAGTTCTTGAGATTCTTACTTCCCTTCCATACAAATGCTTGGAACACGGGAACGAGCTGCATATCTTGGCAAGGAGTCATCCTCCTGCTTAAAGCAACTGGATCAGATTTCCCAATGATGAGTTCCTATGACATCTTTAGCCCATTAGTGTTTACCCTGTAAAGAATTCAAAACTGTATGTGTTTTAATATACTAAAAGTATGGTATACATGTAAGCGTAAATACGCATATGTATCTAATGTCTCTCTCTCTCTCTCTATTCTTTTTTTTTTTGGCTCTTTGGTCTTTTCTACGTTCCGATAGAGGTTGGCATTACTTTGATGGGTATAAACTTTTGTTGACATAGGAAGACAAAAACAATTATCTCCACTTGAGAGTTGACACTAATAAACTAATGAGAGAGAGAGAGAGAGAGAGAGAGAGAGAGAGAGAGAGAGAGAGAGAGAGAGAAGGTGTGCATTTATGTATATTTTGTTATATACGGTACTATTGCTATATAAAATGCTATAAACTATATGTGTTTGTTAGTTTTTTGACAACATGACACAATTCATTCCACTGTGAATGGCGCTATTCCTAAACATGTGGCCTTGGGCTGTATTAAGAAAGCAAGCAAGCCTTGGATAGCAGGCCAGTAAGCAGCATCCTGCATGGTCTCTGAATCAATTCCTGCCTCCACATTCCTGCCCTGGCTTCCATCAATGATAGGCTATGACAAAAAATTATAAGTTAACTTAACTCTCCCTCCCCAAATTGTTTTCATTCTATGTTTTATCACAGCAACAGAGATGCAAACTAGAACAGTATTCCCTATATGTTTGATATAATCTATAATATAATTGACTTCAATATATAAACATATATCATACAGACACATACACACATACACACAGGCAGACAGACAGACAGACACACCCCTACAACCTGATTTGCTGTAACAGGAAAGTTGACCTTTGATGCCCTACTGAAGTATAAAACAATAGCTTCCTTTAAGTGGAAGATGGTAGGGGCCAATTGGACAGTAACATAAGCAGAGGAGTGACATGGAATTGATTCTCTCACTGGCTGTAACAGCCCCCAAGGAGGCCTACTGACTGAAGTACAGTCAAAGCTGGCAAGGCTTCCAGGCTTACTGTCTGAAAACAATCTCTACCTTTCCCAGGAAATAAGGTTTTGTGTAGAAACCAGACTTTTCATTTTACTAAAAACCCTAGGAAATGTCCAACTATGTAAGGCATAGGCAAGTATTTGACAATGTTCTCAGTGAACAGCAAAGTCAAAACCACAGATCCCAAACCACAACCACCACCACCACCACATAAACAACAAAATCACAAACAAAAAAAAAATCCCCAAAAAACAACAAACCCAGAAGCCCTCCAGGTAATTTGGTGAGAGCCACAAAATGCTGAAGTAAATCCTTATCAGGAATTTTAATGAGCAAAATAAAATATGAAATCTGTGCGATTAAAATCAAATCTTTCCCCTTCTGCTCAGCAAGCACAGGCTGCCAGAATGAAGGCACAGGCAGGCACTGGGAGGCCTTTTGTATTTAATTACTGCCAGGATTTTTCTCAGTTCAAAGCTCTTTCTCAAGCCTCCACAGGGCTAATAGAGAACTCTAGAGAGTAAATAAGCTCTCCTCTGTGTGATTTGGAGTACTGGACGGCAAACAATAAACAAATGTTGCAAGACCCAGGCCAATTTGTCTTACTCTACATGCCTGCGAGGGTGGGGGTCCCACGTGGATTTGGAGGAGGCAGGCTTTATACACTCCAGCACCCCCCTTAAGCAGCAGATTCACTTCCAGCTATTTTGGTCTCCTTTGGGTTTTCCTAAATCTATGACCATCAGAGTGTCCTGGGGAGGTATCTATCCACATAGCATATGTCACCTAACATCTATCACTTCCTGGAAGTGATACTAGTTCACCCTGCCTAGATGATTCCTCTGCCCACTTGGAAATGGAGTTAGCATCGCCCCTGCTTTGAGCTCCTTGCTCTGAACTCTAGATGCTGATGAATCAGGGGTAATGTCTGGGCCTCAAACAATTCTCTTTAGTCCTTAGTCATCACACATTGGTAGCTTTTATGGACATGACTTGGGGGCACATGTTAATTTAATTACCATAGTGCTACCTGCCTACTCGGTACCACCTTTCCATATACATTCTGTCCTATTTTACTCCAAGTAGTGATTTTGATCTCTCATTTCCGTAGCCAAGAGAGTGGGTGTCTCATGTAAGTATCAGAATCGAATAGACCACGAGAGGTCTGCTAAGACACTCCAGAAATCCAATCTTTTGCTTCTTGGAGGAGAAGGTGATAATTGATGTTTTGCCACCAGACACCCTAGTGGGGAGTTTAAAGCTAGTATAACTCTAGGCTTTGGCAGGGTACATTTTCCCAGCTTGTTTGTGTGAAAGGGAGTGAAAGTGGTGGGAGGGTTGGACCACAGGTTTCTACGTCCCTGGATAGTGGTGTCCAGTGCATCATGCAAGCACATCTCTTTCCTGTATTTAGCTCAGCTCTCGTCATGTGTTCCAATAGGTAAATTCTTGCTTTAATTTTGTCCTTTAATAATCGTAACTTAATTTTTATACAGTAGGACTTGTGTAAATGTTCACTGAGTAATATGGCATCTGCAATATCTCTCAGTTGTTTATTCAATCTTTCAAGAAATATTTGTTGAGCAGATGTTATGTGTCTGGCACTATGTTGATCTCCAGGATAAAGCAGCAGGGTAGATGGGGACCTGACAGCACGGACAACAAAATGGACATAGAGAATTGAGCATCTTTTGCAGACAGAGCTGGGAGCCCTCACTGATGAATGGACAAAGGCAGTGGGTAATAAATAATTCTTGTATTATTGGCTTTAGCAAGTACATCAAGGATGGAGCATGCATGTGACCTGGGAAAGAAAGATTGAAGGTATTCTCAGGGGGCTTTATCATCCAATCTTTAATCCCATTGCTTAATAATTACAAACTGTTTTTAACCAGCAAAGGTCTAATATTATTATTTTTTTTTCAAAATCAAGTTGCTCAGGGACTGCCTTACTCTTAGTAGAATGTCTGGAAGGTGGAGTCTAAGCATTTCTGTTTGTAAAAGATCCTCAGATGACTTTTAGCTTTCCCACGATGGAAACTACCACTATCAAATGTGATGGTAAATATGTGAATGTTTGTGGGAGTGAGTATAGGAGAGGTGGGGTACAGAGAGGTATACTGTATGGAACAGACTTTAGTATTTTTCTGAACAGAGCATAAATAAATGGGCAAAGCTACTGGATGAGTAAAAAATGCATGGTTTAGCTTTAGCATTAGCCATTGTTAAGTAATTTTGGAATATTGTCTATTTCTCTTCTCTTTTTTAAAACATCAGCCTTTTGTTCACATAAGCAACTGAAGTTGCCATGGTGTACCAATGTGGAATTAATGTGTGTTGGCAGTATGTACCTGTGTACTTTCATGTGTTTTACTTGGCACTGTGGTTTCTGAGGTTGTCTGGTTCCTATATATCGTCCAGCTGGAATCTGCAGCTTTATGCTCTGTTCTTGCATGTTCATATCCAGAATTAAAGGAGTCAGATTGAATACACTGTTATTTTCATAAAAGTTAGTGCTGTGACCTGTGGGCTTGAGCCTCTCATGGTAATTAGCAGTTCATACATGTGTTTAGTACAATTATATGTATGTGAACCAAATCAGAGTTAATAGCTAATCTTCACTAATATAAGGTGGTACGGCACATGGAAAGGGTTTTCTTTTTCCCCAGAACACAGCACAGTACTCCTGGACAGAGCATCTGTATTCTGAAATTGACTGTGGACTGAAGTTCTCTGAAAGAGCCACATCTATGCTGAAGACTCTATGGAGCTAAGTTACTTCCCATGATAGTTGAGAATTAGAATGTTGCAGGTAGAGGGACCTATCTTGGACCACCTTTAGTCTCCTTAACAGCTATCTATCACCCAACTCTGTATCTGATCAAATATTCTTTGAACTATCACATTAAACCATGAGAGAGTTATTAACTTAGCAGACTGTTAGTTTCTCCCATCCCAAAGCTGAGGATGCCAAGGAATGCATTCAGATGGCATCTGGAGCCTATAGCAAAGTCTCCCACTTTTCTGTGACCTGATATTCCCACCCATGTTTTGCAGGGAATTGTCTGACTTAAGGCTTTCTTTTGTTCTGTGACTATAAAAGCTTCTTGTAGCCATTTCCATGTTGGAAAATGTCCTCCAGATCAACCTGAATGTGTGTTCCTAGGTCAAAGTAGCTGGCATTTGAACTAGAATATACTGTCTCTTACTCCCTTTAGATTGAGGGATGGGCTTTTCATTGTTCAGTCCCCTTATAAGATAAATTCCACTAAAGTAGGAATAGAGAAAACACTTTAGTACAGACACACATAGATACACAAATCTATACAAGTCTATCCACATGTATTCACATATATAGACTTAGATACTTACACATGTACTTGTATATTTACATACCTGGTCTTATACACATATACACCAAGGGTGTGCTTGCTCAGCCTCATCTGTGCTGACAGTCTGATATGGTCTATCTTCCAATGCATCATCCAAAATAACTGTGAATTGAATCAATTTGACTAAAATCAATGCTCTTTTGTAGCACTGCTTAAACTCTAAGTGGAAGTGAAGGCTTTGAAGCTGTTTTCCCTGAGTAAATGAGGCACTTGGGGAGCTTTTGATGGTAGCAGGAGCCTGTGGCTTCTACCCTGTCCAGCGAGGTACTCTCTTTCTTGAATCTTGGAAGTAATTAAGGAGCAGACAGCAGAATAAATTACAGGTTCTAATTTTTTACAAAATATTTCCCCCTCCAGATCCTCAACACCCCACACGTTTTTGTTCCCTGACACCCTGAGTTATTATCATAGTGGTGGCAGATACTGTTACCTAGGTCTTAGCAAGGCAAAGGCTGATAGGTGAGAAAGAGACTTACGTGGTTTCCTGGTGTCCTCTCTTCCTCATAGGAAAGTGGATCTCTTTCTTTGTGTTAGCTAGCCACAAGATTGGCCATAGCCTCAACCTAAAGCCAGCCTCGTCTGCTCTCATCACATCCAGAGAATATGGCCAGACACAGAGCCCCACAAAACCCTTTTGGACAGTGCACCTGGCAGAGTCATTGTTGTGGGAGAAAGGAGAGGTAGTATGAGGCTAGGGAAAGCAACCGTTTCTAAACTGTGGGGTAGCTGCTCTCCTTTATTAGCCCACTGGGAGTTTTCAGAGAAGACCATAATTTCAAAGTGTTTATTTTTGTAGTTACAAAATGCATGCTTTATTTGGATATGAACATTCAGGCATGTTCGCTTTAATTTGTGAAGGAGGAAGGCAATTTGTATTGTGGTAAAAGCTAACATAGATATCTGTGATTTGGACTCTGGTACTTGCTGCATGACAACTTGTGTACAACAGCCACTGTAGTACTTACTGCATGCAAATCATCTCACTTAATTACAAGAAGCTGTGTCAGATGGGGTTACTGCTAGTATTTTATATGTAGGGAAAGATAATCAGAGAAGAAAGAATCTCAAAGCCTTTACGTAAAGTGAGTTGGAAATCAAGATGTAAAACCAGCTCTGCCAGGTGAACTCCAAGGACATAGGATCCAGAAAGTAGCTCTTGGAAAGGAGGAGAAAGAGAGGGGGTAGAGGGAGGAAGCAGAAGGTAACCATTCAGGTTCTCTTTCAAGTAGACTGTTAATTAAATTTACCAAAATAAATGGCAGTCATACAAATGAAGTGCGTCATCCAATGAGTCTTGGTACACATTAGGAAAAAATACATCTTTAATAATTCCAAACAATCAGGTGAAGTGAAAAAAATGGCTCCTGAGGAACATATCTCTTCAGCATGCTTTGATGGGATTTAAGCTTCTCTACACCATTGGTATTCATGTCACATAGAGGACGAGGCTGATTCAAAGCCAGCTTGTCTGAGACATTTCCTGGGAAGCTTTCAAGGTGAAAGAACGTGGGTCCATATTAACTCCATGCAAATGTCTTGGAAATTCTAGAAAATGATGTTTTTTTCTCACAAGATAGATGGATTAGGCCAAAGACTCATGTCAGACCTGTGAAGAAGTCATGAGGCCCCCCTTTTTCCTAGTCTCACTTCTACGAGTCTTCAGCGGCACGCTGGGTACACGAGTGACTCTCTGTTTCTTGCTTTCCACATTTCTAAACTCACTGAACTCAGTCAGCTTGAAGTCAGTCTCAGGGTCAGAGAAAAGAGAAAATCTGGCCAAGTAAAAGGATGGAAAGCAAGAGGTTGTTTTGGCTGGGTAATGCACATTGGTCTGGGTGACTGGAAGATCCAGAAAATAAGACCCACGACCAATTATGACAATGCTTTGTTTTTGTGGCTACTCTTCTTTTAGGAAGATTTTAACTGTCTGGCATTATGGACAACACATTCAAGCCATCTTGGAAAAATTAATTTTACTATGGAATTTGCATCTCATTCAGAGCTCCAAAGAAGCTGCTTGCAGTTGAAGGGGGGATTGGACAACAGCTGGGTGGCCTATGAACTGTATCCAATGCAGCTACTTCAGAGGCAGCTCTGGTGATAAAGGATGCTCTGATTTTCCATTCACAGGCATCTCACCTGGGTGCATAACTCGGCTGGGCTGTTTGAATGTCTTAGCTTGTCAACACGATGTGCCATGAATTTTAAAAAGCAAGCACTGATTAATGTCCTGGGTTAAAATGATCAGGTTGGAAGAAAAAAATAAAAGGCACAGCATCTTAGACCAGTGAAATCATGAGATTTTGAGCAAAGCCTGCTTGAATATCTAGAATGTATTTGATCCAGCTGTCTAAGACTGTGAACTCTACAATGTGTTGACTGGAGCTCTTTGTGATCATATGGTTCTAAATGAGAGGGTGTTTTAAGCAGATATTTTCAAAAACAAGCCAGAGCCAGAAAGTCGTTGGAGGGATATAAGCAGCTTTTATTCAGAACTATTCATTGCAGGGTACAGGGAAACAATTTGAGTCTTTTAGAGCAGCGAGGATGGGGTCGGCAGGATGGCTCAGTTGGTAAAAAAAAAAAAAAAAAAAAAAAAAAAAAAGTTAAAAAAAAAATCTTGCTGCCAAACTTATTTGATAGCCTGAGTTCATTTTCCAAGATTCACATGATTAGAGGAGAGTGCTAATTCTCCTATCCTGTCCTCTGCGCTCCACGATGGAATGTATGTGTTCATGAGAGCATGTGCACAGACACTAAATAAGTAGATAACTGAATAATATGATTATTCAAAAAAATACAAGAAAGCTATCAATATAGAACTTTGCTTAGCAACAAATATACCTTGGACAAGGAAACATTTTTAGTCAAAGTGGAAGGTAGAAATCATTGGGCAGAAGAATATCAGTGGGAGTATAAGGGTAAAGGTAATTGTGGCCAAGCTTAAGGTAGACCAGGAAGCCAGAGTATCACTTTGGATGTGGTCCAGGGTATAGAATCTAATCTGATACTGAAGATGATCGAGATATGGAGGGGATTTCGGTTAAAACTGCATTTTATAAGGATATATACTGATAATCCTATGATGTAGATTAGGATTCTGATATTTAGATAAGCAAAGAATCTTGTGTCAACATGAAATGAAGGTTTGAAGTAGATGGTACAAGAGCAACGACTTGGTTCTTGTACAATATCTAGAATGAAACATTTGCTACAAAGTGGGAACCAGCATGCCATGCATGGCATCTGTCTTTAACACTTCCTTGGACCTTTGCCTGGTGCCAAGTAACCTATCTGATCTTCAAGTAACCTATCTCTTTGATTTTCAGTCTTCTCATCTGAGAATGGGAATAGTGATAGTTGAATCTCCCTCCTAGATTGTTCTGAGGTTTAGATCTACTTAGTCCCTAAAGGGGGTTTTGAAAATAGATCTAAGGAGCACAGTCTGTAGACACAATTTCTATTAAACAAAACAAAACTGATAACGATATGAGCTTTCAGTGGGGCTATCAAGCCAGCGCAGACATGGGCAGAACTGGCTTTTCTGCTTTGAAAGCTGCAACTCTACATAAAATAAGAGTGAAGGTCTCACCATTTAAGATGCTGACTAATGGGTAGCCTTTGTCTAATTTTGTTGTTGTTGTTGGTGGTGGTGGTGGTGGTAGTGATGATTGTAGTGTGTGTGTGTGTGTGTGTGTGTGTGTGTGTGTGTGTGTGGTTGTAAATGGCACTAAGGACTATGCATATTCTAGGCAAAGCCTCTATCACTGAATAACATCCCATTCCTACTGTTTCTCAAGATTTTCTTGAGACTGAGGCTCCCTAGGTAACTCACTTATTCTGTAATAAATGGTTTACCACTTTAAAAATGTCTCTGAAGTGGTGATATGTCCTTGGTAGCATGTGGCAGGCTAATTAGATTATTTTCCCCTTAAATCCTTAGAATTTTTTTTAATTTAAAATTTTTTTGTAAGAAGTTTGGTTTTATTCTTCATTATAAAAATCTTTATTATTTGAAACACACACACACACACAAACCAGTGAAGTTAATAGGACTCAATGCCTATATAATGCAGTGAACTTCTATATAGTTAGATGCCAAGGACCAACCTATTGTGTGTTCTGCTTCTGCTAGTTCTCCAGATACTTCTGCAGATAACTCAGCTCTTGCAGAACAAATCCCAGTCTTTTATTTACATATAAATTCAATATTCAATCATTACCCAGGTTCTCTTTGATTATCCTAGGAATCAGCATTTTATGATCTTAGCTTCTTGATTCTTAGAAAAAGACAGCAAGTACACTTGTTTGTTTGTTTTTTGTTTGTTTTTTGTTTTTTAACATAGCAAATGAATTCAGAGATCTGTCTGCCTTTGTAAACACAGACAATAAGCTAGCTGGGCGGGATCCCATCCTAATATCACCATTCCCACCATACCTGGACCTAAAGTCATTGGTCCCAGGCTGACCTTGCACTTAGAAATCTTCCTGCCTTTGTAAGCACTAACAATAAGTTTAGCTGAATGGGATCTTGCCTTTTGATCACTGCTCCATAAATCTCCTTATTTCCTTTCTTAATGTCTTTCTGACAAGCTGGACCATTTCTGCAACTGTCATTGTTCTTTTAGGTCCTTGAAGCCCCTCATACAATTTGTGTTGAATTCTTATATTTTACATGTTGAGATCCCTGAATGTTTGTTTTCAGAGTTCTTTCCTACAGCCTTAAGGGCTGTCCTGAATATTACAGCATTTACCATATTGCTGGGAGATATTAGACACACCATTGCCTCCCCAACTCATGCTGCTCCTAGTTATCATGGAGCCATTAAGCTTGGCAGGGAAAACCTGCTCTGATAACTGGTGGGGAGAACATCAGCACTACTGGAGGTCCTGTTGGCTGTCCTCCAGGGGTGGGAAAGCTTGTCATGCTATCACTTCCAAGGCCATGCAGGACTCTACAGGTAGAAAAGTCATTTGACACAGAAGCTGTGGAGTTTCTCATTGGATTTTATGCTTTTACTATCAAATATATTTTATGTATCTACCCATCACCTAAAAAAAATCCATGAAAAATTTAGAACTAGAAAATTAGCTTTATATCTTCATTTATAACTTGTATCCATTATCTGCCTTCAGTCCTTCTTCATCCCCTAATCTTTAGTCCTTCTTGTTTTCTTTCCTACATGTTGTACTATATGGACATGTATATTTGCATATATATGCACATGCATGTATGTTTATGTGGCTAGATTCCACATATGAAGGAGCATATGCAAGGTTCTTGAGACTGCGTGATCTCACTTAATATTATACATTCTAAGTCCATCCATTTTCCTTCAAATTTTGTGACTTCACTTTTCTTGTACCCATATGGATACCCAATTTGGTTCTAAAGGAAAGTGAAGTCACAAAATTTGATATATGTTTAATATAATATAGATATATAAATTTATATATAAATATATGTATGATATACATATATATGGATATGTACCCACACACACACATACACAAAGTCTAGACCAGACTTCTTGCCACATAATAGAATCTCAACAAACAGCTCTGGCTTTACTCTATTAATGACTTGAGCGTTAATTCTGAGTCATGTCTGACAAAAAAATATCTGAAACAGTGTGAGATGGGCTTACAGCTCACAGTTTCAAAGGTGGAGAACTTTGTTCTGAGGTGGTTTTAGAAAGAATAAGACTTCATAGTTCAACCCGTGGGAGTGAGGAATGCTGTCCATACACATAATTTTCATTATCCTTTTACCTATTGAGTTTAAACTACATTGATTCTACTTCTTTGCCATAGTGAATAAAGCAGTAAAAAAGAGGATTTATGTCTTATAAATAATTATTGCTTTTAAAACAAAATTTAAAAACAAAATTAAGATTTAATGAAACACAATAATTCAACTGAGTTTGGGAAAATTAACATCAAGTATTGAAAGAATGTTCAATGGATGCGTCTGGATTATATAACCATCATTTCTTTAGTAGCTCAGGATTTTTCTAGTAGAACCTATCTTCTCATTTGTAACCCATATAGGCACATTTGTGGCAAATTGTATTCATGATAATGAATAAAACAAGAGTGTGGCATCTAAGACCAAGTGTTAGGAATCATAAACTGTGGTTTCTAACCCTGCTTGCTATACACGGAAGAGGATTCAGGAGTGACCGGTGTGTTTTCTTTCAGCGTTTTGTCAGACATGCTGCTATTATGTGCCTGGCTTGATCATTTCCTCTTCTCTGCACAGGCCTTGCTGCTCTTGTTCCTGGACAGGAAAAGGGAACACAGCCCTGTCTCAGCCAACCTCACACCTGCCTCCTCTTCCTAGAAGGCTCTTCCTGTCTCCTCAAATTCCCACAGTCTCCCCCACCCTTCTGGCTGTTCCCCTCCTCCCTTTGACTTTTTAAAAATCTTGCATTACTGCTGTTTGTATCACTCTGCTAAGTTCCTTTTCTCTGTCCTTTCAGAGAAGGCACAGTATACAGAACCAACCATGAGTATGTTGTCCTTACTCCATTTTCAAGTCTAGAGTCTTGCCACATAGTAGAAGCTCAACAAAAAGCTCTGCTTTACTCTGTCAATGGCTTAAGTGTTAATTCTGAATCATGTCTGACAGAAAAGAAGTTGAAACAGTGTGAGATGGGTTTACAACTCAGTTTCAAAGGTGGGGAACTTTGCTCTGAGGTGGTTTTAGAAAGAATAAGACTTCCTAGTTCAACTCGTGGGGGTGAGGGGTGCTGTCCAAGTGTCGACCTGATATATACACTGGTGTGCTAATTCTCCAAAGAAACAGTCCGTTCAGTGGTCAAAGCTATTTCATGAGCAAATGAGTTTCACAGCCCTCAAGTTAACATAATGTCACAAGAATAATATGTCCAATGCTGATGGGGCCAATTGATTTTTATTGCCATTTGATTCCATTTTAGAAACTGCACATGCATTAAGATTCATATTTTAAAAGAGGAAAGGTAGATGCATGACTTTCCTAGGAGCATTTAAAGTCTTCATTTTTTTTAAGGTTAAAAAAATTCTAATTGAAGCAGGGCTGGAGAAAGTTGGAGGAACATGCATAAAATTTTAGTGAACTACCAAGGTTCTCTATCTTATTCAGCTAGTTTTTCTCGTGTTTGAGTTTATAGTGTTATAGTTTCCTACATGTGTGCACATACACACACACACATATCACACATGCATCCACAAGCATAGCACATACACCACACACATTACATACCCTTGCATATACCACACATGTATACACACATGCACATATGTATGATACACAGACTATGCTGTATACACATATATCATACACCACACATATACACATACAGATACATTCAACACATAAGATAAGTGTATACCATGCTTTTGTATATATAAAATATGTACATGTAACATACACACACATGTACACATATGCATACACATAATATGTTGCAGAACTATTATATGCCACACATATAACACCATTAAAGTGTATACCACATATGGAGATACTACACACATAGACACACTCATGTACACCACATACAGGCACACATACATACACTACAAACAGGCACATACATGCTGAGGTGTGTTTTTCAAGGTCTTATCATGTTTAGCAAATATTTCAGATGAAACGATATGTTCATCTGTTATGCTGATTGCCAAGATTGCAGTGCGACAACAAACATTGTTTGGGGACAGAAGCTGAAATCACAGCCCACTCTCTTCGCTGCCTGCAGTGATGAACAGACGCATGTTAATTTCCCCCAGCAATATCGATGATATGAGAGCTGTGGACTCCAGGAGCATTTTGTCACAAACAACATGCCTGATGGCTCTGGGCTGGACACAACTGAGACAGTTGTCTATGAAGAAGCCATACCATCATGGCCTCCAGGCTGCAACCTGCAACGGTTGCAACAATAGTGAGCTTTGGCAAATGTGACTGTGTCTGTAGTGTGGAATGGTGACAGCATGAGCTTCACTTTTTCCTGTTTATTATGGCAGAAAGCATGTAAAACAGTGGTAAAAGATGGCTTTGGCTACAGACACTCTGAGCTACCCACTGCTTAATGAACAGCGCATGGAAACCAGCCCACATTTCCAGAGCACAGAAATTCTATTAAGGTTTCAAAGTTCTCTTAAAAGCACATGTGGGCAACTCTCTCTCTCTTCCTTCCTCTCCCTCCCCACTTTTCTCTCTCTAATACACACACACACACACACACACACACACACACACACACACACACACACACACTTATAACCTTCTCACATTTTTATTTGGCCCAAGTTTGAAATTGCTTAATTTTGATATGAAGTTTAGTGTTCTGTATAGAAGGTAGCTTACTAAATCCAATAAATATTTAAAATGTTAGTTTTTATGATGTTCAAAATCGTATTCTTATAGAGCCCTTCAAAACATTATGCTGGTTTTTATTACAGCCATAATAAAATTTTGCAGACCTGGTGGCTTAACACCTATGGAGATTTTATATATATACACACATATACATATATACATATATATTTAATGCTACATGTTAGGAGTCTGACTTGGGCTTTGGGGTCCATGGGCTAATATTGGCATATTAGTTGGATTGTGTCTCTATAGAGTCCTAAGATAGGATCGATATTTCCATTTATTCTATCTGCAATAAGACCACTTATACTCCTTGGCTCCTGGCACCTTTATTCATAACCCAGGCCAATATATATAATCTGGCTTCATTTATCACATTGATTTCTTTGATACCATCCTGGAAAAGTTTGAGGATGTTTCTGAGGACCCAGGTGAGAATATTGAGCCAGTGGGTAATGGCCTCAAGACCTCAATTTGATGTTCACCCTTGTGTAAACTGCCATTTCCCAGCAAAGAAGTAATCATGCAATCATGGAAGGAGACTGTGAATTTGCTCGAGAACATTAATCTACCTTTCAAAGCTATATAAGAAACAAACATTGTTAATTAAAGTCTATCTTCATAATTTTAAGGATACTAGCTTTGGAATCAGGCAGATCTGAATTCAAATGCTGACAGCTTCATTTATGTATCCACTCACCCATTCATTCATCATATCGCAGGATTTACAGAATGCCTACAAAAGGCAATTCCTTATTCAAGTCTTGTGAGTGAGACATACTTGCTTATCCTGACACATTGTATTGCAATTCAGGAAACAGACCAGTCACATGAAAATATATCATGTAATGTCAGTGTGTGACAATATACAAATAAATGACGATAAAAGTTTGTACCATCATGTATAGAAATTGTTCATGGTAGCCATGGGTTCATTCATTTATTCATTTATCTCTGTCACCATCAAACATATCCTTGGAAGGCTTAGTGGGAACAGGGCATTATAAAGAGTCTGCCTATGGGGATATTTAATGTTTGGTCACTAATATGCATCTGTGAGAGACATATTTTCCACACTTGTGGTTGAGAAATGCATAGATTCAAGAAGTTGAATGATTTTTTACATAGTGTTTCTTCATATGTTAGAGCAAGCAACTGAACTCTGAATTCTGGCTTGCCATTAACCATGGAGTTTCAATCATTCTCTTTTTTCTTATACACCTGCGTATATCATTCTCCTTACCTCTCTTCTGCCTTGTGCATTGTAGGAGGGAGAATAATGCTCTGAGCTGGGGTTTAAAACCCTTCATTTTCCTCCAGTCTTGAGATAATGCGATTTCTTTGAGCTTCCACTAATTTCCTTTTGATCATTATGGGACTGTGCTATCTTTGATCAATCACTTAAATCTGTGTTTACACAGGCTTAGCCGAGGGACGAGTTGGACAATTACCCATGCCTCGGAACTAATTTCAACAGCCCACTCGGGGCTGCAGCTCTTTTCCTATTATTTCATTCTCTGCTCTAATGCAGAGCCTCGGGACACACAGGCTGGGTGAAATGAAACAGCGGAGGAGTGACTCTGTCATGTGTGTGTCCTCTGCAGTGAGGGGGATTCTGGGTTGGGTCTTGTTTTCTTGTTTGAAGAAGTGCATGTTTCTTCTCTTGGAGAAAAGATGTGTCATGTAACCTACAGACATGTATTACTTGAATGTGTTGGCCATAAAATATTTGAAAGGAATTTGGACATAGATGAATTCTCAACCTTTACAGAGGAAAAGTATTGACACATGAGCCACCAACTGACCACATTCTCTAATGTCCATCCCATAATGTGGTTATGGGTATTATATATATGTACATATTATATATATATATATATATATATATATATATATATATATATATATATATATATATATGCATGTATAATGTTTTTCTGTTCCTTCAGAAAGAATTCTACTCCCAGTGGTAGTTAGTGAACCAACTCAGTAAAAAACTATGTGTCTGCTCTGTGGTCCTCTCCTTTTCTCTGCTTCACCACCTTTTAACAGAGCAGCTCCAGGACATTACTGTCACAAATGATGAATTATGTACTACCCTCATATATTGCCACTGCCTATGCTCGAACTGCCTGTTTTGATCCTGATACCTCAGTTGCTTCAGAGCCCAGCCTTTGCTTCCCCTTTGCCCCAGTCCCTGGACTGTGGTGGACTGGGCCCTTCCTTCTATCTACTGCTAGGCTGTGTTCACCCCTGAGGGTTGGCAGCTTGTTGATCCCATCTTACCCTTCTCCCTGGTTTTGATGCCTCCAAATCATACACTTCTCAGAACCTTTGTTCTCTCTTCCTATTTAGAGTGTATTTCATTGGTAGCTGGGTTTGATTCGATCAGCCCATTCCATTGTCCCTGAGCTTCTGTTTGGATGCCAGCTGGAGTTTTTGCTTTCAGAATCCTAAGACTCCATCACTAATGATCCTGCTTTGCTTGCCTGCAATCTCTAGAAAGTCGAGCCAAATTCTCAATGTATCCAACAAACTGTAGGGAACGCAGCATGTTACGTAACAGGAAGAATAAGTACGAGCTCTGCGTCTTTTCCTCTGGCTTTGCATCATCTGTTCTTCCACTTAAGCATCTCACCTCCCCAATGTCGACCTCAGGGAGAACTCTGAGGGAAAAAAATGCCAGTAAGTGCGAAAATTACAAATTAGTAATCCCCAGCAATGCTTTAAAATGATGTTTCCCTTGCAAGTGTTAGCTTGAAAAAATCTGCACTGTGAGGGGAGGAGGAGATATCTGGCTCATCAGTGGCAGAGCGGGCTTCGAGCACAATATCCTACTAAATGACACGCATAAGGAGTTGGAGCTTGTAATACCTTTTATATTGCTGCCTGCCATCTGGTTGGCAATTGTTAAGCCTGAAATATTCAGGTAAGCTCTATTTTCTCAAATAGTGTGATGTGATAGGGATTCCAGCACCACCCGTCTTTTTAAACATCATTAAATTTCACTGTTTTTCAGAAGAAAGCAAACGACACTAGCAGGATGTTTGCACAGCAAACAGTGTCACTGGGGAGTGCCCTGTTACAGAGGTGGGACTTCTGCCCTGGGAGGAAGAAAGAGTGATGTTTCATGTTCTGTTTGTACCTGCAGTTCATGATGAAGCTTGCCATTTGACAAAGACTTGCACATTCTATCAGGCTGGGGAGGCATCCAACTCTGCCCTAGGAGGAAGCATGCCTAGATGTTGAGCTAAGACTGCAGTAGTTAAGAACTCCATGTCTCGTCTCTCTTTTTAAATGTTGGGAAAAGAAGAGTGAAGTATTTTCTACAGTCCCCTTCTCATTTCCTCCTTCCTTCCTTCCTTCCTTCCTTCCTTCCTTCCTTCCTTCCTTCCTTCCTTTCTTTTTTTCTTTCTCTTTTTTGGATATGTTTGTTGATATTTTCTCTATTATCTTAGAAGTGGTGAAGGAAGTAAATAAATCAGAGATAGCCAATCATTTTACCATGAAGTATAACTGGATTTCAACTATCCATTCTATTCAATTATTTAGATTAAAAAAAATTCTTGATGGTCCTTCCTTCCATCTCAGCTCCAAACATTGTCTCTGTAACTCCTTCTATGGGTATTTTGCTCCCCATTCTAAGGAGGCATGAAGTATCTGCTCTTTGGTCTTCCTTCTTGAGTTTCATGTGTTTTGCAAATCGTATCTTGGTTATTCTAAGTTTCTGGGTTAATATCCAGTTATCAGTGAGTCCATATCATGTGAGTTCTTTTGTGATTGGTTTACCTCACTCAGGATGATATCCTCCAGATCCATCCATCCAATTTTCTGCCCCACCCGGGGATCCATCCCATAATCAGCCACCAAACACAGACACTATTGCATATGCCAGCAAGATTTTGCTGATAGGACCCTGATATAGCTGTCTCTTGTGAGGCTATGCCAGTGCCTGGAAAATACAGAAGTGGATGCTCACAGTCATCTATTGGATAGAACACAGGGCCCCCAGTGGAGGATCTAGAGAAAGCACCCAAGGAGCTGAAGGGGTCTGCAACCCTATAGGAGGAACAACAATATGAACTAATCAGTAACCTCAGAGCTCGTGTCTCTAGATGCATGTGTAGGAGAAGATGGCTTAGTCAGCCATCATTGGGAGAAGAGGCCCTTGGTCTTGCAAAGATTATATGCCCCCGTACAGGGGAATGTCAGGGCCAGGAAGTGGGAGTGGGTGGGGGAGTATATAGGGGGCTTTCGGGATAGCATTTGAAATGTAAAAGAAGAAAATATCTAATAAAAAATTGTTTTTTTAAAAAAAATTCTTTAGATAAAACCTGGGTTTTGAGCATGGTGGACTGAAAGAATAACATGTGCATAGAAATTTATCTCAATTTGAGTTTCTAGTACTGTAATAAAACACCAGGACCAAAGACAGCTTGGGGAAGAAAGAGCTTATTTCATCTTACACTCCCAGGTAATAATGCATTTCTTAGGTCAGGACAAGAAGTCTATGTAGGAACCTGGAGGCAGGCAGGAATATAGAGGCCATAATGGAGTGCTGCTTACTGGCTTGCTCCTCATGGAACCCAGGACCACCAGCATAGGGGTGGCACTGCCCACAGTGAGCTGGGCTCTCTATCCTAATCATCAATGAAGAATGTAACTCAGGCTTGACCATTTGCCAATCCTAGTGGGAGTCACTTTCTCAGTTGAGGTTTCTTCTTCCAAAATGATTCTAGCTTGTGTCAAGTTGACATACAACTACCCAGCACAAGATTTCAACTTCAAATATTTCTGATACACAGTCTCTTCATAGATCTGTGCATGCAAGCATCTGCTGAATGAACATCTGTGCTCTCACGTTTTTGCCAGGCAGGATGTAAAGTGGCAAGGACATAGAAATGTAGAAGCCCTACAATAAGCGCTATGTGAAGAAGTCTTAAATCTGGGTTGTGACATCAGCCTGCTTCATCTTCAGATGATGGTGGTGTTCTGTGATTGTACCAGTATCCCCAGTGTCTAGCAGATTTCTCTATGATGACTACTTTACAATTTATATTTCCATTTTTCCTCTCTCTCTTGACTTTCTACTCATTGATCAAACTGTCTAATTTGCATGTCCATCTGGATGTCCCAGCAGCACCTCAGGCTCAGCATGTCCCCAAAATAATGTTAGCACTGCTATCCAGTGCCTAACCTTCCTCATCTCACCTCATTGATGGACACTGCTTACCCTCTACCACCCTTTGACCCTCCAGGGACACATCACCTATCACTCCTCTACTAGATTCTGCCATTCCTCCTTCCCTCTCTCCTGCTTGCTCTTCTCCCACAGGAGGGGGAGTAAATTACTTTTGGAGTAAATTCTGGAATCCCTTGGAGTATTACTTTTCTCTTCATGCCCATCATTGGAGAATTAGCACACGTATACAATACTTATTTTTATAAGCCTATTAACAGATTCACAGAATGTATCCGATTTCTCTGATTTTCCCACTTGTCTATTATCTGTCCCCAGATCCAATACAGGATGCCACTACACCTTTGTCACATTTTCTTTGTCTTCTACAGTCTGTGACAGTTTTTTGTCTTATGTGACCTTGACACTTTCAAATAATATTGCTTCATTGTTTTATACAGCTCCCACCATGTGGCTTTGACTGGTGTTTTCTCATGATCACTGTTACATTATAAGTTAATGGGAAATACCACAGAGGCTATGTGCCCTTCACAGTTTATGACAGCAGCTGGTACATGATAATGACATGTGTCACTCACTGGAGATATTATCCCCAATCCCTTGGCAAATGTTGTATCTTTCTGAATTCTCTGCTGGAAACTTGCTTTTTCCCTTTGCAAATATTTTGGGCGAAAGTATTTCCTGTTTCTGCTCAAAAATGATCCTCCTTGGTTTATCGTTGATCAGTGATTCTTGCCTGAAGCAATTACTACTGCAGGCTTCTGAGAGTGATTTTAGTTCCTCTCATTCTTTTTACACTGTTGACTGATATTATTTTCTGTAATTAATATTTTAGTAAGCATATAAAATAATGTGTTTCTTCATTATATTTTCATGTATATCTATAATTATAGCTTGTTAGTATTTGAACACTATCACCCTTCCATGTCTTCTCTGCCTGTCTCTTTGGCTCCATTCTCCCATCTCATAACCCCTTTTTATTTTCATGTCACTTGTGTGTGGGTGTGCTTATGTGTATGGAGAAAAAAACATTCAGTAAGTGGCTTATTCCCCCTCCTATTATCCATGGGAGAATTTTTCTTTTTCATGAGATAGTGTTATCCTAATCCATTTACTCTTATATTAGCTATTTATTGATATGAAGGTAGTCTTATGCCCAATCACTTCAATTTTTGTTGTTGTTTATTAAGTTACTGCAACCTAAGTTATCAATAACCTTTGAGGTCTGGTTTTCGTGACATTGTGTGAGTGTGTGTGTCTGTGTCTGTTTGTCTGTGTGTCTGTGTGTGTGTGGTTAAATATTTCTTTTAATAAGCATCTTCTTACTTTTTGGCACCAGAAACAAACTATATACTCTATTATTATTATTATTATTATTATTATTATTATTATTATTATTGTTATTATTATTATTCCTAAAATCTACCAGTTCTATAAGATAACTTGTTTCCTGACCAGGGTCTGCGTGACCAAGCCTCACACAGATTAGACAAGTGTTCTACCTCTGAGCTACACCCTGACCTTTGAAAGTTCTTCTGCTGTAAGAACATAGGCAAGGAATACGACCATGGTGCTGGGCACTGACTGATACTGCAAAGGGAACATCTGGCCTCTGAGCCAAGGGGCTAGAAAAATACATGTGTGTCTACTAACTTACGGACAGACAACTATATTTATCTATATAACTGTCCATCTGTCATTGCATGTCTGCTTTACAATCAATCCCATGAGTTTTGACTCTATCTCTGACTCAGCTCAGCATCTCACAGGCTCCCTTGCTCTCCCCTCTTCACCAAGAGTGAAAAATTTTGCTCCCATTATCTGTAGTGTATGTGCTTACCTTTCAATCCCCGTATGCAAACAAAGTTATTCCAGAAATGCTAATGTGTGCTCCTATGAGGAAAAAAATACCAGTCGAATTATTTTTGTGTATGGTTCTTTCATTTTTATTCATAACCTACAGCAAAACTAAGCTTTTATTTCTCTATTGGTTAGACCACTGAATTATGTATTCTCATGATTTTGCTACTCTTAATCCACTCAAGTTAAGCTACCTAAAACAAAATTCAGATTATATTGCTGTGCTGTTTAAGATTTTCTAGCATTTCCATTGAGCCCGTTGCTTACAGTCAAAGTGTCTGGAGTGGCATGGACAGTCCTTCCTCATCTGGGGTTCCCCTTGTCACATGCTTACTAGGTCTCTGACTTTTCCCCTGAATTAAATTTATACCATAAGATATTTTGCTTCATAAAATGGGGGACTCTTTTGCAGGAACTCATATATCTGTGATAATTTGACTTGGGATATAAAAATAGAAAGGTACTTGGAATCAAGATAAAAGAAACCATGGATAGGTAACATGCCTATGAGAGACCACATTTTATGAACATCATAACCTTCAGCTTTCTTCGTCACTAGGAATGTGATATAGCCAGTAGTTGGGACATTGAAATCTAAACAAACATGAATTCAAATCCCAGACTGCTAATTGATAACGATATCGGAACCCCAAGTTAGAGCTACTGTCCTTGCATTATCCCTTTGCAAAGGATGAACAGAGGGTCCAAAGACTGGAAATTTGATCTGTGTTAAATTCATGTTACTGTAATAAAATATGTGAGACAACTTAAAAAGAGAAAAACTATTTTAGCCAACCATTTTGAAGGCTGCAGGCTGACTGATTGGTCCTTTGTAAAGTGCTTGGATGGCATTTCACAGCATGGCTATCTAAGAGAGCAAAACCTTTCACTGGGGGGTGGGGGAGGGTGGAAGGAGGGAGGAACAAACAGCCAGGAAAGCCAGGGTCTTAAATACTCTTCAAGTTCACATCCAATGAACTAAAGAACCTAAGCTTGGCCTCATCTCTTGAAATATATATTAAACCCCAAAGACCTCATCCTGGAATCACAGCCTTCAACTTCTGAACCTTTGGGAAACTCTCAAGATCTAAAATGTAGCGTGACCTGAGATGGGAAGAATAAAAAAACATTCACCCCAAACCTGCAAATCACTAAAGCAGTGGGCAGGGAAGATTCATGGGATGCTTAAGCGTCAATCTAGTCTACTTCAGTGGTTTCCGTAGTATGCTAACGATTTGAATTGAATTCTCTCTTTGACCACCATGTACTTTTCCCCTTCAAAATGGACTTATAAATGTTCTGAGATGCCCTGAAATCAAAGGTGGGAGGCAGTAAGGAGTGGCAGCGGTAAGCAACGAAAAGCTTATCTCTAGAAGATGGGCAATGGTGTTAATTCTTCTTGCCTTGAGTCTATATAATGACCAAGCTTTGAGGGTCCCTTAAATATATCATAACCTATTCACTGTCAACCAGCACTCACATAGATAGTGCTCTCAATCATTTGCATTCAATTATAAGGAAGTCTATAATGTAGCCAGTGGTATGTGTCTGTATTAGACAGGAAGCAAGGAAAATTAAAGTGTGATGTGGAAGGTGTTTACTGGCCTAAGAGAAATTATTCTTGGACACATTGTAGATTGGCATCTAATTACTCAATGCCCTTCCTTGTGTGTCCTTTATCTATTTACTGTTTATCCCTTTCTCTCAGTAGCTAAATTTTGAAGAGGTAAAAGAACTATAAAAACCTGTTCCCACACTTTACCGTATTAGAATTTTTCTATACTTTATATTTTTGTCCTTGTGCATAAAGGTATAACTTTCATAGAAAACAAAGACTACAGCTCACATGTCTATACACTTGCCTCTGCTAGAGAATTATGCATGTTGAAACCTCGTATTTGATAACAATTCCAGGACAAGACGTTTTCCTTTGTAAATCAAGGCCAATGTCAATGTTATGCCAACAAACTCAATTCACCATTTAAACCAAGTGTCAGCATCACTGTCTCAAAATATGTTTGGCTGTGAGGCTGCCGTTGTTTTTGATATTTTACATTGCTATTATTTCAACTAGACTCGCATTGCTTCTGAATTACTGGGCTGTGGTATTTGTGATTTTTTTTCTAGGCTAATCAGAAATCCAGACTTGTTTTACCTGTATGTACTACGACCTGCACAAAAAAACGTTTGGAGTTAGTAGGAGACATGGTGACACAAGCCTGCCATCTCTGTACCCAGGGGACCAAGGAAAGAGGATTCCAAGTTCAAAGGCAGCCTAGATGGTATAGCAAGACCCTGCCTCAAAAATAGAACAAAACGGCAGATTGAACTGTCCAGTTCACGCTAGGGGTTTTGTAAATGAGCCATTCTGGTCGGGGTGATGGATAGTTATGCTATTATTGAAGGGAGAGTTCAGCTATGCTGCAATACTTAAGAAAGCAGAGAAATATTTCAGAGGAGAGGCATCCTTCTGGTAGTGATCTACCTTGAAGCACCTCTGTTCTCAGCTCTCTAGGCAATGTGCAGATGCACTTAGGGTTGAAATGATGATGTGAAGGTCGTTATTATTTAAGACTTCTAAATAAGCCAGATTTACCAATGTCAAATTATTGGTGAGTCGTTTGACCCCCGTATTTATTTGTAATTTCCACAAGCTGTGGGTAAGAGCTGCTGTAAATCATATTGCCATTGATCGCGACTCCCTTGTGTAATTCTAAGGTGAACTGCCCATGATAAGGCTGCTGTGCTGAGAGAAAGCCGTGGAAGGAGTTTCCCAGGATGCCCAGGAAATATGCATGGGCATCAATTATTCAGGAAAGAGGAGAACTGGATACCTTTATGTGTATGTGGGGCCAGGAGAAACCTTACTGAAATCTATACATCAGAAGATCTAAATGAGCAGAGGTAAAACCTGGCCTTTGAGGAAAGATTAGAGAAGTGATAAGCATGTCTGTAATAGGCAATCACTTATGACACTTATGACTATTGACTTAATTCAAGGAACTGTGCATCCATGGGCCAGACACTTAAATGGTCCTTCCGGTCAGACTGCCTGTACTTCATGTATTTTCATTTTGAGTTTTCGGCTTCCTTTTTTTTTTTTTTTTTTGGCAAGGTTTTGCTTTGTTTGACAGCAGTAATGGGTTGGGGGGGGGGGGCGGCATAGGCTTGACCTCCGTGTTCCGTTTGACCATGTGAGGAGATCCAGGGTAGTGCTGGTGACCAGCCAGAAGAGCTCAGCCGGAACCACTGGCTTCGAGGCTTTTGTGTTCATCTCACCTTCAGCCCCTTCTCGGTAGGTTTCCTGATGTTCTTCTGCCGGAGCTTGAGGCTGATGGCTATCTCAATTTTGCCTAAACCCTGATTATTTGGAATGGCCCTTCCACTTTCATAGTCTGAGATGACTTGTGGCTTTTTATTTATTTTCGTGGCTAGGTCCTTCTGTGTCTGCCCTTTGCTCTGCCGGTCCCTCTGGAGCTGGATCACTTTGCCCACCTCCAGGGTCACCCTGTAGTGATGCACCTCCCCCGCCAGCAGCCCATTTCTTGGACGTCTCCTCCACATCTCCTCGTTGCTGAGCTGCTAAGATGGTCTGCTAAGACTCGGCCTGCGCAGCCGTGGGACCCTTCTTGCGCAGTCCAGTCACGGTGTCCCAGTCATTCTAAGCCAAGGTGTAGTGGAGGCGGAGGTCTGTCCGGAGGAGGCTTTGGCAGCTGCTCCAGCAGTTTTCTGCATTCTTAGCTGAGGGGAACTCCTCAACCTCCTGCTGGGCGTTGCTTCTTTTATAGACATTGAAAACTATTTGTGAGCTTGCCATTCTTTCCCAAGGTTGTCATTCTCATATTGTTGTGACTGACCCTGGAGACAGGTACAGGGGGTAGTCCAGAGGATAATGTAATACTAAGTATCATTAAGCCTCTCCCTGGTGGTGCTTTCTGCTGCCAGCCTGTTATCTTGTAATAATACAGCATCCCTATGAGATCAGTACTAACAACAACAACAACAACAACAACAGCAAACCAGACACTTTTCTCTTTTGATGGAAACAGGAAGAGAGAATTATTGTAATAAAGAAAAGAAGAGTTAAGAATCAGACTGCTTATTATGCTCTGCATAGTGGCCCCGCTCCCTCGATCTGAACTTTAGGTGGTGTCTGGGTGGCAGGTTACAGGGTTGAAGGTGAATCTTTGTAACTTACTGTCTGTCTTCAGCAAATCTGCTTGTAAAGCAAACTACCATAAATGAGTCTTACTGTTTCCTTTTTATCAAGTCTCATAACGTACTTTGTGATTAGATTTATTTACTTTAATTTTTTTTAGAATTTCATACAAGTACTTTATATCATGTTTATCACTCCCTTACATACATGCACATATATGTGTGTGAGAGACTGAGAACTTTTAAAGATATATATATATATACATATACATATATATATATAAGATATATATGTGTGTGTGTATATATATATGTTTATATATAAACATATGTATATGAATATATGTGTACACATATACACATATATATGTTTAGTGTTGACACATTAGGACTAGATAACTTACCAGGTTGCTTGTTTCTGCACAAAAACTGATTCTACATTTCTCAGTATTGATCCTTAAATCTTTAGTGAGAGCTGAGATGTATACTGACCTGCAGGAATAAGGTTAAGTATGTAAAATACAGTTAGAACCAACCAGTACTCACAGAGCTCCTAGAGACTAAACCACCAACCAAAGAGTACACATGGAGGGACTCAAGGCTCCAGCCACATATGTAGCAGAGGATGACCTTTTGGGATATCACAAGGCCTTTAGTCTTATGAAGGCTCGATGCCCCAGTGTAGGAGAATGCCAGGACACGGAAGTGGGAGTGGGTGGGTTAGTGAGCAGGGGAAGGAGGGATGGGATGTCGGGGGGAATTTGGAGGGGAAGTGAGGAAAGGGGATAAAATTTGAAATGTAAATAAAAATATATAATAATAATAAAAAGGAAATGGAAAAAAGAAAAGGAAAGGAAAGGAAAAGAAAAGGAAAGGAAAGGAAAGGAAAGAAAAGAAAAGAAAAGAAAAGAAAAGAAAAGAAAAGAAAAGAAAAGAAAAGAAAAGAGAAGAAAAGAGAAGAGAAGAAAAGAGAATGGCAGAAGTAGATTTTCCCTTCAGACATGTGACCTCCTGAGTACATGTGGTTAGCTAGCGTTCACAGTACCAGGCATGGCTACCCTCCTACTGAGTGAACCTGAAGTCTAATTAGACAACCGTTGGTTTTGCACAAGGTAAATGTACCACTGTTGCACTTCTGGGGATAGCTTGCTGGCAGATCCTTGTAGCTCTCAGGCTTGACAGCTGGGTAGGACTGCTGATTGCTTTTCTCCCATAGCAGCTTGCCCAACACTTCTGATACTGTGTGAGCTACTTCAGGTCAGTTCCAGTTCTATTTCTCCAAGTCCTGTGTGCAGAGTGTGTGCATATGTTCAGCAATTAGGGTTTTTTTTTTCTTCAAGTTCTGAAAGGGAACCAAGGGCAAAGGGAAGGGAAGGGAGTGGGTAAGGCATATATGTCAGGATGTAGGATGTTAATTTATCTCCCATAACAACAATGCATCCCTTAGCCAATTCTACTGTTTGATTCAGATGTTTTAGGCTACCTTCTTTTGACTTGGTCCAAATGATTAGTGAATCCATGTTTGGATGGACAGTTCTGTTGCCCAACTTCAAAGACTTGGAGCTAACCACCGCTGGTCTCTAAGTGTTCTTTGTATGTGTGTAAAATGATCCAGTCCAGGGAACTGCTATCAACTGCTTAGTACAATATCTGCTCTGATGGCAAGTGTGTGAATGGAGTTTTGTTCCTTTGGATATCTGTCACGTCTTTGGTGTTCTTCTAGTGAAAACAGATGGAAAATATGCTCCACAAGTATGGCTTGTTATATTCTAATACCTGGGTTCTTGTTTTTTCCCAATTAGGGAGCAAGACAATAGTGAACACACATCTCTTTACTCCATTGGCAGAACTTATGAGTCTATCTATACTACATATGTTGGTTTTGGAGCTTAACTTCCCTTACAGATCTGGCCATGTAACATACCACACTCACCTTTCTGAGTGTCTCTAGATTTCAGAGGGTTTTATAAACTATAATTAGCTAACCTAAATTGTATCACTCTTTTTTCAGTTGAAAGTTTTACACATAGGCTGGTTTGTAATCAGATATTTTTGCATGAATCTGTCTTGATAGTTATCAAAGTTTAAATCTCCATCCAAGATCAGAGGGTCACACTGATGGGCTGTTCTGTCTCTTTCTTTAAGCTTGGATCACACAGACAGCACAAGGAGACTTGCTAAAATCCACAATTTGGGTTTACTGAGTCTCTTCTGCAGCTTTTCATGTAATTCTTGGTATCTTCATCGTTTACTTTGTTACTACATGTTTCTCAAAGTTTTCTCCCAAGCCATGAATTTGTGATAACTTCTGCATGGCTGCTATCAGTGGGCAACAATGTTCCATTAGTAGTAAGTCTAGGTCAGCCTTAGGACATGTACAGTAGCATGGTTTCCAAAGGTCCTATTCAACACCAGAAAAAGATTCAAAATTTCAATGTGATGCCAGTTATTAATAAGATCCAGGTGTGCTTTGTTTTCTTGCTAGATTTCTTGGTTCTTTTATTTAGTGAAACACGAAGGAATCAACAGGCCAACTGCAATGAATAGCAGACTCAGCAATCAGCAATCATGAGGCATCTAGCTTACCATTTGCATTCTATTATGCAGTTAGTGGATGAAGGTGGATAGCATTGGATAAGGCACAGGTTTTTGTTGTTGTTGTTGTTGTTTTTGGGTTTTTTGGTCTTTTTGTTTTTGTTAGTTTCCTCCTTGTACCATATGCATGATTGCCTCCTGGTAAGGAAATTGGTTTTGATGCTTAAATACTTTCCAAGTGAAACTCTCTCCTTATGCCAATTCCAGTTTCTGTCTCTTTATTATTTTGTTTTGTTTTGTTTTCTTCCCTGTACACTGGAGGGCCTCACATTTTCTTTCTTTTGCTCTAACTTCATTGTCGCCCAAACAGATGTCAGTGTATTTACTCTTCGGTTATGTCTTCTTTACATATCATTGTTTGCTTCTAATATTTATTTACTTATAAATACTTTATAGAGAAAACATCCTCAGATATCCAATGTACAGGTGCAGTGTTCAATATACAATGTACAAGCACACCTACTTAGAAAAAATGAAAGTTTAGAATGTTAGAAAGTTACACATATTTCTAAGCTCCTTTAGTTCAGTAGTAGTAGGGAAAGGAGGGCTTGAGGTGATCACTGTTGATTTGTTCATTTGTTTAAATGAATTGCTATCTCCATCCAATGGGGACCATCCTCCTGCTTTTTCCTCTGAGAATCCTGTCTTATAAGACCAGTTCAAAAGAATGCAGATAGGGTGAAATGTTTCATATTATCCCAAGGAATTAAGAGTAAGGTGTTTGGAGTTATAGGAAATTGCAGAAATCTTATGGCATATTCTTGAAAGTGAATTTAGCAGTGAGTTCTTCGGAAGGTGGAAGTGTTGCTTTGCATGTTTCCTGCTGCTTGCAGTAGATTTGCCCATTCTCAGTACTATCTGGATGCAGATCCTACAGCCTCATGTGCAGCTCGCAGAGTTTTCTAAAGAAACTGTTTATAACGACCCTTGATTACAATGAGCTCCCACTTTTCTTAGTGTCTCTAGCACTTACAGTCACTATTCGATAATTAACCATTCAAGATGTGTCTATACCCACCCACAGCTCCCTCACAGATCTTGTCATCTCACATACTGAATTCACTTTTATGAGTGTCTCTAAGTTTCAAAGAGTTCTGTAAACTACAATTAACTCCCCTAAAATGTACCATATTTTAAGATATGATCTGGTATTTAATTCTTTATTCATTTTTAAGACAAACGCCAGATAAGTAATTCTGGATTGTGGCCAGATTGAAAAGCTCATCTTTAAGCAACAAATATGTCTGAACATATTCTCTCTCTACCTCAGCCACCCAAATTAGTTACTTGTTTCCAACATTTGTGAGAAGCATGTAAGAACAGCACTTCTAAAATGACCATCACTTTTCCTCCTCTACTTCAAAAACCGTACACTCTCTTGAATGCTAATGGTACTATGGAGAGTATTGCAAAGATTAAAAAGCCATCTTTGTCTAAGGTGACTATGTATTTTACCACCATATTGACACAAGTTTGAAAATGACAGAGCAGCTATGAGAGTCATGCTAACATGATTAGGACCAAGGGACTGTCTAGGAAGAATTTGGTCACCTGCACCTTTGTGTTGTTTTTAAAACAAAATTCCAACCAAATGTTGGATTTTACCAAATGAAGATTCAGGAGCCAGACGCTGTGGTGAGTTTGGCTGGTTCAGGGAGGCAGAGAAAGCACCCGGCTGACCTTCCTGCTCAAGGACCTTCCTCCCAGAAGAAAAGAACTAGTTCTCCCACTCCATACTGTCTTAAAAACTTTCCCTACTGAATGCCCTTCCTTTCTACTTCCTGTGTCTATCTATCCTCTTGACTTCCTCTAACTCTGGTTTTTTTTTCCCTCCCTATGCTTACTCCCTGTCAACTGGTTGCTTGTTCCATCTTTTGACCTGTGGTTGACTTTATTCAATCTTGTTTACAATAAACAGGAAGCTTTCAGATTAAAGGTGTGTATTAGGGCTGAGCCACACCACAACTAGAAACAAATTTTCCAGTACACAGTCTCACACTGTGATCGAATATCCTGCAACATTCTTGGATTAAAGCTGCATGCTAGGGCTGAGCTGTACCACAACTAGAAACAGGTTTTTGTTTGTTTGGTTTGGTTTGGTTTGCTTCTAAGTATACAGTCTCAGGGTTTGCGGTATGATCAAATATCTGACAACACCTTTGAATTAGGGTCTAACAAGCAACTTTATACTTGACTTAAAAGCTGTCACATGGCTGAAATGTACAGGGGAAGAGGTCTGTACCCTCTGGGACTGTGGAGGGATCTCTTTTATGCTTATTTATTTAATAACATCTGTGAAAAACCCTTTTCTTTATATAGGGTGATATGCACAGTCTGGAGACCAGGGTCTTTTGCCTTTGGAAGACTTTATTCTATTTCCATTCTCTCTTCCCTGAGAGGAGCTGCAGAATGTGTAAGAGTAAAAGTGCAGACTTTTCAGAAAGCAAGTGTGTTTTAATGACTCATGAGTATATGAACAAATCTGCGTAATGTAAGAAATAGGCATCACTTGACCTTAAGACAATCTTACCTTCATAGAAAAGGCCAACACTAGAAAGGCAGGAAGAGGAATGTTTTGGAAAGGTACTGTATGAGCCTGGGTTAGAAATGAGAAGAGATGTCTTTCAAACACCATCCACATAGCCAGCAGCAGAGAGACCTGGTCTTCTCTTAAGCCAAGAGTGCACATGTGCTGACTTCATTTGCTCTCTAGTTCTCTCAGACTCTTGCTCAGCTCATCCTTCAGGCTTCCATGACTCATTGCTTCTTTCTTCTTCCAACCATTTTTTAATTATTATTGCTCTGCTTATGTGTTATTTTTAAATCTCTCTTCCCCTGTTCTGCTAGGATGACCTCGGTGTCCCTGCACTTCTATGCTTATGGTAAATCTTTGCAGCTTCTATGCAGACACAAGCTCATTGAAATGAATGCTGATGCTATGTGTGTCTCCTTGTCTCCAAAAATAGTCACAAGGCATACATTCCAGGATAGGTACAGTGAATGGTGTACAATATTCAAAGACCCTGAGGCTCTTCTTCAGGTCTCCAGCAATAGTAGTAGAAATAGTGGAATGGATTGGATTGGAAGTGAATTGGATTCTTTCTCAGTTGTCATGTCTTTTCCCTCCCATTCCTGTTGTCTTTCCTCTCACGAATGAACGGGAGCTGCTTCAGTGCCACCTGGGCCACTCTCATCACTTCACCCTTGATTTATTTAGAAGCAAATACTCAACACCATTAGAAGCTAGATATACTGTTCTCTTTCAGAAGATGTTTAGAGGTGATGGAAGTGGCTTCCCCATGAGTTTCAGGTCATAGTTACCAGCTTTCTATAGTCTGCCCATTGTATCCTATTCTACTTTTAAGCAGATAGGAAATAAGTGACTGGCTCCTTTTTCTTGATGTTCTATGAATGGTATTAGATTCTGGCTGCTATAATTAAAAATGACTTAAGTAGAAGAAATGAGTATCTGCCACTTAATAAGCAAGGTGATGTTCATAAGCAGCTTTGTCGCCATCAAGTTCTAACCACAACCCCAGCAGCTTTCCATTAAAATAGAGGATTAACTGTTAGTGCATCACAGTGGAAGGAACGAGAAGAACAGCTCCTTGGGTCCCAACAACAAATTACTTCTGAATCAAACCTCTGATTAATAGCTCCAGAGTTGCCTCTCTGCTTTGCATAATTAAGTTTCATGGAGTGTTACAATTAACAGCCTTGCCATCACCCAGGTAGAAACAGCCACCATTTATTTGGCCGGCAGCATCAGGAAGTGCTGGGTGGTGAATAAGAAGCATTTATGAGGGATTAGGTACATTATGTGTCATAAATTGAGTAAGGCTATAATTACCTTTGGATAAAAGGCAACAAACATGATGATCCCGCGATTCTACCCAAGTTTCCTTTCCACCTTCCTTCCTTCCTTCCTTCCTTCCTTCCTTCCTTCCTTCCTTCCTTCCTTCCTCCTTCCCTCCCTCCCTCCCTTCTTCCTTCCTTCCTTCCTTCCTTCCTTCCTTCCTTCCTTCCTTCCTTCCTTCCTTTTTTGAGGGAATCATCTAAGAGCCCCTTCTCTAGCGAAGCAGAGGCCGAGGCACCGTGGCACCTGCAGACACTCATGCATGTTGATAGCCTCTCTTTTTGATACATCAAGGCCTTTCTGAAGCTTCGGTGTGTAGCTTGTTTTATGCCATTTATTACAGCAGCATTTGTTATCACACAAGTCGTCAGACATGCAATGCAGATGTCAGGTAAGCTTCAGACTCTTGGAATTTCCTGGGCAGAGAGCCAAGATGTCATTAGAATTACTGGGATACAACAAAATGCCAAGTATTTTTCTGGAAATGAACAGGCCAGGAGTTAACCATCCGTCATTTCTGAGGGGTTAGGATGTAAGCAGAAGATGTTCCTTTTGGGGGATTTCCCTACAGAGTCACATTTACATGACACAGCTATGCTTCTGACCAGTATCATTTCTGTGTAGTCACATAAAGCAAGAACAGCCTTTAGGGGGAGGAAACTTTGTGTTCTATTCAAATTTCCTTCCATCATGAGAGTTAAAGGGTCAGCAAGAGAGTTTCCGTGGTGTATAGGCAATTTCTCAGTGCCTTCATTTGCAGTTCCTTTTATCTTTTCACTTCTTTCTTATTCTGCCTCCTCTGCCTTGACTGGTTCATTTCTACTTCTCCCTGTACTTGTTTCTCCTTCAGCATCTTTCTTCTTAACTTTTCTTATGTTGTTCCTGAGAGTTGATCAAGAGATAGGGAGCAAGGGAGGAAAGGAGGGAGAGGAAGAAGAAAGAGAGAGAGAGAGAGAGAGAGAGAGAGAGAGAGAGAGAGAGAAAGAGAGAGAGAGAGAGAACAGCTCATGCTTTAGACAAGCTGGTGCCTCATACACACCATGTATACACCAGGAGGAAAGCCCTGGCTGAAAAGCCATTTGTCTTGCAAATTTCTATAATGAACAGATTTTGGAATAAATACCATGTAATCTGTGATGACAGTTCTCTCATTTCCTTTTTATTAGTTCAATCTTCGCAGCATCTGAACCACATAGCGACAGAGCCTCTGTAATCATTAAGGCAGCTGGCTGTACACATTTCCCCCCTCTGCCTGGCACATAACCGAGTCCCCAGCCAGTTTCTCCTCAAGAGACCCGTGTTGCAGTAGTCACATGCGTCTATGTAAGAATTCCAGGACAGAATGGAAAGCAGGCAGCAGGACAGGACCTGTAGCTGTCACAACATGTGTTATTCCCCAACAGACCTGAACCTGGAGTGGGTAAAACCGGAGTCTTCTGTGAAGCTGCCGGGAAGCAGAATTGCATTAAACTTGATCTGCTTAGAATCAGTCACCTCGGTGTGGTGTGTTTTCTGTGGTTATGGTGGATTCCTAACTCTCCTTTATCTCTCTCCCCCTTTCTTTGTCTTTCCCTAGGTAAGTGATATTTGGTGACTGTTTTGAGTGCCTTCAAAAGAAAGTCCAGAGGCCTCCTGGTTTTCAGTCTCAGAGGAAGAAAATCTTTGGCTTCTGGTTCATCTGTGTTCTGATGCAATACTGTGGGGATGTGAAGGTATGGCTGCTTATGGCTTGGTGGTTTGCATCCTGATCTGGAGAAATGAGGTAAAGGCGGAAACCCAGTTAGCAGTGCTCTTAGGAGAAACTAGGCCTATGTTGCAGAGAACAATGTTTCCGTATGCCAACTGGTAGTATGTGTTCTCTGGCAGTCTATTTTAATCAGGTTGCTAAATGTGAACTTTATGAAACAGCTAGATGATTTATAAGAATTTAATTCTTAAAAATGGCATCACAAATAATCTCTGCTTTTTTTTAACAAAAGAAGGGAAGTGGCTCATATGCTTTTTAATGTATAACTTGGGTGAATGATTCAGGGGGAGAAAAGGCAATGAATATTATATTGTAATTATAGCAACCATTATATCTATACCAGTGTAAGTAAAAAAAAAAAAAAAAAAAAAAAAAAAAAACAGGCTTCATGAAGGCAGATGTTCAGAGGGACATGAACATTGCCATTCTGAGCCCTGACATTATACATTTCCTTTGTGTGTTTAGCTTTGGCACATTGAGGTATATAGTACCATAAAAGTTACAGCAGAGCTGTGACACCCACTAGGGCCTGAATCTTTTTTTCTTTTTAAACTCAGGGTGGTTGGGAAGGCTGAATGTGGCCTAGATGACAATCACTGGATCTGCACTTGAAATAAGACTAGAGAGCTTACTGTGATAAACAGCTAAGTGCTGACCTCAGTCTATGTAAAACGCAGAATGTCACTGTAGTTTTTCTGTTTTCTGCCAAATTGACTGAAATGCTAACCCTGTGTGGCTAAAAGAAATACTTCATTCTGATTCTAAGGGGCAGAGGAGGCCAGGCCTTCCTTCATCCTCGGACTTGTGCTGTGGTCACTGAGCACTGTAGTCACTGATACTCTACAAACCATGGCAGCATGTGCTCGGCTATATTCTTTATTAGGCAAAACAACTGGAGGATCAGTGTCCACCACTTGCTAATAGTTAATAAAACCATGCTTCTTATACACATAGCAAATGAATGAATATTAAATATTTTACATAATTTGCTATTCATGAGGACTGCATGCAGAGATGATATGTTTCAGAATGTAAATTGGAAAAATGTAAATGTGCACAGAATAGAATCTGCACGTCTCAGGTGATACTGGTATGTGCTTACAAGTGGTCAGGGGCTAGGCTTTTCTGTAGGAGGATTTCAGAAACAGTAAATCTTAACCACACAGAATTTATCCCCATGTCTATAGACAAGAACTATTTTGCATTGCTATCAATTATCTATAATTTCCAGAGTAGTAAAATAACTCAAAGGCAATGAAGGGCTAGAATGAAATAAGCCAGCAGGGTGCTTTAAAATGTGTTGTTTTCTCTAGCAGATGCTGAGTAATCTTTTCTGTTTGATTCCAATTTTCTTATACTCTGAGAGTGGAGATGTTAAAGCAGGCAGTTATCCTCTGTGGTACTTTTAGACTCTATCTACATTCCTACTTATTAAAGTTCAGATCCGTGCAACCTGGGATTTCTGCCTTCTTTCAGTATTGTAGATGGAAGCAATCTAAGTTTCCTGTGACCAGCCTGGAAGGCCTGTTTTCACTCATAGGATCAAAGAAGCAATTTTAATGTTTCCCCAGAAAAGGATAGATTTTTAGTAAACATGTGTCCACTGAGTTGGGGAGGTTGTTGAAGATAGATATTAGCTATATATGGCTAAAACCATGCTTTGTAATTGTCAAAATATCCCTCCTGTGGAAGAAGTTATGTTTGAAACTTTCTGCCTGCAAAACCTTTGTATATGGGCTCTGCTCTTATTAACTCCTCACTGAATTTGAGGGGTGACATTTCTCTTGACTCATGTCTAGTTTGTATCAATAAACATATATGCTGTGACCAAATTTTTTGAGTTACTTGATAGGTCTGCTCAGATGTGGATATCGATCAGGGTGGTTTACCCAGTATCAACACGGGGCCACTGCTCAAAACAAGGAGGAACCAGAGGGGATAGAGGTTGCTAATATTGAATGAACAGAGGTCTTTCAGGAGGTCTCCTGGGTGTAACGTCATCCCAGCTCCTGGCATGGAGCCTCAGGAGCCTTGGGGAGCAGGGAGTTGTCATCTGCTCATTCTGTAGGCGTGATTGCCTCCTAGCAGATGTGTGTGCGTAGCATCTGTATGTGCCCATTTGCTTCCAGAGAACTCTGCTTCATGCTGTTGTGGCTGATGAAAATCCCTCTCGGTGGGCTCGAGCTATGGTACCACACGGACTCACAGTGATGGCTTTTTCAGGGAGGGCAGTGTTACTCCACCACACCCCAGAAAAATCATATCATTTTCACTGTTAGCACCTCGTGCTGAGATTGCTCTAACTCCTCTCACATACAAAATCCAGCTGTGCTCCTGGGAGAACTTGCAAAGTAAAAGACTTGCACCGATATTTTTCTTCTTCATAAACCTTCTGGAGTTTCTCTTTTAAAAATAAGTTGGAGGGTGGTGTTGGTAAGAAGGTCCCAGTGATATCAGTCTCTACATCCTACTCCCCCTCATTTGTCCAAACTCTTGAGTATACCCCAACTGCTTGATAGTTGTCCTTTAAACTCATACCTCAAGATTAGTGCTGGGTATTATGTCTCAGCTTTGAGCTCTGGAGTAAAGGGGACAACCAGTTTAGCTGACTTAACTAAGGCACTAATAGTGACCACTGGTGGGGCTGAATTCCCAACTTAGTTCAGCTTATTCTTCCTAGTTTGATTCTCCATTGTGTATGCAGGGCTGAGATGTAAATGATAGATTCTAAGCCTTTGGTTATTTATCACAGTAGACAACTTTGGATCTTAATGCATTCAAAGCCCCAGCTCTCTAGGAGTGTCCTGCCTGCGTACACTGGGGACGACCACCTTCAGTCTAGAATTTACTTGCTTTTCTTAACGGCCTCTAGGGTACTGAGACAATTGGCTTTGTGCTTTTAAACTCTGAAAAATAAGTGTTCTGTCAGTAAACAAAATGACCACTGCAGATGCCACCTCTTCCTATCACTCACTGTTTTTAGTAGCAGAGGGTACATGTCCCCAAGACTACAGAATGAAATTATGGTGAAATGTATGGGGAGAGGAACCTCACAGAAAGAGCTCAAAGAAGAACATGGTGGAGTCTGTCTCCATGTGGGTTTGCCAAGGGTCCAATCACTACATCTTCTTATTTCCTGGTACTTCAGCACCAACTAAAAGACCATAGAAAATGTCTCCCTGGCTGTTTTTGGACCATCGATCTAGCTATGGTTTATTAACCTCTGTGTTTCTATGTCCAACTTTCTCCCTTGCTCTGAAAATTGAACCCAGTATCTCATGCACAAAGGAAGCACTCCAATTCCATGGATGAACTATATTCCCAACCCTTATGTCATACTTTATTTTGAGACAGGTATTTCTAAGTTGCTGAGGCTTTCCTTGAACTTGCAATCCTCTTGCCTTAACTTCTAAGAGAGCTGAGATTACAGGTCTGCCCTGCACCACCAAGTCTGTCCCTACAGAACAAATTAGTAGCTGTGACATAATGGGTTGGACTCAGAAACAGTCACTCCCGGTAGTCTCTCTCCCCTCGTCTCTTCTTGTTTTCCTTTGTTCCTTTCTTGCCACAGGGGCCTCCTCACTTAGCCCGAGGTCCAAAAGAGAGCATCCTCATGCACACATTTAAGCTGCTGATTTGTTTCTGGAATCATGATGAGAAACCACAAGCGGTGTGCCAGGTGCTAGAAAGAGAGATTCAGCTTCCTTATATAACTCCCTGCAACTCTCTCACCCAGCCTCATTTTTCAGGAGTCCACATATTATCTCATGCTAGCAGGTGCAATAAGGTATAAGTACAAGGATGTCTCAAATGCATGTTATTAAGACATTTTGGAGCCAGTTGGAGGGGCACTGGCTGGAAATGTCAATCATAATGACCGCCGGCGCTATAAATCTACTTGCTATTCTCCTCTGCCTTGGGAAACTGCCGCTCAACTCTGACACAATAGCATTCTAATTCAAGTTACTGTTGTTGTTATTATTATTATTTCCCTTCTGGAAAATGTAAGAAATTCCATATTCTTATTGACACAGGAGGTTGAGGACCCCAAAATAATACTGAATAAATCACAACCAGGGTATTATGTGTATGTGGACTAAAGCGAAAAGAGATTCTGAGAAGCAGGGAGGGAAGGAAGGATGTGGGGACATTCGGAACCTCTATGAGATTGTCAGAGTGTTAGAAGAAACTGAGAAGCCATGATGAGAAAAGCAATATCACATCTCTGTTGCAATGAGTTTTTCCTGGTGCTCAAAGAGTGTTATTACTCTTGGAGAAGAGAGCTCTTTTTCCTCTACCTCCTTTTTGATTTAAACTTCTGTGAGCCAAAGTGCTCTGGTGTTTTAATGGTCTGTTTAAAAGATGGAAAGGGGCCCTTATGTGCCAGAACACAACCTGTCCAAGCCAGCAAGGGACTTTGTTTGATTATGAAGCTTGTTTGGGATAGATGATATTTTTATAGCTTCTGCTTTGCTTCACCGATGGCCATATTGATGTCGCTCCCCAGGACAGGGCTAATAAATAGTTTATAAAACTGTAAGGCCATTCTATTGGGTAATCTACCATGGTGCCTTCACAGACTGTAGATCGCTGGCTTCTCACACAGGCTGACCCCAGGGTGGTTAGTTGGCCTGGTGTGCATGTGATGTGTATGTGTGCATGCATGCGTGCGTTTGTGTGCCTGTCTGCATGTATGCTTCAAAGGACCCACCTGAGCTTTGCTGTGAATATATTGGAAGAGCAGTGGAGAGTAAAATACTGAGGATGGGTGTTTAATTAATGCTTCCCAGTTTGTGCTTAGATACCATGGCTACTGGGAAAGTAAGGCTTATAGAACAGCAGTGGAAACCCCACCCAAAGTGGTTTAAGCCAATGTGACTGGCCATTTGCTAAAAGTTTAGAGTACCGCATGAGGGTGAAAGCATTGAAGTGGTGAGGAGCTTGCTGGCACCTTACGGCATATCACACAACTTTTAGAAGGGGACATAGATGCTAGTTTTGGTCTTGTGCCTTTTAGAGACACCTTTTAGCAATATGTTTGCTGTCAGCAGAACCGAATGAGGGTGCAGTTTACATTGACCACATACATCTATCATACATCTATCTGGGTGCTGGGCAATGCGCGTCTTGAAATCTTCAACAAGGCAATGCCCCCCCCCCAAATGTTAGGAAGCACTTGCTCCAGGACACCTTCTTGTGCAATTTCTTCTTCAACACCAAATGTCCAGTGCGCTGTGTTATGATTTTAGAGGCTTGGAGATAACCTCAGAGAAGTTTCCAAAGCAAGCAAAAAAAAAAAAAAAAACCCTGAAGACCAACCACAGCAACATTAAGAACATAAAACATGGTCTGACCTTACCTCTTGGTAACTCAGTAGAAAATGGCAGGGCCAGATTTTTTATTCTGTTTGTATCCTGAATTGCTACCATGTGGCTTTAACTGTAGTGGGGCCGTGTGCAAGCTGAGTAAACCAGGTTTAGAAACTTGGGATTTGCACATGCTTAGAAGTCCCACTGCTCACAGCACTCACCAGGACATCTCAGATGCTATCTGAAACTGCTCTGGTTTGTGGATCTGAGACTTACTGTAGCTTTCTTTTCCCAAGAAGAGAAGACAATCTCAGCTGCCGTTGCATACCCCTTCTCAGCTGCCGTTGCATACCCCGTCTCAGCTGCCGTTACATACCCTGATGAATGTGGCCTAAAGAGGGTCACAATAGCTCAATGGGCCTTTCTTATCCTGTACCTTACCCACCATGCAGGAATGGTGGCTCTCTTGAAATTCTTCTAGAGAGTTCTGCAAACCAAGGCACAGCACACTGCCCATGTACACTATGGAATGGGTATCTTTGTATTTTCAGTTTCCGTTGGTATTCCCTATTCTTCTTTTTGTAGCTGTAATGACATTTTCTGGTGCATTCTTCACACACCTCCAAAGCTGATGTAGAGTGTAGCAGCCTACTTCCACGGCTGCTGTGCTTAGAGCTGCCTTTATCACAGAGCATTGTGAAGGGACTAGCTAGCCTCTTCTCTCTAATGATTCACTCAGGACAGAGTGAAGTAGCACCTCTTTTTCAAAATGATGATGGTCATCATCATCTTTTCCTTTGCGGTCCACAGTGTCACCATGGGGCTCAAACATAGGTCACAGGTGATGTGAATCTCAAGCATCCATGTCCATACTTGAGGTTCTTGCTCATCCTCACTGTACGACACTGTGGTGACTCTTCCCATGCCTCATTTGGTGCCTAGCACCAAAGTGCTACACCTGAATGCTGGGGCAAGGGGAGTACTATTGTAGAGACAGAACCTCATGGTGCTGCATCAATATGATTTCTTGAATTCTTATTGGCAGAGGTATGGGGAGGTCATTTTAAGGGAAGCCTTTGTCACAGGAATAAGGGGACCAGTTGAGAGCAGTGTTCTGAGCAGAGTTGGAAGGAGATGTTCTAGAAGTCAAAGTATTAGAGAAAGTCTCTTTGTGGCTTGCTTCTGGTTCTGTCTTCTTTTAAGTATCCTTAGATCATTTCACAGTGACTGGATGGCACCAATCTTTGCCTTAATTCTTACATGGAAGTGTTCTTTATATAATATCAAAGCAAATAATATCAGCTTTACGCATTAGAGTCTGTACGTTCCACAAAAGTAGACACCACCATCATTTATGCCTAGGGTAATTCTGGTCCTCATGATTTCTTATCCAAATGACAGCAACACCTACTAACCTTTATGACAAGGCCCTCAATCCAGGCCCCATGCATCGACAATAGCTGCCTTCAGAGAAGACTTCACATAATCTCTGGGAGCTGTGTGGAGCCCAGAACCTTGAGGATGTTGTCATTGTCTTAATACTTTGCAGAGGAATAGGAAACAATACGAGACATATATACATTCTTGATTTCCATAGGTGCAAAACCCAAATCCAGGTATATTATGAAATCCAGCTCTTGATGGGAGTTAGCTGGCAGATTTGAAAAATACAAAAAACCAAATGAAAGCAGTGGTACTGGAAGCTCTACACAAGATATTCTGCCATAATTGATAGGGGCAGAGCCTGGACATCAGTCAGTTTTGAAAGTCTCAATAGCTTTGATGTGCATCAACCTTCATAACGAGAATCCTCCTCCCTTCCTTGGGCTGCAGACTCTCATCTTTATTTCCTCCTTCCGGATAACTGCAGAGACTGATGCTTCTCTTTTACAAAGTGTTGTACTTGAGAGGAGATGCCACTTTGGCAGGATGAAGGCTTCATTCATGGTCTGTAGGGTTTTCTCGGTGCTCAGATGTTGGACTAAGCCACTTGACCTGGAGTTGTCTTAGAGTGGGGCAGTTCTGTTACACCCTTCCTGGTCTCCAGGAAGCAAGTGCTAAGAAAGTCAGAGAGTTAGCTAAGAGATAGACTTGGGTCTGCTAGTGCCTTTTCAGTGCTGTGCCTTCTATGCTAGTCTTAGGCTGTGGAATAACATATTTAAAGAGAATTCATAATAGCGACTCACACCTTTAACTCTTTAATTTGCCATGAGGAACTGCTTTTCCCATCATGCACATACCATGAAATGCTCCGAATTTACCTGAACTTCCCAGTTCTGGTCCTTTCTGCAAGTGTTGAGTGGCAGCTGGACCAGAAAGGAGCAGATTGCTTCCTTTCCAAACACACCAGCTGGGAGGGATGCAAAGTCAACAAATGATGGGGCTTATCCCTAACCACCCTAGTCCCCAGTTACTAAAGCCAGTGTACTGGGGACCCTCCCAGTCTCTGGTGGCCCAGGCTTAAAACAATTCAAGATTTCCTTCTGGATTCTGAGTTTCTGGTACTTGCTCTACACACATGAATCCTTCTGACTGGCTTTCCCGCCCACACTCCTTCACTCTGCCTTTTTCTCTTTCCTTCCGCATGGCTTTCTCCCTAATGGCCTGTGGAGGTCTACTTCAGGATACCCTGTGGATCCACTGACGAGCAAGTGTTATCAGTTAATTAACTAGCTTTTTACTGACTAGTCCAATGAAAGGAGCCAGTCGCTACTCATAGCTTCTTCTGAGCCATCTAGTAGCCACAATGTCCTGAGGCTTTGGAGCTCTTGGAAATACAGTTAGTACATAGATTGAAATGAAAATACTTTTATTACCAATGTTCTTCTGTTTGTTTGTTTTTAAGTCAGAGTGTTTTCTATGCTTATATTTTTATGTTTTATGTGTATGAGTGTTTGCCTACATGTATGTATGTGTATCATGTGCCTGCCTGGTGCTCAAGGGAGCCAGAAGATGACATATGATCTCCTAAAACTAGACTTACAGATGGTTGTGTGCTGCCATGTGTTTGCTGGGAACTATACCTGGTTCCTCTGCTAGAGCAGCCAGTGCTCTCAACTGCTGAGACATATTCCAGTCTTTATTCTAGAAAATGTTACTGATGAGATTTTAAATGCTAAATATATGTTTTTAAATGTCTATAGCTTATACTTTGTTTTGTTATTTTGTATTTCTTTTTCAAACAGGGTTTCTCTGTGTAGCCTTATCTGTGCTAGAACTTGCTCTGTCGACCAGGCTGACCTCGAACTCAAAGATTTGCCTGCCTCTGCCTCCTGAGTTCTGGGGTTAAAGACATGAGCTACTATCCCTGCCTTTATACTATGATTTTATTTGGGTAACTCTGGTCTACACTATGAAACAAAAGGCTAGTTACTGATTTCCTCATTATCTCTCTCCATGGTTAAACTTCTAAGTCTATCCCTGGCTGTCTCCTTCCTGGTAGTATGAGACAAAAAAGATGAATAAGTTATAGCCATTCTTTTTTATTCTTTTTTTGTGTGACCTATTTTACTTTTTGTGAATCTTCTAAACTTCTACACAGTGCCAAAATCAGAATAGAAGCTTAACAAATAATTATAGTCTGGGTTATTTATGGAGATTTTATTTATTCTACATTATCCAGGATGGCTTTATGTAGACCTTCTAAAATTAAAATTGTTCTTTTTCCTTCATTGGGCTTAAAGTTCGTTTTACTTATAAATGCATCTATCTCTTCAACTCCCTCAAGGTTAACAGAAGGTCAAGCTGTAATTTTATTTGTAATTTTATTGATGAGTAAGTGAGTCGCACTGTGAATGAAGGAGAAATGAGGCCAGGCTCAACTACCATTCCTCCAATTGAACGTACCCCACCCATCCTTTCATAACAAAAACTCAACATTAGGAATGATTCAAGAGAGGTCATCTGTACTTGGTATCTGTTCACATGTTCATGCACTTAAATACCAAAGTGCATTTGGTGATGTAGCTTAGAATCCTGGGACTGGATAGGGTAAGGGGAGCCTTCCTCTCTTCCAGTCCAGAATGCTGCTCTCTTTTAATTCCTGGCTCCTCTCTTTCTTTCAGAGAAACTTCTTCTGTCCTCCTGCCTTCCTGATTCCTCTCAATCATATTTCTTTACTGAAGCCCAAGTTTGGAAACAACTCTGTACTACATGTTTTTGGCAAGCATACATTTTGTATATCATCTGTTCTGTTATTTTGAGTTGTCAGTCGTCTTTTGAACTGATATTTGCATATGATGCATGCTCATATTTCCCCATGGAGTCAGTCAGCTCTTATCAGGGAAGGTTCTTTATACTTTCAGAATGGGCAAGTGGGAAATTCAGCAAGTCAGGGCATTTAAAGGTATTAAGACATCTCACATAGCACACGCTCGTATACATTCCTAACGGCACTAAATCATTTGCTAACTGGAGACAAGTTTCTTTGAGGCTATTAATAGTTTTAAAATAATTAAGCAAGTGGAGCTACATTAATGAGTGTATTCTAAATGGATTCTATTTAAGGGGAATCTCAGCTCTGTGTCCCCCAGCTGTCTCCTTTTTAGCAGCTAAATGCAGCTCCTTTGCTATGACCGTCCTCCCCACCCTCACCATTCTCACTTCCTTCACCATCTTCACCGGCCTCCCCATACTCATCATCCTCACTATCCTCACCTCCCTAGACCTCACTCCAGCCTTCATTCTGACATTTCCAACCAGGCCTCTCACAGATTACAACCATTAACACACACAGGTGGCAATGATTCTCTGTTCAAAAGTCTCCTTGAGCTATTTCTCCAGGCCAGCATTCACTCCAATTTCTCTTTCTCACAGCCAGCTGAGTGACATTTTAAAGTCACTTTGGGGTTGAAACAGACATTGGGAGTGCAACACAGCCTGCAACAGAGGACACCCAGGTAACTTACGTCAGCATCCATGATGCCTCCTATCTAGGCCTGTTCCTAACTCACTTCAAATGCTTCCTTGACACACACATCAGGGGAACCTTTTCAAGCAAACACAAGTACCTTGCTTAGTCACCTCTCCTATTTTAACTGCACTTTGGTTTCTTAAGCACTTCTCTGAAACTTTCTGCTTTCCTTTCTTGTGAAGTTTCATATTTTTCAAGGAGGCCTAATGGTTTCACTGCTTGTTTTCTGACCTTGTTTGTCTATGTCTTTGCTTGTTGAATTGGACTTGTTACATCTGATTACCTCTCACCCATACACTCCAAGCTCTCCAGAGAGAACCCAGGTCTACAGCTGTTTACTATGTGGAACTATCTCATTTAAATCAGATGGTGGACATCATGATGATATAGCCCAACAGGCAAGGGGATGGTACCTCTTCTCAGAGTCTCGCCAGCTAGGTCCAGTGCTCTCACTTAAATCACAATACATTTTTATAGAACCATGTTACTATTCACAATTCACATAAGATAAAAGTAAGACTCAGAGTTTTGTTATTGCTAAACATCCTAGCTAGTTAGTACTAAACCAAAATCTGTCCCTATGCATGTTTGGGTGCATGTCTGATGACCTACTCACATTGAGTGTGCCCCACCCCATTCACATGGTTATGTTCTATGCCTTGCACATAGATGATAGAAAATAATATGTTATTTAAACAGACAAGAAAGACTCCCTGCCTTCCCCATTGTCTGAACACCTTTTCTCCTGTTCCTTCTTTCCTCCAGTCATCTTGCTCTCTCCTCTAGCAAGGTAGGTCATCATCGACATTAGATACCCATGGGTTTGTTTGCACTACAAATACCTGACTGCTCCTAAAACCTCGTATGCCATCTCCCACACACTTCTTTGCCCCTGACATTTTCAAAGTCTGTTCCCACAGCCTGTCTTTATTCATGTGACATGGGGCCATGTGTAGTGGAAATTCAGTGAGCCTCTGAGAAGAGGTGCCATTTTCCTGCCTGTCTGATCAAGTCACTATTACACCCACCATCCGAAAGACCCAGACTGAATGGAAGTCCACTTTCAAATCATTCCCCTGCCTGCCCTCACCATTGGCTATATGTTAGCACACAGCACATTTTCCTTAATGTGAGAGCATGAAGACACAAAATATCCTCAGAACAGGAAAATAACACAGCACACTATATTGACCTCTTCTGTCAATATTTCCAGTGATGCCTATTTCATTAAAAGAAGTTAGTTGATGCCCCAGAGCAAGAACTGAAGAAGGCTTGCTGGGCTTGACTTCTGGATATTAGAGGTAGAGGGAGACTAGAAGAATGCCATTCTCCACTTCAGATATGAAAAGTTGCTCAGAGCAATGGCTTCCTCAAGGCACGTGGGTCTGTAGAGCCGAACCCAAGTCAGAAGAGGATTTCAAAAGGCATGGACCACTTTGTAAAATCATCTCTACCTGGGACCTGTAGCACTAAGGGCTCTCTAGTCAATCGCCTATATAAATGTCTATATCAAAGACCCAGCTATCGTCTTGCTCTATGCAAAACAGTGAAGCCATTTGGTCTCAAGATTAAATGGAGTGCTAGTTGCAATGACAACTATAAAACATTCACATGTTTCATTTTGTCTTGTTGTTTCCCAAGCAGGGCTTTTCCTATTCCTAGTGTTCCACATTTTCTATATAATGAGGGGTGACTTCCAGAATGGGCAAGAATCTTCAGGACATAGTAACAGTTCTCTTATATAGAAGACTGCTTGTAGCATTTCTATAGAGCACCTTCATCTGCAAGACTGGAGTCATCTTCCCTAGTGGATAAGAACCATGATTTGCCATTTAACTTCATCTCTCAAATTAACACAGCCCAGAGTTATATGAGGGAGTTTCAGTTGGGAACATTGAAAGTGGTATGTACCACTTTGCACTTGGCTTACTACATCCCTGAGATCTTACCATGCTGATATATTACATGCTGACATATTACATGCTGATTCTGTATAGGTAAAGTAAATCTTAGGTGTAGTGCTCTGTCTGATTCCTGGGCACCTGGGTGCTTGCTGATCTTCTAACTGCTCTGCCTGCACTCTGGGCTTGGCTGTTGCTGCTTGCTTACATGTATCCGCTTCACCCCTGCCTTCAAGGTTCTTACCTCAACTGTACTGCTACCCTCGTCTGAAATGGATATTGATCACTGCAACACAGGAATGCAGTTATTCAGACATGGTACATCAAGCGACTGTCAGTCAGCAGGACAGGGGTGCAGTATTCCTTTAGAGATATGCATACATGTTAAAGTATTACACGTTGTCTTCAGATTTAAGGGAGAGGCAGAGTAGGCTATGCTAATAAAATGGTCCTTAAGAGCGAGGGGTGTTTTAGCTAAGTTGGCATGGTGTCTATTAAGTTTGTTCAAACCACCTTCCCGCTGCTTCCCATGAGGGAAGGGTAATTCAGACCTAGTCCTGCATGACTGTTTTTTTTTTTCTCCTCCTTTAACCATGATAGCATCTGATGATGTTGGCATTCTTCAGCTGCAATAAATACTTTAAGATTATGCAAAGTTCTGAACATGCTTTTTCTAGGGAGGGGAAAAGGACAAGCTGGTAAAAAGATTGCATTTATTTACAAGGCTTAAATAAATGGAAAGATACAATAACATCTACAGTGCTTCATATTCAAATCTAGGAGGGTGCCACTATTTTACCCAATGAATATAAACTCATTAAGAGCATGCATTCCCTATGCACACAGTTCGCTCTCAAGGTTAGAACATATTCTTCTTTCTCAGAGCCACTTCTTATTCCAGCCCTATTCAGCCTTGTTGCCTTTTTCTTTTATTTATTTATTTATTTATTTATTTATTTATTTATTTATTTATTTTGAACCTGAGTGAGGGATGGGAGGGAGAGGCCCTGCTCCTGTCCCTGTGGGACCGTTTCCTACTAAGCAGTTAGCTCATCTCCTATCCATATTTACACAAATACCTTAAGCTTTCCAATTAAGTTTTGAGTGAAAACTAAAATTTCAAAAAATGTAGATTCCTTTCGTTATAAGCAGACTTGGTTTTCAATTTCTATGCCTGAGAAAGGAAAATAATTGAAGTGGGGGAAATTTCATTTCTCTGCCTGCTGTGGGAAGACATTTTTCAATAATGCATTGAGAATCTCTGTTGAGGTGTGTGGCTAGGGCTGGCAGAGATGCCCAAGGCAGCCAGGAGCAGGGCTGAGATGGAAAGAGGCGGGGGCTTCTGTTTGAAAATGGTTTCAGGAGGTGTCCTGCACTCTGGGTGAACAGTGCTGGAGGGAAGAGCTGTAGCTGGGAGGAGCAGCTTGGGGAGCTACTAAGACCGAGTCTGATTCGGTCTTGGATGCTTAGCCAGACAACTGCTTATCAGGAGCCCTCAGATGGAAGACAGGAAATTAATGTTGGCTTGCAGGTCCATTAGTGCTGAGCTGCCCACGGTTGCTTGGGAGAGCGCAGCACCCAGGCCTGGCCACACCTCTGTGCTCTTACAGCAGCACCAGACATTTTCTAACACAAATTTAGATCTAAAAAAAGAGAACTGCAGAGCCTGGGTCTCATGTAACTTCAACATGACCACTTGAAAGATGAAGAGATTGTTGGCCCATTGTCATCTTCTGTATGAACACAGTTGGTTAAGGAACCCTGTTCTTCACTGGGCTGAGTGTCAAGGGTCAGAAATCAAGGGTTTGAAATCACCAGGGCCCATGCCCTGGTCTCTCCTATAACCCCAACTCCTAGCAGTTGTCAGCTCTGGAGAACAAGACCTTGACTAGGAAACTACCCAGGTTTAAGCCACAGTGATGCCTTTCATTCTGGGGCTTAATGTGCAGGCTTTAGAGTTGGACATGTGGTTAGTTGGTGTTTTGCTGTTGGCCAGGCAGGGGAAGGTAGGAGATTTACTAAAAGGCTACATGCCTCATCTTTCTCAAGTGAAAAATGAAGGCAACATGGCCTTCATGGAATTCTGGTAAGATCATCTGGGAAAAGAAGCGTCCATCACTGCTCTTTATGCCTTCCCACTGACCGGAAGTCTCTTGTAGAGGGCAAACACACTGAAAGAAATGGAGCAATTGAAGTTTATTGCTTTTGTTGGTAAACTAGACAATGTTGGGTCTGCACCTACCATTAAGCCACCCAGTCTCCCCAAAGTGAAAATTATATGTCAAGAATTGCAGCTTCCTGGCTCAATGCAAAGGGGAGCATACGTATTTTGAACATGGGGCTGCAGAGCCCCTCAGAAGAGAGTGGGAAGATGAATCTAAGCTGACATTGAGGAAAATGAGTCAAACAGCTATTCTCCACATTTATAAAATTATTATTTTATTGAAAGTCATTTGCATCTTTATACATCTCTAAAGGAGTTAATCTGTGAAGTACTTTTATTTTTTTTAAGGGTGAAGATAAAGATAAATCAGTATAGCCTCTTAGTCACTGTGTGTGCCTTTTATTTCCTGCTCTTTGTGCTGGGATTCACAGCACCCCCAAAGATTGAAACACCTCAAGGCTTCAGTTTCGGCAGTGCTGAGGTTTTAGTGCTTTCTTTACCCAGTAATCCAAGGGTGCTACCCAAGCAGACAAAAAAGGCTATTCACCCCAAAGAGAAGCATGCATTCTTCTGAGAAGTAGACATCTAGGCCTTTCTTCTGAAGCCCTAGGCTCACAGGCTAGACTTACGTGCTACTGTAGCCTTCAACAAATAACCTTGAACCCAAAGTTAGGCTGGATGCTTTAATCTCACCTTTGCAATACAATCTTAGGCACTTACTGTCCATTAGTATGTTCTCCTCATCTACAAATGGAGGCAACGCCTAAAGGCTCCTAATAAGGACAGAGTAAATGCATTGCAAGTCTTAACCATAGGACATGTTTAGATATGTATATACTTGGATCTGAAAGAAAGGCACTAAAAACCAACCATCCCATTTCTTATCTACCCCCTACTCCCAGCCATCCACCCTTCTCTGCTTATATTGAAAGGGAGTAATTTAGAGAAATGGAAGTCAAGCTCTGACCAAGCTCACTTAGCCACACTTATCTTTTCTGAACAATTGATCTTATAACTTCATCTAAAAGTGAGCCGCATGCCTAAATTAATACAGAAATCTAAAGAATACCTAAAATGTTTGATTTGCCGTGTTTTTGTTTTATTTTGTTTTTTGTTTGTTTGTTTTTTGTTGTTTTACCTAAAAGAAAAAAATGGGGCTCTATTTGTTTTGAAATGTGAAACTATCAACTTTTTGTGGTTCATTCAGCACATTTTCTTTTCTCTTTAGCAAAAACAAACTGTTAAGAACACAAGGACAGTTGACCAGAGTAGCAGATTGATTGCATCTGTCCAGGCCAGAGTTAGGAGGCCATTGGTGAGCAAGAGGGGATGGCCAGAAGCCACAATTATCTGGCAGTACAGACTAACTCAGAAATAGAAAGAAACAAAGGATATATAAAGGTGAGAATCTGAGTGGCTGGGTCTGGGGCAGGAAGAAAGGGACTGTGGAGCACTTAACAGTAAATGGAACATGGGAAGTCTGAAGTAGAATTTGTGGCTAAAGGAATATATGTGTTTAAATGTGCTATAGAAGAGCTATCCATTTCTACATCTACAGCCCATGTCTATCCATGTCTGTCTCTATCTGTAAACTATAAACTTGAGCATTCATCTGAAACTTGAGAGACACAAGCAGAATAAGAAGAGCTATGGAAATGAATAGAGTTCTTTAAAAATCTTGAGCAATTGCAAAAATTACTGGGGCATAGGGATGGTAAGAAACAGACCTGTCAGAGAAGTTAAATGGGAGTGGTCTTATGGCATTGCTACTACAGGAGAAGGACATTCTTTAAGATGATCAATGTTCCAGGTATCCCAAAAGTAATGAGGAAAAGAACTTTGTCTTTGATGGAGACTCATCAAAGACTCAGAATTCTTTCAAATGCTGGTGTGCTGAGAATTGAGGAGTGGATGGCACAGATGTGGGGCTCTTAAGACTTTTTGAAAGATAAATGAAGGAAAACAGATTTGGATTTTTTTTTCTGTTTCTGTTTTCTTTATAAAGAAAAGCTCACCCTTAATATCTAATGGACTGAAATCCGGAAGAGGTAAGCTGGCATGTTGATCAGTGGTAGAGTATTTACCTACAATGTGTGGAACTCTGGTTTTACCCACAAATCAAGTAGAAGACTGAAGATTCCCAATTGGTTAAAGCTGCCATCTGTGAGGACCAGAGATGAAAGGGAGGGGGGATACAGAGGCATTAGTAGGACTCTGCTCTCTATAGGGAGTGGGTTAGTTTGAGGAGGAAGCAGAGAATAGAGAAAGGAATGCAAATGGACTGCAGAGACTCTGCAGGGACATCACCAGAACAGTGGGAGAACTCACTGTGAGTGCTGAGCTGAGGCCTGAAAGCCAGTGTGCCCTCTTTCTCACTGCCTGGTATTTTCTGGCTTATTCACCCCTTTTATTTCCCTACCCTTTCATTTGAAAGCATGTTGGAGTAGCCAAGGTCAGAATGTCTTTGTCTCAGTGTCGTACTTCTGGATACAGAGAGAATCACCAGTCTTCTGTTAATAAGTATGTTTCTAATCACATTGAGATATCTGGGTAAATCTTTAAATATCGTAATTGCCAGTCATAAGGTATTTCCTACAACAGAGAGGCATGTTTTTCTAGGCACCATGAGTCTTATATTCTAGAAACCATTTCTGATAATCAGATTCTTATATTGAATCTTCAGATAAATTTTCCTTCAAGCTATTATTACTGTATGGTGATCTGTCCCTTATTTTGTTTTCACTCTTGTCATCTTTTATAGAGGACCTGACCTTCTCATGGAAGAATGCACTCCCCACCTTGAACAGCAAGAGGGGTGTCTTAGTTAGGTTTTCCATTGCTGTGAAGAGACACCATGACCAAGGCAACTCTTATGAATGACAACATTTAATTGAGTCTGGCTTACAGAGGTTCAGTCCATTATCATCAAGATAAGAGCATGACAGCATCCAGGCAGGCATGGAACAGGAGGAGATGAGAGTTCTTATGTATCTGGGAGGAAGGTCTTAAAACCCACCTATCACAACAACACACTTACTCCAACAAGGTCACACCTACTCCAACACTGCCTAATAGCACTACTCCCTGGGCCAAGCATATACAAACCACCACCACAAAGAGGTAGAAGAAAATATCCCAGAAGAAAAAGAGAGATCAAATTTGAGTAGTTTAATTACATGGAATCAGGAAAGACAGGGTTATGTCAGCTGCTATTCACAACCATGCCCTCCTTCCATGGGTGAACAATTACCAAATTGCCTGTGCTAGGATTGTGGTAGTGATCTGTAGCTCATACATTGTTAGTATCCATCAGAGAGAGGTGGTGTGTTCACCTGTGGGCATTATCTCCCTGATGGGTGCAGAACCCATAGCTGTGTATGTCATCAAAGCCTTAGCAAGATGGATAATGATAACCTTCTCTTGGACTGTGAATTAAAAATGGAGATTCATGAGGTGGTAACAGCCCGTGGTGAAGCCTTAACCCTACAGAATGAGGAAAAGGAGGTCAATAGTACTTGGGAAAAAAAAATATCCTGTCAAGTCAACAATAAAAGCTCTTCTACCTCACCCCCAAGCATTTTTCTAGTCTGTAAACCCCAAACTTAGGACATTTTTGTTAAACATTAATTAAATTATACAAGAAGTGTGAGTGTTTTGAGAAAACAAGACTTCCTAATGCAATGCTCGGAGGCCTTTGAAGGCTGATGACATTTACTGATAGTTACCAGTACCCACTGTCCTGACTGGGCAGGCTCTAGGTTTGTTGTTATTGTTTGTTTGTTTGTTTGTTTGTTTGTTTTCGAGACAGGGTTTTTCTCTGTGTTGCCTTGGCTGTCCTGGAACTCACTCTGTAGACCAGGCTGGCCTCGAACTCAGAAATCCACTGCCTCTTGGGCAGGCTCTAGGGAATGTGCAGCTTCTCCAGGGTGCAGTGCAGTTGAATGCCTAATGATGGACTGACACAAAACTGTTCTTAAGGCCTCTACAACTATAGCTGCAATGTGATCAAAGACTGAGAGACTCGAGTTTGCTGTGGATAAATAGAAATGTGTGGATACAAATTAATATAAACATATACAAGAGTTTCTAATGGAAAACGTCTGTCCCTTTGTCTTTCATAGCATTTGAGGTAGAAGATCCAAGAAGATGAAGTTCGAGTGAAAACTGACTGATTCTGTTTATTTGCTTGCTTGTTTGTTGTGCTGGGTACCAAGCTGTTAGAGTCAAAATCCTGGTCAAGAGAATAGCAGCTCAGGCTTGGGTGAAGACAGGACCTTGCAATTAATTGTCTTGGTTCAATCCCTGCGGGGTGTGTGTGTGTGTGTGTGTGTGTGTGTGTGTGGTTTCAGGGAGTTCTTTAAGCCATGCTAAGAGACAGGTAGAACATTTAGTTCTTTAACGAGATGCTGTACTTTTTCTTCCCAGGATCTCACTGCTAGTGCGAAGTTTAAAATGGATGCTAGCAATGTGGGATCAGAAGTCTGCTTTCCCTGTTCTTTATCTCTCCGTTCTAGGCATTTGGTTAACAGTTTGGACCTTTGTTTCAATATTTTCGGCCTCCTTGTTCTTTCTCTACAGCTTCCCTCCTTGCCTTGCTGCTACTTGCTGGCCAGTTTTCTAATCTCAGGCTTGGTGGGAAACAACTTTACCCAATGAGCCATCATATAGGCCTAGATTTGTGTTTTTATTTTCATGACCAGCTTGCCCTCTGTCACTCAGAGTTGCCTCGAACTCCTTGAATGCTAAGAGTAAAAGCCTGCTTTGCCATACTAAGCAAAACAATGGAGCTTATAATGTCACAATTCTGCAGATAATTCAAGGGTGACCAGGGCCTGTGTACCTCTGATCCTTCTAGTGAGGATGTGTCTTTCCTCATCCCTCTTCATTTTGTTGGAGTCAAATTCTGTTTGTTTTATACTGCTTGGTACTGAGTCAGACTCATAGGCAACACACAAAGGCTATGCAAGGGAGCCACGCCCCCAGCTCCTGAGGCTTCACTGTAAACCACAGGCATTCTTTAGCTAGCAGGTGCAGTTCAGTCTTGAGCTTTGTATATCTGCCAGGATGCTATAGCCCAAAGAGTTCATAGTCTGAGGTGTCATGGGATAACCCGTACACCTTAAATGGATAGACACAAACAGCAATGAACACATGAGCAAATGATTCTTGGGATTCCCACCAATTAAAACTTTGCCTATGTAGATGATAAATGTGGATAAAGAGATGTGTGCTTTACTTAGTGATAAACACAAATATAAGTATAACAAGAGATTAAATAGAGAACATAGATATATGTATGCATTTGGCATATTTCACATATTTATGTACTGCATGCACAATAGCTAAAATTCCATTTAACACTTTCGATGTTTGCTTTTGAGACTCAACACAGAGTTCAAAGTAGCAGTAATTCCACTTGAACATCTGTAGACTTACCCACAGGCTTGAAACTGCTCTCTCTTGAGTCTTACTGGAGGAGCCTGCTGGTGCTGATGGAAATCAGCTGGTAATAACTCCTAAAACCAGTCACTTTCCAAATGTTGCGAAGGCTCCAGAGAGGTTAGTGGTTCCCTCTCTAAGAAAGAATTGGTTCACCCTACTGAAGTGGGTACAGGATACTTCTTTCAGTTTCTGGCTTAAGAACCACAGCAATCAACTAAAGTTCTTACTTTAACTTGTGAGAACAAAATTTTCTATGAAGAAGGGAACTGGGTTCCAGACAAGAATGAACATAGGAGAATTGTATTTTAGCCACATTGATCTTTCATGGGTGGCTTCATTAGACAGTATTAACTCAAGGGGTGTGAGATTGGTGTGTAGGAGCTGACACCACAGCTTGCTGGGTTTGTCACCTTTAGTACTCAGGGAACTATCACTCTTTCCAATTGCCCTTCAAATGCCTTTGACTCCCTCCCATCTGTCACTAATGTGCTGGACGATGATGCTGGTCTGCAGCTGTTCTTTGATGCTGCCTGGAATAAGAGCAATCAGATGGCTGGGTATCTCTGTGAGTTTTGACTCCTTGGTGCAGGACACCCCCTTGTAGTGGGGCCATTGTTGCCTCTTCCCTGCCAGCTCTCCTTGAAAGCCTGGCAGCCTTCTGAGATTAAACACTGAAACTCTTAGTAATCTAATCCCAGCAGGAAGTCTCTCTCACTGCAGCAGTCCTAGTGTTCTAGGCTGTCATCTCATTAAGAGCAAAAGAAAAGTTTGATTCACAGGCAGACCCTTAATTTTCCAAAGATTAGGAGTGGTAACATTTGTTCCATTCCTGCTGATTCCCTTTTTCTTAGGAACGTAGCTTCCCTAGGTCTCCAGCCCATCCTTGTGTGCTTGAAGACTTTGTCAAAGGCTCTTTCCCCAGGATAAAGTGCTTTAACCCTGAAGCTGAAGGAGGAAACACATTGATGAATGTTTGTGTTTGGCCACATAAGAAGGCCACACTCTCAGTATGAGATAGTTTGTGTTCAGACCTGGCTCAGCGCCACCCTGTGCCACCTCTTCCATCCCCTTACCTCCCTTTCTTAAGGCTCAAACTCCATCCAGGCCATCACTGGCTAGGTAAACCACTGTGCTTTTCATGTGACCACAGGAGACAGGCTGGCCAGAATACAAATATAATTCCCTGAGAAAGAATACAGCTTCAAAGTAGATGCCTATATATGAAATCTTCACGCTGATGTATGTGCTCTGTAATACAATGCTTTGTGGGTCTCATTGTGACATATTTTATTTAGTCAATAACCTTGTACTATGCTGTCTGGTAATAATTTGCATGGTGTTCTTGGCTGTTAGTTTTTTTTTTTTTTTTGAGTGTATGTCTGTTCTATGAGCAAAACCCATTCATCTCTCACTTCTTTTCTTTCAGTTCCAACGTCCTACAACTGCTTTAAAAAGCCCACTTCAATTCATAACTTACTGTTAATTCTACCTATCTTGGTAAGCAGTATAAGAACAAAGTTATGCACGGTTCCTATTAGGTTCTATGTGGATTGGTGGTCAAAGGAGATGATGGTAGACACAACATCCCCCCTCTCCTCAGGAATGCCTGTCTCACAGAGATTCTGCCTCTGAGGCTCTGCAGTACTGTTGATAGGTGGGGCAGGATGCAGATGTGCACCCCAAAGATGTTGCCTTGTAGTCCTTCCCCCCATCTGTGGTTTTACCTACCTGCCATCAACAGCATCCTAAAATAACATAGAAATTCCAGAAATAAACGTGCTTATAGTTAAAAAATGTAGGCACTTCTGATCACTATATTGAAATTTTATGTCTTCTTTCTCTGTCTAGGCCTGTAACGCAAATCATCCTCTTGTATCTGTCACCTACTGATAGTCATGGGATTACCATCTTAGTTATAAGGTAGACTACTGGGTGCCATATTATTATTTTATAATTTAGTTAACCTCTTCCTGTGGCTTTTAAAATGAGTTTATCATAGATGAATAGAGGAAACATGGTAGGCACAGTGCTTGGTCACATCTGGATTCAAGCATTTCTTGTGGCCCTTGTGGCATAGCTCTTATGGGTAAGGATGCTTAGTTTGTAACTGTGTTAAACCCTGATCAGCTTAGATGTAAGGACTATGAGGACTGTGTGCCATCATCATAACCCTTACATTAAGCATACAGTTTCTAGAATGAGTTAGCATACTACTGATATAGTTTATTTATGCTCAATAACATTTGTGCCCATTTCTTGCATGTGTACATCTGGTGACAGTTCCACAAGGGTAGTATTTTTTTGGTACTAAGACCTTATAAGTATGTGACTTTTCCCAAGGAACTATGAAGGTTTAGTTTCTTTTTTTCTATTATTATTATTATTATTATTATTGCACATGGGGTCAAAATTAGCTACTTCTGATAGAATTGTTTGTGTTCAGGGAATCAGTGGAAAATGTTTGTACAGTATCCCACAGAGAGTAATCTCATCAAATGGGGGCTGGCTGGTATTGCTGGCTAAGATGATATCCATACTCTCTACTACTTAATTCTACTAAAATTTTTATCCATAATATTTATTAGATTGGTAAGTTTTTTTTAACAGAGTTTGGCTATAGATCTTAGGTTGGCCTTGAACTGAGCAATTCTTCTCTCTCTCTGGAGTTCTGTGATTAGAGGTATGTGTCATTGTGCCCATCTTATTCCTCAATATGTTTAAAGCCTAGTCACCTTCATGATTTTAGTTTATAATTAGGCAATATCTAGCAACCTCAGATAAAGGTACAAGCTGTAGTCTAGGTTGAAGTTTGGTGGTAACCATTACTAGAGATTTGAGAGTCCAGGGTTTAATCTCTGGCAACACATACATCATCTATACATGCTCTGCATATTAAGCAAACTGAAGAGAATACTCCATATATACCTTAATTTTTTGTAAATGACATGTGAGTCAGATCACTGGCGGTTTTTGTTGTGCCAGGTTAAGGGATGGAGGATTACATTTATTATCCTTATTTTTATCTATGAGAGCATTTTGTTTCAGGCAGTGCCATCCCAATCCTCTGTGGACAGGAATTTAGGTAGAAATGTATTTGGCTCCCTTAAAGTCATACAGTCATGTAATGGTGAGTTGGGGCATTCTCATTACAAAGGCTGATCTCTTCCTACTGTGTTAGGTCAGTGTGCCTATCCTTCCTTGCCAGCCTCAGGCGAATTTCAAATCTACTTCAAGGGCATTTTAGGACTTTATTCACCAATGTTAAGTAGGACAGACACAGCAGATTTGATTTTAGTCACCTCTTCTCATGAGATACTAGTTCTGCAATCATTCTGACCCTTTTATGCCTCCTTCTATTTTCTCACATTATTCCTGGGGAGACATAAACAAACAAACAAACAAACAAACGTATCCCAGAGAATGAACCTACAACAGACTGAAGTAAGAATACCACCAACACTCTACTTGTTGAACTATTGGACTTTATTGGGGTTAGATACAAGAACATAAACTAGGGGTTACTTACAGGAGCAGAAATGACTCAAAGAGAGCTGCGTTACCAATGCCCACCTCGGCATGGGTAATAGCTCATGAAAGCTGGAAACCTGAAACACACTGCACAGCATGAAGGCAGCTCAAAGGACTCTCCTTTCAGATGGCTTTGCTTATTTCAGCTTCTTTTAGGTACTTCAACTGGTCTTCATTTCTGAAGAGCAGTACAGATGCTCTTTGCTCCTTCCAGACAACTTGGCTGGCTTGAGCCTTTTCCAGGCAGCTCTGTTTGTCTGTAAGTCTCTCTAAGTCGTCCTTAACAACTTAGATGCTTGGAGAGGGAAGAGCCTATTGAATTTGATCAGTTTCAGGGACTTTCTGAAGCTTTTGGGTTGTTTATGTCCTGAGCTTAAGGATCTTCCTTCCAGGATAGAAAGTTTCACCTCTCTTATAACATTCTGTTGGCTGAGGTTTTTAAAAGTGCCCTGTGTTCCATGGAGCTCCCCTCCAAGACGGAAGGAAGAGCAAAAGGCTACATAAAACCTTTGTAAAGTCTTTAGACTGGTAGCAACTGCAGTTAAGTAGATTCAGAATGTACATTATATAATCTCATTCCTATTTAGCTGACTGGGTTTAAGAAGGGTCAAACTTGTGACAAATAAATTAGGATCAACATGAACCACTCATTTGAAGAAATTTTCTTTCCTTTTTCTGGTTGCCTGAGACTCTTGCACTACTGAAATATAAAATATTAAAATGAACTGTTTGCAATGTGTTCAGGCTTTCAACCACAGGAACTCCATGTTGGATTAAAGAAGAAATTATTTTGGGAATGAACACATGGGAAAGAAAGAATAGGTATCAGGACATACATTTTAAATGAAAGCCAAAATGTATCTCTGTAGTTAGTATCTCTCTCCTGAAGCACTCCCTAATGTACCTCCAGGAATCAAAGAAATACAGAATTTCAGACCTGGGGGAGACTAAAGGGATCATTTGTGCATCCCTCTCATTTTCTAGACAAGCAAAAGGAGTTCTTTTCTGTTCCCCAACTGTTTAATATTTTTCAGCTCCCTCATGATACAATTTACCATCAGCTAACGTGAGTAGAATGAGCTACATGGAGAAAAGATTGAGAATTGATGTTGTGAAACTTACCTTCCATAGGAAGTCAGCGGGAAAGGTAACTTTGCCCTGTTTGCTTTTCAGCAATCAGCCAATCCACTGATTGACATAATAAAAATTTCCAAAATGAAACATGGACCTAAACAAATCTATTCTTAATGTCTTAGCTGTCATTATCTCCGCCGGACCACTGCAGGTAAAACACAGTTTATAGAGAGGTGAGAATGGGATCAGTGGTCTGTGTGGAGGAGCTCCCAGGAATCAATATTCTGCTTCCCCATACTCTGTTGTGTTTAAGTCATACCTCATAGCTAGGTAGCTATGAGAATAAAACCTAAAATTACACCTCCTTGAACGAGCTGTTCTCCTTCAGTTTTGTCATCATCATGAAAATCTTTCCTTGACATAGTGTTGAGATTTCCTTAGACTGTCTACAATGCTTTCCCCTTTGACAGAGTGTTCTTGTTTTTACAGAAAAGTGTCTTATCAACATTTGTTTTTGATAAGTGTTAGCCTAGTTGAAAAATGGCCTGGTGCTCTTGGTGCATGTTAACAGTGTCATCTAATTCTGGCATGGAAACAAAGCTTTCTGTACTCTGTGGTCTTGATCATGAATGCTAATTTTTCTGCCACTACCTGAAATGAGGTAGCAAGTGACTTCAACTGAAATCTGTGATCATCATTGTGCTGTCTAGATTTACAGATAAGAGGCATTTTGAAAGAAAGAATCTTAAGTGAAAAAAAATACAAAATTGGTATGTGGACCAGCCTGTGGGACATTTTCTTGATTAATGATAAATGTTTGTGAGGACAGGTCACTGTGGGTGGCACTGCTGCTGGGTAAGTGGTTCTGGGTTCTATAAGAAAGCAGGCTGAGCAAGCCATGGGGAGCAAGCCAGTAGGCAGCACTCCTCCATGACTTCTACTTCAACCTGCCTCCAGGTGCCTAGAACTTACTTTAATGATGGGCTATCATATGGAACTGCAAGTACATTAGTGGTGGTATTATAAAATACATGTTCCATTTTTCCTGTCAGAAAGCTCTAAGCTACTCTGAGTTTCTTCCAAGAGAATCCCTCTTCTTTGCTGAAGGCCACACTTTATTGTTTGCTTTAGAACACAGGACCCAAGGAGCTGAAGGGGTTTGCAGCCCCATAGGAGTAACAACAATTATGAACCAACCAGTACCCACAAGAGCTCCCAGAAACTAAACCACCAACCACAGAGTACCATGGAGGGATCTATGGCTCCAGCCACATATGTAGCAGAGGATGGCATTGTCAGTCATCAATGGAGAGGTCCTTGGTCCTGTGAAGGCTCGAAGCTCCAGTGTAGGGGAATGCCAGGACAGGGAAGCAGGAGTGGCTAGTAGGTGAGCAGGGAGAGGGGGGAGGGGATGGGGACTTTGGGTGAGGAAACCAGAAAAGGGGATAATATTTGAAATGTAAATAAGGAAAATATCTAATAAAAAAAAAAGAAAACAAAGAAAACCACAGTTACTCTTTATGTCATCTCCAAAGATTTTAGGTCTGAGTTTTGGTCATCTCAGTTAATCTATATTTTGCATATTTATTGAAAATACTTTGTATATGGGTAAGACATAAAGAATCTTTTCAAGAAAGGAACTCAGAACTCACTGTTGGGTATAAGGGTCACATGGGAGCCTTTACACCTTTCTGCCTCTATGAGGAAGAGGGTGCCATTCTGGGCTACCCACTGTCCTGGCCACACCCTGAACAGGCACCTCCTATACTTTTTCAGAGGCACAGTAGTAGCTGCTTTCACTAGATACCAGCCATTACACCTAACATTTTTCTCCTATAAAATCTTAGAATTATGAGGTAAAGCCTGCCTTTGGAGAAAAACCTGCATTACCTAGCAGTTTCATTTTATTCCTTGTCATGGGAGAGATTATCTACTCATATCACCGTCATAGCTCTTCTATCTTTATTCATACTGAGTTATTACGTTCTAAGTCTGCAAATGCTCCTTTATCCAATGATGAATTTAGCTTGCTCAATATTAATCATAGTTTTGGAAACAGAGTTTCTAATATATGCATTACCTAAAATTGTTAATCTATGGTTCTGCACTTTTTCCTGTCAATCTATAATTAAATCATATGAAAACACACTGATTTTACATCATTATAATAAAGGTGTATTCTGATATCTCTGATGACTGTGGCTCCCTAGCATTCATTATTTAATTGCTAGACATTTTACTATCAGCTCACATGGTGTTATCTAAATTAATTGTGAACTTTAATATATGTGGATCTAAAAAGGAAATCAGCCTGCTCCTTAAAGAGACACAGAAACCTGAATAGACCAATTTTATGTTAACAACCTAATATCCTTCTGTAGTTAGGAACAAATCCGAATGTTTAGGAAGATGTTCCTTTCAGCTGCTTCTAAAGGCCTCCGAATTGTGACAGCCTTCTGTCAGGTGATGAAATGAGAATGGTTTTATTCAATTGTCTCGTGATTGTATTTCTAAATTAATTTCATGGCCGTTAGAGTCAGAGGCTGTAAGAAAAACTCTCAGCTATAGTCTGAGCACCCAGGTCTCTGTATTCTGGCCTGAAATGGTTGCTGAGAATCCTTTCTAGGACCAGGAAGAAATGTGATCGAGGAAAATGTCATGGCTGTTATTAACATATCGATGTTTAGAGGAGGCTCGGGTCATCCAGTAACTATTGAATTGATGTGAGAGGGCAAGGGAATAAAAACCCAGACCCTTTTAACATGGGTCAGAACAAAACAATTATTTGGCAAAATGTCATACTAATTAGCACACCAAATAAATGATAAGCACTCATGTTTTCTGAGTGCCTCTTACCCGGCAGGCACTAAATTAGGAATGCTCATTCCATAGATGATTTTTGTCCGTACACTTGGGATTTAAAAGGATTGGCTTGTCTTCTTGTAGATGAATAAACTTGACCTAGACAGATTTACCAAGGTGTTCAGGAGGACACAGCCAGAAAGTGGTAGGATGTGGAATGATTTTTACTTTTTAATTAGTGTATACTATCTATGTAAAACAATGTGTCTCCATGCGACATGTTTACATGAATATAATATACCTTGATTCTATTTATCCTATAATGTCCTCTCTTGTCCCCCTTTCTGATGGTCTTTTTCTTTTCTCAGTCTCAATTCTACCTTCATGTCTTTTTCTTTATAATCTAGATTTATGGCATCATTGATAGTAATTACTGAGGCTCAAGTGTGTATTATAACATTAAAATATGTACCTCTGTAGCAAAACTTGGAGTGGATTTCAGAGAGACTGAAAGTGGTCCAAATCATACTGCTAGTAAATTGCAGAGCTGGGATTGGTGCCAAGGTCATTTTAATTCCAAAACTTACGCTCTTTCTAACACATTGCATTCTACTGCCTACAAAGTCCTTTTTGTTATAATAAACAGCCTCCCTTGGGAAACAAACAACTATTTATCTGCCTAAGGTGCAGAAGTATCGTTCTCTCTTCCCAGTAGACAACACAGTAGATGTGTCTGGAAGGCATTTATTTGTCCAAAAATTGACATTTAAGACTCTGAGATAGAATTTAAAAGGGGAATTCCATTTAGACATCTTGCCTGTCTGGAAGCCTGGAAGCTCTCCAGCACAGAAGAACCTACTGAATAGCACTCTGATCTAAAGTAATAACACATGGTGGCATTATCCAGTGTCTTGGTGTGAAATGGAAAAGCTCACTAGTACTATCCTTACTTTATACTCCATACATTTCCATTCTCCTAGTGTGTATACACATTGGATGGGCTTGCCCCTTTGGTTGAAAGCATATTATGGCAAGAGATATTCCAAGCAGTCAATCAACACACTATTTGAGATCCTAAGATGTGTTGTCTTAGAGTTTCTTTTGCTGCTATAAAACACCAACACCATGACCAAAAAAAAAAAAAAAGAAAGAAAAAAAAAGAAAAAATTGAGGAGGAAAATGTTTATTTGGCTTACAATTCCACATTACTGTTCATCACTGAAGAAAGTTCCAACAGGAACTCAAACAAGGCAGGAAACTGGAAGCAGGGACTAATGTAGTGGCCCATGAAGAGTGCTGTGTACTTGATTGGTAACCATGGCTTGCTCAGCCTGCTTTCTTATAGAACCCAGGAGCCACAGCCTAGGGATGGCACGACCCACCATTGACTGAAACCTAACCCATTAATCACTAATTGAAAAAATTCAACTGGATCTCATGGAGGCATTTCCTCAACAGAGCCACTTTCCTCTCTGATGAATCTAACTTGTATCAAGTTGACACACAAAACCACCTAGTATATGTGTCAAACAGGATCCTATGTCCTGAAGTAGCCAATGACTCCAGCTTGGTGTACAGGGATTATGATGAAATGGAAGATTGCAGCCATGCAGAAGGCCATCTAATCCAGCTTTAGATATTACAGAAGGCTCTAGAACTATTTAATAAAACCCAGATAGGTAGGTAGGATCAAACAGGAAAGGTTGGGGATCAAGGAGACTAGTGAATGCCCAAGGAACAGTGTGATTGAAAGAGATGGGGCAATCAGAAAATAGATATTTCAGTTGTACATTAATTTATTCAGCAGGGGTAGGCAGGGTAGAGATGGAAGGGAAGTATGGGAAGCCAATTAATTGCTATTCCCAACTTCTGAGTCCTTCAGAGATACAAGTTTGCTCTGATTCTTCGACAAAGCAGCTTTGTTTGTTTGTTTGTTTGTTTGTTTGTTTAAAGCTTTGTTTGGGATTGGTTTCTCCAACCTGGGATGTGGTGCGGGCCTCCTTCAGTTTTCAGGGCTGCTCTCTAATTGCTGTTTTGATCCTTGTCCGGTTGGCTCATTTTGTTCCACTCCCTCCCCCTTTGAAAATGGAGGCCTATTAATACTTTATTCACCCTGAAAGCTGGGCCTAATGATCTGCACCCTGTAAAGACATCTGAGGCGACTGGCTGAGAGATGCACCCCAAGGTCTCACAGCTTCTTAGAGGCCCTGATTGCCCTCCACACATCTCCCTCCTGGTTTTGTGGGAAGAGAGCAGCAGTTTAGTTTTCTAGTCTGTTGCTCATCATCTTCTGACACCTAGAAGGAAAGCTGGCAGTGTCTCTGGTACTCAGTCTGATTCCTTCAAAGTTATCTTCATCTGTAGGACTGTAGGATGGGAAGGAGAGTAAGCCACTCCTGCTGTGATGGGGACCCAATCCTATGTTTGATTCTTGATTTTTTTCTTTCTATTCATTCTTCTTTCATATATTATATTTCCATAGGAGTTTTCTCTCTCTCCTCTCCTCCCAGCTGCCCCTCCATGTGCCCTTCCCCTAGATCCCTTCCTTCTCTATTTCTCTTCAGAAAAGAACAGTCCCACCCCAGGGTTGTCTACCAAACATGGTATAACAAATTACAGTAAGACTAGGCACGAACTTTCACACCAAGGCTGGATGGAGCAACCCTGTAGGAGTAAAGGGATCCCAAAATCAGGCAGAAGAGTCAGAGACAGCCTCTGCTCCCACTTTTAGGAGTCCCATAAGAACACCAAGCTATGCAACCATAACATATATTCAGAGGACTTAGGTCAGACCTATTCAGGCTCCCTGCTTATTGGTTAGGTCTCTGTGAGCCCCTGTGAGCCCTCTTGTCTTAGAACTAAAAGTACTTCCTATTTCCCAACTCTTGGCTCCTTGTCTTGCCTTCAAAATAAATCAATTCCTCCTTCCTCTTACTCTCTGGACATTACTTTCTTCAATGCTTGTCAGAAACAATTAATGATAATTCCCTTTTCCTACCTGTTTTCAGAGAAACAATTAGTAGAAAACATTAAGCCTTTCTGCTTAATCGGCAGAAAACAGAATGGCATAACATGAGAAGAGTGTGCTGACCAGACTTTCAGGATGCCTTTCAGTTAGCTCCGAAGGAGGGATCAACCCATGCAGAAACAAGAACCCAAGATGCTGGTTGGGAGGAGCTGAGTCCTGGTCTCTTCTTCTCTACTGAAGCATCTCTGTCATTCTTTTGCTTTCCTCATCCCAAAAAGCCATCTTGAGTCAGGTTATTCAACTGTCACTACCCATCTCCACAAGGTGCCCTTTCTAGATGGTAGATGGCAAAAGCTGACATGACTTCTAACCCCAGATTTTCTGAGAACCTTCTCCTGGGCTTCAAGTATTTTTCTTTTGAAAAATGTTAAATATAATATATATATATATAATCATATGATGTCTTTCATTATCCTTTTTTATACTCACCAGGACAGCTCTTCTTACAAATTTTCCATGTCTTTTCATTTGTTTGGGGGGCATATTGCATTTATGTAGGATACCTGCATGATCATGGCTGGGGGCTTATTTACTCCAACCAGAGGAATTTATCAGTGTCTACCACTGAAGAATTTTACTTGCCCTCCCCCCAGAAACAATGAACTGTTTATTGCTTCTCATAGAGGGGTTGGGAGTGCTTAAACCCATCCCCCTTCCATGATGGATTATTGATTGTCTCAGGCTTTTATAGGTCTCACATAGGTAGCCACTGCTGCTGTGAGTTCATGGGTACAACAGCCATGGTACAGAAGACAGATTTTCACAGCATCCCTTTTCTTTCTTGGATAAAAGTCTTTCTGCCTCCCTCTCATGGAAACCTTGGAGGAGGTGGGTGGTATAGATGTCAAGTTTAAAGCTGAGTATTTAAGAGTCACTTATATTCAGCACTTTTACTAGGTTAGAAGTTTTTGTATTAACTGGTACCCCCTTCAACAGAAGCTCTCTGAGCAATGCTGAGAGCAGCACTAGTCTGCCATTATAAATATAAGTGGATAGAAGGCAATTTGACAACATGTCCATAGAGCAAAACAGTACTATAGCAGTGGTGAGTCCTTTCCTAGGGCCGATGATCTACCTATCTATGGGCTATTGACAAGTCTCACAAGGCATTGTTCTATACTGTGCCTCCCATAACGTAGGCTTAAAATCCAATCATGAATAAGGTGGTTACCCCATAACAGTAACACCACTATTGCATGTGTGGGTACATCTTGCCTGACAGGTTGTTATTGTAACTTACAGGACTCACAGCCAGGTAAGACTGAAAATGACTCCCGCCCTCAAATCCCACATACTCTGCACAATAACTTTCAACACTGAAAACTAGTTAGCAGGGAGGAAATTTTTCAGCTTACTTCTAGCTTGATGTTTCTATGTCCTTCAACTAAATATGTGGTTTCTTCAGGATAGGGTCTTCTTGTCTACCAAAAAAAAAAAAATCAATAGCAGCAATCTGTATTGTTTTGGGCAACTCTTTAGTCTTCCTAATCATTAATTCATAAGGCAATATCTCACAGCCAACACAGTTTAATGATCTATGGCTTCAGAGAACAGCACTATCCACCCTTTCAGGGTGCCTCTCTTAAAACTCTTCTAATTCTATTTTTAATTCACTTACAAAATAGTAGGATTTTATATAATTTTTCAGTCTTGGCTAACCCTCTCTCACACTGCTCCATTTTCTACAAAACACACTGGTGAGAAAGTTGTAAAAGGGAGAAATATATTCACTGTTGGTAAGTGAATAACTGTTACAGCCATTATTGAAAATAAGGTAGAGAATTCTCAAAAATTAAAACTATAAGTATCATATGAACTAGTGCACCACTCTCAGATGCCCAAAGGGCTCTATATCTTACCACACAGATGCTTGCATAGCTCTGTTCATTGCTGTTCCATTCAAAGTAGCTAGGAAATAGTAATCAACTGAGATGTCCATCAATAGATCAGCATGTAGAAGAATGCAAATCAATCCACTTTTATCTCCTTGTACAAAGCTCAAGTCCAAGTGGATCAAGGACCTCCACATAAAACCAGATACACTGAACCTATTAGAAGAGAAAGTGGGGAAGAAACTGGGGCACATGGGGACAAGGGACATTTTCCTGAAGAGAATATCAAGACTTATGCTCTAAGATCAACAATTGACAAATAGGACCTCATAAAATTGCAAAGCTTCTATAAGGCAAAGGACATGGGCAATAGAACAAAACAACCAACAGATTGGGAAAAGATCTTTACCAATCCTACATCTGATAGAGGGCTAATATCACATATATGCAAAGAACTCAAGAAGTTAGATTCCAGAGAACCAAATAACCCTATTAAAAAGGGGGTACAGAGCTAAACGAAGAGTTCTCAATTGAGGAAACTCAAAGGGCTGAGAAACACCTAAAGAGATGTTCAACATCTTTAGTCATCAGGGAAATGCAAATCAAAACAACTCTGAGATTCCACCTCATACCAGTCAGAATGGCTAAGATCAAAACTCAGGTGGCAGCAGATGCTGGCCAAGATGTGGAGAAAGAGGAACACTCTTCCATTGTTGATGGGATTGCAAGCTGGTACAACCACTCTGAAAATCAGTTTAGTGGTTACTCAGAAAATTGAACATAGTGCTGTCTGAGGACCCAGCTGTACCACTCCTGGGCATATACCCAGAAGATGCTCCAACATATAACAAGGAGACATGGTCCATTATGTTCCTAGCAGTCTTATTTATAATAGCCAGAAGCTGGAAAGAAGCCATATGTCCTTCAACAGAGGAATGGATACAGAAATATGGTACATTTACTCAACTGTTAAAAGCAACGACTTCATGAAATTCTTAGTCAAATGGATGGAACTAGAAAATATCATCCTGAGTGAGGTAACCCAGTCACAAAAGAACACACATGGTATGCACCCACTGAGCTTTGCCCCAAAGCTCAAAACACCCAAGATACAATTCACAGATCCTATGAAGCTCAAGAAGAAAGACCAAAATGTGGATGCTTCAGTCATTCTTAAAAGGGGGAACAAAATACTCATGGGAGGTAGAGGATGGGAGGGACTTGGGAGGAAGAGAGGAGGGAGAGGAAAGGGGAGCAGAGTCAGTATGGGAGAAGACTGGGTGATATATAGAGGGTCAGGAATTTGAACAGAGGTATGTAGCAATGGAGGATGTGGAACTGGGGGTAGCCATTGGCTAGTCCCAGATGCCAGGAAAGCAAGAGACTCCCAGCACCCAATAGGGATGAGATTAGCTGAAATTCCCAACAAAGGAGAGGGAGAACCTGTAGAGACCATATCCAGAAGTTAGGCAAGGCCCCCAGTTGGGGGATGGAGCCACTCACTCATCTCCAAATTTTTAACCCAGAATGGCTCCTGTCTAAAGGAAGTATGGGGACAAAGTGTGCAGCAGAAACTGAGGGAAAGTCCATCCAGAGACTGCCCCACCTGGGGATCCATCCTATATACAGACACCAAACCCAGACACTATTGCATATGCCAAGAAGTGCTTGCTGACAGGAGCCTGATATAGCTGTCTCCTGAGATGATCTGACAGATCCTGACAAATACAGAGGTGGATATTCACAGCCAACCATTGGACTGAGCACAGGGACCTCAATGGAGAAGTTAGAAAAAGGACTGAAGGATCTGAAGGGGTTTGCAACCCCAAAGGAAGAACAACAATATCAACCAACCAGACTCCCCAGAACTCCCAGGGACTAAATCACCAACCAAAGAGTATACATGGTGGGACCAGCCACATATGTAGCAGAGGATGGCATTGTCTGACATTAATAGGAGGAGAGGCCTTTGGTCCCATAAAGGCTCGATTCCCCAGTATAGGAAAATGCCAGGGCAGGGAGTTGGGAGTGGGTGAGATGAAGAGCACCCTCATAGAAGCAGGGGGAAGAGGGATGGGATAGGTGGCTCTGGAGGGGAAACTGGGAAAGGGGATAACATTTGGAATATAAATACATAACATGTCCATTAAAAAAGGTACACATATACAATGGAATTGTATTGATCTATAAAGAAAAATTAAATTATGACAATTGCAGGTAAGTGGGTGAAACTGGAAAATGATGAGTGAGACAGTCTACACCAGGCAAGACAAATGTCACATGTTCACTCTCATATGTGCATCTTAACGTTGACGTGTTAGTGGTTAGGTTAATGTGACTGTAGAGGACAGGAAACTAGAAAAGGGTCTTGAGGTGAGTGTGGAAGAGTGATAATAGAGGACAAGGCATTTGAAAAGCCCTGATCTTGGTTTCACTCCTATGGAAGAGTTGAAAACTAAACTAGAAAGGTAGTAAAAAAAAAATCTAATACAGAATTAAATTAAAAGGTCTATTGCATTCAGCAAATGGTAGAATCCTATCCACTTAAGGCACTTAGTTTACTGAGTGTTCTATACACTATTTATAATTAATTATGACACATTGATGACAGTTGCATAGCAGGGTACATTTTCTAAAAACTATTATGTGCATTTTTCTATTGATTTGCAAAAAAAGCCCTGTGAATAAGGTAAAAATGGGTAGTATTATCGTCTTGATTTTGAAGTCTAGGAATGTGATGCTGTACTCGTTCCTAAGAGTTTGGCTCCAGAAATCATACAATAATTTATTTTATTTTATTTTTTATTTTTATTAACTCTTAAGTCTTGGTCCCCCACCATGCCTAGGAAGTAGGTTGTATAGTAGGATTGCAGGACGGCTTTGGCCAAAATAATAGACAAGGACACCAAGAAGGATGCTTGTGTCAGGGGCCATGTGGCAGTGTTAGAAGGAAAAGCTCAGATTTACCTCATCTACAGGCTTGCAGACACTTCTGACAGTCCCCTAGGAGAATTCAGAAAGAAAGGCTCTGATTGCATTTGTCAGCTTCATCAAGTCCGGAAGATGAGTACATGGTCTTTTTCTGGAAAGATAATATCCTGTCCTGCATGTAATCATGTGCAATATGGTGTTTCCATCACTCGGACAAAGTTTGGTCCCCTTAGCGTGGAGGCTTACTATAGTGACTCTTTACCCCCAGGAATTATTTTTCCTAAGTCTTTCTTTACCTTTGTTCTCATTCTTCTGACTTTTTTTTTTTTTTGACTCCTCACTTCCTCATTTCCTGTTTTCAGCAACCCAGTAGCTGATTTTTCTACTTTTTTGCACCACTCTCTGAATTTTTAGTGGGAAAGGAAAAAAAAAATGAAGGAATGGCTCCCCACTCTTCAATGTTGAGAGCAGTGTGACATCTCAGGAGTAGTCTGGGATGGGAATTGCGGCTGAATCTTTCAGATAGACTCTTACAGAAACTTCCAGAGGGATTCCAAATCCATCCTGGAAATCACTGAGTCTGAAATTATGTCAAAGTTCCTCTAACAGCAAAAAGATAAAAGGAAACATGTTCCATTTGGGCTTTCTGGTTGCTATTTTCTCTTCTTGGTAACATCTCTTTTGGACCTCAGCAAGCCAGAAAGCCATGGTTTATCCTTGGCAGGCTGCCCATGGGTGAAGGGAGCCTGGCAAGAGATGTAGATGTAACCTCCTGAATGATTCTTCATGAGACAGAGAGAAGAGACAAGCCACAGCATTAGCAATTATTTCAATGCCTATTGCTTTATATAAATTGTTTAATCTAGTCTTGCAAATCACTGTCAAATAGACAATAGTCTCTCATTATCATCCTTTTTTTTTAAAGAGGAAGAAAATGAGGGCCTAGAAAAATTAATTTGTGGGGTTACATAAGGGTATATTTTGTAGTCAAAGTCTGCTCATATTCACTTGATGTCAGTTTCCAGGCATCTCTTCAGCATTCCTTGGAATAGGCTACTGCTGGGGATAGGGGTAGGGGTGAGGTCACATTAAATGGGACCTTCTACTATCTCCAGAAGTCTGGTACTTTCTACTCCAGTTTTCTCTGGATGTTTTTCTCCTAGATACCATGCATCCCTTGGTTTGGTACCCAAAATCTTGTATGTGTTAGCACCAGACACTCAGTCTGTGAACTAAATGGTTTTAGCTAGCCAGACCCCTAGATCTGGCCTCAGAGATGCGGAACCAGAGACTACACATGCCAGGACATGATCTACCTCTGGGCTTCATTTTATTTTTTTCTATGTGTTTCTCCTTTCCTCTTCTGTTTTGCAGAATATTATGTACTGAAGCATCCAGGGAAAAAGTAACACTCTTCCTAGATGGAGGAGCTCGTGGAAGCCTAGGATCACTATTAGAGAAGTGGTTCTATGCCACTGAAATCTGGATTGGGGTGATCAGCTCCAGTTAAAATTTCAGACACATTTGATCTTGTCCTTGTTCTTAGTATCCTACATCCAATTAAGTCACCCATTTGAGCAGTTCTTTTCCAAGTTTTCTGACCCCTGTGTTCCCAGCATCCTAGCCAAACCCCCTCTGCAGGACTCCTGTAGTGCCCCTGTGCAGATGTAGCTCCATGGTGGTGTTCTTTTACCTGTTAGACCAGGGCCCTCTTTCACCAAGGACCCCTCCATGTTTGCCTTTCTAGCTTGACTTTTGTTTTGATATCTTTCTCAGCCTCTGCTGCCTCCAATTTTCTAGATTTGCCATCTTTGAACCTGCTAAATATGTGTTCACTTCTGTGCTTTTGCAAAGCCTGTATTTTTTTTTTCTCCCTGGAACATTTTGTCCCCAGCCAGCTCCCTCTACCTCTGTGTCTTTTATCAATCAACTCAGAGCTCCTGTTCCGCTTCTTGCTTCACCAGAAGTCAATATTCAAAGTTACTTCCTGTTTACCTATGGCCTACTTTTTTGTTTGTTTGTTTGTTTTTTCAAGACCGTGTTTCTCTATGTAGCCCTGGCTGTCCTGGAACTCACTCTGTAGACCAGGCTGGCCTAGAACTCAGAAACCCGCCTGCCTCTGCCTCCCAATTGCTGGGATTAAAGGTGTGCGCCACCACTGCCCAGCAGGCCTACGTTTTCATTAAGAAATAAGGAATATGGAGGGAGAACACTGTTAGCTGCCTGTTAAATTAAGAGCAGTATCAGGGAACAGAGTGTGCAGTAACTAGTCATTAAATGAAGAACTGTGCAAAACTCCATCTTTCCTCAGCATAAAGACTTGATTGATGGCCTCTTCATCTCCTTTTATCCCTAGCCTGTCCTTCTATTTTGATTTTCTTTCTGGCAGGATAAGCTTTGTTTAGTAATTAATATTCTATACTTTTGCTATAATTCTCATGGTTTGAATATTACCATTTTATCCTTTTCCTTTACCACTTCTTCAACAATGATCGAGGGAGTTCACTAGTTCCTAGAAAACTGATTGAGGCTCTTGGGCATAGATGGGAATGCATGGGGCTGTCATCATATCAAGTGTTCTTATAGCTCAGGTCTCAAAAACATCTTACTCTGAATGGCGGAGTTTGAGAAAATGAGATGCAGTCTGAGTTCCAGCTCAGCTCTCACATACTGCATGGCTTTAAGGATGTTATTGAACCTCTCCGTGACTCAGGTTTGGGAGAGCAGAGAATCTAATGTTGACCTCCTGAGTTTGAATTGAGAATTCAATTTGTGAATTCGTCCAAGTACTGAAACAGCAGGCCTAGCATACAATTCCCTTTTGAAACAAAGACCCAGGAATGAAACAAGGCAGTTCTTTTCTCTGGTCCCAGCAACTCAAATAGGCATCATGAGTCCCGAGCATTTCCTATCTGCTAACAGGGGGACAATGGAATAATTTCTCACTGTGGTTTCGTTCACTCTAACATTCAAAGGTGAGTAATCTTAAAGCCAGGAAGACAGAATCCGTGCTTCTAATTTGATTTGATTTTTAGTTTACTTCTGCTCAGGCTGTGGGGTTTCAAATGGATTATCCATATTTCAATTTTAAAGCCTACCGGGCCCTCCTGTTCTGCTGCTGTTTGTCCTAAGTGCTCTAAGGAGCCCCCCAGAGTGTGCTGGGTGACCCTATACAGGTGAGGCAGGTTGGGCTCCATGGGCTATTAGGATTCTGGCGCTGCTGGGGAAGTAAACTTAGCATCATGCATCTAGCCTCATGAGGGGTGAAGCTAGCATCCTAAAGTGAGCAAGGAAACCCGTGTCCCAGGATGACTCACAGAAGATTTGGCCACAGGTCCCCAATGATCAGCCTAAAGAATATACAGGATGAGACTGTCACCCCTAACCTAACCTCAGAGTAGCACAAAAATGAATTTCTGGGCCCCACTACTTGCTCAGGAAAGGCCATAGAAGCTGAGACATTGCAACACTGGGTGAACCTCCTTCTCAGAGTGACACTGAATTAATTGTCACTCCCTAATGTGATGAAGCAGGCCTGCAGCTGGATCTCACATGCCCATGGGGGTAACTTTGCTACCTTCACTTAACATGCCTGCTAATTCTAGATGTGCAGAAAAATAATATGCCAGTTTCTCTCGTGGCACTAGTATTTCATACACAGATAACTTGACCATGAGTTTTCCCCGTCCATCATTCATAAAAATAAAAGACTCTTCTGTCAGTTCACTGACTAGATAGTGTATAGCTTTCCAAAACTAGGTGTCATTTAAATGGTAGATGTTGGAGGCAGATGGTTGTGCCAGGCCAACCATCTCTTTGTCTTTGGTCTCAGTGAGGAAAGGGATCCATTGCTTCCTCCAATGTCATTACTCTAGCCAATGCCAATCACCCTCCACTCAAGGCACAGATGGAAAGGGCACCGCCTTTCATCTATGTCCTGAAAGTACACAATATCTAGATACATACCCAGGAGTTGAAAGCAGGCTCAGCTTGTAGCTGAATATAGCAGGACTTACCCGGAACACTGGCTACTTAAATAATGACATAGAGACTTTTTAATACTTTAAAGCTTAGGCCATTTACTGGACAGTCTCCCAGCTACTCTAACATGACTGGTCCTGGCACAGCATCCTGCCACATAGCCAGCTTTACCTCTTTGCTCTGCTCCAGTCTGACCCTTAACCTCCGTGTCTGCTGCCTGACTCTCTTCCCTCTCATCTCTTCTTTCATTGTCTTTCTCTCTGCCCAGAAGATCTGCCCTCCACTTCCTGCCCAGCTATTGGCCATCAGATCTTTATTACAGCCAATCAGATAAGATTCTAGATTTCGTTCAGCAAGTGAGGAAGGAACAATACAAACATCTTGCTAGCATTTAGCTCTCTGCCAGTCCAAAATTAAGAATTTATTATATAGAGTCATATCTTCATGTAATGTACCCTAACAGCCGAGTGTGTTTCAGCATCCAGCTCCTGATGCAGCATAAATCTTCAGGCCATGGGATGAAGACAAGGCCCAGTGTCTGTGCTAAAGCAGGCATACAACCTCACAGGTGATATAGGTCAGAAGCAAGTGGATGCAATGGTGCACAATTACAACTATGAAAGAGACAGGCAGCACACATCCAAGAAAGCACGGGGTGGAATGAAAACAGTCTCAGGGATGCTGTAACTCAGACTCCCTTTTCTTAGGAGAATCTCACTCCCTACTAAAATCTTAGACACTTAGCCTTACATAGTGTTGAAAGGGTAGGCCATCAAGGTCAAAATGGGATTAACTTGAACAGAACTTTTTTTATACTTGGCTTTCCAACTTTTATTAAGCAAAGTCTGGGGCAGTTCACTGCTGGTCAATTAGTCAGGAATTTCAGGGGACAATTAAACTATTGTCAACTTGAAATTGGACCTGATAGGAGTATGTACCTCACAGAAGTCAGCAAACATCACAAATAGGGATATTTGTGTGTGTGTGTGTATGTATGTGTTCTTGTTGTTCTTAGAGAGCTTATTGATCACCCTTCTCAGCATAGAATTCAGTGATTTTAAGGTTTAATAAAATAATTTATTAAGAGAAAAATATCATAGCAAATGTCTTAAGAATTAATGCAATGCATGACAATATAAAATATTAATTGTTTCTGATTTTCACCGGGCGTGGTGGCACATGCCTTTAATCCCAGCACTTGGAAGGCAGAGGCAGGCGAATTTCTGAGTTCGAGCCCAGCCTGGTTTACAGAGTGAGTTCCAGGACAGCCAGGACTATACAGAGAAACCCTGCCTCAAAAAAACAAAAAAACAAAAACAAACAAAAAAAATTGTTCCTGATTTTCACGTTTTTGTCAACATTGTGTGTAACCTATGTCATTACATTTATTATTCCCAAAATGAAAGCTATTATGTTATTTTAAATACAGATATCATCAAAGGAAGTTTTATTAATGGTGTAAGAGAGGAATATTCAGAGCACAGGTTGGGCATTAATTACCTGAAAAATTTGTAGCCAAGAGTGTTGTAGAGCTGGAGTTTTTCATATTTTGGAGTGTTTGGCTATATGTAAGGAGATATCTTGGGGATGGGTCCCATGTCTAAACATCAAATTTACTGACACTATGCAAGGTAAATTTATACAATGTTTTCATCACGACTGCATTTTGCCTATGACCTGTCATAGGAGATCAAATGTGGAATTTTCTACATGTGGTACCATGTCAGTAGTCAAAAATGTTTAGATTTGAAAGCCTCCTGTATTATGGATTTGAGGGTTGGAGTGCTCAGCTCCTATTTCTTGCTCTGTAGTAAGTAGTTAGTAATAAATGAATAACAAAGAGTCCATTCATGTACAAACTATGTCAGCCCACACCCAGAGATATATACACACAGCAAGACACAGGATTTTCGGTGACGTTTCATGATGGCTTCAGGTGCTTTTCCCCTAAGGCTGAATGAAGCTTCACTGTAGCACATATACACTAAGTGCTTGCAATCATACGTACACTAACCAAAGTGCCACAGTTACGTATACTAACTCATATAATCATCGTAGAAGTTCCCAATTGAAGAAAGTAATATTATCTATCTTAATTTTACCGATAAGTAAACTGGAGTAAAGCGTTTAAACATGCCACAGCTTGGTGGCAAAGCCAGAATGACACCCAAGCACCTAGCTGTTTCCTGTCCCTGTACTTCACAGCTGCAGTCGAAATCGTTATTACAACTGACAATATGTGATGAAAATGTGTGCGATGGTTCCAATAATTCTAAACCTGTAATGCCTTAGCAGCTATACCATACAATCAGATTATAATACATAACAGTGTGTATCAATGAGAAAGTTACTACCTTGGTCAACTTAGTAGCAAATTAAGAAACGCCCATTAATAAGTGAATTTGTGTTTCCTATGAACAAGTTCTTGTGGGGCTTATTAATCACTTCGTTTTGACTAATGAGAATTATTATTGTTACTATTATTATTATTCCTGTTTGCTTGACTTTGGTTGTCTGGCTTCTTTGTTTTGCTTTTTTCCCAAAATCTTTCTTTTGGCTTTATAATGAAGTTTTAATTTTTAATGCCTATCTTCTTTTTGTAAAATGACGCTATTTATTGTTTTTCCAATTTCAAATAAGAGGTGGGAGGGGGGACTGAAAAGCTGCAACAGATAACAGACAAACCCAAGACCATTGCTGGAAGATGCAAAACTCAGAACCTAAAACATAACTTCCTAAGACCTGTGCTTCATAACCTACCTCTTGCTCCATCCCTTTAATATAAGTTCTCATGCTGTGGTGACTACTGGCCATGAATTTATTCTGTTGCTACAATATAACTGTAATTTTTCTACTGTTATGAATCATAATGTAAATTTAGTATATCTGACTTGTAGCCCCCCATGAAAGGGTCATTTGACTCCCATGGGAGTTGTGACCCATTGGTGGAGAAACACTGCCCTAAGACCCTCTTGTCTATGAGACTTTTCCTACTTGAGGGTTAAGGGTTGCTGGCCATGGCTGTCTGGCAACCCCTGCTGGTCATGGATGTTTCCAAAGGAGAGTGAGCTAGCAGGAGGTAGAAGAGCTGAGTTCCTTAGTGTTCTGATAGCGCAGCAGCTCCTTGTATTTTATTATCCTAATTAGATGAGTATTAGATTATACTTATAGCTTACATCTTCATTATCTCCCATTTAAACTGTGGATTATAAGAAAATTCCAAAATGTCTTTGAATCAAGGTGGATGCTTAATTTGGCTTTCCTGCCAACCCTTCTGTCTGTTGGCCTGCTTTTTAGCTTTTGAATTCAGAATTATATTTAATGGGCTTGTCAACTGACATGATAATATAGTGTTTCTCAAGGGGCTCCCATAGGGCTTTGTGAGCTACAATGGGGGATTCTTCTGTTTCTCCCAGAATACTCCCCTAATGTGACCCCTGCTACTTCAGGACACTAAGCATGTACATCAAATTCTGCCATTGGTCTTTACTTTGTCTTCCCCTCTTTCAAGTTCAATCCCTGGCTCCAGTGTTGTCCAAGAGCAGGCTGTCTAGCTGCCTCATCTTTGACCCATAGTATCATCACAGACAATGTCTAGCGTTTTGTACACCCCAGGTATAAATTACTCTAAAGCAATTGTTAGAAATCATCTCCCGTTTGAAGACACAAGAGTGCTTAGAAGATAAAATGCACATTCCTGTGTGTGGTGCATTTAATATCATCTCCTGCTCCACAGATAAACTCAAAACACCCGGTGAAATGGATCTGGTCGGATGGCTACCAATTTCACCTTTTCATGGGTGATAATAGCTACTCATTTATCACACCTCCTCAAAAATATTCCTAAGTATGTTTGTGAAAATTAGTTCCCTTTCTAAGATATCCACTTCTTTCTAGATACTTTAATTCTAGATTTTGCATTTATCCCAGTGAACGAAGTTTCTGCTGCCTATTTAGAGATTGTATGTCTTTACAGACATAGGCCATCACTACAGCCATATTTGTAACTCCAGGTCACTATACATTAGGAATAACTGTTCATTGATGCATCTCTGCAAGAGGAAGGAAGGGAGGGAAGGAGGGAGGGAAAGAAGAAGGGAGAGAGGGAGGAAGGCAGGACTGTCGATGCAAGTACCTCGCTTCCTTGTTCTTAACTCATTTGATTCTTGCTTTCTCACTGGTTAACTTGTTTTTTGTTGTTGTTGTTGCTTATTGGTTTTAAATGATCTAATAAGGATTTTTAAAATCAGGCAGTTCCCTTGAAGGTTGTGCTTGTTATAAAGGTTTAAATGTAACTTGCTCTGTATTAGCAAATGGAGGGACCCCCAAAGAACACTTACTGTTGTCGTCATTAATCACATCAGCGTTTCTGGTTGTATTAACTCCTGTTCAGACTTTAAAGCCTGCTAGGAGGAAAAACTGTGTGTAATCTGAGGTTTATAAAGATGGTGTATGGTTTTGTTGTTGTCGTTGTTGTTGTTGTTGTTGCTGTTGTACCTCATTAGGAAACCAGTCAACCCTCTGCTCCATGCTTCTCGGTTTAGGAAAGAAAATGGGATATAAAGAAAAGAGGAAGAGTCTGCACTTCTATGTGCTCAGACTCAGAGCTTTGGGGATGAACAGGAGTCAGAGTAGAGGGTGCGTGAATCTCACACAGTCAGCTCCTAGTGAACTTTCTAGGAGCCTGGGTGAAGTCAGCAAGAGTTGAAAGCATGGGGGAAGTTACTGATACCCATAAGAGCACTAATCAGAAACAAGACTTCTAGAGGTTCCCAGTTCCAGCTGAGAACTACCACACCTCATCATGTGACTTCCATTACTGGTGGGTGGCATCTTTGTTTATAAGAATGTCCAGTATTCACAAATTTGAAAATAAACCAAGCATAAGATTTATGAGGAAAGAAAAATGAGATTCTGCAATCTCTTATATATTTTACTGGAAGCTTCAGCAACCCCATAATTAGATGATACCTAAGCTGGATGAAATGTTAATATTAAATATTATGAGAAATTTCCTGGAGACTGCACCGTGCTACCTATTTATATTTCTGACCCAACTTGCCTCTCCCATGTTAACAGAAAATATGTGTGCAGGAGACTATGTGTGTATTTTAGAATTTTCCATTAGGAATTAATTTTGATGTCTTAATAGATTAATCTTGCTTGTTCCTGATAGAATTTATTTTTAATGAAATCCCTACTGCAGCAAGAACTTTAATGAGTAAGCTATTTTTCCTTTTTTTTTTTTTTTTTCTAGAAGCCTTCCTGTGGGAGGCTGCACATTTGCTCACTGCCCCTTTCCCTGTGACCTAGGGCTAGAAGCCGGCAAGCACATGAACTGTGAGGTTGCATGAGCATCCTTCCAGAGCATCTCTGTGACACACAGGACTGGCCTCCTGGGTATCTCAGCTCTCTAGATCGTTGACAAGTCCAGGCTTCTAATCCTACCAGCTTTTGACCCCAAGGATGGTTTGAGCGTAGTTTGTCCCAGCGAAAACACCTGGTGAAGTTTGATTCCTGAGCATAGGAATACTGAATTGGCAGCATCTTGAACAGAGTGACTTTAGGAGAGGCTTTAGGAGAGACCTGTGCTTTTCTTGGTAGAATACATCCCTGTTGTCCTTCATGAACACTGCTCCTGTTTGTTATAAGCAAGCATAGCAATTTCTCGTGACTGTGTCTTCCATGTATGCTGCTCATTCCTGTGATTCCACATTGAAAGGCAGCCCTAGGTCCTCTCCAGAAACTACCAGATGTGTCTCTCCAGAGCTGGACTTGCAGCTTTTAATTGTGACCTGGTCTACAACCATAGCACATTGAACGTACCTGATCTCATCAGACTGCTGCCTAAATAGACTTTTGAAAAGTGTGGTGCATATGTGTATATGCATATTCATATGTATTTGTGTACACTTACCATGTCCCCTCCTTCCTTTTCTCTATCCTTCTCTCTGCCCTGTGTGTGTGTGTGTGTGTGTGTGTGTGTGTGTGTGTGTGTGTGTAAATCCAAGGTTGACTTCCTTATCAATTGCTTTCCACCTTATTTATGAAGGCAGTCTCATAACTGAACTCAGAGCTCGCTAGTACATGGTTAGCCAGCTTGCTCTGTGACTGTGTTCCAAGCATTAAAAATTATAGGTAGGCTGCCTCGCCTACCAGTCATTTACATAGGTTCTGAGCATCAACACCCTAGTTCCCATGCATAACAGGCATTTTAACTTTTCTCTCAGACTGCCATCCCCTTTTCCTTTTACATATTCCCCAACATCAGAAATTCTCCTCTAGCAAGAGATACTAAGACACACATGCTGTCCATACTTTCCTTCCTGGACAACTAAGTGATATTTTACTACTCATGGGACAGGCAATTATCAGCTTTCATGTTAAGGATGACTCAATGGACTAACGGCTTAGCATCTCTAGATGTCAAGTGAATTCAGATTCTTAAGAGACTCAGCTTTTTAAAAATGGCTTAATATTGGCTGTTTTTTTTCTGAGAAATTATGATTCTAACAATAATATGCCTCCCTGAACCCAAACTTCCGAAAAGTCTTCTGCCACATCTGCCAAGCATACTGGACTGGGTCTGCTTTTTCTAGACACGTGAAGGTCAGGGGGTATAGAGAAAGGGCAAAGCTAGAGGTTTTGTGTCTGGATGTCTTCTTTGTCACTTTGTATCTCTTGGAGAGAGGACATGTGGTTCTTTTTCTCTCTGGGATTCAAGTTCTATGTTGTCTACTGTAGAGAATACATAATCAGCTTCATTTCTGTTTCTACAGCTATCAGCTCCTTTGGAATGCTGGGGCAGTTCTGTCATGCAGCCCTTTATCTGGTCTATAACATGTTTTATGTTCAAATTCAGAACATCTAAAATAAATGTCTACAAAGAGTCTTCTGTTGTAGCCGACTCTTGTGAACCATGTTTTATTAAGAACCCTTGAAGATTCTCACCATGTTGAAGGAATTCATTTCTTCCTATAGTCTTTCATCAGTAAGCATATGGATACAGACTTTCCTACATAAGCATGGTAGGGTCACTAGAGCCCCCTAGTCCCCTGAGGCCTTTGCTCAAAATGGAAAGGCATCTCTTACTTCCAAGGAGCATCTTGTACTTCAAGCACAGCACAGGCTTTCAGCCCCTGCTGGTGAGTTGCAGAAAGCTGTCCTCCTCCATGGTGAGATACCTGCTGCAGGTGTGTGGAAGCACAGAGTGGGAAGGGAGAGGCCGAAGCATTGGCAAATGCTTGGCATTCTGGAGGTCGCTTGCTAATAACAGTCTCAGAATCAGGGGAAAGCAGAGCTGTCAGTGTGGCTCTTCTTTGGCTCTTTGGGAGTGTTGTCTGTCTTCAGGTGCCTTCTTTATAAGCTTGAAAAGGTCTAATTAAGGAAATCTTGCTGATTTGGTTCTTGGTAAACACTGAATTCTTTCAGTCTAATGGAGCTAAGATTAGGGTGCTATTCTGTCCCCACTCTCATCAATTACTGTCACAGTTCACTTGTTAAAAATGGAATTTTCCAAGAGAAATTTGTTTGGTTCCCCCTTCCACCATTTTGCTCCTTGCTCCCTCCCCCGTCTTTCCTTCTTGTCTCCGTCTCCAGCTCATTCCTTCCTCTTTTCTCTTTCTTTCTTCTTTCTTTATTTTGCCTAAACCCTAGCCTAATCATGTGACAGATATAGAATGGTACACAGCATTGTTCTGAATTTTAAAGCTCCCCTCTCTTGGAACTTCTTTATTTATAATAACAATCTGCCTGTTGGATTATAATAGAAATATAGAAGAAGGAACAGAATAGAAGTGTAACGCTTTATAAAAGTTTTTCAAAATCAAATGTTTTTCGATATTACCCAAGAGGGGCCTCAGGTGTTGTGGGCGGTGTTTATTATGTTCTTGAACACCTAGTACACACAATAAAGAAAAGGCAGTGATGTGGTTTCCTCCATGTATCTAACAGGAAGGTTGGATCTCTGCGTTACGTGGCATTATCCTGAACTGCATGACTTCTCAGCTAAGCCACAATCTGGTTTTACCCATCATCCATTTCTCTACTTCTTCATTACACTCCTGACAAGTCTTGCTCAGGCTGTTGGACTGCCTGGCCTCGTTATATGGGAAATTTACAAATGCAATTGTAAAGTGCTTTGACATTCTCCAGAGCTCTAGAGCGCTTAATGATGCTGGGATTACCATGGAGCTGTCTTGTTCCAATCATATCTTCTGAGGGAGTCAAGAGTGGATTGACGGCTCTGGAAGGTGAAGTTTAAATATATGAACTGCCAGGGAGATCAAAACTGGGTAGTGATCCTGTCAAGATTCCTTCCCTCCTCTGCCTTCACCTTGGTTGTCTCCACCCTGTTGTGAGCAGAGGCTTTCCAAGGTCATAAGAGACAGGCTGATCATTAAACCTCACGCGATCTGTGGTTTTGATGCACAGGTTCTAGGTGGTACAGAACAATCAGAAGTAGTTACTTGGTCTATGCCCACCTAGCTCTGCACAGGTGGTAGATGGGAAACCTGTGTTTTCTGAAAGCTTCTTAACACACACAGGGACAACACAAACCATACACGAATCTCATGGCATCTCTTCCTATTGCCTCCATTTGGTAGTTTATGCTTTTGACACAACTTTAAATTCTTCACGTCAGTTCATCTCTGCTTCCCCAGAGCTACTATTTTCTTTTTCTGTGGCTCTTCATCTTCTACGATCTCTTCAACTCCATCACCCCATGACCTCCTTTCTTTTGTCTACTCCTTTCCTCTTGGTATCACTTAATTTTGCTGTCCATATTACTTTACCTAATTCTCTACCACGAAGCATGCATGCCATCTCTTCTCTCAGCAGCTGTGCCAGGAAGTGAACCGTGATGGCTGGCCATATCACTTATGGTGTTAGCCTAGCCAAGCCATCTGCATTCCATGGCACTTCTCTAATGGACTGTTCCAGTCTGTACTATTCTTTTTCATGCTTCCTGTGTCTCCTCAGACTCTTGCTTGGAATGTCTCCTGCCCAAACCCATGCTGTAATGTAATCCCTGTTGAGAATGGGCAAAGGTGAAGAGGTCATAGAACCGCTACTCCAAGGATGACTGACTAGTCTATTTGTTAGCCAATGGTGACTCAAGAATGTCAGTTATAAAAGCCAGAGTAGCTTATTCCCCTGTATGTGTCCTCTCAGCATGTGATGTCCTAAGTATCTAGAGCCCTTACTGGTGGGCAGGATCTCACCAGACAGTCATGTGATCTTGAACTTCCCAGTCTTCAGAACTACAAGCCAAAGAAATCTATCTTCTGGGTTAGAGAGATGGCACAGTGGGTAAATGTGCTTCCCGTGTAAGCATGAGAATCTGAATTCAAGACCCAGGCATGTCTGTGAAATCCAAGTGTGGCTTTGACATATCCTTAACTCCAGAAGAGTGAGCACAGCAGAGAAGACAAGGGGCTTGCCGGAGACTTGCTATAGTTTGTCAAAATATCATCACCCAACTCTCTCTTTGGCTGCTTCTCTCTATGTCTCTCTCTCTCTCTCTCTCTCTCTCTCTCTCTCTCTCTCTCTCTCTCTCTCTCTCTTCCCCCTTCTGATCTTCTCCTCTCTCTTCATCCCTCCCTTCCAATCCTTCTCTCTTGTTCTATCTCTCCCCATCCCCACATCCCAGTCTGGTTCTAGGGATAAGATATGGAACCTTGTGCTTAATGCTAACCAATCCCTACAAAACCATGTTTCAGCCCGGAGTCAGGGTCCCTTTTTCTTGATTTTCTTGATAATCTTATATAGCCTGTTTTGTAGTGGTGTTGTCAGACAGTGCCTTCTAAGCTTTAAGCTTATCTGTCCTAGCTTCATGCCCATCTATTTTCATTCTAGCCTCCAGTCCAAATCATAGGTACTGCTACAGCTTGCAGTGCTATCCCTCAAGAGGCGTGGAAGTCAATTGCCCTCCTTTGCCACTGCTATTACTAAACCGTACCTATTCTGCCTACTTGATAGGTTTTTAATTTGACCTTCCCTGGTGGTACTATCATTATAATTTCATGCTTGGAAAAATAGTTCCTTAATTTGCTTCCCTGTGTCCAAACTTGCCACTTATAATCTACTTTCTGCTATAAAATATGATTATTTCACTTCTTACTGGAAAACACTGAAAACTTTCTCTTGTGATTCCATCCTTCTGTACACCATTTCATACAGTCACTGTGTGCCCCTCAGCGTTCTGGCTGGGAAACTCTGTTACTTACTAATTTAGGCCATTCATTATGGATGTGCTAGAGACTTTCCCGTACTGGGATATGTTTCTCTCTCTCTCTCTCTCTCTCTCTCTCTCTCTCTCTCTCTCTCTCTCTCTCTCTCTCTCTCTGTTGCTTTTCATTGGACCCTGGCTACACTACTGCTCTAGTGGTTTTTATAAAAGCCCCTGCCCTAATGATGCCTCTTTCTCTAGATCTCCACTAGGATCATGTGTGCACAGAGATTGCATATCCCTACTGTCTAATGTGTATGACATTCATTATATAGTAAGAGTGAATTGACACATGCTGGAGGAAATTTGAACTGTGCAGTGTCCCTACTTGGAAATAATTGGGCTATTTTCTCATCAAGGTTCTCAATTTTAAGAAATACTATAGGGCCAGCATGATGGCTCAGTAGATAAAGATGCTTGCAGCCAAGTCTAACCATGTGAGTTTGATCTCCATGGAACCCACATGGTAGAAGGAGAAATCCAACTCTCATAGGTTATCCTCTGACTGCCACATTTATTGCATGGCACTCTCATGCCCCTGCCCCCATAACAAATACTGAAAGTCATTTGAAATAAAAGAATAAATGCATGTTCTGCCAGTGCTGTACACTGGGGGATGGCTTGTGTATTTCACCTTTTTATCTCCAAGACAAAATACTTGAGAAAGCAATGCAAGGTGGCGAAGGGTATTTTGGTTCACAATTCCAAAGGTTTCAGTCCATGATCTCTTGGCTCTGTTCTTGAGCAGAACACCCCAGCAGTAGACATATGTATCAAAAAATGTTCTTCATCTCATGGTGGATCAGAAGCAGTGAGAGAAGAAAAGTCTGGTGACAATGTATAACCTTCAAAGGCATGCCCTTCTACTTCTTTCAGATAAAGTCTCTCTACCCTAATATTTCAGGCACTGGCCAGAATAATACAACCAATCAGCTACCATGCACTCTGCACATGAGCCTGCGAGGAACACCCCATGTTCAGAACCATAACAGGTACACAGAAGACTCTGATCCATTTATTTACCTTGGGATGGTTTCTAATTTTTGCAGGTGTCTTATTCGTCCTTGGAACTTTGCTCACCATTCTGGTTGCTCAAGGGCATTCATTTTACATCAGAGGCAAAGCTGGAATCCTAAAATGGCTTCTTTGACTTTTAAGAAGGCTATGACCTACTTCCTCTTCCTGCTACTTGGCCTGTGTTTAGGACATATTCATTTTAGCATAAAACAAGCTCCCACCTACAGAATTTCCTAAGAATTAACGGTCCAGAAGTTCTCCTTCTCTGAAGGAGTATGCTTTGTTCTTTCCTTGTAGTACAGTGTGCTGAGAATCATGGAGAGGAAGGATTACATGGCTTTGCACTGATGCCTCCTATGAAGATCTAGGAGAGGGGTGTCTTCTAGTTCCAGCCCACCTTTTCAGAAACACATCTTTTTGCACAGGGCAGAGTCGTTTTCAAGTCAACCGAATAGCATCATGAAGGAAATGGGCATTTGGGGACTTGCTGCTTCCTCATAGACTACTGACTATACAGCTTGTCTGTTCTAGGTTCCAACATTCAGGTTTGCACTCTTCATTAGCTTATTGGGTTAGTTCATTTGGTCCCATTAGATGAATGCTTAGCAATATTGGGGACTAGCAATGGATGCTCTGTCAATATTCAAGGCTCTGTATGTTCTCCACTTGCCTCCACTGGGAAGCTATGAGGACCAGGGTAACTCTGAAATGCAGGCTCTCCAGTGGTTATGAGCTTTCTCCATAGTGGAATCAAGATGCACCGGCTTGTAGCTTTGACCTGACTCATTCCCTCAGGTGTTTTTCTTTCTGACCAAATAAACAATTGTCTCCATATCAGTCTCAGTGTCTGCTTCTAGCAGAACCCACAGCAGAGCAGTGGTGCCTTTCTAAGTACCCCAGAAGAACTTCCAGTTCCTTAAGAAAAGAGCAGAGAAGACTGGGGTAGACTCTGAATCCCACGTGGATAGCTGGCTTCTCTGCCTGTCCAAAAACCTGGCTCTGCCTTCCTCTGCTTCCCAGCCTTATCCCCGCCTTCCTTTCCCACAGCAGATGTCTGCTTTCCTCTGCAGGGTCTTGTCTTCTTGCTGTGAACACATTTGCAGTGAGTCAGAGCCCTTCGCTCCACTGCACCTGGAAGGATAAATGCTTCTCACCTCTTGCCCCCTAGATCAAGTTACTTTGCAGCTGGTTATTGCAACAAAAATAACTGCAGGTAAAAATGGCAAGTGAGGTGAGTGTAGGGGGCCAGCAAAGTTCTCTCCGCCCTCGGGAGATACAACATTCAAGGCACAACCACAATATGTCTGCTCAGTTCTTCTCAGGGCTGGGTTTTATGCTGTACAGTCTCCCAGCCTTGCAACTTGTGTGAGAAAACCTCAGCTTCTTTGCACTAAGTCCGACTCCACATTTCAGGAGACACTGGGGTTTAGAGTTCAGCAAGGCTCCCAGGTCTAAGCAGCTGCTTGTAACAAATAACCACTGAGTTTGACATTCTCACAAGGATGGAAGCCAGCTAATAAAAAAGCACAAGAGAGTGAAAATGTGCTCTGATTGTCTATGCTACTTACTATTGTGTGTGACTTTTAGTTTGTCTGTTTGTTTGTTTGTTTTTGCAAGGTGTATTATTTCTTTAGAATTGAAATAGTTTAAGTGTATAAATGTTAGTGGTTATTTTTAAATGGGGCAAGAAAATACCCCCAAAAAAGTAAGTAAAAAAGAAATATAATTGCAGAAACAGGCACAGTGTATCTTCTCTCAAACTAACTGAGCACCTCTCTACTTTACTTAGCTGGTATTATACAGTTAGTCAACGGCTCTACACAGTGCAGTGCTATTGTGGTTGAACGATGCCCTCCTCTCTCCTTCATATTTCCCATATTACCCTAGAACCTCTGAGTGTGTCCAAAGCTTGAAGAGGATATTTTTCTGCTATACAAGATGGAAATTGGGTCCTGGCACATGCTAGGCTAGCACAGTACTACAGAGGTAGCCCTGAAGCAAGAGGTTTTAAAGGGGGAATTGTGATTAAGTGAGATCATCAAGGTGAACCTACTTCAGTTATGCAGGGATGCACTCATGCTTGAGCACACACACACACACACACACACACACACACACACACCCCACATGACTATTTGCCTCTAAAACTTGGAATGTGGGGGAGGATTGTGTTGCTAACTAATCCAGCCTGTTCATTTTGTTATGGCAGCCCAATATTCCTCACAGGGGAGTAGGTTGGATTCTATCGACCCTGATTCTCTTGACTACACGATTTTGACTGCAGCCAAAGAGAGCTAGTTAGGTGTCTGTCTATTATACAGTTAGGACCAAGACAAGGCTGTTTTTCTTTCTGATATGGTGTATGATTGCTATGGATTACACTCGTCTTGTCCCCTATGGTTCATACACTAGAGGTTCAAGCCTCAGTAGAATAGCACTGAGTATTTCAGACCAGATAAATACATGGAAGATATCTAGGAGCTCAAGTGCTAAGGGGCCATTGAGAGTCTTATGGTTACAATGCCACTCTATCCATAAGAACTAATAGCCTCCAGGAGGAATGGGCCAGAGCTCATGGTGCTGTATTACTTGGGGTTGCTACTGTGAGGTGGTCTTTTGCTCATTTCTTTCTGCCCTCTCTTGCTCACATGTTCTTTTATATCCACCCCAACTATGTGCAGTTGGGGTAGGTGTTCCAACTATCAGAATCGTCAGCCAAGCAAGCCTCTTTTCTTTATATATTACTCAATGTCAGGTATTCTATTATAGCAATACAACAGACACTGAGACAATGATGATAAACCATCTATCAAAATAATTGTCTCACACTATGTCAAGGAGACTAGTTGAGAACACAGTAGGATGAAAAGCTTAGTTCTTGTCTCTGACTCTACCACTTACTATTGGTATGATTTTAGGAATGTGTGCTCACTCATATTCTCATACATGCTTTCATGTATAGGGAATAAATGGATGCCTAGGTTTGATCCTCTAGATATACTCTAGAGCAATGTAGGAATTAAAATGAATATCTCCTGGTCTCATATATCTACAAGTCTCCTGTTATTGATGAAGTGTGTACTTGGCATTGTAGGAATTAAAAGGGGCAGAAAAATCATCTCCAACATCCAAGGCAGGCTTCCATGGGAAAGTGTTATTAAGACTTTTCAGAATTTAGATCATCAAGTATGTGAGTGCCTATAATCCTTCATTTCCTTGTTTATTAAGAAAGGGGGAGGCACGTATTTTATCTTTCTATTTCTTCAACTTTCTGTGAGTACAAACAAGATTAATATGTGAAGGATGTCTGGAAGCTCTATTACTAAGTATACACAGGGTACCACACTTTTTGTAAATGGCTGACAGTAGTCTTAGTTGCTTAGTAACTGGTGGCATATAGAGGGCACGTGCTAAGGCATAACAGAATCATGTTTTCACCATGGAACAACGAAAGATTTGGGATATATTCAAGATTTTTGTTTACTTGTATTGGGGAGCAATCCAGAAGCCTCACACATCCTAGGCTGACATTTTATCACAGAGTTACATCTACAGCTCTTGAGATGAATTCTAATGGCTCAAGGAGATGTTTGCCATGCCGACTTTGAAGTAATCTATTGATATAAAATGGAGAAATTGAAAATCCAAGACGAGAAGGCTAAGTTTAGCTTGAGAATGTGAAGTTATCCATAGAGAGGTGCATATTGGATCAAGACTAGTTGTTCAGTAAAAGACATGCAAAAGAGTCTTCCATATGTCACTCCTAAGGAGACTGCTGGGTACTGATGCTTTATGTCTAGAGTCAAGGCCTGGCTGATCAGCCGGCTGCTGCCTTGTTTGGTCTATGATCTAGCCACTTCTGAACTGTGCAATGCAGCCTGGTAAGATAAGGGAGATCATCACAATATAACCCTGATACCTGTTGCAGGGACTGATGTGTCTTCTGCTGCTGAAGAATTGTAGTTGGGAAGAAGAAAGTAGCTAAGCCTTGGGGAAAAACACACTGGGTGGGCAGGAGGCAAAAATAGTTGAGGGATGATGAATAAAACATTATGGATAGATGCCGTTATCGTTATCATGCATGGAGATGCACCACATGATCTGTTCTTGTCCTACTCTATGCCAAAAGGGTGGGCATGTTCAGTCTATTCTAGACAAAACTTATTTACAAAGAGAAGCATGGCGGAAATGGCTGGCTTCCTCTAGAGGCCTGTGCAGTGTGCACAGTCTAATGCTTTTGTTGGAGCCATTTCTAATTATTTAATGTTTGAATCTAATCATTTCCTTGATTTAGCAAATCAAAGATTTTTTTTCCCCTCAAGGGCAAAATACCTTCATTTTATTTTCTTCTCCATAATTAAGTAATTTCTTAATTAGCAATGTTCAACTTCTCCAATCTGAAGTGACACATTTTATTCCTTTTTATAAAGCCTTGCATACACACACACACCCAGCCCCCGCTGGTGCTGGCGTGCTTGTCATTCTGTGCTCCTTTGTGTTCCTCTGCCCTCCCCTCTTCCCTTTCCCCCTCTTTCTCACTGGTGAGAGAGATTAGGCATCTCCAGCAGTTCTTCCTGAGCAGTGGGAGAATCCAGCTGTGTCATCTCTCCCTGTCTGACTTCCTGGTGGCTGGAATTAGCATAAAGGAAATTCTTTCTCCTAGGAGAAGTTGCTGCTTGGCTCTGTGCCTGGCAGGGCAACCTACTTTTTGCTCTCTATCAGTTGATAGGTAGAGAGTGTGACTTCTGCTGTGGTGGCCATCCTGAATGAGTCTGGGCTGAGACAGTCCTCAAGGCCTTGAAGCTTTAAGCCCCTGAGGCTAGGGCTGAGCCAGGGCTGCAGGGAGCACAGCTCTCTCTATTTCTACCCCTTTCTATTTCTGTAGCCCTATTCTCTCTGCTTGACTAAGCCCAGCATCAGATGTCATTCCCTGTGTCAACTGGCTACAGACTACAGAAACTGGTGGGTGTCCAATCTAGGGTTGTTCCGGACTGAACTGAACCCCACATTTAAGCACTGTGACTCTTCCTTGCCTGCGCTGTCATATCCACCTCAAGACTGACAAAGAATGACAGTTATCTCTTCCATGGACAATTCTAACTGCCAGAGAACACTTTGAACAGAGGAGCTAAGGATGGGTTGAATCTCCATAGTCCTTTGTGATTTCCTATTGGAAAATAGGTATATCCTCACAATACTTTGCCCATCAAATGCCAAACACTGAAGTTTGCCTATATTGAAGCTCCTCATAATTTGCATGCAAATTATGGGCAAAATTGTCTAACACAAAGACTATTTTATGATAAAGCTTTGAGTATAAGTGCACACATATGAATGTTTACAAGGCGTGATGAGTGGTGACCACATGAAACACAATAAATAAAAAGGATGTAGGATGCTGTAGAGCCCAATTGTAAAACACAACATACAAAAAGACTATAGGATACTTCAGAGCCCGGTTGTTTCCCCTTTGGATGGTAAGGCAGACTGGAAACTTTGGCTCACTGCCACTCCACATCATAGTGCAATATCTTACCCTACACAGCTAACTGGGGCAGGCAAATAGAAATTAAAAATTTCAACAATATTTTTCTATTGAATATTTATCCCTTTTTTAAAAATTAAAATGAATGCCCAATTGAAAAATTAAGTTGTGCTATCGTGGTACAGGTTCCTCTGTTGGATGCCTCTCCCTGCCTATGTATGTGTGCAAGCCTCGACTTTCAGAGTTTACTGTTAGGGATCTTCAGAGCACACAAAGAACGTTTCACTCTCCCTCACTGCTTTCCAGGGCCATTGTCTGCTAACCACTCAGCTTCCTTTTGAGCAGATGAGAGGAAGGTAATCAATCAGTCAGTGCCCTGGTGAGGCACAATTAATGTTACAATAATAAAACAATAATGCTGCCTGAGATGGGGACTTTGAAGTCTCCCGATGAAAGGCTCACAGAAGTACTGCTGGCTATTACTAGCATTTCATCTTCAAAGCACCTTGTAAATATTAACTAATGAGCACTGGACACTACCTTCCCCTCCTCAAGGACCAACCGCTGATGAGAGGCGGGACTTGAATACAACATTGCTTCCTGATGTGGAGGCACAGAGACCTACCCTCCGGCTAGCCACCTTTGGTTTCCTTGGAAGGCTATGTCAGTCACCAGGGGATGCAGCCTGCATTGTCCTCTTGGATAGGCCAGGAAATTGAAACACAACAAAACTAAACCAGCCAGAGCCACGTGTGTGATTCTGAATCTTTTATAGAATCTTTTACATTGTTTTTAGAAGTGAGGAGAGATAGATGAAACTAATTTAAGTATTTATTTAACCCAACATATCAGAGATACTATCGTTTAATTGAGTTATTAACATAAGTTTGTCCAAAAATATCATTTTGCCTTTTTTTAGGTTATATCACTGCATATCTTTTGCTTAGAATACATCTTACAGTAGGCTGGGCACACTACAAGTGCTCAGCAGACATATATAGTGAGAGGCCATCATGTAGGACAACACAGAGCTGGATTTCCTTTGAGAAAGAAAGACTGGATATTTGGCCCTGAAATCTTGGGCCATGGCTCGTAGTTTATGGTCAAGCATGTGGCCTACAGTTTAGTAGATGTGACATCAGACCCTGACCTAATACTTGAGTTCAGTTTCCTTGCCTCGAATGGAGGAATGTTCCTAGTGCCAGCATCACGATTTACGAGAGTGCATAAGGTTGCTTCTTTCAAGTCCCAGTGAACATAGAGTTCAGCGTGCAGTGATAAGGGCACAGCTGCCATCACCACTGACACAGGATGGTGAGCTTGTTTTCAGAAGCCTGACTGCCTCATCTGCTGCAGCCACCAGGGGTTCATTCCACGTCTGTCTCTGCACCTAGCCTGGTGTGGGCTGAGAGAGCAAGAGAGAAATTCCCACAGCCTTGACCCAGGCAAGATCTATGGACTGTTTGCTTATTTACCTTCATGGCCAGACCAAGGACCTTTAGAGTATTGCTTGGACTGAAGACAGAAAAGGCACATTGGGTCTAGGGCCTGAAGATTTTTTTTCTACAATCATATCTCCTTATGTAATTCTTGCTGACCTATTTTAATTATTTTCCATTGTCTGACCCATCTTGAAACATCTAAGCCTCTGTAATGTAGCAACCTTCAGCTTGACACACTCTCTTCTAACAGTGGTGTAGGCTGCTGAATGCACCAGAGGATGTGTCCCACTGTCTTGACTCACCTTACTTCCCAACACAGGCCGGGATAACGCTTTCTACCTTGACAGCCAGCTGCTGTGTCAACTTAGCCTTGGCAACCTCAAGATCTTCTTTCACTTGATTATTCCTGGCCTAGCCACTAGAATGTGTTAGCCTCTCTACTGGTACCTGGTAGATCTGTCTTATATCTGTAGAAAAGAATCCAGTGACAGGAGTGCAAAGGACAGCAATGTGGTTGTATGGAAAGCTCCTACTCCTGCATATGTACAATAGAATGCTAGGAGCTCTCTCACCTGTGGCTGAGGTTTCTGGATGGAGTCCACACTATGAGTGAAATAGGAAACAACCACAGTACAAGGTGGTCTACCTCTAAAGAACCCAATCTGGATGCTTCTGGAGACAGGAAACTTCACAACTCAAGAAGTAGGGCACTTCCTGAAAAACCTAGATATCCTGATACAGAAAGACCAAAAATATTAACATTTGGATCAAGAGTGTCTCCCAAAGGGCCATCTGTTTACAGCTTGGTTTCCAGCCTGTGGTGCTCTTAGGAGGTAGTGGAGTCTTTAAGAAGTGAAATGTCTTAGATCTTCAGGAGCTCTTAAAGAAGATAGTGGGATGATCCTGGTGTCTTTCTCTTTTGTCATAACCTAAGCATAAGGTATGCAGGTATCCATCACATTCTCTCATAATCCTTATAATGTACTCCCTCAACACAGTTACAAAGCAACCGGGCTAATTAATTGAAACCCCCAAACTGAGTCAAAGCAAACCTTGCCTCTTTATAACACCTAGCCTAGGCATGTAGTACAGTCATAGAAAGCTGACTGCTACGGCTGGCATAGTGCTGGTCTTGTCTTATTCTTCTGTCAACGGCGAGGATGACAAAGATCGATTGCCACTGCAGTGGTAACGACAGGTTGGAATATTGCAGGTCCACAAGATAATTATCTCATTTCTGGCTAGCTTTAGTCCCCTGAATTCCATGCCCACTTCTGTGTCAGAACTACCCTTCTGTGACTAATAGATAAAAACCTCTAGACTCTATTGACTAAGTAGACCATCAGCCTCCACTCACCCCAAAGCTAAGAATGTCACCAGATAGGATCTGAAGCCTATAGAAGCACCCCCATCTTGGAGTCACCACCTCTCTGATATACCCACCAATGTATCTTTAAATTGCCTCAATTTATAATATTCATTGTCCTGTAAAGCTATAAAGCTTCATGAAAAGGCTTCAATGTTTGAACATGGGATTTAGGTTAAGCTAAATCTGTGTTTCTATGTCATAGACAGTGAAATTTGGCTCTAGAATAAGCACTTTCTAATTCATTTTGAGGTGAGAGCTCGTGTCTTTTGACATGCCAGTTTCACAGTTGTGGCTGTGACTAGTCAGCTCCTTTTCACATATGTGCGTATATGACTGTGTGTATGTATACAGGGCCTTGCTGTGTAGTTGTCACTGGCAGCTCACTGTATAGCCTGAGGTGGTCTTTACATCACAGCAGTCCTCCTGCCTCAGATGATGGAGTGCTGGGATTACATGTGTGAAGCACCAAGCCTGGCTCAAAACTGTGTTTTGGTCTGACCAGAGTTAGGGTCACACAAGCAAAACTGAGGCTCCCCTGGACGAGAGCTCCATTTCAGGGCAGCTTTCTCAGGCAGTGCAGGACACTGGGTTCTGCCTTACACCATAGTGGACCGACAGTGCTGCCTTGATGCTGGTGCAGAGACAGCACTCCTTCTGCCCTGGATGTTGAGTTGAATGTGTCTGCTACCTTCTTCTTCTTCTTCTTTGCACGTTATTTTCCTATGTGTACTCTGATGACCCTCTCCCCTACAAATGCCTACTTATGGCCTTGGTATGACATCTCCTGACTCTAAGAAGAGTAGGTAGATAGCAAAAGAAATGTATTTTCTAGGACTATCTTGGGTTTCTGACTAACAGGCCCAAATGGGTCTGTCACTGGGGGAACTCTATAGAAAAAAAGAAAAACAACACTTAAAACCACAAAATGCAACAGATCCAGCATGTAGAAGTATGTGTGGGAAAAGATAATGTGGTTGGGTGGGGACAGAGATTCTTTGTGACCCCTGAGGTGTCCAGCTAAAGCCATGAAGCCCATGAAGCATGAAATTTGATTATGCTTATCTTGGTGCACAGCCCTGAATCTGCTGCTGGTCATTCAATTACTGAGCAACCTCCGCAGATGTCTCAGTGGTGGTTAATACAGCATTGGGAGAACACTTGTACCTGGTGGTACCTCTGGCCTGGCAATAGCCCTTCTGCACTGGGGAAACAAGCTTGCTCTGATCCTGCACCTCGGTGATTCAGGGAAATGGCTGAATGCTTCCTGAGTATTTCAAAGATATCCTCAGATCAAATGTGGTATTTAAACAGCTTGGAGAGATCCCAAGATGACGAAGGAGTTTGGAGGATAAGGCTAGAGAGGATGGACAGAAGTAGCACAGTGCTATTTAATATGGAGATGAGGGACGGGGCATGACTTCGGATGTATAGAAAGACTTAGGAGAAATGAGTATCACTTCTGTGGCTGCACTTGGATGCAGAAAGGAAGGGGGATGCAAAAGCTTCATGTAGTCCCTGATGATCAAGACCAGAGACTTCACAGAAATGCCTTCCTCCTGTCCTTCTCTGCTTGCTGGGATTTAGAGTTGGTGCCGCCCCTTCCTGTGGTTCTTGCATTTCTAAGTCAAGAGATGGTGATGGTACATAAGGACAAGCACATTTTCACTGGCTAGTGTGGGCCTTCCTTGTGTGATATGGAGAGGGGGTGCAGAGTCCCCTACACAAATTGTTTAGTGCAATATTGTCATTGTTTTTCTCTTGATGTGACAAGATACCAAGGAAAGCAACGGCAGGAAATGGAAGTTTATTTGGCTTACAATTCGATGGCATAGTCCCTCAGGGGAAGAAGTCATGCGGTGGCAGCAGGTGGAAGCTACTGGTCACACTGCACTGGTCACAGTGAATGCTGGGGTCAGCTTCCTTCCTCCTTGGCATTCAGTCCATGACTCCCAAACTCCTTACGCCAACTTTATTCCAGGTGGGGGTTGCATTTTCAGGTTGTATCTTCAGCTAACTGTCTCTGGAAATACTCTTATAGGCACAGGTGGAGATGTGATTCTAAAGAGAAGTCAAGCTGGAAAGCCGACTAATGCAAGCAATGACAAAAGATTTAGCTATTATAAATAAATGAAGTCAGAAGTGCATGTGGTGAGTGTGTGTGCAGATGTGTGCACAAGCATGCACACACATGTAGAAACTGGGAAGACCTGTGGTGAAATGACGGGGTTTGAGAAACATTGTACACTTCTATCAGTATTCAGCAAAAACAACAATCCTAATCCCAAACCAGGTCTTCTTACAGGCAAGAGCATCAGTTTTGTGAGCATCACCCCTCTTCCTATCAGTCCATACAGGCAAATGTTACTCAGCTCTATAATTTTTCAGTTATCAAACACTCTGCATACAAGTGAAAAGTCAGAGGCTGACTTCCCCGAGGCCTTTGCAATGCACTTGGGAACCCATGGGCATCCTTGTTTCTTCTTAAGCCCCCTTGTGAGGATGCTGGGATTACATTGAGGAAAGTCAAATTATCAGAAGATTAAGAGTAATATTGTTATATGACATAGGGCAGACATCAAAGACAGATGCATAGAAATCATAGAAATTAATTAAGACTTGAGTGGTCTTGGCATTGAAGATGGTAGTACATGCCTATAATTTTCATTTCCTGGGAAGAGGTTGAGTCAAGGATATTAAAAGCCCAAGGCCAGCCTGGGTTATGTAGTGGGCCTCCTGCCTGAAAGCAACAGCAGTAACAACAAAATACTTGAAGACTTAAGTATTTCACATAACATTTAAACAAAGAACATTATATTCTGAAGATGAGGAAAAATAGAACTTGAGACAGAAAAGCTGCAGGGGAATAGGAAACCTGTGATAGAAAGTTATAGAGGATCCATGTTATCTGAGTTGGCTTTTACAGATTCAACTCGCCATTCATTTTCTGTGTCTTGACATAAAACTCTTCTTGGTACTCTTTTTGGTTCATGGAGGGCATTTTTCAAACAGAAAACTTGTGTCCCGATTTTAAATAGAAATGAGGATGGCAGAAATCCTTTCTTGTGTGTGATATTTCCAGTTACCTACATCTCAAAATAAGCAACAGACCAAAGTGTCATATTTTGAGATGTTGTGTTTTGATCTTCATTACCTCTTGTCTAGAAAGAATGAAGCAATGACTAAGGCATTCAGATGTGCTGTTTTCTAGGCTGTAAGTTCAGCACATTTTGTGGGGTCCATAATTAGGGTAGGTACAGTCCTACAAAAGTTACAGTTACTATTTTGAAAAGCCATTTAGCAGTTATATGAACTAAAACCCACATTTGTAGGTTAAGTGCTATCCATGATCACCTGCAAGGCCAAGTTGGAGAAAGACCCCCAAAACTTCCTATGACTCAGGCTCCACGGCTGTGGAAGCAGGTGTTATTTAGCTGAAGTCAAATAACCCCCTTGTGCAGTTCCAGCCACAAAAGCCATATATCCTAATTAACTGCAAATGCCTAGCTCATAAAGCTGTCAGCACCAGGCTCTAATGTCTGTACTTTTAATGATGCATTTGATTAGGAGGCAATTTTATCCCCTTGATGATTCTCATACTTGTTTGGTAAGGGTCTCTTTTTTTCCACCTTTTCTCTCCTGATTGGATTATGTATGAAATTGTGATTTCTCAAACCATCCAGTAAGGAGACAAACAAATCTATCAAAGCAATGTTGTCATAACTCCCCAGCACCAGCCATTGATACACAGACACACACACACACACACACACACACACACACACACAGACACACAGACACACACACACACACACACACACACAGACACACACACACACACACACAGACACACAGACACACAGACACACACACACACACACAGACACACAGACACACACACACACACACATACAGACACACACACACAGACACACAGACACACAGACACACACACACAGACACACAGACACACACACACACACATACACACACACACACACACACACATACACGTGCATGCGCAATTGCGCGTACCCCTGGGCACAAGTACATCCTACATGATAGGATTAATGGAAGAATTAGTGTTACTTATTCTGTGAGAGTTCTATACACGAAGTTTTCATTTCTGACCTAATATTCTTTTCACATCAGATGAAGGTATACAATTGATTTTATGTCATCTAGAGTGGGTTGCAAATGGATGCATGTTCCCTCATTTTACTAATATCTCAGAATAAGAATAAGCCTAGAAGATATATTTCCAATGATGGTATCCTGAGACAATTTAAGGTTTTGTCACCTCCATTAGGAACCATATGTAATTTGAAACGAAATTCTGGTCGGAATCCATTGCTTCCTCTACCATCTATTCTGCTTCTCACCAGAGTCCTTTCATCTATTTTCCTTGGAAAATAATCCTGGAGCTACCATCACTGCAAGTCTCTTTCTGTAAAGAGGATATCTATGTAGCTGCTGGGATGTTGTCCAGCTAACTGTCTAGACAGCTGGGGCCACCCTTTCTGTTGTGAAAAAATTTCTAGATGATGAGAAGGCGACCAAGATTCTAGACTTCTGAGTAGACCCAGGAACCACAGTGAACTGGATTTGATTCCTTCTCTTCCTCTCCTTAGCCTCTGTCTGTTTCATGGCTCATGATGGTGTCAGTGGATGTCATCAGGTAGGGTCAGAAGCCTGCTATACTGTGTGCCAACCTGCTTCCTTTCCCCTTCCTTTACTCCCTGCAGTTTCCTTCTCTTTTAATAAAAGCAGCTAATAATCTTTGAGTACTTCTCTTTGCATGTCCTTTACATATATTGTGTCTTTTTTATTTAACATGTAGTATAGATTCAGTGGGCACAGGGTCACAAAGCTAGAAGCAAGGGGCTACAGGTCTAAGAGGTAAGGTCTCCACACACTGTTACTTGTGTTCCACAACATATTGCTAGGAAGTGTATGATGTCAGAGCTGAGTATAATGAGGAGACCCTAAGTAGTAAGAGATCCTGACTTGGACTCCCAGAAGAAGGGCAGTTCTCCAGAGCTGTAGCTGAATATTTGTTGTCACAGTTTCCTGGAACCCACAGAGAAATCTTCAAGTGCTCTGGAGTGCTCATCAGTCTCCATGTTCTCTTCTGAAGGTGAAGATCTAAAGGGTTGTATGGTATGGATGTATGAAGGGATTGGATTCCAGGTTTTGGGGCCAGTGTGCAATCAAGGAAGAATGAATTTTGCCTGTGTTCACTTTGGAGCTTCACAACTCTTCACCAGTGTTCTCTCTTTAGCACATTTGACCTGGGAGCTTATACTTATAAGACATCTATGTCTAGAAAAAAATGATGTTGTATGTTATAACAGACAGGGAAGGGCTCATGACCTTGTACTGCTTTGCATTACATCTCTGCCCTGATAATATCTTCTTGTGTAGCTAGCAGGAACTTGACACATTGGAACAGAAAGCCCTTTATTATTAAGTCTGCTTGCAAATGTGTGGAAAATCTCCTGTAGCACGCCCTGGTTATGACAGTGGGAGATAAGGATCTACATCATAAGCTTCTAGAAGCTTGTCCTTCCCTCATTCCTCTCCTTTCTTCCAATTGCTCACGTTTCAGACACAGCACAGCTCTCAACACCAGATCACAAGACCCACAAAGCTGTATGTGCAACATAGATATATAGCACTTTGGGAGAACATCCCTGGGCTCATCCTTCCTTCAGTAAATGGGCTACCACGGACCCATGAGAGCTCAGAGGAAGTGAACAAACTGTGACCAGCAGAGGCATGAGGTCCTCAATTGAGTCATGATGGCCAAACACTTTCACAATGAGAGGAGCTAGGCAAATATGTTCTGACAGAAAAAAAAAATCTTACAAACTGAGCCGATTTTGATACGTGTGTGGTTGAGTGCAGGAGACTGGATGTAAGTCCCCTGAGAAAGCCTCACGCTCTGGTTATATTCAAAGTCTTGCTTCTTCTCCTCAATCCACCAGCCTTCCCAGTCTCTAGGGAAGTACCAAGGGAGAGAATGCAGAGTGCAGGAGGATCCACTTAGGGTTCCTTAGTGCCCTGGATTCCTGAACCTACCCCTAACTAGTCTGCATTGCCCGTCCGTCCTCTGTAAGAAGCAGAGGCTCTGGTGCATGATCGCAGGAGGTGCTGTCACTTGCTACTCTGTGCGCTCCCGGCCCCAGGAGACCACACCTCCCTACCACCACATCCCATGCTGAGTCTTACACATCACTTGAGTTAAAAAGTGGTATGTTATGGGAGGGAAAACACCCTGCCTCCGATGTTTTGATAATTAGAGTAGAGCAAACTGAAAACTGACAGACAAGCAAGAGAAAGGATATAGGGAAATGCAACCTCCGGGTTGGGGGTGGGTGGGTAGCATGGAGCACCCAACTCCAAAGATGGTAGTCTCTCTCCTCTCTCTGTCTCTGTCTCTCTCTCCTTTCTCTGTCTCTCTCCTCTGCCCCCATGGTGGGAGAGGTAGTCAAGTCTACAGGGTAGTTTGGAGGGAGACAAAATGGCTTTTAGGAAGATAGAAGAGCAATGGCCTGGTCCAAATTTGTATTTGCTGGGAGTGGACTGCCCACTCCAGCCTTTCTTTCCATGAGTCCTGGCTTCTGAGGCATATTTCCTTCACATACACTGGGAAACTTCATAGAATCCATTCTCAGGAGGGCGAGGAAGGAGAACTGAGCTTGGGGAAGTCTGTGAGACCTCTGTGCCTTCAGTTAAAAGTTCTCGGCATCCCACAGTGGCATCCTTTGGAAGACTATCTTCAGATCACCCACGTCTTCACACTTGTGCGAAAATTCACTCAGTTCTCCATTCAACAAATGTCCCTTGGCAGCTGAATGCATGTGGTACAGTGTTAGGCCTTGGGATCCCAGTGAGTGGAAATGCATAATGGGATATATTGAAAGGCCTTTATTTTTATTATTATTATTATTATTATTATTATTATTATTTTAACTTCATGTGTTAATCCTTGTTATTTTTTCCTATTCTGGGTTAAAAAACAATCTCAGTAAAGCATTTTTGTGAACTAGCCATTAGAATTCAGATGTTTCTTAGACAATCTGTGCCAATCAGGTACTTCTTGCATCTGTACACACAATGCAAGCCACACAGCCACACAGAGAAAATCAAGCTAGTTGTACCTACTAGGCTCACCTGGAAGAACCTCCAAGAAGTTGTCCATAAGAGATGCTAAAACCAAGTACGTCCATAAGAGATGCTTGTATTCAGCATGCGGGCTTTGGGATCAGAATTGCCCTTTAGTAAGGAAATACATTTTAATTGAATGCTGGACACTCTACCTTTGCTCCAGGCCACCAGGTAACTGATTTGACATAAGACAAGCAATTAACCAAGGTTGCTTGGCTTTCCTCAGGCACCCTTTGCTTTCCCTCTCCTGCCCTGGGCTACTTCTGAACTGACCTGCTCCAGGGTAAAGAGAAAGTATCCTCCAGGCTCCCTGGAGTCTTTCTGATGTGAAGGGCTGGGAGGGAGGTACCAAGGCTGTGTTCCAATGTGAGCCTTTGGTTTTAAAACTGAGAACCCGCAGCACCTGAAGAATCTCCCACATGGGCCCAAGGCTTAAAGTCACCACTGTCTCTTTCAACTGATATCCCTTCCCTGAGCCTGTTTCTCCTGGCTCAGCCTGGCTGGTGAGAGCAAGTATTTTAAAGGGGCAGATTTAAGCCCTCTCCACATGTGCAATACTTCTCAGGAGCATTCTTCTGGCTGAGAAGCTGAGAAGCCCCCCACACCCACCCTTAGCCTCACCCCACCCCTACCCCCCTCCCAGGGATCCAGTCTTTTCCATATATGCACTGGAGGCCATGGGCAGCAGAAAGAAGACTGTGAAGCAGGCCCTGCAGCAAGGAAGGGAGGCCAAACTGGCTAGCACAGGTGTTGGGAGCTCTGTACACACTTGCCACGGTGAGCACCTGCGTGGGGCTTGCTTGCTGCCTGACCTATTACAGTTCTGAGTGGATTTTTACATGACTTTGAAAATTGTCTCCGTGGTGCTATTTATATGATGGTGTTCAGTGGCAAAAGAGAGGCAGAAGCAGACAGCCTGGGATCACCCTTCAGGTTAAAAGCTGGTACTGTGAAGCCTTTGCCAGCTTCAACTGGACCAACCTCAGCTCCCAGAGCTCTGCTGCAGGGGTCATCTCCAGCTTTCAAATGTGGTTTTGCATCTACCCTGCTTGCCTTGTTGCTCTATCAGGGGAACTGAAATCATAACTGTCTTGCAAACACATTGTGAAATACTGAACTGTAAAAATGAAAGGTGTGTGTGTGGGGGGGGGGGGGGCAACTAGCAGCCAATTTGGTGTCATTGCACCATTACAGTAACGCTGACTGTCTAGGGCCAGTCCAGTGTTTCATCTCATTATCTTTTTAAGATATGTTCTATTTATTTTCATATTTTTGCACACAAGTATAAACCCGCACAGACAAAATTTGTGTGTGTGTGTGTGTGTGCGTGCGTGTACATTTAAGCCCTTACAGCTAGAGATACAGGTGTGTGTCAATTACCCTGTTTGTTAAATGGGTGCTGAGATCCAAACACTGGTCCTCATGGTTGCACACTTAAGGACTCCTACCTGATGAGCCATCTCTCCAGCCTCCCAGTTGAGTCCTCTCTATTTGTAGATAGTGCATCTGTGGACATAAGCAGGGGCAGATTGAAACCAAAACCAAAACCAAAACCATTCAAAGCTTCCTCCACAGACATGGGAAATAACACAGAGACCTGCAACTGGACAATGTGTAGAGAGTGTGAGGATTTGGAATGCCTGGTCTTAAATGAGATGCCTTCGTCAAATTCTCCTCAGTGTTCAAAAAAAGAGGCAGGTGAGGTGCAGGAAAGATCATAAGAGCCAGAGAAGACAAAAGGTACCAAGGATAGCAGTGTCTCCCAGGTAGATGCAACAGCAGCCATGTACAGAAGAGCTCACACAGACTGCGGCCTAATATACGGGGCCTGCACAGGTTCAAGCCAGACAGGGCCCCAGTGCTGACAGGAAGAAATAGATCCGGCTTCCACCTCTAACCAAGAAGCTATCTTCAGTTAGCATCCACATGCAAAAGAAAGTCTTCTCCAATGATATCACTAGGAATATCAACTACACTTAAAGGTAAACCCAATTTCTAGCAGTAGTAAGTCAACACAAAATAAACTTAATGATATTTTTGTAGACTTCTTTTTTTTTTGTCTCATATTGCTTTGTTTGGTCATTTTTAATTTAGTGGTCTTTTGCTTTTATAATGTGGTTTCTGATGTAGTTTGCAGAGGTTGTTCGTGTACGTGTTTCTTGTGATCTTATTTTCTTTTTTAAAAAATTCTGATTTGTTTGCTCCATTTTTTTCTTTTCATTTTTAAAAGAAGGAGAAAGAAGGGGTAGGGTTGTGTGTGAGGGTGAAGAAGATTTGAGAGGGAAAACCACGACCAGAATATACTGTATGAATAAAGATATTTTCAATGAAAATAAACTTTTTAAAAGCAAAAGGAAATAATCAAAGCAAAAGTCTATGTATATAACAAACACATAGACTTCCACGTCATCCAGTGATGCCACCATTCATACAGTGTTTATATAGTACTGGGCTAAATAAGGTATTTAGAGACCAGTTAAAGTATACAACGGTATGTTCAAGGGCTACATGTAACTACCCTGTAGCTAGCTATAAGGAACTTGAGTATCTGTGGATTTTGATGCCTGTGTGGTTTTGAAACTAATCCTCAGTGAATGCCTAGGGCCAATTATACTGTAATGAAGGAAAGTGGCACTGGAGTCCCAAGAATAAAGGCCCCCTGGCTAAATTATGGCCCCCCTTGACGATGATACCTATCTTGTTTCCAGCTTACTGTCTTACCCAAGCTTCCGACTTCCAGGACTTTGATGCTGGGTGAGGCTGACACCCAAAGCACGTAACTCTAGAGTTAGCTCCTGACCTCAGGGCATCTGAGATGGAAAGACTAAGTCCTTGACTGTGTCCAAGACAAACTGGACCCACTGCTGCCTGTGTGGACAAGAAAGACTGGGGAAAGCATATTGCTACGTCTATTGTTGGGCACCATAGATGCCCTTCAGGCTGGAGAGCCCAGCACTTCCAGACAAAGCCACAGGGAACCCAGCCCAAGTGGGGTGGTGAGGCATGGGGGGAGCTGTCGTTTTTCTCCTGTTGCTTTAAAACCCTGTGATTTCCTGAGCAATTCTGAGGTTGCTGGCTGTGCTTTGCAGCCACCGATCTATTTAAACTTTCAGTATTAGAGATCTCAGCAGTCTGTCCCAGGAGGAAATTACCTCCCAATTCAAGTAAGCCAGGTGCCCTCTTGAGACATGTGAGATTCCTGTCCCCAGCATAAACCTCCCTCTTTTCAAACTGGTAGACGGCAGTCTATAGGCCTATTACTGGAAATAGATGCATTTGCGAATTTCAACATCCTATTAGTGGTGATGATCTGACAAAATCATGAGAACGGAGATATTTGGGTGTGCAGCTGACAGCTGATTTACGTGCTAAGATGGCAAGAGAATGTAGACTGTGTCTCCAGAGAAGCCTTGGAGGAGCTGCGCAGGGTACGGGCAGGGTGAATCTGGGTGCCATTGGTATGGCATAAGCATCATCCTTGGAGTTCACAGGGACATTTACAGGATGTTGGTACTGATTCAGAAGGGCAAAAGCACAGGGGAGGTGTCCAGCCTTGCAAAGACAGCGACCATTGCTTATACACCAGTCTTCTTGAATCAGGGCTGAGCTGACACAGTGACATCAACCAAGGTACATTTCTTTTCCTCAGATGTAATAATTTAACTGAAATTGATGAAATGAAATATATTTTAGAATCATTCTCTGTCCCAGTGAGATTGGACCATGACAGGAATATATTGAGTTATGAATGTTTAAATGTGGTTGTCAAGGTGTCAAGGGACTCATCCCCTCTCCCAGGATGCTGAGCAAGACAAAAAGGACTGCTTTTATCAACAGGGCCATTCAGGGTTCCTCCAGGCTATGGGACCATTTAGCCAGCATCTTCACTTTCCTTTTCCGCCCAGACCAGTGTTACCTGAGTCTATATTGGCATTTGTGCTTGCTTAAGCTACATCCATACAAAAAAAAAAAAATGAATCAGGCCCATTAGTTTGATTTCAGTAGAGATAGGGAAGGTAATGGATTCCAGGGTTGCTTGCCATTTAATTTAGATGTTAAAATATTGCATGTGATTGACCTAGATCCATCACTGTGCCTGCCATAGTAAGTTAGAAAAGCATAGCAAAGGATGTTGGCAGCTTTTGCAACTTATCACTTGGGAAACATCTGGTTACTCAGGGAAAATAGCCACAAGTCCAGATGGAATTGGGGGTTCAAGAATGAGGTTGGAAGGAGAGGTTGTCATTGTATGTTTTATTAAAACTATCACCATTTAAGTAGGCTAAAAAGTGGGCATCCATCCTGATTGAAGTAGAACACTGACTTCATGAACAAACACAAAACACCCATCAGTTTGCAAGGCATTTTCTGTATAGACTACATCTGTAGTGGATAAAGACCATGAACCTATGCATCTGGTTCAGCGCCTCACTCTGGGAAGGGACTAGGACCTGTGAAGATGGAAAATGTTGGTAGAAAGGATTGAGACTTGGAAGAGGATATAAGAATATATTCTATCTAGTTCCCACCCCTGAAGAACTCAGCAGTCAGCCCAGAAAAATTCCAGTCCCATATCTGCCACCTATCCTTGTGCAAATACCTTAGTCACTCTGTAATGGTCCTCCTCTGTAAAATTTCATCTGCAGAATACATGTTTCAAGGAGCTGTGTCTTGAGCTGTAAGCAGCTCAGTGGTGGCACTTTCTGAATGTGCATGACGCTGCGAGTTCCATCCTCACTGTAGTAAAACAGACAAACAAACAGAGCCATTTGAAGATTTAATGACTCACCACATAGAAAGCTCTTTGAAAGATATTCGATATCGATTATAAACACTTACATGTTAATTATTATTGTTATTAAATGGTGTTGCCACCTTGCTTTGCATCAATCAATCAATCCATCCTTATGCTTAATTAAGGTCTGAAATTTCATTTTAAGAATTCTGAATCTAGGTCAGGAGATAGCTTTCATGTACAGTACTTTCAAGGAAGGCACCAGGACTTTGTGTGATGACCAGAGCCCATGTCAAAAAGCTGGGCACTGTGGCATATACTTGTCATGCTAGCACTGGGAGGCAGAACCTTAAGGCTCACTGCCTATCCATACTGGCCCAATTAGCTAGCTCCAGGCCAAAGTCATAAATCGACCAAACAAGAGAAAAAGAGTACCTGCTGATGAATGACACCTCAAAGTATCCTCTGATCTTCACATACAAGCACACACATGCACAAATGTAAACAAACACACAAAGAACTAAGCATCTACTTTGGTATAAATTAAGGTCTTTTTCTTATGCTGGTCTCACACAAGTAAAAAAGAGTCCTCTATCAAATGAGAAAGGCATGGGTGGATCCCTGAGTCATTGAAGCATTCCAACATTCCGTCTTCTATACTTACTTCCTTCTCCCTCTCTAAAGAGTGCTCCTATTTTAATTCTTACTCTTGAAAGATGGGAAACTGAGGCATGAAGAGGTCATTTGTCAAAGATTGCCCAGTTACTAGATAAAAGCTCTTTGGATCTATAATTATAAGGAGCTCAGTCTGTTAGTCTGAAGAGCAGAATTTTGTCCAGTTCCATTGCTTTTCTGTTACTATGGTTTTGTGAATCTTTCTGAACTCAAGGTTAGACTAGAAACCAGAATACATCTCCTCTCTTGGCTTTATCTAGTGAACTGACCTTGGCATCAGAGAATCTTTTCCATCTATAAATAGCGAAGTGTATGATTGCCAAATAAATAGAAGAGTATTTGCTACTGTGTAAATGCTCCAACAAGCCAAGTTATTATTACCGTGTCATCATTATAACAAGAATAATGTGCATTTATGGAATATTTTATGTCCCCCAAGTACTTCATGGCTTTCCTAATTATCCAGCCTATTGACACATTCTAATGGGATAACTGAAAGTCTTTATTTCAAGTCTATGGTGCTGTAAAACTTCAAAGTTCCTCTCAGCTAAGGATGGGAGAACCAGGGAGAGAGACATGGGGTCTATCAAGACCCAGTCTAGAAAGATGTGTGAGTGAGTTTCTCATCTAATAATACCTGAGAAAGCCAACACCTGATCCAGATCTCATTGGACAGTGTAAACCCAAAATTAATTATTGGGAAGCCCCCACTTATACTTTATTGCTCTATTTACATTTTATGAAGCCATCTGGTACTATTAATATGTTCAAAATCAGTTTAGTCTTATTTGTCATTTTACAACACAAGGAAAAGCTGGTTCTCCTCAAATGGGAGAAGCTACAGACACAGGGAGAAGGACTGCAGCCCTGATCTGGAGTATAAGCAAAGGATCAGCTTCTTAGGCTCCATGTAGGCAGCTGTGGCCAAGCTTCTGGGGATGTTGGCTATGCTTTTTAGGCTCAAACACCCAGAGGGCAGCTTGGTCCTCTGTACTGAGAGATAATCTGCATCTCCAGGATGTGCAAACCATGTTAAGAGTGGTACATGACAGGCTGAAGAACAGCAGAACAAGCCCACCAGCTGCCCTCCCTGGGCACCAAGCTTCAAAGAGCACATCCAAACTCTCCCTGTCTCCAGCCAGGCCCATCTGCAAGGGCATCCCAAGGGCCATACACATGGATGGAGTCTACAAGCCATCGTGTTCTTTTTTCTGTTGTTTAGCATCCTTAGGACACAGCTGAGTGATCCCCTCAGAGGTAGCGTAGGGAGACCAGAAGCCACCATCAGCCAATCTTGGCTTGGGGACTGACTAATGGCAAACTGTTCTTTCCCAAGCTCAACCCAAAATGAGCAGCTGCTGCAGGATTACAGAACATTGGACCTTCTCTGGTTTCATTTTAAATGTTATCTCAGCTGGGCAGTTCTTGCAAATGAGCATCCCCAAACCCACTTCCTTCCCAGCTTCCCTCCTCCCACCAGATACTCTACCCACATATGCTCTGGCCAAAGCCAGGGCCTACAGTGGTGCACATTAGCTAAATTGTGGCTTACTTGCCACTTTGGAGATGTTCCCAGACAAGCTTCTCTGGCTTAACACTTGGTTGCTAATGACAAGAACTGGTTGGTCAGATGTGGCTGAAGGAGTTCCTTCCAGGCCAACATGGCACAGATGAGCATTGGGGAGCTTTAATCTATAACCCATTCTCAGCCCCTGTGAAAGCTAAGGCAGGGATACCTGTTTGGGGGATTTGTTTTTGTTTTAAACAATAGAAACATCCCACTGCTATAGAAAAACATGTACTATCTAACTGTCTCCAATCATACCCTGCAGGGTTCAGAAACACAAAACAAAGACTTTCATTGATTGTGTGGAGGAGACAAGACGAAGGTTTTCTCTTTCTGAATGCTCCCCCGATGCAGTTTCTTCTCTCTGACCCTTGTCCCCTCGTTTTTCTGATTCTGTGTTTTTCTCTTATTTTTATCATCCTTCCCTGCTACAAGACACCAATGAGGTTAAGTCATTTTTTTATAAGAAAGAGAAATAATTAAAACAATGATATGCTTCATTAGTCATCTCTACCAAAAGCTGCAGTTGGTTGATTCCCAGGGTCTGCTACCTTTTTTCCCTATAGCCTCTCCCGTTTCTCTGTGTCCTTCTAAACAGTGCCACAGAACTGGTTGTAGAGGACTTTCTTATAGAAAGCAGTTTCATTTCCAAAGCTATTTCTGAATTTATACTCATTGCTCTGTGTGGTGGGCAAGGACATTGCTTACACCACTGGGCTAGAGGGACAGACCTGTATGTTTGAGTGTTACAGCCAGAGGCTAGACTGTTTTAAGGAGGGTTGGTCTTAGCAAAGTACTGAGTTCTACCTGGACTGGAGAGCGCCCAGAATGCCCACATCCTGGCTTATGACCTACCTGGGGAGTGTGGGATCACCTAAAAGCAAACACTCAGAGAAAGATAAACCAAAATCTAACCCTAGCTCTCAGATTATTTCTAGAATTAAAGCTAGATGTACCTATGTTCTACGTTGCAGTCACGGAGAAGGACCGCAGCCTTGAACACAGCCCAGCCAGCTCTGCTTGGCTTCTAACATTATAAATTATGTAGCTGTCTTCATCTATTATTTAGCATAATTTATTTTGGACATTTGTATCAGCAGTTTGTAGACAAAATAAACCAGAAGCCAAAGAAGGAGTAGCAGATGAAAATGGACATGTGTGATGGAAGACAGGCAAGGAGAGGAAAGGCTTAGAAACCTCATGCTCCTCCATCAACCAGACAGGAACGTTTTGATGTGAGGACAGGAAGTGAGGATGAGTGCAAGGTTCTAGGAATAAGCAGGGCACGTGGTCACTTATTTCTATATCCCTATTTACTTACCTTAGACCTTTGGATTTTCCTTGAGGAGTATCAATCTCCCTGGCAACTACATGAATTGCATGATGTAAGAAACAACATCCTGCCTCCACAGCAGCAGCTCATATAATGGATTTGCCACCATGCAAGGGTCTTAGGAGCTCTCTCTGCCCCTTGATGAATCCTAGCAGTACTCACCTCCTTGCTGATCGACTCCCAGCTTATTCTCCAGTTGCCTGTGTGCATCTGAGGGCTCTGTTCTTACTTTCTCCTCACCTGGCTCAGTGCTCTCTTAGATTTTTGGGGTACCCTCCATTGCCTTTCTGTTGTAATGGGCCTTCCTGAGTGTCTCTTTAGACAGTTTATCACCCTTGAAATGTCTCCTCAGCCCTATCTACCACTGGCCCAAGAGCCAATGGATTTGGGCCTGATATATTCAGACTGATGTCCAAACTCCTGCTTGCAAGGTGTTGTTTGTTTTTGCTGCCCTGGCCATAGGGAGCTTTAGGAAAGCAGAAGATCCAAGGTTGACTAATGGGGAAAGAAAGCTTCTTCCCACTGCAGCCACAGAAAGCCAGCTCTGTCCAATCAGACTTATCCAGAAGAGGAGAACATTAGGTATTTTTCCTTGTCCTTGGTGTCTACTCTGCTAATCAAGAACAGTTGAAATGGCTGAGATCACAGCATAAGTCCAATTGGCTAACACGATTCCAAGTCCAGTAATTATGAGACCAAATTGACACAGGTCAAAACTCATTAGCCAGCGTATATAAAAACAGCCTTCTGTATTAACATGTTTCTGTGCAGCCTGTGCTGGTGTGTGGTGTGTGTGTGTGTGGTGTGTGGTGTGTGCTGGTGTGTGGTTGGCTTAATTCTCATATCACCTCTGGATGTTCAGAGGTTAAGACTGCACTCTCACTCATGAGCGTTTGCCTCCTTTTCTGAGATTCCACCTTATATGGGCAGTAAAAACAAGCTGTGGCTCTTTGTAGCCCAAACCACAGAAGAACCTTGGGATTTCCTGGACAAGGCACTACAGGACACATGGGTAGTAGTTCATAATTTGTACCTCCATCCACTAAGTAAGATGTTGTAGAAGAAGGTACTGTGTCTGAGTCCATGTCATTTTGCTGAGATCACACAGCTAACATAATGCAGAGAGAAGGCATGTGATGTTCTTAGAAGCACAAGACCAAGTCATCTTTAGGGACCCAGATTTCTTAAATTGCTCTGGCTTGGTAGTCCTGTGTATGAAGAGCTTGTTATGTTCAGATGACCTAAGCAGCTCACCATCCTGTATCATCATGAGTAGGACTGCCCATTACGAGCTGCCAAGGGAGCAGTTGATGAGAATGACCAGCTAAAGACTGGAAATGGCAGTAGTCAGGTCCTTGCTGTGTCATACAAAGGACAGCAGCTGCATTTAGGACAGCAGCTGCATTAGAGCATCATAACATAGTTGGAGACTCTAAAAAAATGGAAAGTTGGTTCGGGTAATAACAAAAGATACTGAATGATTTCCCATTCCCATTTCCACCAAGAAAGATGGAGAGGCCATATAACAGTGAGGTTAGTCTCAACCAATTTTGAGTCTCTGACTCACTACTGAGAACTGGGGCCCTCCTACAACTGAGCACAGAAATGCAGTGAAGAACATTTTGTAAAGAGACTCTAAAGGGCATAGGGTTCCTTGGCATGGGGATACTGCTCTGCACTTAGGGGTCCCTGAAGCTCCTTTTGAGTCAGGCTTTAAAATGGTAACATGAGGAAGTACTTGGGGCTTTAACAGCTGAGAGTTTGGAGAAAGGATATAGCGGTGATGGAAGACAATATATACTGTGTGTAGGATTCTAAAACCGGAAAGAACATTCTTGGGCAGGCAGGCAACTCTTCTGCATAAGGAGGTTAAAACCACTTCAAAATCCTTAGGCTAGTTTAAGGTCTGTAAGGCTCCATGCTATTCACAGATACATCTTTAGTTCTGACCTCAGGCCTGCCAGAACGCTACAGCATGGGAGATAATTAAAGGCAGCTTAGACAGTTCTCTCAGGCCACATGAAAGAGACTGCCATTCAGAAGAATGGGTGAGTTTTAGCTTTTCAACGATCTTATCCTTGTTTTCTTTCCTAATATAGTTCCCAGGTGCATGCCTCTAACAGCTCCCGGTGATTAATCCTGGTGTGACTCACACACAAAACTTGGACTCCAATTACGTTGTTACCTTCTAAGGAACTCAGATGAAGATATCATACAACCTGCTTCCCTGTTCTTCTTCTACCAGTGCTCCACTGGGTCCTGGGGACCTGACATACATTACCAATCTTCCAGTTTGGAAAACAGCTGCAGAAACCCAAATGCTAGACTCCTGGGCCAGCTCACCCACTCAGAATGGTAGTCTAGGTGAGAAGGAATGGATGGTATTATAATATTGATCCAGGAACAAGGTCAAGGCTTGTCAAGGACAGGTTAGCACTGAATTGATATGATCTTACTGTAACTACTCTGTAGCCAGAATCTGACTAAAATGAGTGAATAGCATCCATTTAAAGACATGGTAAGCTCTGTTATTCTGTTTTGTTTTGTTTTGTTTTGTTTTGTTTTGTTTTGTTTTGTTTTTGTTTTTCGAGACAGGGTTTCTCTGTATAGCCCTGGTTGTCCTGGAACTCACTTTGTAGACCAGGCTGGCCTCGAACTCAGAAATCCATCCGCCTCTGCCTCCTGAGTGCTGGGATTAAAGGCATGTGCCACCATGCCTGGCTTGTGTTACTCTTTATTGGTGGAGATAAAAGAATACATAAGAGTTATAGAGCAGTTATCAGCATCTGTGATCTCTATCAAATAAGTACTATTACCATCACCACTTGCCCTCTAATGGTGATAACCAACAGTTTCTCCAGATATTGCCCAATGTCCTCCAGGAGGCGTGGGTGACTTTAGTTGAGAACTCATGTAGTCAAGTAACCCCAAGTTCTTCAATTAGGGACTTAAATGAAGTCCTTGAACATGCAACATTTTCTAGGGTCTTGTGGGAAATATGTATTTTTGTGCTGCATCCTTGACCACTGATTTCTGCCCATGGCACCATGGAGGTTGTGTTTTAATCTATGCCCCGCTGGGTGATGTTCATTCCAGCTAAAAGTACAGTGTATGCTAGCAACTTGCCACTCATAGCTCTTATGTTCTAAATTATTATTAATTAAATTAACTAAAATGAGTGTATAATTTCTCAGTAGCTTTACACACACTTCAAGTGTGCAATAGTCACATATAACTAGGGACAATTCTCCTCAAGAGGCTATATCTAGAATGTTTCCATAATTGCAAACATCTTATTGGCTGATATTAAATTGAATTGGTTACCTCTCAGAGCTGTAGGATTGTGCTTGTGGCTATAAGAAAGTCTTATAGAATGTTCTCTGGCTATATTAGTGTCTTGCATAGCTAGATAGAGTGAATGGAGAGAAATCTCATTTCTTTATTCCCTTGCACTTGTATGGAAGGTAGGTATAGTAACACTTATCTTTCCAGAGTCTTAGTAATAGGGCAGTTGGGCAGTAAAGCATGACTTTGGGGGTCAGTATGTAATGTAGAACATTCTGAAGTGTTACATGATGGAGACTTGTTAAAGCTGGAAAATAAACCCATCCATATTCAACCACTACCCAAGACTAAGAAAAGCATAGAAGCTTGTGGCATTGGGCACCTTGTAGAGATGCTAGGCTTTATGATGGTGTGACAGAGGCTAGACCTCTCTACTGAAATTAATAAGTGTCCATATACAGTTGTTGAATTCAAATGAATGCCAGTCCCAAAGTCTGCTGAGACAGTTCTTCTGTTTTCTTTGTGAAACTCACAGACCCATTCCAGTAGCTAAGAATACAATATCATGATCCCAAAACCATAGGCCATAACCCAGTCTCATGGCATCTCTACCTCAGCTGTGGGAGCCCTGAGCACAAAGGTGGTCCAGTGTCAGCAAGACTGCTTTGACCTCAAGAGAAGCTTGTAGAATAACAGAAAGCTTTGCATGGTCAATGAGAATCGTCCCCTCCCTGGTTCATCTCCTCACAATTAGGCCAGAGGGACTCAATGCTCAAGGAAAGAGAAACAGGTGCTGGCAGCTGACTGAGCACCCACTCAAGAGAGGGTCTGGGGAAACAGAGGCAGCTAGAAGCAGGCTGTTGCTCTGCTCTCCCTCGTAGGTATGGTAGCACTATGTAAAATGCCCTGCCATTGGATACCTCTTGGATGCTTGCTTGGGTTAAGGTAGGCTATTCTGAAATATCTTGTAAGAAGGGCAGCTTTAGGGATAGTCATCTTCAAAAGGCCCTTATTTAAGGGAATAAACTTAGTGTTCAACAGCAATCTGTGGCTGAGCCAAACCAGGTCACTGATCTCCATCACTTGGATTTCTATGATACACACACACACACACACACACACACACACACACACACACACAGCACATACACACACTGTATTTACATGTGTGTATCCATAGCAGTATTTATTCCTGTGGTTTATATATTTATAAATATATCACAAATGATTTCATGCATTCATAAATACATATGAACAAGTATATTTACTTAGATGAAGTTATCTAGGCCAAAATAAAAGACTTGAGGATAAATGCAGTTATAGATAAATTAGTGATACATATTAATAAATGTGTACCTTAATATATGATTGTCAAAAAGGCCAAGTGTTTGCATTCAGTTGAGTTCTAGTTTGAATCTCAGCTCTTTCATGATAGAGCCTGCCTTCTTGTTTAGATTATAGAATTGAGTTCTCAGTTCCTCTAGTGTAACATAGAAACACACATATGTAAGAAATGATGTATAGAAAATATGAGTATAAAATGTGTACAAGCAGTGGTGACTGCATAACCATCTCTCCTCTTACTACAACTAATATAAGAATGGGTAACTCAGGGGCTGAAGAGATGGCTCAGCAGTGAAGAGTACTGACTGCACTTCCAGAGGTCCTGAGTTCAATTCCTAGCAACCATCTGTAATGGAATCTGATGCCCTCTTCTGGTGTGTCTGAAGAGAGCAATAGTGTACTCATATATAAAAATCTAAAAAGAAGAATGGGTGACTCAGTCCCTTGGGTGGAGACTAGAAAAATCAGGGAAATATCTGGTCATAAGCTCATGAAATTGTTTCAACAAATTCACCTACTTTCTGCTTTCCAAAGGACTCAAAAAACTGCACATGCTTTTTTCCTTTAAACCAAATTCATCTGTTGCAAGAATGGCTTCTCTCTGTTGTTGTTGTTGTTGTTGTTGTTGTTGTTGTTTTAACTGTTGGTTACTTGGAGGAATTCACTGTTGGGGTTTATGAAATCAATTTCGAGGAAGTAAATGTCAGATGCTTACAAAAGAAGGCTTACAAAGGAAAAGGTGGCCTTGTGTTGCTCACTACCTAGATGCTTCAGAGGCCAAGACCATTGGCTGTGGGCATTTTACTATCAGAGGAAGGCTGTACTTTGTATTTTCTGAGATCCCCTTGCACCTTGAAACCCACACCTCCTCTGGCTTTTGCAGAGGCGCCTTCTGAGTGTGACGATAACTGTCATAACAGAAGCCGCCCCCTCCACCGCCATCTCCTGCTCCTGGTGGCCCCTATTCATCACTTACAAGGCTCCGAAGGAATCAAAGAGTAAGGATGTGAGATTATGTACTGGAAATAGGTAAGCTGAAATGGGGCTAGGATTGGATTCAACCAGGCAGCCAGCTTCATTTAGTGCCTTGTACAGTCTTATTAGGAAAACTCACCCATCCAGAACAGCTCTGACTGTGCTCCGACTGCAAGAAGGGTGGGCTGGACATGCTGCAGGTGCAAGGGGCTTCCTTCCCTCTGCATGCTTTTTATGCCTTCTGCCTGGTTAGCTCACCCTGGTGCAAGCCCACTCCTGCCTCCTAGGTCTGCTTCCTCTGAGACATCTTCCAGAAGAATTTTTCTTTGCCTCATCAAGAGCCCTGTAGGCCACTGGGGCATGTGTTTTCCCTCTGTTCCTGCGGACTGAGAGCAGAGCATAGTACCCTCCTCATGTGGAGATTAGTGTTGGTAGAAGCGAGCTTAGGAAGGTGGTTTAGAGAGTGCCTTTGAACACCCAAAATGCTGAGGTCTCCTGCTGCTGAGCACCAGGAATGAGCAAGCATCCACAATAACATAAGCAGTAGCTGTGAAATCATACCTTGTTCAAAATAGTGGCCTCTATGAAAACAAAACAACAAAATAGTAAATGCTGACATGGACATAGAGAAAACGTGCTCCCCCTCATTGGTGATGGCAATATAAAGTATCAGACTGTGATTGAGAACTATTTGGACATCGCTCCAAAGAGTAAAAATAAAACTGTCATATGATCCAACAAGCCCATTTCTGGGTATCTATTCAAAGAAAATGAAGCAAGCATATGAAAGAGATGCTTGAATGACCATGGTTTTTATAGCAATACTTATAGGAACTAAGATATCGAATCAGTCTAGAGGCCTGTCAACAGATAGATAGATGAGGAAAATATCACATATATCCACAATGAATATGGGTAATCCATAAATAACAATGAAATCTTGCCAAAATAAATGTTAAATAGTGATTATCTTAGGTTGGTGAGAAGGGATCGGAAGGGTTGCTATGAAAGAAGAGTGTATTTGATGTAGACAATATCCATGATCAGAAATTCACAATTAATGATACTAATATGTAGAATGAACATATACTAGTTACAAATTTTAATTACATAAAGTTAAAAAGATAGGTTTCTGTGATTTTCAAATCTCTAGTCTTGATGTTCTCTCTCTCTCTCTCTTCCTCTCTCCCCCTCCTCCTCTTCCTCTCTCTATCCCTCTCCCTTTCCTTTTCCTGCTCCATCTCTTTCTTCTTCTTTCATCTAAAAAAATATTATCCCTTTTCTCATATGTCCCTTCAAAGGTACACAGCCTTGAAGTCTCCCATCCCTTTCTCTGGAGCATATTTACTTGAGCCTTTGCCTTCTGCGATATGATAGAGAATTTTAGAGCTGTAAGTGGGTGGTTTTGTGCCTATGGCAAACCCTAGGTTGTATACTTATACCATCCTAAAGGCAGCCTTGGCAATTTTCAGATGAAAAATGTCACAGAGGTTTGAGTTTCTGTAATTATCTATTTATATGCTGTGGATTCCCAATGAGGAGTCCAAAGATTGCCTCATTTGCTGGCTATACAGCTGTTCATAAGTAAGGGTAATGTGACACCCACCCTGCATTGCTTCACAGGCATGGGAAAATTAGTTATGTCACATCTGAAAGCCACTTTACATTCATAGGTCATAACTGAGAGGAAAAATAACCCAAAGTTTCAGTATTCAATTTGTTTGCTCTGAACAAAATGCAGACCCTTCAGCTGCTGAGAGGTGGTGGGGAAGACAGAAACAGCTTTTAGGAGGGCTCAAAAGGTGCATGGGATATTAAATAGCTATTAAAAGTTCTGGATGGATAATTTAAGTGTAGATGAGTATGATCTATACAGATTAAATTCACCTTGAAACACCAGCCTTGAAATTTAGAGAAGACTATTTGAAATAAGCACAGTTTGGTGTTTTTCAAAAACTGAAATTTTTGAACAAAATAAATAATTTCAGAGTTTCAATGAAAGCTAAATGCAGTCGTATTCAACTGTCTCTAATCATTTTCTAATTAAAAGCTACAATTTAGTAATAATTATACCCACATTAAAATAAGCACATGTTTATACAATACTCCACAAAGTATATAAATTTGGCCTAAGCTTTTATAGTCTTTTTTATTATAAATTATAGATATCTATATTTATATACATCAGCAAAATTTCCACCAATTATTCTGAAAATGTGGATTAGAACAAAAATCCTTATTATGTAAAACACTAGATTGTGTCCTTTGTATTGTCTATTTCCTGTTGTTGTTGTTATTGTTATTACTATTATTATTAGTGAGATTAAAATGGCATGTCCTTTTCTTTGTGTCCTGAATATGATTTTATGTATTGCTTTATCTTCCATTTTTCTTTTAATTTATTCTTCTCTCATACAACACATCCCAACCCATTTCCCTTCCCTCCACTCTTTCCAGACCTTTTCCCAGCCCCCTTCTCCTATATAGTCACTGTTTCTGCATTTTCTTTTAGAAAAGGAGCAGCCTCCCTCAACTGAAAATTGCACATCAAGATCCAATAAGTCCAGGCACAAGATATCAAAGGAACCCAATAGGAGGCAAAGGAACCCAATAGGAGGCAAAGGGTCCCAATAGGAGGAAAAGGGTCCCAAGAATAAGCAAAATGTCAAAGATACTCACAGTGTTAGGAGTCCCACAAAACCCTAGAGCTAAATAACCATGATATATGCAAATGATCTCATGCTGACCTATGCATACTTCCTGATTGCTACTTCAGTTTCTCTGATCCCCCAAGAGCCCTGCTTGGTTAATTCTGTGAGCCATGTTCTCCTGGTGTCCTCAACTGTTATGGATCCTACAGTCCTTCCTCTTCCTCTTCCTCTTCCTCTTCCTCTTCCTCTTCCTCTTCCTCTTCCTCTTCCTCTTCCTCTTCCTCTTCTTTGGGCTTCCTCAAGGTTCATGTAATATTTGGCTCTGGGTCTCTGCATCTGCTCCAATCACCTGCTAGAGAAAGCCTCTCTTATGACAATTGGGCAAAGCGCTGATGGAATAGCATGTCTCTATAGCATATATTACTTCCAATTATTGCCAAAGACCCTCACTTGCTAAATTAATTTCTGAAGGACACATGAACTTCTTTTTTGGAATTGTCACATGTTAAATAACATTGCAGAAAAAAGTAGTTTCAGATTTAATTGTATTCTGAGGAACAGGCCTGGAGAATTACAGGTTTGTTATACAACCAGTTTGGACAAGGAAAAGCTTATTTTAAATCATTAACCTTTATTATCATCATTGCTCCATTAAAGCCATCCCTTTGCTTGATTTTAATGTGTTCTTTTAGGATTTGTATATGGTGAGCAATATTTAGCACAAAAAGGCCCTTTAGGTATCAACATTAACATCATGTACGCTAGTACATGTGTTTGCAACATTTCTCTTCTTTTAAATTCATTAGTATGTTACAAAGTTTAAAAGGATGAGAAGTATGCCTAAGAGTTAAAGCCATTCAGGTCCTAAGAGCCCCAATATTACTTGAGGTTCCAGTCCAAGCAGAAGGAGTGTCAGATGGTCAGATGCCTGCCTGTACTTTACTGCAATGAACTAGTAAGACTATATGACCAATGTGTCCAGATCAGTAGCAATTATGTGACTTTTGAAATTTTTTAAATACTACTTAGATGATGGTCTGATGTATGTATGGGTGACAAGAACACTGAAGATAGTCATGTAACTTAAAGTATGGTAACTTGTTAGATTCTGGGTCACTAGACCACCTCTCTCTTCCCAGTTATGGGGTCAAGTTGACTACCAAGGGGTCTGAGATTGGTTGGAACACTTCTGAAACTTAGTCCATTCACTCATACTATCTTGACCTGGGGATATGGATAAATAAGAAGCACAATCACATGGTCCCAGAACTTCTAGAATCTTGAGAGGCAGCTAGTAACAATCATCATGGAGAAGAATGAAGATGGCCAGTCCTTTGAAAAACAAACAATAAAGCTAAGGAAATGGGATTTAAGTGTGCAGTCGAGTTGGGAGAGTGGGTACAGTGCCAGTATAGAGCCTGGATTGCCTATGTGGGAAAAGAGCTCTTTAATCAAAAACTTGAAGAAAGGGAGGGGCTGTCTAATATGAAGAACCTTCCTTTTGGAAGAAAGGGCACACAGAAATTGTCAAGTAAAAATGTACACAACATTATTTCATAAATAGAAAAGGGGTCAGTGAAGCTGGAATCCAGAGGCGATGGAAATTAGTAGTAAGAGGATATCTGAGACACAATTAGGATTAGGGCAGGTTAGACCCAGCACTATAGACTACTGAAGGACTTTTTCCATATGTCTAGTTTGGGAGGCACTGGCAGGAACAAAAGAAATTATTTTGTGGGATTTGTTGTCCTTGCTGGTTTAGATATTTGGGTTGTTGTCCAATTTTGATTAGTGTTGTTTGTCTAATTTTGATTAGTGTTGTCCTAGGTGGGCTTACACTATTATATATATATATATATATATATATATATATATATACCAAGCAGGTAAAGAATCCCTGCACCATCTCACTCTTCTGGGGTGAGCACCACGTTTAAAGGCTTTGCTTGTAGTGATGGAGATGACAAATGTGGCACTAGGTACCATAGTCTCTGTCATCATCTTCTAGGCCAGAGTTCTTGCTCCATTTGAGCACATAGACTGCAGTATAATATTTGTGATGATAATTTAATCAGACCAGTTTGGCTTTGATGCTCTGTCCTTTCATAATTCGGTGAGTCTGGGTGGATGCTCAAATAAGTGTTAGGTGTGCCTACCTTGCAGGCCTATCATGGTTTATTAAAAAGGTATATTTGGAAAAGCATGATCAGTAGTGGTTATGGTAATGCTGAAGATAATGACCATGGTGAGTTTTAATATGCATCATTTTAAACTTTAAAAGCAAGTTACTCTGAAATGTGTATTTAATTGTTATCAACCATGTATATTCTACTAACATTAAAAATTATTTCTCTTATATGATGATGATTTCATTCACGTATGCTGTTTTGCAAAAGACTGAGCACTGTCCTGTACTGAGGTAAAAGATTTAAAGATCCCCTCCTTGAGAACCATTAGTCATTTATTGATCCTAGACAGGTCTTGGCTACAGAAGTCTTACAAAGAAAGGCTCATGGTATTCATAGCCTCTTGCAGCTTATATGCAGGCTGTTTGAAAAATTTAGTGCTTAAGAGATGCAGGCTGTTCATGGATAAAGACTCTTTGCATGTAGGAAGCCATTCATCATAGATACAGATTTTGAAGACCTGTGTTTCCAGGTGTTTGGAGGAGAGGACTGAGAAGTCCCAAGACTAACTCAGGAACTCAGCTGACACCTTCCTGGATAGTAGATGTTTTATCTGTTGGGCACTAAGATCTCACTTCAAAGCCCTGGTAATAATGGCAACCAGTCACTTCTGGGGCCCTAGGGTACCATCACTGGAAGGCAATACCTGAAAGAAGTCAGAACACTGCTTCATTCAAATCTGTACCAACACCTGATTCCACCTGACAGGTTCATCAATCCGCTGATGACTAGGAAGGTGAGTTGACATGGGGAAGCCTCCATTGTGAATAACACCTCATTCCATCTCTGTTCGTGGGTAACTAGAGCTCATGCAGAGCTTTATAGACACACCTTCTTGTCTTTTTCTATTTTTTCTTTCTTTTCTCTTTTTAGCTAAATCCACTCCTGAATAAGCTAAGAAATGGGAAACAATAGGAGGCCCAAGACATTGTTCCTTCTAACCAAAGGCACTTACTTCACCAAGTCTTAATAAGCTCATGAAAGAAGCCCAGTTGGTAAGAAAGTTTAGAGAAGCTATAGATGGGATTCTGTCAGGGTCAGATGTGTGTAGGATGCAGATGTGAAACTTGAGTTCTTGTCTTTCTGAGTTACGATTTGGGACATGTGTTTATTGACAAAAATAAGAAGCAAACTTTAACCTACAGAGCACCCTCATCATTTTTCACAGAAACACATTAAAAAAGAATCTTTTAAAGTATTCATCATTATTGAGATTAGTGCTCTTTTAAAGCCATGCTTGGTGTTAATATATTTTTCCTTTGGAATTGAAATATCTTGAGAATTATTTGGCAAAAATGTCATTAGTTAATATCCTGTACTTCCTATAGCACTGAAATAGAATTTTACCCCACCCCCACTCATATTTTCCCCAATTCATGTAAAACCCCCAGTGCTCACGGAACCATTTTACAGGTCAGTTGTTCTTTGGTGGAACTTGGAATCAGGAAGGAATCAAGAAACATAACTTTGAGCTCAATATCTACAGCATTTCCTGGTTTAGTCAGAGGAGCTCAAGTGCATATGAGCTTTTGTAATAAAAACTTTAGTGGGGAACTCAGTGAAGAAGAAGGCCAGGGTAGCAAAAGAAATTGTACTCCTCTAAGGAAGCAACCCTGTGTGGACTGAAAAAAGGAGAAAGGGTTAGGATGGAGGAGAGGGAGCCAGAGTCACATGATTTTCTTTATTATTCTGTCCATTTCCTTCATTAGTCTGACATTCTGTCTATCAGATGTTAACACCTAATTCTCTAATAAAAATGAATACAACTTGAGGAAATTCTGTGAAAAAGCCTCATAGCTGAATTACTGTATATCACACTCCTCCCACCCCAGATCCTTCCAGATGCACTTCATTTTCCTGTAATGAACAAGATGGGGAGTAACGGTCTGGCCAAGTGAAGCAGGGCTCAGCTTCATCTTCCTCTACCAGGGACATGTGCTGAGAAAGACACGCTGTGAATCATGCCAGCAGCACATGTGCATGTGTGTGTACACATAAACAGGGATACTTACATTAAACTGAAAGGCACCTGTTTTGGGAGAAATGTTTTTCTTTCTTTCTTTCTTTTTTCTTCTCTCTCTGCAATCTATTAGAGCCATCACTGCTGCTGGAATACCTAGTTTGTTTATGAGAAGTCATGTTTATTATGAAGGTTATTTATTCATAATAAACAGATGTGAAATTCAGTTAGGGGTGAACATATTGTGCTTCTCCATACTGAATGTGAAGGCATTGATGGATGACTGAGTTGGATCTCGTGCCAGGTTCATTCCATCAGTTACTTCCTTAGGTGACTCCCCCTATCCCTTCACTCATGCATTCATTCAACAAACAGTTCACTCACTGGCACATATAATGCAAAAGTTAATGAGCACTAAGTCTCCACAGAAATTTCTGATATGGTAGAAAATACAGATAAATCAAGAGTTAAACTTGAGGCTCTTATGTATTACATCATTTAAAAGAATACTACATTTGAAGAATGATCAAATATCTTTCAAACCCAGATTGGCTGTATTTGCCCCTATAGATTTATTTTGACAGATGTGCCTTATACCAAACTCTATCTCAAAATATGTACATCTGTATTTTCACTTTCAAACTTAAACTGTGCCAGGAGAACAGATGAGAAGAGTGCCTTTTCTCATGCATAATGAGGATATCTCATTCACAAATCTTTTAATATTGTAGACCTGTCTCATTCTACAACTATTCATTCAATAAATAACCACTGGGTATCTCCCTTCTGGTCAGGTGTCATGGTAGATGTGAAGTTCTAAGTGAATACATGGTGCCATTCTATCAAAGGAAGCAGACATGGAAGGAATAATTTCAGCAGTAATAATAGTGCCAGTGACAAAGGGAAGAATGTTTTTAAAAACACACAGTGAGGACATGGCACCGTGTGTAGATCATTGTGTTACACATCCTAGGGAGATGTGAATGAACATCTGTTTAACACAGACAGGTCACTGATGCCAGACAAAAAAAAAAAAAAAAAAAAAAAAAAAAAAAAAAAAAAACCAAAAACCAAAAAACAAAAAACAAAAAAACAAAATGATTACCAAGCATATTTTGGTTACTTATCAGGGTTGCTCACAGGGATTGTCTACAGGAGCACAATTAATTCAAAGTCAGATGTAACACAAAAAGTTTTCCTAATATAAAGGATAGATGACTCATGAAAACTATATCCCTGAAACTCCCTGCCCCAGATGCAGGTAGCTCCTCTAAATCCCTCCCTCATAGCCAACAATTGTTTATATAGCTTTAGGAAGGAGACTCATAAGCCTTGTAAGTTTCATGAACTCGTTGAACCCACTAAGTTTCCTTAGCATTGTCAGACTTATGAGACTCCTATTATCCTGCATAGGAAGCACATCATATAAGAGGAAATAGTTGCATAATACACCCAGGGGCTTCAGAAAAGCATTCTTGACCAGTAGAGTCTACCGTAGGGAATGGTGTGTGATGACTGTATGAGACAATGCTCAAGTGAAGTATTTTTATTGTCCTTGCCCCTACTTTCACATTACATATATTTTCCCAGAAGTCAGTTGATTTGGTTCTTAGACACTGGTAAGTATTGCTAGAGTAGGACAGACACTAGTTTTATGGGTCTCCATGACAAAGCATGAACTCTAAGGACTGAGACGCCCCATATTCTGAAAGACTCCCATGTCCCAGTCCTTAGTTCCTTTATGCTTATCATGGCCACTGTTTGTGATGATATGTTTTTCAGTTTTATACCTTCTTTCTTTGTTTGGATAAACACTCTTCTGGGATAAATCGTACTTGAAACTTCCTTTAGTAAAAAAAAATATAAGAAATTTCATGAAGCTCAATAGTAGGAAAAAAAAGTAACTAGAAAGTGAGATATGTTAAGTCTCTGTCAAAGATGAACTTGCCCTACTTGAGGGACATTAGTATACATACATGGATAGCTAACATTGATATATTATCTATGATGCTCTATTAACATGCTTCATTTCATTTTATCATTCCAGTCTTTGCCTCTTATATGATCAAGAGAGCTTAATGAGCTACTCTACATCATATTCTCTGCCCAGAAATAGGGCTAGAAAAATCCAAAGGTTTTAAGCCACTGCATTTTCCACCATATCTTTTGACCCTCCATAATGATACTGACTGTGACAGGAAACATAACATAAACTTACATCCTGTATTCCTCCACTCACTCGTCTTTACACGTGGCATTATGCTACATACAGTGCAATATCAATCAGTGAAATAATACACTTCTGAGTACTTCCCATGTGCTGGTCTGCATGCTGAGCACCAGAAGACAACAATGAATAAGATTTGGCACCTTCTATAATGGAGTTTGTAATCAAGTTAGGAGACCAACAATTAAACAAAGCATTACAATATATCTTAGCAGATGCTCTGAAAGACCAAGTATAAGAGGCCACGGGAGCTCACAGCGGACATTCTTAACCCTAGCCAAGGATGCTGGCTGCAGTTTGAGCTGCTAATTACATGGCTTGGGAATGCTAAGTAAATGAAGAAGAGAGAAAAATCTTTTTTCAGATTAAAAAAAGAAAACATAACTATCACAGTTGAATGAGTGAAGATCTGGTGGCCTCTTAGAGCAAAGGAAATTATATGGTTCAATGTCTCTACTACAGAGCAGGGAGGGGAAGAGCAGCAACAAATAAAATCAGCATTAATAAGAAATTCCTGGTTTACTAAGATTAAGAGGTTATCATAATGTCATTGATGATCTAGAGTTAGGCATGGTGGTACATGCATGTGAGCCCACCACTTGAGAGGTATAGGCAGGAGAATCAAGATGTTCAAGGTCATATTGAGCTACGAAGAAAGTTCTAGGCTCCCCTAGGATTCAGGAGAAATCCAGTCTCAAAAACCAAAAATATCAAGATCTTATAGTTAAAGACCTTAATCTAGACTCTCATTTGCCTTATTGATTATTAGTAGTAGAAATAACTAGAAATTCTAGGATTGGGGAACTTTCTAACAAAGCCTGCTTTGGGGAGATATCTGTTTATGCTGTGATTTTTTTATTTAGCTTCCTCTCAAAAAATTACATGAGTAAAACATAGGGGACACCACTTCAGACTGTCTTCACCCAGGGTTTCCAGGGTTCTGGGGGCCTTACATTTCCAGATCACTGCAGCTGTATGTACATACATGGAGCAAAGAGGTTAAAGCAGTGAGCTGTATTCAGGCCCAAATTTGATGACCTGGGACTTGACAGAGTTGGTGCTTTTCTGGTTTCTATTCCTGACCATAGAAACTGCTAGCCATCAAGGGATTCTTCATCAGCTTGAAATAATACTATGGCCCCTCAGCCTGTGTCTAGCCCATCTATTTCCCAGATAAAATCCAGGTAATCTCTTATTGGACTAACCTTCCTATATCCTTGCAAGCTCACTCTCCTCCCTTTGTGTAGTTAATAGCTTAGATTACACATGTTTCTAGAACAGGATGCTGCAATGGAGTGATGAACGTGGTGAGGTTGTTCCTTTTGTTTTGTTTTGTTTTCTTTCTTTCTTTCTCTTCTCTTTTCTTCTTGCTTTTTTGTGTTTTGTTCCTTTCTCTTAACACGATTGTAAAACTGAGGATTCAAAATCCAGGCGTTTTAGAGCTAAAATGGCCTTTGATCATCTGGCTTTCATATTTTATAGCCCAGGAAACTGAGAACCTTAGATGTTATGCAATTTCCTGAGCCGTCTGCAGCCATTAGGTTGTAGATAGAGAACTGAGTGCATTGATGTCTACAGAAAAGCTATCTGAACAGACGTACTATGATGCATTTTTGGTTACTCTGGTCTTTGATAGTAATAGCTCCCCATCTCCTGATCATTATACTGTGCTGGCATTATGGGAAGTAGTTTTTGCACATTGTCTCTTTTGAACCTTGAAACAATCTTACAAAGAGGGCCTGGGTCATCTCTCTCACTTTATAGAACAATAAATAGCATTTATCAATAGCTTACTATAGATCCATTGTTTCTCGTAATAACACTTCTTTCTCTATCTCTCCAATCAGGAAACTGAGGCACAGTGGGTACATATACTTTTCCAAGCTTATAGTGCTAGTAAGAAGTGTTTAACTAGAGTTCCCAGCCCTATAGCCATTCTCCTCTGATAACTTTCTGAAGCAGGACGTGAGCTCAAGTGTGTTTGAATCCAGAGCCCTTACTCTTAACTGTATGGGTTTACAAGCTCTCTGAACTTACAAGCACAAATTTGACTTATATCAAAAGAACTCCTTTGGGAATTGTTAATTGGAAAAGGTAAGGCAAACAATACTATTAACCTACCCTTAAAATCAGCATTGGTCAATAATCTTATATTTAGACTTCCGAGAAACAACTTTAGAAAGCCAGACATCCTCTCAAAATCTTGGCCTCTCTGCCTAGCTTCTGTAAACACAGTTGCCTTTGCCTCTTGAGAAGGGTCTTGGCATGACTAAATAGGAAACTAATTATATCAGTTTATATGTAGTTCTCCAATGCCAACACCACATGTATCTCTGTGTTGCAGACACACACACACACACATACACACACACACACACACGTTTAGCTCTTCTGAGTATATATGTGTTTATACATGTTACAAAAGTACTCACTGAGAGACTCTGGCTGTGTCATGGACAGGCCATGGTTACATGATAAATGCTGGCCTCCTGTCATCCTCACTGGCTGTGTCCTTTTGTCTAAACACAGATGGGGCCATGTGAGTCATGTAAGTCAGTCTCCTTAATATTCAGACTAATAGGCGGTGGAGGAGGAGAGCTGCTAAGAGGTCAGAAAGAAACCATCCACTCATGTGACCATCAACATAGAAATTTCAAATTTGGCCTTACAAGCAATTTTCATGATAAGCCAAATGACCAGTTTGCTATTTTTCTTTCAGTCTGACATTCAGATAATACTAACCTCGCTTAAATTCCTTCTCTTCCTTGTACTTTCAGAGCATATGTTTTAGCATAGTTTAAATACTTTCTAATTGAAGATGCCAGTTCTCCATTAAGATGAAAGGAACTCCTTGTCCGTTGCATCTTTTTAAGCTACCCTGCAATGAATAGAAATTATGTTATTTAAAAGGCTTAGCATAATCTGACAGATAGATATAGTAATGCCTCATTAACTTGGCCTCCACAAGTGCAGAACACTGCAGAATTTTTATAATCATTCATACTCAGGGATAGCTGAGGATCGAGGGTGATCAACCCTTTCTGATAATTCGTCTCAAAGTTCCTCTTTATATAGATAATTCACAGCTTCCTACTGACTGTATTTAGAGACATTTAAAATCTCAAAAATTGCTGAGCTGACTGCCTGCTGCTCACTCACCAGCTCCAGCCCAGAGTCTTGGCAGCTTTTGTTTGAGAGTCAAGGGTGCTTCCTCCTGGCTCCAGAGACACTGCAAGGCAGTGGTTGAGAGAGCGGGGCAAAATGAACTAACAGTTCACTTGCTCTCCAGATCATGTCCTTCATATACTCCAGGTAGTGATGTGTTCTCTATTTCCAGTGGGGAAACTGAGTGTTGAAGAAATTAACTGAGTTTTAGATGGTTTATAACTAAAACCTTCAATTTGCAGCTACTTAGTATGATGACTGCTCTTGGTTGTCAACTTGATACCTTCTGGAACTAAGTAAAACCCAAGTGGCTGGGTTGACCTGCAAATGTTTTCTTTTTTCTTCCTTTCTTTCTTCCTTCCTTCCTTCCTTCCTTCCTTCCTTCCTTCCTTTCTTTCTTTCTTTCTTTCTTTCTTTCTCTCTCTCTCTCTCTCTCTCTCTCTCTCTCTCTCTCTCTCTCTCTCTCTCTTTCTCTTTTTCTTTCTTTTTCACTTAAGTCATTTGAAGTGGAAAGACCCACTTTTAATCTGGATCTTTTGAGGTGGGAAGATAAATCTAAAATCTGGGCCGTGCTTTCTGGTGGGAGCTCATATAAAGAACATGTGAGAAAGATGCCCATCCTCTTTGATTGCTGGCTCTCATCCTCTTTGGCAAGACTGTTCCTTCCTTGGCATTAGAGTCTACTTCTTCAGGAAGCAGCTGTGTCCTGAGGACCAGCTGAGAGAGACATTCGGCCTTGTGGACTGAATATTTACTGGGTTCCTTGACCTCACATTGATAGATAGCTATTGTTGGACTGACCTGATCACAATCTGAAAGCCATTCTAATAAATCCCCCCATACTTTCTCCTGTCTGTCTGTCTGTCTGTCTGTCTATATATATATTCATTCTATAAGTTCTGTTCCATATTCATTCTATAAGTTCTGTTCCTCTAGAAAACCCCAATACACCTAATTTCAATTATTCCCATCTTGACATCTTCATAGTAAGTTACTTATCTCTTCAAATCTCAACCTGTATTTGTACAGCAGCATCATGATAGTAGAACTTCTTAGTCCTTAGAATAGATTATGAATTATCACTCTGCCCTAGCACATGGAGCCATGGAACAATGGCTACTTTTAATTGTGGTCCAAGATTATACTGTGAACAAGAAGAGAAGCCAGGATGAAAGTCTAGGACAGAATGTCTAAAGCTGGCATCTTGTCCCTATAACTCCCTTGCTTAAACTTGATTCCACTCAGGGTATGTGTGTCTCTAGTTAAATCAAACAGCATGCTTGGTCTTGTTGGGACCCCTTTGGAAGTAGGACTAAGCAAAAGTCATAGAGCCAACTCCCCACCTGAGCTTTACACATGTGTCATTGCATTAAAAAAACTGCAGACTGACCATGCTCATGGCTGCTGGAAGAAGTTCACTATAAGGCATGGTACCTTGATATCATCAAATAGGGAACAGAGTCTCTGGGAATCTGTCCCCAGTCTCATGTGTGTAAGACCCTTGCACTCTGCTGCTGGGTATGTCATCAGTTATTTCTGAGGTAGGAAGAGTGGGTGGAAAATGGTGACATTAGTAATCGCTACTGGCAGACGAGCCATAAAGGACAGTAGTCCAATTCCTTATTTTACAAATGATGAAAACGAGAAAGAGATGAGAAAAATTGAACTGCCTTGTAAGATCTAACTTGTGGCAGATAAGAGAGTGGAAGAGGGATTCAACCAACTGAGCTGCAGACAAATAAAATCTTACTGTTCCTTCCCTTAGGTCTACTAAACAAAGGAAAGCTGGCTTGCTCCAGGCATACGAGTGTCATCATGTATCAATCTTTGGGCAAACATTACCTGCTCTAAAATGCTTCCTTGACTATTGAATCTAAATGGTTCCTAAATCTTTCTCTGTTTTCTTGTATTTTCTGTCTTTTCATAACAGTTGCCAGCAGCTGACAGTAAAAGATATGTTTACTTGTGAATGTATTGTCTGCTTGTTCTCCTGCGCATACATTCCATTGAGGGAGTGGCTCTGTTTTGAGAGGCGCTATCCCCACCCTGCATCCTAGCAATTAATAAGCATTCACACGGTGTTTATTGAATAAATGAATGACAGGTAACACTAACATTCATCAGGAAAGGGCCCCAGGGTGGGGGTGGGGGGTGGTAGAAAGGCAGTGAGCAGCAATAATGTAGTTTTCTGAGCCTTGGGCACAGCACAGAAACATTAAAAGGAAAAACAAAACAAAACAAAATGAAACACTTGCCATTCTGATACTTGCCTAGGAGTCTAGAAATCTCCATCTTTTGTTTTCTGCCCATTTGTTCTCCATTCTGTCTTTCCTGAACCACTAAACTTAGGCTTTACTACAGGTGTTTTTAGGACTGCATTGCTCTGCTTGTCCTTTTTCTCCTTATATGCTGCATGTTAGCTTACCACAAATACGAGGAAAAGACCATGAGGCTTCTTGCAGGAAAGGACTGGGACATTCTTAGAGAAAAAGAAATCTCATCAACATATTTGGCAATCTCGAATTGTAGATAGTATCTGGTCACCTGTAAGTGTTAAGTATATCCAAAGTAAGACTATCTTTTTAAAAATATACTCCCCTGCTATAGCTTCCAGCTATAAAGACCTATGAGTTGTTCTCTACATGAAGTATAGAGTATTATGTCTATATTGAGTGTGAGGATTTAGGGATTAAAAAGGCAGAGACAGACTCACTTTCTAGCTGATGCCATCACAAGGTATTAATTGCAGAAGTCCATCAAAGAAGGTGGGTTGTTAAGTCTAGCTTTTAGCAAAATGAAAACCCCACTTGGCACTATGGGGCTTGGGTGGGCAGAGCACACCCCAGAGATGACCCCAGCCTAGTACCATTAGGCTTGGACAGGCTGAACATATCCAAGATCCAAGATACCCCCTGCCTGGTGACACATGGTGTGGCAGGGCATAATATTTCTGAGATGACTTCAGACACCCAGAGATGCCCACCGCCACTAAGGTGAGCAAGTAAGTGGTGGAGAGAGGGAAGATAAAAAGAAGCAGAACGGTGTATACACAATGAAGAGGGGCAGAACTGGAGAGTAAGAAGAACTGAGGAACATTGCCTGAGGCCACTTGAGGCCATGGTAATGTCCTGGCCCATGCTGCTGCCTGGGTCCATGTCTAGGTCTTTGGCCCTACAGCAGGAGGGGTCTGTTACAGCCAGAGTCCATGAGGACATCCCTGGTATGGGCTGTCTCCTGGAGCAATGTTGATGTCTGAGGACTGTGCGGAGTTGGCCCTGCCACTCACCCACTGCAGCACTCAGAAGAGCTGGCCCTACCCCTTGCCTGGGCATCCTAGGAGAGCTTGCTCCAAGGGCATGAGAACAGGCAAGCTTGCTCTACTCTTGGCTTGCTAAGTACTCATAAGAGAGGTCCTGCACCTTGTCTGCACAGTAGAACTGGCCCTGGTGACAGGGACATATGTGAGCTGGCCTCTAGACTATGGGTCCAGGAGAGCTGGTCCTGACAATAGGAGAGCAAGTGAGCTAGCCTCAGCACTCACCAGCTGGCCCTGATGGGTTGAGCATGGGAGAGTTGTCAGACTGACTAACACAGCTACCATCCAGGCCCAGATCCAGGTCTTTGAGCTGGCCCACGCCAAGATCTATCCCAGCTATGAAAGTACTGGGGTGTGTTCAGGGGCTCATCATCCAAAACCAAAGCTGCAAGATCTCCAAAGTACAGGGCAACAGCAGGAGATCTGAGGGGAGTCCCAGTGAGGATCCAGTACTGAGAGTGTAGCAGAAGCCAGAGACTTAAACCAGGCAAATGACCCAGTGCAATGAATATTTGCAAGAAAAACATTTTGGCAAAAGAGTATACTGTGGGACATGCTGTGACATGCCCCAGCTTCCATAACATGGGTCATCTTCTTGTTTGTTTGTTTGTTTTCTTCTGGGGGTGGAGGTTACAAGGGTAGAACATAGAGAAGGGATGGGGAGGTAAGTGGGACTGGGGTGCATGATGTGAAATTCATGAAGAATCAATGAAAATATTTTTTTAAAGACAGAGACAGATATTTGAGATGATTCTAGTTGACTGAAAGTTTCTTTCTCTTTCTCTTTCTCTTTCTCTTTCTCTTTCTCTTTCTCTTTCTCTTTCTCTTTCTCTTTCTCTTTCTCTCTCTCTCTCTCTCTCTCTCTCTCTCTCTCTCTCTCTTTCTTCCTTCCTTCCTTCCTTCCCCTCCCCCTCTCTCTTTCTTTCTTTCTTTCTTTCTTTCTTTCTTTCTTTCTTTCTTTCTTTCTTTCTTTCTTTCTTTCTTTCTTTCTTTTCTCTCAAAAATGATGAGATGCCATGGAAGAAAAGAGGTAGGATTTGCCAGTTGTTGACATTAGTAAGGGAGAAGCTGAGTTTACTATCACACACCTGTAATCACAGTAGTTGGGCAGCAGAGGAGGACAGTGAGTTTGTCATCAGCTGGGGCCATGTAGTGAATTACAAGTTAGCCTGAGCTAGAATAAGATCATGTGCCAATGACTAAAAGAGACCCACGAGGTGGCTTAGTCTGTACCAGTGTAAGCCACACAAGCCTGATGACCAGAGTTCAACCCTTACACCCATGCAAACATGGGCACTCTGGCATCTATCTGTAAACCCAGTACTCTTGTTTTGAGTTGGAGGCAGAGACTGGAAAATCACCAAGTAGCTCCCAGGCTAGCTAGCGTACAGCATGCAGCATGGTAGTAGGAACAAGAGAGCTCCTGCCTCAGCAAAGGTGAGAAGCAACTTCTGAAAGTTGTCTACTGACCTTCATATGTGTGCCATGTGCTAGCATATCCATGTAAACACACACACACACACACACACACACACACACACACACACACACACACACACACTTTAATATTCTTCTTAAAGAATATGGGTTGGGGAATATTCTTGTGAAAGCAAAGCTTTGCCGTGAAAGTGGCTTGGATCGTGCACATCCTGGACTACATGAGGAGGAAGGAAGCCCAGAGGCAGGCTGGTAGTGACACCAGAACTGTCCTGGTACTCACTCTGATCTCCTTTGTGAGACTGAGGACTAATTTGTTTAGCTCCCTTCTCCAGCAAGCTCTTTCCCTCTCTCTGTGTTATCGGATTTCCATCACTAGGTGACAGAAAGTCCTGTGTCTGTGTTAAAGCACTGAACTGTGAAGCTTATTAAAAGAGAGAGAGAGAGAGAGAGAGAGAGAGAGAGAGAGAGAGAGAGAGAGAGAGAGAGAATTCTTTTAAATCTGAAAGAAAGATTACATCTAACACAGTAGTAATAGTGGAGCTAATTTTCAAAGCTAACCGTTTCTTCTTGTCAACTGCCCTGCCCCCACAGGAAGCATTAAGTAAGAAACTATGTTAAGATCCTCAACAGATTCTCCATCAATTTTGCCACATCTTTCACCCCAGGAACAGGTCGGGATAGTCCTGCTACTGATCTCCCACCCCGAGGATGGAGATTTCTCCAAGTCTACTGCAGTGGGGCCTCTGTTCTTTTTCATCCAGACAGCTTAAGCCGTCTATGTTATTTTCTCTCTGAGAAAGAAACCCTGCCGTTCTTATCTATCATATTGCTTCCCTTCTTTGTGTACAGAAGAATGTGTTATTTATTCAAACGCCTTCAGTTATGAACTATTTTAAGATTCAAAAAGATGGATCTCAGAGATTCATAAACCACCAGTGTTAGGATAGAACTTGCAGCTCACCATTTGCATGCCTCTGGCTGCTGTGTGGGTCTTCTGCAGCCTCTCTATTAAGACCCAAGCAACCCCAGCCATTCAGAAGGCCCACTGCTCATTGGGGCAGTAGCTTTGGGAGAGGACCATCTCCCTTGTGCCCCGATGTCCCAGTCAAGTCCACACCGGTAGTGGTTGTGCTGTGGGGGCCAGCTACACACCGGAAATGAGAATCTACTCTGCAAGCAGTTCTTCAGAAAACCTTCTGTGTGCAAGTGGCCTCTTCCAACTGTCTTTCTTCAAATCTACCACCTGCTCAAATGACAAGACACTCTCAACTCTGTCTCTTTTCTGTTGAAATTCCGTGTGCTTGCACAAGGAATGGTAAGCACACTTAGAGTCCCTTTCTTCTTTCTGTTTTCCTTTTGCTCTTTGCCAACTTATATATAATACAATCTTGTTGCCCTCACCTCCCTCTGAACCCTTCTCTTCTTCACAAATCTATTCTTATGGGACAGAGATTTGTGAAGAAGAGAAGGGTTCAGAGGGAGATTTTTAAATTCCTTTATGTTCCACGAAGTTATACTAGGGTCCTCTATGTGACTGTGTTTGGACGATCCATTAGCGCCTGGTGGGTGTGCCTCAGTGGGTACACAGCTGAGTATTATGTCTCTCTGTCTCTCAGAATATCTTAGGTGTCAAAAGTTCATCAGTATGAGGCAGAGCCTCTTCGCTATCCATGGCTGACGTTAAGTGGACTGGCTGATGTGGGTCTCATGCCACGCAGTGCAGCTGCTGTGAGCTCTTAACTGCCATGGCAGACTCTTGTTTAGGAGATGGCGCTTCACAGCCCTTTCCCTTACTTTCAGGCTCCTCCCTTCTTTCCTCACCTCTTGTAGAATGTTCCTTGTGCTTCACTTGAGTGGTATAAATGTCTCCTTTAGGGCCGAGTCCTCAACTTTTATTCATTTCAGCATCTTGGACAACCTTGCATCTCTGCATTTACCTCTGTTCACTGCAAAGAGAGGGCACTCTAATTAAGAGAAGAGTGGTCTTTGGTAGTGAGTACAAGCACAGGCACTTAAAGGAAAGTCAGATGTCATGGTAGTGTGGCTAAGCAGAGTAGGAGGCTCCCCATTGGGACCTATGCCTCCTTAGCTGTGTGTTTTCTACTGTGTTTGCAGTTCTAGGTGTGGCTTCTCTCTTATGGCGGGATACCCACCCACCCAGGAGTGGTTGCTTCCCCTAGTCTTGTCCTGCCCTTCTGTGCTGTCTTCAAGTCCTCATACTCTCTCTTCCCTGTGATCCCTTCTGTTGCTGGTGCTCCTCACTCAGCTTTATTTGGCGAATTGGAATTTTCATTGCAGGTCCAGTTTCTTTCAGTATTTCTCTTTATTTAATTCTATTTTTGTATTCTGAGTTGTTTCCCCTTTTCATTTAGCCATGTGTATTTTCTTGGATTTCGAATCATTTACTTCGGGTCCTCTCTCAATTCATTCAGCCTGTTTATTCACATCCTCTTTAAATGCTTTGAACTCCTTTAACATATTTATAATTGTTGCTTTGAATTCTCTGTCTTGAATTTCATTCTCTTTGAAGGCCATTACTATAGCATTTGTTGTCTTGTGGGGAGCAGACTTATAGTCTTGGCTTTTCATATTGCCTGTGCTTTACTGGCAAGATCCATACATCTGACGTCATGTTCTTAGTTCTTTCTGTTTTCAGCCCACTGGAGCAAATAGGGGAGATTAGATGGGGGTAGAGGGAGGTGGGGGCTGAGGAGGTTCATTATCAAACCCTGACACAGTAGGTCACTTGTGGAATATTAGCCTGAGGGCTCTAGAAGCAGGGAAAGGGGCAGAGGCATTCCAGGGTGAAAGGAACAGCTCCTTGCAAGATTGTAAGTGGTGGTTGAGATGGATGGGGGCCCTTGGGAAGGGAAAGTGTCACAAGTGTCAAGGGTAAGTGGTGCAATTAAGAGTGTACTTTATGTGGTCCTGCTTGGCCAGGTTATATATGGCTGTTTGGTTAGAGAGAGCTCTCAAGATTGGGTAAGGGGTTATCAACATTGAGTGAGGGGATCTTAGATAGTCAGGGAGGGAGGGTTGTATACCTGGTTCTACATTTGGCTGCACATGCTGTTTAGGCTAAAGAGGGCTCATAGGTCAGGGTATATAGATCACAGATATTCAAAGAGGAGAATGGCCTTACTGGTCTTGTTAGGCTAGGCCACATGTCCAGTCCAACTTCTTACATTAAATGCAATCTGGATCAAATTCTCATTTTTCAAACAGCAGGGCATTTATTTAACTCAGGGCTGTGAAAATACAATAAGGCTATTGAAGACTTTTCACCTGTGTGTCTATGAAAATATGTCTCCCCATTGGCTTTTTAAGATAATGTGTAGGACCTATAGCAATCAAGATGGAATATTGTTATAAATATTCTCATCATCTCTATCAGTATAAAAATCATTATCTAGGATAAAAATCTTTTGAATTCATATCAGAAGAAAATCCAAGTAATATTTTGTTTGCTCCAACAAAGCTGAAAAATCCTAATCTCATCTATCTTCTTATTGCGTAACAAATATGGCTATCTTAAATGATACAGGAGTCCCTTAGAAATAGCTTGTCTGGGTTGATAATTATGTCTTTAAAATAGACCTAAGAGTCCAGTAGTAGAGTCCCAGAGAAAAACATTTAGTATCTAGCTTTTCCTTTTTTTCTAAGCCCTGGTACATGTCTCTTCTTCCAACCTCTTACTTGCTCTCTGACTAAAGGCTAATTGGAGAGCCGTTTTTACTGAGTTCATGCTTGCTCCATTGAAGCAAGAAGTTGGTAAAGTCAATTGCATATGGGCACCTGTGAGAGGATGGCTCAAACTTGCTGGAAGGCCTCCAGCTTTTGCCAGATCAATACTTCCTGCAGTGCTGTTGCTATCGAATTGGAATTCATGGCCATAAACACCATTTCTCAGCCTTCCAGGGACAGTCTCACACTTCTTCCAAAGACTGGCTTCCTTCCTCTCTGATAAATGGCCCCTCATCCATCTCATCTCCAACCTCAGTCCCCCATGGTAAGCAAGAAGATGGAGCACAGAGCCCACATACAGGCTCAATACTATATGGGGTTTCCTGATGTCACATTCTCTGGCAGGTACTGTGTGCTGAGTTTAGTATAGAACTGAGAGTTGATATGTTTTCTGCATTAAATGAGAGAATATATAAAGGCTTAATGGTCTTTTATCAAAGAGCAGATCTTAGATAAAGAGGGATATTCGATTGGAGAACTAACTTATACCTCTTCCACCCATTTGGAGTTCAAAAGCAAGATCCCGAAGACCTATTATGTTCTGACATCAAATCAGATTACTGGCCAGAGGAGGTTAATCTCTCTGTCTTCTTGTTTGTAATAATACTAAAATGTTGCTGTTTCAGTAGAATCCACGTCCAGGCTCAGTGTAATGCAACAGAACTCATGTTGTTAAGAGTTGGAGCAGAGCATCACTCTACAGGAAGTCAATCTTGGCAACACACTGGTTTCCTTGCCTTTCCCTTGACTTCATCAGAAAGAGGAAAGTCATATTGTACATTGTCTCTACTTCCAGTAAGCCTTTGGGGTCACCACAGTTACAGGAACAAGTTTGTGTGCTCAGCCACGTAAATAAAGAGCTCTTTAGAATGTCAGGCACTAATTGATTACAAGTGTACCCACATAAACAACAGGCTGATTGGCCGTGCATGTGCATTCAGGGTAGTCTTTGTTTTATTTGCTTTTGCTATGGTAGGTTCTCAATTGTCCCTCACCCTCTACTCTAACTCTGCCCTTTTCTTCCATTACTCTATTATGGACTTTGCATAAAAGGAAAGAAATAGCATTTGATTGTCCATAAATCTTTCCATGAACAGTGATATTAAAGGGTAACACAGTTTTACATTTCAGAATTGGTGCTTAGCTCTAACTCAGGCATTGAGAAGCATTTAACTGGAAAGAGAATTGGAAAATACTTTGTATTCAGGAACTTACATTTGGACTCTTCATTTTGCAAATGTTCACACACACTAGCATCTCCCAAGAGCCTCTGGGATGGTTGCTAGGTAGAAGGTAGACACCAATGTTCCCGCTGGAGGAAAAGTAAAGAGAAAGAGTGAGCAGCCATGTGGATGGATAGCCTAAGCTAACACTGAAAGCCACCACAGTGTTTAAGAAATCCATTAATAACCCCTAGGGAGCTCAGGGGCAGAATTGATTTAGAGAGTTTAAGAAATTCCACACCTGACTTAGTGCAATAAACCTCAAAGTCGTTATGAAGAATTAGTTAAGTTTCTTTGTTCTTTCTGCATCTATTTTTCTTGATCCTATTTACTTTCTTCAATTTGTCAAGACAGCTGTGTACTCATCTCAGCAGTTCATGAATATTGGAATACTGAAACTTCTCATAAGTAACTTGGCAAATGAGTCCTATGTCAGTCACTACTATGCCTGACCCTTCTGCCCAGGAAAATATCTATAATTGCTTTATATTAGGAGAAAAATAAAATATTCTAGTCAATCTTGCTACTCCTTGGGATCACTTTTGACTTTGTTTGGCAAGCTGTTTCATTCAAGAGCCAAATCCTCACTGAGTGAGTAGCTACTGTGAGCCAAGTGCATGCTGAGAGCTAGAGAATAGAGTTATGGAAAAGGCAGATATGCCCATTGGCATGTAGATTTTATGATTCAATAAGAACTCGAAGCCACACTAGAGACAACTGTGACTTAGGTAGTCAATCTAATCCATATAAAGTTAAAGACTATTTTTTCATTATGACTTTTAATCACACACTTCTTCCTAAACCTATTTAATCCTGCACAGATACCATAAAGATGCTTTATTAAATGTGAGATTGATGGCAGTATGTAACATTTGATTTTTATCAATGGGGCTTGATCGGGTTCCATAATGAGTGTTAGAGACAGAAAGCAAAGGAACCCTAATATAGCAAAGAGGTTATCATCAAAGTCAGAATGAAGTTTGGCAAGGATAGATTTGAGGATTTACTGAAAAGTCTTTGTTTTACATGTTCAGAGTGCCAGCCTCTTTACTCAGGAGTTCTCTTCCTAAAGCAATTGTTTTCAATGAGGATTTATGATGTACCTATTCTATGTTCTACACAAAAAGATTTCATGTGTTATCAGAATTGTTGCCAATCTAACACAAAGCTAAATAAGATGTGGTTACAGTTTTAATAAAGGTCATGCTAAGAAATTTGAAGAGACTAATGTTTTCTCTTGTCAGTGTCCTTTTCATAGCAATGGAATTAAATTAGTACATATTAAGTACCCACAAAACACAAAACTCATGAACTCTTTGGTCTTACTATTCAGTAAAGGGGAAGTAAGTGTGTGTGTGTGTGTGTGTGTGTGTGTGTGTGTGTGTGTGTGTGTACTTGGGAAGTATTTCAGTGCATCATATCAGGAATTTCATGCCAGCAACCTGATTAAAGCTGTAGACACATAGGCTTTGAGAGGTAGTGTGAGTGTGTCGGTGGACGAGTTTCAGAAGGGACAACATGATGCAATACAAAGCCATGAAATCCCAATAGAATGACATCATCACTGTAGATTCTGAATCCCATAAGCAATATGAAATCACTGTAATATCCTAGAAATGACCTTTTATACCTTACGGAGGTAAGGCAAAGGAGGTAGTCAAGGATGGAAGTCCATGCATTGAAGACGATTCTGAGGTATTGTCTGGAGCTAGGCAGGGATGGCTGTAACTCATAACTGATGCAAAGGATGGGAGATACAAAAATGAGGCTCGGTAGGTTAGAGAATTAGGTAGAGAATTTTCTCTGTACCTGAAGTAAGTGGCTTACCTCCTTGAGAAACAATTAAAATAAGATATTTTTACTGTGGGCATTGCTTATCAAAGAATCCAGTAAAATAATAATACCACACTCTTGGAAACTTCCCATTTCCTAAAGTAATAGCTTGTGTTATTTTGAATACTGTTTTCTCCCCCCCCTTTTTTTTTTATTACAAGCCATATAGGACATTGATTATTGCTGTTATTATTGTAATTCTTAAAATTACATTTTCTTTGCATCATAAATCAATAGATTCTCTTCCCTCAAGGCACTCCTTCTATTTAAGGAGCCAGATCGATTTTTACAGTATATGCCAGCAATAAATCTTGGGGTCTTGTTTTTCTCCTCCTGAAGACTTTGGATCAGGATTATTATTATCATTATCTATTATTTATTGAGTGCTGTCACTAGTCTCAGCAGTGTACAAATATAAATGGATAAACACCATCATTAAGTCTGTTTCCAAAAGGAGCATGTGTTTATCCTGAAAGAACATATTTGAATTATGAAAATAATGCCGTCGGTGGTTTTCATTTCCTGGGAAACATTGTCTTTGTGGTCCATTCAACCTCTGTAGCATTTGAGTGGTTAGAAGTGACATCTCTTTCTTGGCTTCTTTCAAAGTTAGGGATAACCTCTTGCTCTAGAAAGCTACCTACGGTGTAACTGTCAGAGCTTAGGTGCTATACCTTTCAGGTTTTCTCCCCATGAATGGCTTGCACAGAGCCCATGCTCCTTCTCCAAAGAGGCAGAGCAGACACTATTACTTGTCTCTGGACTTTCTCCTTTCCTTCTTTACTGTCATTTACAAATGGCTGAAGAAGGGTGAATTTCAAAGAGAACACACAAACTCAGGATCCATATAGCTCCACCAACCAGGCATTGGATAATGACACCCATCATATGTGAATCCTGGGTTATGAATCCTGCAGTGGTTCCCTTTCCCATCTACCTCTTAAGCACAGCCACTCACCATCTCTTTGGGACAGGTTGGACCACATCTTAAGTACCCACATCTTCATTTGCCAGCAGTATACTCTATTGATTTCTACATTGGCAGAGGATAAGTTTAAGGCCCGTAGAAACCAACTGTTTTCTCTCATCAATATTTTTGCAATTACTTGAAGCTCATTTTAAATGCTCCGTTAATAAGAGCGTGAAAGAAAAAAAGGTATCCAGTACTGTTGGTTTGAGATTACTGAATCACTGACTTAAGAACACCCAAAAGAAAAAGAAAAAAAAAAGAAAAAAAAAGAAAGAAAACAGAGAGGTTAAGTGACTTGCTCACAAATAGCTAAAGTATTGCAGAGATCCTAAGCTTAGCCCCTTAGCAATTCTGACCACAAAAGGCAAAGTAAAGACAAAGACCAGTCAACAGAGAGCAGAAAGAGGATTGCAAGGACTGTAGTCCATATCAAGATTCAGAGAGTGGCACTAACTGCCAGGGGCACGAATTTGCAGGCCCATGATGTTAAACTGCCTTCTGGTCTGAGGAAGCGGTTCATCTGATAATCACATATAACTCAGAACTGTTTATCTTCCAGAACTAGATAAAAAACCATCTCATGTATATCTTATGACCTTCACTGGGAAATGGACTCAGTTTTAGATAGGGCCATCAATCTGGAAATGAGTTTCTGCCCCTATCCAAATTAAGAAGAAAAAAAAAAACATTCGCAGCATCAAGGCATTAGGGTTATTGCTCTGGTTTCAGAAGATCAAAACCTGTCAGACCAAGAAGGAAATGATTCCGCCCTCTCATCTGCTTTTCTAAATGAGAAAAGCCAAGCACTTAAAACCCAATGCCTCACAAAGGACTTGTGAGCATTTTATTCCGTAAGCCAATATTTAATGAGCACTTACTTAATTGTGTACAATGCTATTTCATTGTTTTTTATTGTACCTAGATCAAAAGGATATATTTTCCAAATCACATCAGTACTCAACAGTGCTTCATCTCTTTAGTTCTAGGGTTTTCTTCACTTATGATTAGAAGCAAGCAACCCATTCACCAAATACTTTGCCCATTTATGAATTTGGTCAATGACTGCCCACAGGTTTCAGAATGCCAGCCACATATCATTACATCAGTGGGAATGTGTGAAACTGTAGGAGACAAGTAGAGACACTGGGACACTTTTCTTCTTAGGTACAAAGGTAGACTTATTTTCTTTCAATGACTTCTAATGTACAGAAATACACTGACATTCTAAGTCAGGATCAACAATCACTTAAAAGAAAGCAGTGGATGAAGTTCACCTGTAGACTGCTATTATAACCAGAAGTCAAAATGGCTACAAAGACCAGAAGCCAACTATAAAAGCCTGAGTAACTAACCCAATACATTTCCTCAACGAAATCATGAGACACCACCATAGCACATCAAAATATGCTTGCCATTGCTAATCAAGGTAATGAAAACCAAAATCATAGGGAATTGTGATATATACCCAGAGACTAGCTCTAACAAAAAGGATGTGTTATCAAGGATTGGTGACAATGGAAAGAAACTGGAAAGTTCCTATCAAGACCATCTGGCCACATCTCTAAGGTGTGAGCATAGTTACTGTGCTACCCAGTGATCTCAGTCAAGCCTTACACCTAAGGGAAACATAGATGTCCCCACACAATTGTTTACACCAGTCCTACTTAGAATAATATTGGTAATAACCCCAAAGTGCAAACAACCCAAATGTGTTCCTGGTTAATGGGTTAATGAGTAGGCAGAAAAACTACATATAAACATATCGCTAGAATATTGTCTGGCCATTAAAAGGCAATGAAGTATTGAATAGGTATAACATGTATGAAACTTGAATATATTTTATAGGAAGGAAGTCAGACACAGAACACCACATATGGTAATTCCATGTATGTATAAACTCTAGGAGGGACAGATCTAGAGACATGAGAATGAGTATCAGTAGTTACCATTACCAAGATAGTATACAGATTGAGAGTAGGAAAAAAGGGAACAAGACTTTTTCTAGGGTGATAAAAATGTTCTAAAACTTGATTGGGGGGTACTGTTCAACACAGTAAAGATCTATTGAAAAAATTGAATGGGTGGATTGTATATTAAATACCAATTTGTGGGGTGTGAAGAGGAGGAAGGAATAGTCAAAAAAAAGTGGAGGGAGAGACGGAGGGAGGGAGGAAGAAAAGGAAGGAAGGAAGGAAGGAAGGAAGGAAGGAAGGAAGGAAGGAAGGAAGGAAGAAAGGAAAGAAGGGAGGGAGGGATGGAGGAAGGAAGAGAGAGGGGGGGAAGGAAGGAGGGAGGGAGGAAGAAAAGGAAGGAAGGAAGGAAGGAAGGAAAGGAAGGAAAGGAAGGGAGGGAGGAAGAAAAGAGGCAACAAGAATTCATAGTGATGGTCATTTTCAAACATCACCAGAAAGTTTCTGGTGTACACTGACGGCATTTCTCTTTCTTTCTTTCTTCTTTTCATCTCTTAGACTAGCTCCTGAAAAAGTAGCAATTATGTTTGCAACATGCTGCCCTGTAATATGGAACCCCGCTTTATATGGAGCTTTTTCAGGGTTTTTTTCTCCATTGAGAAATTTTAGATGTTGGGGTTTGATGGTAGCTTAAAGCAAATCCCCAGCTGGTCTCAGCATGGTGGACTCTGGCTTTGGGGAATGGAATGCATCAGGAACGTTTATGTTAGGTGCTGCCTGTAAAATTATTGATCTTGCTTGCCTGGGGCCAATAGGAACTGTGTGGAAATGATAAAACCCTTTGGAACTAAAATGTAGAATTGAATGAAAATACAACCAGATCCCACCAGGGAAGGATGAAGCATCTGTATGTTGTCTGTTGACACAGGCAGCCAGAACAATTTACTTTGCCAGTTCTGTTAGAAGAGTGTTCAATTGCCCTAGCTTTAAGCAGCCTCCCGAGAAGAAACAATGGCTTCTTTCTTTCAGTTACCCAGACAACTGGTTCCTTGGAGAATCTACCATAAATCAATGAGGCCTTCCATGGTGAATGACCTCTAATTTGCATTAATAAATTAGTTGTGTTATAAGCTAAAGTAACGAGCATATACAATAATTGAAAAAAGGGAGAAGGTAGAGAAATTTATACTGGCTAAACTCAGGCATAGCATCCAGATAAATCAGATACTCAATACATGATTGATTGAAGAACTATCTTATAAACAAGAAAGGAAATGAATGTCCTGACCATTTAGCATTCCAGTAATGGAGAGAATGGATGTTGCCCTTATTTGTCACATATCCTGTATACAATATTTCCTAATGAAGAATCCACTTTTCAAGTTCATGTGTAAGTTCATGAAAGAGACATATTGAAAGGAGCAGTTGATTCCAGAGGTTGAAGTAACTGTGTGATTCACAGTTTGCTTTCTTGGTCTTCAGGTTCAACGCACAATACAAAAGGAAAAGTAGATCAGGTAGAGACCTGTCATGTGTATAGTTGGGGATTAAAGCCTGATAATGTTTACAGCTCACACCTAAAATATACCTATCAATGAAAAAAAGATAGTGTTTCTCTGTTTCTTCATGTATGTGCTAATTTATCTAACAAATACACAATTTTATTTACAATATGCTGGCACAGTGCTAAGGTAAAGAAAGCCCCTGTTCCTGTGGAGTTTACATAGGGATTTTGGAGTATAAGTTACAAAATCAGCAAATAGCCTGGGAAGATGGTGCCACAGGTATAAAATCCCATCTGCAAGATTGAGGGTTAGGGTTCTGATCCTCAGAACCCACACAAAAGCTAGGTTGGTCTGGCAGCCTGTTGGTAAACCCAGAAGATAGACATGTATCCCCTAATCCTTGGGATAAACTAGTCAGCCAGACTAGCAGAAACTGAATATTCCATGTTTAGTGAGAGAACCATCTTCAATATGTAAGGTAGAAAGAGGTTAAGAAAGAGACTTGATGCCAATCTTGTGCCTACATATATATATGCACATTCATATTTCTATCACATATACATAAACATACACACATACATACATACACAATACATACATACATACATATGTGCCACATACAAGTAGCAAATAGTAAATATATAAGTATGCATGTCACTTATTTATTGAAGCCACCTGCATCGATAATGATGCTAGTTAGAGACCTGGTAGAGTGGGACCAAGGAGCTATGACAATTGCAGCTTCACATTGGGGACAGAACTAAATGGGGAGATGGAGAAAAGATACCAACTACGAGGATAGGGGCAAGTTCATCACTCCAAGCCTTGAGGACTATATGAGGCAGGAGGAAAGCAAGTTCACACGTTCTAACATGCAACCAGAGATCCAGGAAGCACAATAGTGGCAAAATTCCTGTGAACAAGGAAAGAAGAAAGCAGACCAAAATGCACAGTGATGGACAAAGTAAGATACATTATAGGTAGGAAATCAGAGGTGAGTGGGGAAAAGGACTCAGAGGAGATGGATGTTTTGTGTGTTTGTCTGAGGGCTTTAGAACTGTGGGAAGGGAGTTTTGATGTGCTAAGTTGGTGTTAGAATGCCATTCAAAATATCATTTCGGGTAGCAAATAGGTAGCTATATATGCAAGTCCATTACTAAAATCACTTCAATGTAGTGTCACAGTAAAGCAATTGGGTCTCATAAGGAAGGAGTGGTGGGTAGTTTTATCTCAATATGACACGAGTCGTCTGAAAGGAGATAACCTCAATTTAAAAAAAAAATGCCTCAGTAAGATCAAGCTGCAGGCATTTTCTTAGTGATTGATGGGGGAGGGCTCAGCCCATTGTAGGCAGTGCCATTCCAGGGCAGGTGGTCCAGGGTTCTATAAGAAAGCAGACTGAAGAAGCCATGATGAGCAAGTTGGTAAACAGCATCCCTCCATGGCCTCTGCATCAGCTCCTGCTTCCAAGTTTATTTTGTTTGAGCTCTTGTCCTGACTTCCTAAGATGATGAATAGTGGTGCAGAACTGTAATCCAAGTCAACACTTTCATTACTAACTTGCCTTTTGGACACAGGGTTTCATCGCAGCAATAGCAGCTCTAAGACAGGTAGAGGTAGAAAGAAAGGAACCTTAGTGTTACTCCATTAATTAAGTCAGATATAAATGCAGCAGACTTGCATCAAGGAGGACAATTTACGGACCTCCCCTTTATCCATTTGGAGAACACAAAGTATCTTTAGCCAGAAGTGAAACAATAAAAAGATTCCCACTGCCTCCTTAATATGTAATTTCTTCCTCAAATTCTGGAGAGTCCATCTTTGGCATTTTAAAAACATTTGTATAGATTTTATTTATTTGTATCATTTTTATTAATTTTTATTTAATCATTTCACAAAAGCATATACTATATTCTGGTTACCAGTTCCTTTACCGCTGGGGAACCTTGTTCTATTCATAGTAATATGATACATATTTTACCCTGTCCAATTTATCTGTGACTTTTCTCTTTTACCTTTCACCCAGACCTCAGACTTTTTAGTATAATTCAAGTTGCTATTTCTTATAGGAAATAAAGTAAGACATAGTCCTTCCCTTCTCTAAGCTGTCAAAACTGGTTGCAGTAGAATGGATGAAAGGGAGGTAAACTTGGACTGCTTTCATCACTGACTGCTCAAAGAGGGGCATACAGTAATGAAATGCTTCCCCACTGAACAATACCCTTCAGGACTATGGCGAGGTCAAAGGTGAAGGAAGCTTGCCTAAAGAGAAGGCCCAAGTCTGCCTTTGGGTGTTAGAATAAGGTACAGTTAGTCTGGTGTGTGGTAGCATCCAGACAGGATTGGATAAAGTCTTAGTGATAATTGCAAGGACAATTCCTCAGCAGGTATTTTCATTCTTGAAATCCACTTCATCTGACCAGAAACATACCTCCTGTTTGTCGACTGGTGTCACTTTTTTTTTTCATGAGAACAAAAGACTCATAAGATCTAGCGGTCAGAAACAAGGTAAAATATTTCCAGACCTTCAGCTGAGACAGAAGGTTTCAAAAACTGTTTTCTATTATCGCCCAGAACTGGCTTCATGTTTGGACAGTGTGGTGTACCAGGAGTGAAACGACTCGGAAATGTGTCCCGACTTTGCCATGTGTCAGCTGTGTGGTCTGGGATAGCTTCTTTCATTCTTTTGATCTGCGGTTTCCCACTTTATAAATTGGGAGGAAAAAGATAAAAACCGATGACAGTTCCATCTGTACGGTCTACTTCACGGGAACACGACGACGATCCTGCGAAATAAAGGCTCTGATCACACTTTAGAAGCTGTAAAGCTGCATGTAAAACATGTGCATGATATTATACCTCACAATGGCAAAGATGGGCTGTCACGGCTTCCGATGCAGTAGCTTCAGCTGCATCAGCTTTGAAAGAGGCCCAAGTCCTAATGTCTTTAAACTCTGCTGATTGTGAGATATAGCAACTTCCCTTTCTTGATGAGCAGACTGGGTGAGTGGAATGTGACTTGAGACTGAGCCAGAAATCCAGAGAGATTATGCAAAATGGAAGGATCAAGTCAGTGTCTGAGTCTGGAGTCAGTTCTTTAACAGCTCACACATCCTATGGAAATGATGAAGCCCAAGGCCACACAGCAGAGCTGATGTGGAAACTTGGCATGGCCCAAGTCAGAGTTTCTTATGGAACTCATCACAAAACCAGAACCTGTGTGTGCCCAAGGAGACATACAGCTGAGGAGACCAGGCTAGGGTGAAGCAATGAAGACAGTAAATTATAGTGAAAACATGAGCATCAAGTTCTAACATTGTTTTAGGGGCAAGTCAGAGTATGGTGCTGTGTATCACTGATATGATTCCTCCCAGGATTTCTCAGATCCACTTTGCCAGAAGCAGACTCTCAATACAGCATCTTTTTAAAATATAAAACAGACTCTGATACTCTTCTGCTCAAAGTCCCACAATGACTTACAGTTCTCTCTCATCTGCTTCAAATCTTTCCTTAATTGTTACCTTCTCAGTGAAGTGTGTTTTGAAGATAATATTTAAGACTGCAATCCCCCCCCCAGCACCAGGCCATTTAATTGACTCTGCTTGAGAACTTTTCTCTAGGACTTGACACCATCTAACAGGCTGTGTAATTGGCTTACTTATTATTATCGATTACCACTGGCTTGTACCCGCTAAAGGAGAATAAAAGAACAAACTTCACTGTAACTGTTTGTTCATGAACATTCCAAGGATCTAAAACTTCTAGATGAAACAGATCTATCATAATGTCATTATGTGATTGTGTGCAAAGATCACATGGTATGGTGGAAACACCAAGGAGGCAGATGGAGCAAAACCCTTCCCCTATAGCTTGTTCCCAAGACAACCACTGGTCCCTCGTTCCCCTCCTTCTCTTGTCTACTCATGCTCATTTCAGTCATCTCACAATTTGCCTATCCATTGTCAACATGCATTTCAGAGGCCACCTGAAGCAGGCAGTGGACACAAGTTTCAATTACTTTTCAGTGGTACATCATAGAACAGGTACTTGCAAATGAATCATTATCTTAACTTGAACCAAGAAAACAAATGTGATCCACTTAAACTGCCCTCTAGATGGACAGTTACTTTCTATTCTGTTTCATACATGGACTCTTTGGGACTCTAGGTCCAGTCTGAAGCCTAAAGCATTGCATGTGGTAAGAGGCAACATGTCATTCCTTGGCCTTTGTAGTTAGATCAATTTTTTTAAATAATTGTTTAATTAGGTATTTTCTTCATTTACATTTCAAATGTTATCCCAAAAGTCCTCCAGACCCCTACCCACTCCCACTTCTTGGCCCTGGCGTTCCCCTGTACTAAGGCATATAAAGTTTGCAAGACCAAGGGGCCTCTCTTCCCAATGATGGCCGACTAGGCCATCTTTTGCTACATATGCAGCTAGAGACACGAGCTCCTGGGGTACTGGTTAGTTCATATTGTTCTTCTAACTATCGGTTTGCAGACCTCTTCAGCTACTTGGGTACTTTCTGTAGCTCCTCTATTTGGGGCCCTGTGTTCCATCCAATAGCTGACTGTGAGCATCCACTTCTGTGTTTGCCAGGCCCCGGCATAGCCTCACAAGAGACAGCAATATCAGGGTCCTTTCAGCAAAATCTTGCTGGTTTCTGCAATGGAGGATCCCACAATACCTCTCCTGGGCATATATCCAGAAGATGTTCCAACTGGTAAGAAGAACATATGCTCCACTATGTTCATATCAGCCTTATTTTAATAGCCAGATGCTGGAAAGAACCTATATGTCCCTCAACAGAGGAATGGATACAGAAAATGTGGTACATTTACACAATGGAGTACTACTCAGCTATTAAAAAAGAATGAATTTATGAAATTCCTAGGCAAATGGATGAACCTGGAGGGCATCATCTTGAGTGAGGTAACCCAATAACAAAAAAACCCTCACATGATATGTACTCACTGATAAGAGGATATTAGCCCAGAAGCTTAGAATACCCAAGATACAAGATACAATTTGCAAAACACATGAAACTCAAGAAGAACGAAGACCAAAGTGTGGACACTTTGCCCCTTCTTAGAAGTGGGAACAAAACACCCATGGAAGGAGTTACAGAGACAAAGTTTGGAGCTGAGATGAAAGGATGGACCATCTAGAGACTGCCATACTCAGGGATCCATCCCATAATCAGCCTCCAAACGCTGACACCATTGCATACACTAGCAAGATTTTGCTGAAAGGACCCTGATATAAATCACTTTTGAGAAACAACTAAACACCATTGAAAGCCAAGTCTAGTTTATAACATAAACAGTTGAATTGGGTCATACCTGTTTCAATTGGAACTGAAATAACCAGAGAATCAAAACTGTATTCCTGGTTTTAGTCTTGACTGTGTAAGTCTCAGTAGGCTGACAATGTCCAGAACCACATTTCTGTTGTCATTAGAGTAGATATGTGTTTTGAGAGTGTAATGCCTTTGTCTTCTGAGAACTGAAGTAAAAGGACACTTTCTGCTATCATATACATCATGTTCCTTTTTAAGACTCATGAGCCTATGGAAATAGTATAAAGGACTCCAATGTAATGAAACAAAGTGCTACTGTGTAATGCCCAATCTCTATTCCAGTTAGATGAGATCACCAGTTCATAATGATGTATCCACTCCATGGTCACCATAGCATGATTCACAGTAGTCAAGATATAGACATACTCTGAATGTTCCTCAGTGGATGTAAAAACAAACAGCTGTGATATATTGCATTTGTCTGTGTTCAATATTTACCATATTATTCAGGCTTTAAAAGCACCCTACCATTTGCTACAATGCAGATAAATATATAGAACACTATGTTAAATATAAAAAAAGAGACACAGACAACTGTTTTATCATCTTTTTATGTGTAGAACCTAAAGACACAGAAATTAAATATACATGTATATTTTTCCTACATACAGAAAAGTAGTAGGGAAAGAAAGGGAGAAGATTTAAATAAAATGATACAAGGTATCAAATACATAGGGTAAACAAATTAAAGGGTCTTATGTACAACTTTAAGGTTACAGTTACAAAAATTTGTGCTGGGTTTAGAGAGTTTTGCTAAATTATATTAAAGGAACTTTCACCACAGACAAGGAAATAATGTGTGTGTGTGTGTGTGTGTGTGTGTGTGTGTTAATGGTTTGTATATAATATACTTTAGTCTTAAATGTAATATGTGCAGCAACATTTATTTTTTTCTTTTATTGAAAGTAGATTTTCTTTATATAATATATCCTGATTACAGTTTTGCTTCCCTCTACTGCTCCTAGTTCCTCCCCACCTCTACCCCATCTGGATCCACCCCTTTCTGTCTCTCACTAAGAAACAAGCAGGCTTCTATGGGATGGTAATAAAATAAAGTGAGCTATAATAAGATAAAGCAAACACATTTGGAATAGGACAAACAGAAGAGCCCAAGAAAAGGAATGAGAAACAGATATAGATGCAGAGACACACTCAGTCTACAAAAACACAAAACTAAAAGACGTAATATATATGCAAAGGACCTTTAGTGTGAAAAAAAGGGAAAATAAAATTAAAAATTATAATAAGATGTTTTAAAGGCAAAGAAAAAAATAAGGAAAAGAAAGAAACAAAGAAAGAAAGATCTCTGACAAGACAAATCAGACAAGGAATCTCCAAAGACGCCCTTGAGTTCATTTCTGTTGATCATCAACTTCTGGGTATGTAGTCTACCAAGAATAGTTTGTTTCCTCAGTGAGAGTCCCATGACGGAAATCTAATTTTCATTTGCAAGTGGTTATTAGTTAGGATAACTCTAGGCTATCTCCAATTAGTTAGGGAAGGGGCACATGGCCACTTCTCCTTTCAGCTCTAGGAGCACATTTGGTGCAGACCCATGCTTGCTATGTCAGTCTCTGTGAGCTCATATGTGTGTTGTTTCTGTTGTGTTTGAAAAGCCTTGTTTCCTTGGTGTCTTCGATCCACTTTTCCCTTACACTCTTGTTTTCCTCCTCTTTTAGAAGGTTCCCTGAACTCTGAAGGAAGAGCTTTGACAGAAATACCCCATTTATGGCTTAGTGTTCCAAGGTCTCTCACTTTCTTAATATTTTCTGGCTTTGGGTCCCTTTGCTGTAGGAGAAAACTCCTTTGATGATGGCTGACAAAGGCACTGATCTATGAATATAGCAGAATGTCATCAGGAGTCATTTTGTTACTGCGTTCCTTTAGTAGAGTGCAGTATTTGGTTTTTAGCCTAGGTCCCTGGCAGACCTAGTCACCTAAGTAGGATAGGGGTTCCATCTCTTGGAATGGGCCTCCAGTCAAATCAGATATTGATTGGTTATTTCAACAAAATTAGCTCCCTTTGCACTAGCATATCTTACAAGCAGGACACCTTGTAGATGGAAAGGTCTGTAGCTGGGCTGGTGATTAAATTGTGTCCTTTAGTAACTTGCAGAGTATCTTCCAGCACCAAGAACATTGTCTTGCAGGAGTGAAGTATCTAGACAGGCACCAGCTTAACTTCTACAGGTTCTTGGCCTGGCAAGTAAGTCCAGTGGGTAAAGCCTTTGCCACACAAGAAAACTGACAGTCTGAGTTCAGATGACCAGACCCAGGCATAGAGGAAAATGCCCTTAATCCCAGCACTCAAGAGGCACAGGCAGGCATATCTTTGAGAATTTGAGTTCCAGGCCAGTCAAGGCCACATTATAATGAGACCTTGCTTATTTGTATATTATTTGGTTTATTTATGATTTTGTTATTGTTTTAAAATGTGGGCTTTCCAGGAATCTGGTTCAGAATTAGCTTATCAGAACCCATGTAAAAGTTAGACATAGTAGCACAAGCATCTTTAATCACTAAACTTCTGGCTAATACCCAGAAGCTAGCAGGTTAACCAGCCAGGCACATTCAGGTTATATACAACAGCCAAGGTTGTCCCCTGACATCCACACAAACTGTGATGTGTATTCAACACATGTTCTCTCTTCCCCACACGCTCCTTCTCTCTCTCTGTCTCTCTGTCTCTCTGTCTCTCTCTCTCTGTCTCTCTCTCTCTCTCTCTCTCTCTCTCTGTGTGTGTGTGTGTGTGTGTGTGTGAGTGTGTGTGTGTGTGTGTGTGTGTGTGTGTATGTAAGAAAGAGAGAGAAAAAGAGGCACAGAGAGAGAAAGAGAGTCAGACAGAATGAATCCACAGGCCTCCTGTAGTTAAGCAGGTACATTATCTAAATCAGCTTCAAAAACAAGGACTAGAAGAACTGAGAGGATGAGCTGCTCCCAGTCTTCATAAGCAATGATTGCACGACAACAGAAAGCTGCAGTTTGGTGGGAGGAAGAATTGTTCTGATTCATTTAATTTCATCTTGAGAGTAGCTCACGTGACTCAGGCTGGCCTCAATCTCACTTACATAGTTGACGGTAGCCTTGAACCTGGACCCTCATGCCTCTGTTTTCTAATGTGTGCTACCACACCCAGGATAAACTCCTTGTTTCTTATTCTGAAAGTGTGCTTTTGTTCTCCATTCTCACTCTCCTGCCCAGTCAGACCTCCACGTTGTACACTGAGCTTTCTTAGCATGTTTCAACTTCTGGGCTGTTCACTAAGCATGGTTGCTCTAATTGCTCTGCTCCCAGCCTGCCCATGCTGTCCCTGCAGCTCGGCTGTTCAAGGCTCTCTCCTTCCCTGAGACTGGCTGTTGCACACAGCAGCTCCCAGAGCGGCCCTGCTGACACAGTGAAATAAAATCAGAAAGCTGTATTAATTTAAGTGGCTTTCTTCACATTTAGGACTGCTATTACAGTGTTGATGGTTGGTAATAAAAGACCTTTTAGTGTGGGAAATCAAATAATCTTATACAAACACAAATGGGCCCGGACAATGATTATCCTAATGTAATTGGAGAATGAACTCTGATTATGGGTGTCAGTTCTCGCCTTTCTTAAGGTGTTTTAGGGCTAATCTCATGATTGATAGATTGACACTCTTTGTAAAGTGTATTTATCATGAACATGCTGCATTTCTTACATTTTGCATCTCTGTGCCCAACAGTTTCTTGAGGTTTAAAGCTGTGTTGACTTTATAGAGGTTTCTAAAATTTTTGTGCAATGAACTATGGTGAAGTTATGACAGCATAAGGGGAGGACTGAGCTGACTATCAGACAAAACTACCCAGGGGCAATGTGGGCTCATCCCTCCCTTACAGTTCCAAGGGGAATGAATGAAACCATATGCAGGAAGGAGCCATTTACGATAAGGCTGGAGAACATCCTATGGGAAGCCATCCTATTTGCCCTATTTGCTAGGGTGATGATATACATGCTGAGGAACACTTTCCCATTTTTCGTGGGCATGCTGTTGCCCTAAGCACATGTGGTTAAAAACATATTTGCTGAAATTTTTGCGGTTTCAATCAATATATACTCTGTGTGAATGGCTGCCTATCTGGTATCCAGAGATCTACTAAACTGAAGTAGAGTTCCCTGTCTTAATGACTTTAACTGGATAGTTAATTTAATGGACCTGGCTTTTATAGATGTGCCAATGGAGATTTTATGTGTGCATAATGATAGTACATGACAGACAATCTTCTGCCTAAGAGACAGGTACTACCTTTATGTCCAGTCTTGTCTTCAAGCCAGCATGGCTGCTCTCATTTGTTCCTCCTCTTGGAAAAGCATCTCTTAGAGCTGGGTGTCTCACATTCACAGCATGCCCACTCTTCATGGCTGAGCACGCAAAGCCTTCTTACCCAGGAAGCTGGATCCAGCTTCATGCGATGCCAACTCTTCTTGCCCTGGCCTTGAACATCATACTTTCCTTCCTTCCACCACAACAGCCACCACTGCTTCCCATTCATCTTCACATCCATCACTTTTGCTCCCCCAGATTCTGACAGCATCTCACAACAAGGCAGTCTATCCATCAGTGCCCAGCATGGGGTCAGCAGATAGGTGAGTGGCTGAATCTCAGACTGTGGCTCTTGGTATGCTTTACTGCAATGAAGCATCTGCCCTTTCTGGATTCTGCTTGAGGGTGAGGTCATCTGCAGAGGCCCCGTTTCTTTACCTTACATATGCAATATCAGATCATTTCTGCTGAGCTTGATAACTACCCAGAATTTAATCAGGCATGATGATGGGATTGAGCTGCGTGGATAAGTGGGTCTCAGAAGAGACCCAGCTAATCGTATCTCAATGAGCGAGAAGAGGCTCATGGAATTGAAAACCAAGACATTTGCTTAGCGTGCTAGTGCGGGAAACATTCTGAAACTCTTTGGAGCTCTGTGTGGGTTGATTTCCTCTTTAGGGCATGAGTTTCCCTAGGCTCTTTTGACACTAGATCACAGCATCTTTTCCTTCTATTTATGTAATTTGAATGTTTGTCTAGTATCTCAACAGCCAGTATGACTACCTTGAGGGCAAATAGTCAAGCCTTATAATTCTTTGTCTCTCTTAAAATAACATGACCCTGTCTTTCGTGGAATGAAAATGCTACCAAAAATCAAATGGAATCTTGACAGTGTAGCACACTCTTCTTAGTAACTGGGTAAGTTTCTAATAAGTTTCCCACGGAGACCAGACTTTTCTCACAGTGGTTAGAAGCATGGATTTTGCAGTGATGGGTTAGAGGCTCATGCATCCTGAGGGATGCTATTTCTAAACTTCCAATGTTGCCATAAGCCACAGATGCCTTTTCTTTGAGAGATTCCTTGGGTCCTGAATCTTCTTTTGGGGAATGAAAGGAAATTTAGTCCTGTTCAGTGGACTACTACTTTGTTGAATGGGTTTGGAGTTGGGACATACTTTGAACTGCCTTTCTTGCTTTCCTCTTATTCACTTTTGGCTCAGTCCAAAAGATTTAGCTCAAAGTCGAATTTGTTTTCTGGTTTTTTTTTTTTGTTTTGTTTTTTTGTTTTTTTTTTTTGAAGAGCTTCATATCTACCTACCCTTGCCAGTAGATTAGGATTCATGAAAATTTCCTTCCTGTAGATACTTTTAATAAAGGTTTAAATCCAAAGCTATATTAACGAATATCACTTTGAATAAAAAATGGCCCCATGTAACCTTATATGGCAGAGGTGATTGAGTCTATGTATAAGCAGTCTCCATAGTACATTCACACTTTCACCTTGGCTGTTCTTGGGCTACAGATGTGTGTTGAACCAGGGGGAACTTTGCTGAGGAAAAATTGCCTTCTTCTTTGAAAGAGCAGGTGTCTAGGACCTTTATCCTTACTGCACCTCTGTTTCTTCAGCCCCACCAACTGTCTTCCTATTCTACAACAGAGCAGTGTTAGCCAGCCATGTTTGTTCTAACTTAGTCAGGACCTTAGCTTATCATGCTGCCACTTCCTTTTGAAAAGAATTCCCTTTGACATAATGGAACTTTTCTTTCTTCTGAGGAGTGGGCATCATGCTTAGAATCTCTAAGAATTCACTATATTCCAATTTCCCTCTCCCTCTCCCTCTCCCTCTCCCTCTCCCTCTTCCTCTCTCTCTCTCTCTGTTTATGCAAGCGCATGTGCCTGTGCATGGAGGTCAGAGGACAGCTAAGGTGTCAATCTATAGGCTAAGCTATTCCCTCAGCCTATGCATCTGCTATTTATACTAGAGATTAAGACACCCTTTTAGAGGTATGATAAAGCAGTCTTCTCCTGTGTTGAGCATCCAAATGGCTGCCTTCTGGAAGGAGAGCATTTTCTCTTCTTTTCTTTCCTGTTATGCTATCCTCTGAGGGCTTGTCTGGCAGTCAGCTGGCAACTGCATTAGCCTTTGGTTGGTATTAATATGAAAGAATGGGAGATCTGTTCAGCTTAGATAAACACACAAATTGCACTGTGGCATCCCTTCTTTATGTTTCAAAAGAGGTTGAGGTGTTTTATTTCTCTAGCACAAAAATAATAAGAAGTCAGTGGGATGACTAATCTTTTGGTACCCTTTTTAGCATGGATTTCCCCTACAGTAGACTAGCTGTCTCTCAGAAGGTTAGCACATTGTAGACTGCAGGGGAAGCTTCCTTTTATTTCTGTTTTGTGAGGTTCCTCTTGAGGCACTGTAGGTGCACCATCAACTCAGACTAGCAACGTTGTTTGACATTAGTGATGACGTCACATTTACCTTGAAAACCTCCAGGTATCAAACACCTAAAGGGGAAATGTGAGGGGTGATGGCAGCCCCATTCAAAGAGAGGATCTCCATTAGGAAAAACTCTTTTTTTTTCAGGCCGTGCTTAGCTGTTGTAAGGGCAGATTGAACTGAGAAGTTGGCCCTTGGGAGGCATCCCTGTAAGACACAGCCCAGTGCCAGCTAAGAAGGGGGCGTGCAGTTTCAGGGCAGCTTTCCAATTACTTTCCTGAGGGATCAGCGCCAGGCTATTGCCTTTTGAAGATGGAGCTTTGTGAAAGGGCCAGTAAAGAGTGTGAAATATGTCCAATGTATGCAAATCCCCACTATACATATGAGCACATGGATTAGTAATCCATCTAATGGCAGCTTTTTGCCAATCACCTTTTTTTTTTTTTTTGTTTTTTGGCCAAATTGAAGACTTGCAGGACATGGGGCAGCTCTGAAAGGGATCTGTGTGCAGCTTTGGCAGTTGACACCCTATCTATAAGCAGACATTTCTGGAAGGAAAGAAGAAAGAAAGAAGGAAGTTGAAGGATGGAAGAGGGAAACAGGATTTAAATTTATCAGCATCTCTCTCTCTCTCTCTCTCTCTCTCTCTCTCTCTCTCTCTCTCTCTCTCTCTGTGTGTGTGTGTGTGTGTGTGTGTGTGTGTGTGTGTGTTCTATTCAGGTTTTCACATGTAAAGCCTCAGAAGTACCTGGGATCTATGGGCAAGAAGGCGATAAAATTCATGGCCTTGAGGAAAAAGGGAAGAGGGAGACTGGACATCCATGGGAGACCATGTACTTAGGCTTGTCAATAGGAATTAAATCAATGTTTCCCCCTCCTTAGAATCAGTGAGGAGAAACAATTTGAAAGTTCATTTTTCTTTAAAACCACGGCATACTGTACATGTGTTTGTATCATCTCTGCATGCTTAAATTAGTCTTCTTGTCTTTGAATTTGAGCGGTAATTAACTCAATTATGCTTACTAAACTCCCCCAAGTTATTAATTAAGGATTCTATGGAAGAATTACTGCAGTTGAATATACTTATAAACTGATCTTGCTCTAGAAACTTTGGCATCTTCTGTCAATTCTGCTTCCATGAACACCCCAGATTCACACCCAGGACATGGCCTGCTGTGGGCATGTAAAGTGCTGCTGTGACATTCTTACTCCCATTGCAGGATGCTATTTCTATCTTTTTCTTTGTTCACAGGGAACTATGTTTTAACTCCAACTAGCTGTAGGATTTCAGAAGATGGAAAACATGCTTCGTTTCATTTTGCTTCTCCAAAGAGCCTCATATATATTTGCATATAAAAGAAAAATAGTCTTAGTTGTAGAGGTCCCAGGACAGACTACACAGGAAGGACATTGTCAACCCTGCCAGTATTCTACACAGAGCAGGCCATGCAGTTGCCTTCCTACCTGAACAACAACACAGTCATGTCTTTACCCTCTAACCTTCCTGGCACATGAGTTAGAGAGACTGTGCTCCAGTAAACCTATTTGCTGTCACTGTCAGAATGGCCAGGGCAATGGTTCACATTGTGTATCTGAGACCAAAGATGCACAAGGACATTTCCTAGCCTTAGTCTATTGATATCACATTTATACTGCTAAGGCAGTAGTTTTCAACCTGTGGGCCGTGATCCCTTTAGGGGTCAGATGTCAGACATCCTGCATATTATATATTTACAGTACAGTTCACAACAATAGCAACATTACAGTTATGAAATGGTAGCAAAATAATTTTATTTGGAGGAGAGATCATCACAATATGAGGAACTATATGAAAGGGTAGCAGCATTAGGAAGGTTGAGAACCACTCTTCTAAGGGCTCTTGACTTTGCAGTATTAATGAATTTGTTTACCTACTGTATCCTGTGCTGTGAGATAAGTACCACATGACAGATCAGAAATAGATGCTAGAACGTACTTATCTAGAGAGGAATCATAAGTCTGCCTTAAATCTCAGCCTCTCCTCCTTCCAGGAATTTTCAAAAGAACAGAGACATTCTAAAAGTGGTCACATGGCCTCTGCCCTTATACCAGTCTCATTCTTTCCTTTCGTCTCAGCAGACAAATGCAAGTCTGCAGTAGCTCGCTTGGGATATGTGATTTAATGCTTTGATATCAGAGTGTGGAGCCACAGTGATGAGCACATGGCACCAGATCCATATGATTCCTCATCTATTGGAGCAGCTGGACATCATTGGAGATCCTTCTATGGAGGGATATTTCCATGGTCATTTCTGAGATACCCTACTCTTTGGGGACACCAAATCACACAGATTGTGGAGGATCTGAAGCCATGTGCACATTTTCTTTGCTACTCCAATAATTAGATTCTGGAACACTCCATGGGAAATCTAGGCTCTGATGCAATTCTTTTTATGGAGAGGAAAACAGGATTTTGACTTGTTTATTTATTTCCTCAGTCATTTCAGTGGATTTAGCTAAGCTTAATAAAGTTCAAACAACCTGCCCAAAATCATAAATTAGCATTAGTGATTCAAGATTACTGATTTCCTTGGGGCTCTGCCACAATTTACAGCCATCTTCATTTCCTTCTTTGAATTACAGAATCTTAAAAAGGCCTTCATGGTCACCCAGCCTTATTTCCTATTGCAGTGTGAGTCTCCATTAGGCTTGTATCCAACCTCTGCTTAGATTGGAGGCCTCTCAAAGGCACACACACACATTTTCGCGCACACACACATACACACACATACACACAAAATGCAGCTTGCCTTGAGCCTATTCACAGGTGTATTCCTACATATTAATAAGTGAGTCAGCATCATTTTTCCAAAACTATCAGATAAATGATTCCTGACAATTGGCACGTGGCCCCTTGTAGACACTGCAACTTATTTTTACACCCCAATAGAAATGGCACAATGTGATTATCATTGTTAACTTACCACTTGCATTGTTTGGAATTTTTTGTATTAAAATGGTGTCATAAATATAAAGAGGCTGGACTCTGGTCTCCTTCCTCTTTTTCTGATGGAGCCTTGTTACTTCATAAAGCACAGTCCTCCAGGATTACACAGCTTCCAGCTTCCACTGACAATATTAAGAAGACTTGCTTTTCTCAGCCTTACACTTGGTTTTCTGTAACTTCCACCCAAGAGTCTCTGTTTGGTTTTTGGAACAGTAATAAATACATGAAACTCAGTGTTTGCCCCTTGTGGGTAAACATAGAATAATGTAGAGAGCCATCTAAAGCAGGGATTCTGAGGCTGCACTCCCAAAGATTCTGCTTAGCCGTAGCAAACACGTCCTGAGTGGGTTAGTCACAGCTATGCTGATCACCCAGACACACTTTAAATTCAGACCGTCCTAAGATGAAAATAAAAATAAAAACAAAACAAAATGTCGGTGAATTACAGGCTTTTTCTTTCAAGGCTCTCCATTCTTTCTTGTCCTTTCCCGTCCTTTCCTGTCCTTTCCTTTCAATTTCAGGTTTCCTAATTAAATGTGTGAACAGAGAAACTGTGCTCTTGATAGATGTTGCCTGTCGTGGATCACAGTCCGTAATGGAAAACATCTTTGGTCTGGGCTTTTTTCTTTTGTTCCCTTTCCGTTATGCTTGTAAACCTCTACCTAAGTAAGTAAGGTCTAAACATCTTTAATAACAGGAATAAATAAGCAATAGAGGAGCCAGCCTGTCGGCTTGGAGAGGATCTGACCACCAGCTCCCTAAAATAGAAAGCCCTACAGAGGTCGCCTAGCACATCATCCTGTCCTTGGCCACATCCTTTCTGCCCAGGGCCTCTTCCATTTGAATCGAGCTGTGGCCTTCTTCTGTCTACCCACAAGGCCCACAGTCCTCTCAAATATAGACAGCACAGTGTCCGTTCTACATATACTCAAATGGATCCTGTGACATTGTGTGAGTTGTTTAAAATGTTAGAAAGCTCATGATAGAATTAGGATATAGATATTAAGAGACTAAATTATACATGTATAGAAAGTTGAAAATGCAGATAGACACACACATATATGTCTAAATTTTCTTATTTTTATTCTAGAAACACACTATACATTCAAATGTTTAGCCTCTGCTTCTTTTCTAGACTGCACAAGAGGTTATGAATATGTTCCCGTCAGATGAGTCCTAATGCTTTCTACAAGGAAGACCAACTGTACTTGACCATTGAGTAACTATGTTGTTCTGTAAATGACAGAAATTGGGATCAAAGTTTCCATCATGGTTACTAAATATTGAGGTGTGTTTTTTACTGCCACTAAGAAAACCATCATGTCTTGAACAGTGAGGGCAGAAGTTACTATGAAATGCAAGGAATAGAACTCTAGGCTGTTAGAAGGCTGAGGCTTTCTGAGCTTGAACCTGGGTTTATTGCAAAGCTCTGCCCTCTCTCTTTCCCTTCTGTAAGTTTGGCGGGAAGCAGCTTTGGTGAATCTGTTCCCAGGTTCCACTTCCTGTTTCTTGTCACCTCGGAGGAGGGGAACACTTCTTTGTGCTGGGGAAAGTGGAAAACAGGAAGGAACAGACTACACAAGGGACCGGGCCTGACAACACAGAAAATGCTGACATAAATTAATCAAACGAGGCATCTCCCAGGATTGAATTAGTTCCTGATTGATGGCTGCAGCACCATGTCTGCCTGGCCGTTTCTTCATTCTCATCCGTTGTTGCCCCTGATTTATGTCAGCGTTTCAGTGCATTGGCTGACTAGAGATCCTTGGAGGATGGATGGAAGAGAAGGGGGCTGCACCAGTGCTGGCCGCCCCTGGTCCAATCTTCATTCCAACTCTCAGAGTGACGACTCATCTGTCAACTTCATTGTATGCCTCATAAACTCAGTGTCTGCATTTTTAGGCTCTGTCCTATTCCTGTGAGGGCTGAGATGGTAAAACATATGTACATACATACATACATACATACAAACAAACATATAGATATGCATACACACATAATACATATACATGCATGCACATATATACATGTAATCTACTATATATATAAATACACCCATATGTATATATTTCTACTGTTTCATAAGTATAATCTCTTAGAAGTTCTTAAACTTTTACCGGATACCAAGCAAGTGAGTTCACTGTTACCTGTGACCTGCAGGGAAGTGTTCACCAAGACTTAGTTATTGTTCATTTCTGTGATGAGAGGCATCTCGGGTAATTTGCAAGATGAAATGGTTTGAATATTGGTGGCTTCCTGTCTTGTGGAATTAATTCGCTACCATAACATTTCTTTATAGGAAAAAACGTTGCTGAATTGTTTTGCTGCTCATTCTGGATGTCTGAATCCTGGCAGATGCTCATCTGTTTGTTTCTTTTTGAAAGTTCTTGCTATGTGTTGTATTCAAGGTCTGGTATTCTTGTGTGTAATTTTATAACAGGAGCCTTAGTCTTCAAGGCTTTTATGCTCGATGGGGGAGACAGGTATTAAATATGTTATCAAAGGATTAACCCCATGGTCTTAGATGTAGCAATTCTAGTAAGTGATTCAAAGTACAGTCTAACTTTCACAAAAATATGGAAGCAGTTACAAACTTGAAAGAGCGTATGTTTGTTTAAGTGTTTTAACTTTAGGTGTTTTTGTGTGCTGTGTCTATGTGTATGTGTGTACCAGTTCGTGCAGAGATTAGGGCTCCAAGTCAGATGTCATTCCTCAGTGGTATGCATCTTGATTTTTGAGACAGGCCCTCTCATTCCCCTGGAATTTATGAAGTGGGCTAGGCTGGCTGACCACAGAGGCCCAGCAACCTGGCCCGCAAGCTCTAGGATTACAATATGTGGCTGCTTTGAAGTTGACATGATCATGAGGATTGGACTCAGGACCTCATTCCCAGCTTAAGTGATTTTTAAGCATAGATTTTGTTGTCTCAATAAGGCTAATGTTACTTGAAAACATGGTGAAATGGAAGAGCAAAGTTCATGAATATTAATATCAGTTCAGAATTCCTTAATTGTTTTTTGTTTTGTTTTGTTTTGTTTTGTTTTTTGTTATCAACACACACGGAACACTTCTGGGGGAAAATTTTTAATGTTATTAATTTCAGGACTGTATCTTAGGCTATAATTTCTCTCATCTCTAAATAGGCATTCAAGTTAAATAGAATATACTAAATATGTTTAACACAATTGAGAGCATCTTTTATGGTCTGGTGAATGTGTTGATTTTTTGGTACCTAGCCAGATCATCAGATACAGAAATCTCCAAATCAGAGCTTACAATATTGGGCTGATGTCTCCTTACTCCAATCTGTCCTTTCACAATTCCACCGAGTACTGATCACTACTTGCCCAGATGCTCAGTTGTCCAGGAAAGTCTCTTAGTAATTCATGCTTTCGTTACTCCCTCCATGGTACCGAGCTCTGTCTCCTTAGAGCCTGTGCCATCTAGTTTCCTGCTTGAAGCACTCCACCTTTCCTGATACCCCTGCTTATTCCTTCAGATCTTATCTAGCAAACAATGTTTAGCCCTCCATGCTTTTCTTCTGAGCATGCCATCATGTCTTGCCTTCTTCACACCATAGCACTGAGCATATTGCATTGTAAATAAGTCCTTGTTTTTGAGTATTGATCTGCCCTTTCCACAACTTGGTCACTCATGTTCATGGTGCTTAGATCTCCAGCGCCTTCACTAGTTGGGGGAGTAGGGCACTGCCACCATACTTGCTGAATAAATTAATCTTTCTTCAAAGCCCATTCCAGTACAGGGAAAATTTTAAAATAACTTAAAGTGTACTTCAAATTAAAGAAAGGGACCCTTCCAAAGCAGTTCAAAGCATAGGCATTATGGGTTATTTCGGCTATGCATTCAAATCAGACACCATGACTAATTTTTCAGAAGGTGACCAACATTAAATCAATTTCCATGAATTTTCTAGGAGGCAAGTATAAATCAGGTACATTATCATCACTTGTCTCTAGCCTCTGGCCATCTCCTCAACATCATGCCTTCATCCTTTCTGTTCCCGAGGTTGCTCTTACATACTGTGAAAAGAGCAAAGATTCTTCTACTCTCTTGTCCTTTGCAATTTCTTTGACATATTTTGAGGATTTCAGTGCTAAGGATAACTTTGAGTGCCTTGGCCTCTTTTCCTGGGAGACCAGATATTCAGAAGAATTCTTCCATAAAACTTTGGGGAAAGACAAGCAGTCTTAGATCTTGGCAGTGAAATTCTCCCTAGACAATCAAGCATCAGACACAAGAGCAAACAGTCAAGTCTGGGGCTTCCTGTGGGATATTGATCTTTCCTCTCTGCTACAGCATTTCCCTCATCCTCCCGGCATCCAGGGGAAAAATGGAACATGAGATTTCAAAACTAAAGATACTGAAAGTGACAGGCTATTCTGGAATCATGGATTATGGGAGACTGCCAGTGGAGAGGAGACCAGTGGAGCCTACTCGTCTCCTTCAGGGGTCACTGATTGAACTTTAAGACTCTGGGGCAGAGCTAGGTAAATAATAGGTATTAGTGGTGGCGAGATAAGAGCCTTTTGGAAAAGAGGGCTAGCAGAGCATCGAGAAGGCAATCTGACAGGATAACTGAAGGCAGAGATAATGGCCCATCTGGAAATACCTTCCTCAATTGCTCTTATAGCCATGGAACAGGGAATGCAGACAGGTGGAAAATGCGCATTTGGATGACCAACTCATAAACGAAACAATGAGCTATGTGGCTGCCCTGCTCCCTGAAAACCTCATCATCAACTTGGCCTTTATCTGCGAATGGCATCATTTCTACTTAGGTTTCCATCATCCAAGCCAGAGCGCCAGCCAGGTCCACAGTCCAGATGGTGACAGGACAGGGCTGGGGAGCCCATGCTGGATGCCTGGGAATTCGTTTTACGCTCTGGTTTGCTACCTGGAACAAGCTTTAAAGGAAGCACTGGCTTTCAATCAGAAGATCAAGAAGGGATAATACTTGCAAGACATATCTGTTTCTCACAGTTGCACTCCTGTCTAAACAGTGATCATGTTTTTCCATCTTAGCAAATGAGTGCCTATACGAATTCTTCCCAGCACTTTACCTCCTTTAAAAGGGCATCATCCTGAGTGAGGTAACCCAATCACAAAAGAACTCACATGATATGTACTCACTGATATGTGGATATTAGCCCAAAAACTTAGTATACCCAAGATACAAGATACAATTTGCAAAACACATGAAACTCAAGAACGAAGACCAAAGTGTGGACACTGTGCCCCTTCTTAGAATTGGGAACAAAACACCCATGGAAGGAGTTACAGAGACAAAGTTTGGAGCTGAGATGAAAGGATCGACCATCTAGAGACTGCCATACCCGGGGATCCATCCCATAATCAGCCTCCAAATGCTGACACCATTGCATACACTAGCAAGCGTTTGCTGAAAGGACCCTGATATAGCTGTCTCTTGTGAGGCTAAGCTGGGGCCTAGTAAACACAGAAGGGCCCCCAATGGGGAAGCTAGAGAAAGTACCCAAGGAGCTAAAGGGGTCTGCAACCCTATAGGTGGAACAACAATATGAACTAACCAGGATCCCCCGGAACTCGTGTCTTTAGCTGCATATGTATCAGAAGATGGCCTAGTTGGCCATCATTGGAAAGAGAGGCCCATTGGTCTTGCAAACTTTATATGCCTCAGTACAGGGGAACACCAGGGTCAAGAAGTGGGAGTGGGTGGGTAAGGGAGTGGGGGGGGGTATGGGGGACTTTTGAGATAGCATTGGAAATGTAAATGAAGAAAATACCTAATAAATAAAAAAAAATTGTGTGTCAGCTCCAGGTGTTCATTATTTCTACTCTTAGAAACCTTTGACTATTTACAGTGATAGTCCACAACCTCATTATCTACAACCAGCCTATGGGGAAGCTATGTTTGATGTTTTAGTCCTTAGATAAGTAATTCTGGATTGCATGTTCTATCTCACTGATCAGATAGCCTACTCTCCACCCACACACTTCCCACTGGCCTTTCCTGATTTGCAAGCTCATCACCCAGGCAGGTTACCTAAAAATTCACAATGTCCCCTGACCTATGTTTTGTACTCTCACCTGAGCACCTCTACCCATATTTAGTGTACCCCAATCTAACTGCATACATGCCTGAGTGAATCACTTCTGTTTGAGATCTGTGGCTCCCCCTCTGGTTCTCTTTTGGTCACTGAGATCTGTGGGAGACAGATTTCACCAGCTCCTTTCCATACCAATGTCTCATACCCTCTGCTTCTATCTCTGCTTTCTCTGGGGTAATCTTTAAATCTGACTGTGTACACTACATGTGGATATTTACTGTATATGTACATATTCTATGTATGTAAATATATTCTGTATCTGAATATGAATTGTTATAGGTTACATTACATGTGTCCATTTGATTTGTAATTTGCCTATTTGATACAAGAACTAGATATCTGATAGACATTTTAAACTTAATATGTTAGGGGCTATGGGTGTGGTATTGTTGTAGAACACTTTCCTGTCTAAGTGTGAGGCTCTGAAGCCAATCTCAACACTAGAAATAAACAACAACAAAATCCACAAACATACCCACACATTAATGTTCAAACTGAACACTTGATCTTGGATACCATGCCAACTACCTCTTTACACAGTCTTCTGCAACTTCAGAAGGTGACATCGATGAATTGTTCAACAGCTAGCTTTGATCTCTGTGTTTCTAGTACCCACTCATGTGCAATCCTCTTGGTTCTTTCTCTAAATACATTATGCGTCCATCTGTTCTCCTTCATCTCCACTGCCACAGTCTGAATCCAACTTGAATGTGACCAGAAGTATAATACATAGCTTTGTTCAGCATCTGCTTTTCCAGTTTGCATTCTGCAGCTTCTAAAAGATCTATCCTATATGGCAAGCCAGCATGTCATTCTCCACGCTGAATCCTAGCTAGCCGAAGCCTTCTATCACATTTTGAATGAAGTCATAGCATTCATAGTGACCTCCAATTCCCTCGTTTCTCAGGATCATCTTCTATTTCAATCTTCTTTCTCACCTCCAGCTATCCTCACTCTTCTTCTTCTTCCTCTTCCTCTTCCTCTTCCTCTTCCTCTTCCTCTTTCTTCTTCTTCTTCTTCTTCTTCTTCTTCTTCTTCTTCTTCTTCTTCTTCTTCTTCTTCTTCTCCAGAATAATCCACAGGTACTTAATCTAAGGCTGGTTTGCTCATTTTGCCTGGACCATCTAGCCTTCAGACCCATGCATCAGGGACGTTATTGTCCCTTATCTGAAAGCCTTCTCTTACTAAGTCTGGCTGAACAATTTGAATCAACATTACCCTTTACTTATCTTTCCCACCCCCATACACACATTTTACTTTCTTTATACAATATATTGCCTTGTTGAAGGACCTTATTTGGTTGCCTGAGAATTATGTAACTCCCTAACTGCTATGTAGATTCTTAGAGAACCTACATTTACCAGCTTTGTTGACCTCAGTTCTATTGTAGGTACTCAAACACATTTTTCCTTTTACTTAATTAATTGATTAATCAGCCACTACAGTCTTCATCTCCTCAACTCTTGCTAGCCTGCCTTCACTTGTAAGTAATTGCATTCTCTGTGTATGTAGCTCTTTGGTCAGCTGGTTTTGTAATCACCAGATTATAAGGAGCAAGTTCTCAGTGCCATCTGCCCACACTTTAGTCCTTACAGTGAGCATATGTGGCATTTCCTCATGTCAAATGAAGACCCAACAGAGGGATGCCAACCCCATTGGTCACATTTGCTCAGCCACCCACCAGAATCTTACCTCTGCATCTGGAGTTCACATACTCAACAACTACTCAACAACCCTGTTATGCCTCCCAAAACAGTTTAGTCCTCACTCTTTCTGAGGCAAGCCACCCAGCCTCAGCCTTCCCTTCACCTGCGTCAGACTCCTTCCAGTGGAAGGATCTTAGGTACCCAGAATTCCCTGCCTACTTCCAGTCATGTGAGAAGTTTGTTTCCACCCTTTCTCGGGCTATTAAATAAGATGAAAACTGCCCAGGAAACCTTCATTTCTGCATTGCAGGTGAAGAGCAAGTCTTTTTGAGTGTGCCCCATGCATTCAGCTAAGGCTCAGGTAGATATGGTTGTTTTGTGTTTGTATTTGACGGAACTGACGAACTTAACACCCCTCCTCCCTTACTTGGTTTTTGATCTTTCTCTGAACTGGATTCAAACTGGTTATCTGTTAAAACAGGATATGTACATTGAGTGTAAGAGAAAACTTAATATGTACCTAGCATACACACACACACACACACACACACACACACAAACTATGCTATATTGTTAGTTGTCACTTGGTCTTAAGACTAAGTGGAAGGATTCATAGTTTGGATTCCTTGTGTGGCTTTGGAGAGAAATCCATTTTCTACAGTGTTTTTTTTTTTTTTCTCAGTCTTTGGAACTTTACATTCGAGTGTTCATTAATCTTCATATCCTGCCAACAAAATAGTATTACTTACTTTTCATTTGTGGGTGACAATATTATTTGAATATTTGTTGTTTTCCAAATTTCAAATTAAGTTACAGCAACCTTCCCTTCAAATTGGTTATCTCACTCTTCTAGCATAGCCCCAAGATTAGTCTCAGATCTTTTCTTTAAAGTGAATTTTAACTTTATATTTTACAAGAATCATTCTCAGACTCTACTGGGAGCAGTCAGCACTTCCTCCTGTGAGTCACACTGTACCTCCAACTCATCTAGACTCTCCGCAGAAACATTTTTTGCCTGCATGTTTGTGGAGAATAAAAATTGAATTTTTCAAATTCTATTTCTCTATCACCAGAAAGTTGAAAACCTATCAGAAATGTGTCTGACCATCCATACAAGAGATTTTAGTAGCAAAGTGTGAAAGGATAGCAGCAGAACCTCCACACAGAGTGAAAAACTGTTCCATTTTGGGATTGAAAACTGGCAGAGACCAGAGGCAAAAAGTCTCTTGGTTTGTTCCTTTCATTTGTGCTTGCCATTTATTTCTGTGTGAGTTATGAAAGTGACTCAGATTGAGATTGCCTGCTCAACATCCTTAATTTCTTTTGTTCTAGGACATTAGACCCCGAAAGAGTGCAAAGGAGACTTGATCATACTGTAGCTGTGTGACTTGGGGAAAGTTGGTTGATTTCTCAGTGCCCAGTTGATTTGCAATGATAGAATCATAAATTTGCTTCCCTCCAGATAATAAGGAGATGGACTGCTGTGTATAAAGGAGTTTTGCCAATTCCTAGGACACAAGAATGAAGATGACCACACTGTGTGTGAATGGTCTGATCCCTGTTTGCAGGATCAGTCTGTATTCATGAAGGCTCCATTGGTTATTGAACACCTCCTAAATGCTGGTTTCATTGACTCTCATGTAAGGCCGCATGGGCCAAAGCTTGCTATCAAGTGATTCATCACAGATTTCCTAAGTTGTACCATATTTTGTATTTCCTTAGATTGCATAAGACCTCTGTCAGCTTTGTTCTTTAGACTTTTCCCTGTCCTTTATTCTCAGGACACCAATTTTAGTCTCTCAATGTCACTTGCTGCCTACCTCTCAACACTATTTCTTTTAACATTGAGCCCCATGAAAACCTGAGGACTGGCTCTTTCATGCCCACCTTCCAGACAAACAGGACCACGGGGTGTAATCATATCACCTACTCTCCTGTCTGCGGCCGTTTGTTTCCATTCCCTACACTTGAGCTTTGAAGACCTTTTTGTTAGCAGGTCTTTTTATTCCAACCACAACCCCCTCATTCTGGGCACAAAGGATATCCTCCAATCACTTCTCCAGTGCCGCTGCTCCTGTTGTGCATCCTGGACTGTAAAAATGACCTAGAACATTCTCTTCAGCAGCCAACTGCCACCCAGCAATGTTATCCATCATTCTTCCTTGAATGGCCTACACCACTTCTCACTTCTTTTCCAGGAGTTGCTTGCTGGGTCCTCTTGTTCCCTTACGTTCTCTTAAAAATGTAATCGAAGTAAGACAACTTAGTACCCTAAGGGGAGAATTATCTGCAAGTCCCTTGAGAGGAGGAGCAAGAACTAAATGAAGGAGTAATCAGGAGAAACAGGATGAGAAGAAATTAAATAAAATAAAGATTTTGGGTTCAATCGCCATGTGAGTGGGGAAGATAATCTCCCTCCTCCAAGAAAGAGAAGTCAACAAAAAGGTGAAAGGGTAGGTGGTAGGCACTGATTACTGGAAGAGCAGCCTTGGAGTGAGTGACCCATTCCAGAGTAGCCTATGCTGAACCACAGATTTGGGAGCTGTTGGCTATGGCCAAGTGCTGACAACATGCAATCACCCTGGAGGTGCTACATGAAGAGATGCATGGGGTCTTGAAGGCAAAACAGGGAGACCCTAATGTTGACCTATAATTTCTTTAAGAATGAGAAAACATATAAGCATCAACATTTATAGCTGAAAAAAATGGGATTGAAAAATATTACAAAAAATCTCTCTGACTCATCATAAGCCTGTGGAGAGGGCCTTTGACAAGATAGACTGTAGTCAGAATGTTTGGCCCCAAATTAGAAGGCAGCTAGCTTTCAGATCTGTTTGGAATTGGGCAGAGTTAGAAAAGAAAATGGGATTGTGTTTATTGATAATTTTTAACAAGCGTCTAGTGGTTTTGCATACATTATTTATTTTGCATTTTTCAGCAACTCTGAAATTTGGACTATATTATCGTATTATTAATGATGAGGGATCCAAACAAAGAAGTGATGAGATAATGACGCAAGCAGCCAGTGGGCACTGCTAGCACCAGAGTGGCCCTTCAGGCATGGTACCTAACCCTGCATCTTTCGTCCACTGAGGAAACATCTTTCTCAGGTTGTCATCTAGATCATCTTATGGATGTTTAACCTCTGTCTGTCTGTCTTCCTGTCCATCTGTTTGTCCCTCTGTCTGTCTATCTCTCTGTGTATTTGTTTGTGTGTTTGTGAATGTGTGTATGTGCATGCACGCACACACATACATGCACTTGCATGAATGCACACATGTGCATGTAAAGTATGGAGATGAGAGAACAAACTTAGGCATCATTCTTTTGGCACTGATGATCTAGAACCTGACAAATAGGCTGAACTGGATAGCCAGGGAGTCCCAGATATCTACCTGTTACTGCTTGTCCAGCAATGAGATTCTAAGTGCATGCTACTTAGCCCAGCTAGTTAACACACATTCTAAGGCTCTAACTCAGGTCTTCAGGCTTGTAAAGCAAAGCAGTTGAACTATCTCCCAGCCCCCTATTCTAACCCATTTTAGCCCCATTTTCTTTCACTGCTATTTCTAGTTACGAATAGGTACAGCCAAACACTGGAGAAAAGTGCAAGCCTATTTGCCTTTAATCACACACTTCTCTTCTAGATAATATGCAAAAGATGCAGGGGTAGTGATTCAAAACAATGCCAGCACTCACAGAGCTGACTTGCAGAGCAGTGTTAACACTCCCACAAAGAGCACGGGGCTGATAATTGCAAACGACTTTATTCTGTTTCACATCTGAATTACCCTGAGCTTACTGTCCCAATTGTGCCTGAGTTGGTCCCGTCAGGTTCCAATTCTCCATGCTGTCCTGGTCAAGGGGGAAGTTTTGCTGACGTGCAGGACTCAGCTGAGAGCCAGGAAGTCCATGTATCCCCTACCCCTCTCCACACAACTGTGTGTTCTCACCATTCTGGCTATTCTCAGTAAATCTCCTGCTGTCTCCATGGCTACTCACAGCCAAGACAACTGATCCCTCTGTGTTTCCATGACCTGTGCCAATGTTGCAGCATTAAAAGCTTCTTTTATGTAGAACTGTGTTAAAAGGACAGCTCTGAGGACTGGGGAAATGGCTCGGTGGGTAAGAGTGCTTGCTCTTCAAACATAAGACCCTGGGTTCAAATCCGTAGCACCCAGGTAAAAAGCCAGAAAGAATTCTCCACACACCTGAATACTAGCACTAAGGAGGGGCAGATACAGGAGGACAGGTGGGGTTTGCTGGCTTCTAGCTAAGCTTTAAGCTTAGTTAGAGATGCTGACTCAAAAACATAAAGCTGAGAATGGTTCAGTGGAACACTCAAGGTCCCACTTTGGCCTCCAGATGTACGCACAGGCATACATGCACATTCACACATGTGCATATTCCATACACACATACACCCACACAGTACATAAATATACTACAAACAAACACATAAACCGTGAAAATAAACAATAATACATTCTGCACTTAAATTCTTGGCTTTGAATCCTGTCTCTGTTATCATTCGTTATGTGAGCCAGGGCAGGTAATTTAATCTCTGTATAGCAATCTCATCATTCAAATTAACTGAATAAACTATTGGGGCTACTCTGTGGATTAAAAAAGTTTATGCAGGGAACATAAGGACTCAAGAACCTTATGTGGGGGTGTTTATTATTATGGTATATCATAATATTTAAATGCGTCCTTTTCTATTTAATTTTGAGGGCCTTACAGGTGTTGGCCATTTCTTATTATCCTATAGTTTTCTTGTCCAAGCATTATCTGTCACAGAGCAAAGGCGTTATTACTGCTTGGGTGAAAGAAGAGAGAGACTTTTATCCTCAAGTGATTGAGGCACCATCAGACAATTAATGAATCCACTCACTGGGAGTGGATGCAAAACTTACACACAGTGGCCCACACAGCATGCTTCTTTCAAGAAGAAAGTCATTGTCTTCATCATTTAGGTTTCCCCGTGATAGATGGAGATAGATCCACCGAGACTTGCCACAGTTGAGGTGCATTTTGGGATTTGGGGCTCTAGACACCCATGTAGTCTGAAGTCATCAAAGAAGCATCCTGAAGAAAAACAGGGTGTAACCTTAGAGGAAAGGTCAGGAGCAGAAAGCATGTGGTAGGGCACCTCCTACAAAACTGCCTGGTGCCTGCTCTCCTTGGTGCTGTAAGTAAACAAGAGACTCACAGAGCAAGAACCTGGGGCTACCACCTTCAAAGCCTAGCTGCCTAATCAGGAGAAAACTGACTTCATCTTGAAAGCAGGAAGTAGTACAGCTCCATGATCAAGCACAGAATGAAGGAGGTCTCCTCACCAGAGATGAGCAGTGGTGCCAGACAGTATTGCAGAGAACCATACTTCTGGTCAAGACTGCTCTTACCAGCTTCCTGCCTCTGTATCAGGTACTGGGACATCCGGGTGATGAATAGGGGCATTCTACGAGTCCATCATACCATGGCCTTGTGGTTTGAAGAAGCATGAGACCCCAGAGTCCCTGTTCATAGCTTCAATGACACATGCAGACACAGGAAGCCCTTGGTCTCTTGAGCAGCTGGAGAGACCACAGGCTCCCGGAGCCACAGGCCCTGCAAAGCTCTGTGCAGAGAGAGAGCTCAGTCCATGCTCTGTGCATGCAGATTGCTGGAGCATGGCTCAGCTAACTTGGAAAGTGTTCTGGCTGTGCCCAAATTACAAATATATTTTGTCTGAGTATGTTCCCCCCTAATTTTTAAATGTATATGTATTTCAAGGGAAATTAAATCCATGGGTTTCTGGTTCATTTACTCTTAAATCATTAAAATGCTGTTTAAGAACATTAGGCATTCAAGGAGCTTTTCTAGACATTCTAATAAGCACTCAGAAGACTCCTTTCTCCCATTATAACAGTTGTATCAGGAGCCGATGGACTCGGAGTTCCAAAGGATGCTCCTCTAGTTTAGAATTCTCAGTGTGTCTATAAACCAAAAAGGTCTAACCCTGATGAAATACATATTCCCTCCTACGCAGGGGAGAATTCACTCTCTTTTTTCTTACATTGTATTTAGCATGGGGTCTTAGTGAAAAAAATAATTGCAGGGTAGTCTTGATGAAATAACCTGGCACAAGATAGCAATTAGTTCTTCAGATGTGGACCAGCTTCAGGTTAGAGAACCTGCCTTGTTCCTCTAGCAACACAAGGAAGGTAATACTCTGCTGTCTATCTCTCTATCAGAGCACCCAAGATGACCAAGTCATGAAGAGAAAATGGTTATTTTTGTCTCATGGTGCACATAGCAGTCTCTGAACAGCTGATCCTGCTGCTTTGGAGCCTTTGAGCCTGTGACATCATGACAGGTACCCATGAAAGAAAGTAAAATCTGTTTACCACACTTTCAGAAAGCAAGAGTCAGAGTGTGAAGAAGGAGTTTGGGATCACAGTCCTTTTTAAGAGAACAGAAGAGAGCAGGGCTCCAGGTACCTACCCCTTTTTCTATACCTCAGCTCTGAGTAGAGCACCTCAGAACCACCTCCCAGGAGCATGGTCCTTGAGATCAAATCGCTAACACATCTTAATACATGGCCAAGGCAGGGAGTTTTAGCTTTATGGAACACTTTGCTTCCCATATGGGGCCTAGAGATACGCCTCTTCCTCTCCTAGGTCTTAAGAAAGGACACACAGTTCTGCCATTCTAACTGTCCAGTTCACCCCCTATCTAATGGCCTTGGATATTTTCCTAGACTAAAGGGGAACAGCTGGGTTTTTACTGTCCCCAGAACTTCACCATATAATCCACTCAATAATTGTTCACTCACTTGAGAAAAATGTGTTGAGTTTTGGGTTTCAGGCATTATGTTAGTACACTAATACTGCTGGCTAGCCAGAACCATTTCTATCTCATGGGAATGGGGGACAGGCTTAGAAAATGGTGCTTAGAGGTTTCCTTACTCCCACAATACCCATCTCCATGTCAGTGGCTCTCTAAGAAAACTCTAGCTGAAAGGTCACCCGGTGGCATTGTGCTATAACTGCTATAATTTGGATAACTTTAGTGCCACTTGGCATGAGTCACTAAATAGAGGGACAAGTTATCCCTGTGATTGGTGGCTTCCAAGCCTCCCTTTAGGAAAACTGGTAGGATGGCTACTGGGTTTGAAGTAGAAAGGCTGAGAGCAAGACAGTGACCATTTGTTCATAATGTATGCTCATTCAGTTCACTAACAGGAGAGAAGTTGTCCAGATCTCACAAAGACAAGTCAGAAGCCAAGCCATAGATTTTTTAATGAAAATTTGGCCAAAGTTGCTGTGGAAGCAAAAGCAAAATGAACTTTGAATGGAGAAATGGTGCCAACTGATGTGAAATACAGCTGTTATTTCTCTATCTAATACAATTATAGCAAGAGACAGGGCTACTTCTCTGCACTGTAGGTAGGGATTAAAATTGGACAAGTCCTTCTGAAGGAATCTACTGTTTGGCACCCGTGTGTTTGGAAAGTTGTCACTAGAGGGTGATGTCCAGAGAAAGGAAGAGCGGGTAGCAAGCCCCATGCACTGAAACCACAAGGAAACAACTCATTTAAGAGGTTTTGCAGTGGTCTGTAACCTTTACACAAACTATTATTCTGGAATCACTTCTGCCTTTCGAACCTTCATGTTCACGCACCTTCCCCTCAGGTAAGGATGAGCCTCTCTGCTTTATGCATAGGGCTGACAGAAGAACAATATTTACTCCTGAGCACTGCATCATATTCGTTGGCATGTGCTCCAAGATCAATAACTGTGGGGCTTGTTACATTTTCTATCTACCCGACTTTTACACTATGATTACAGCAGTACACCTTTCACCTCGGCTGTAACTAGGTAGCCTCAGAATATTTTATAAACCAGCTCTCCAAGAATCCACTGAGTTTTGTCTGACGTTTGTACTGGGCTGCAAGATGATGCTCGAAAATTTAAAAAAAAAAAAAAAAGAAAAAGAAAAACAAAAAAACTATAGGCTCTGCTCACATTGCTTACCATCAAAAATAACATGAAATGAATTAATTCTGTTTTTTTTTCCATAAGGTAACAGAGGTGTTTGCATGTAGCAAACAAGGTCTATAGCAAACTAGGTGACCTGTGCTTGCCTTTGTGATATCTCTCTGGTCTAAGTGCTTACCCCTTTTCTTGCTCCTTTTATGGCTACAACTACAAGGTTTCTTGCATAGGGATCCTGCTGGGTCACACTGACTTATTTAGTCCCATCAGCTTTACTTTGGAATTATCAGTAGCAAGTGTATGATGAGCCCCAATTTCTCCATAAGGACTAGTGCTGACACAAAGTGGGGGAGCTTACTGGGGGAACTCCAGTCTAAGAAAGATGAGAGGCGACACATCAGACAGGCATGATTAGAGTCGGTGTACTGCCACACAGTTCCGTTTTACCGTCAGCTCAGTGATACCGTGTAGGCAGAGTCTTAACCAAGTAGAAGGCAAAGTCAACCAGGTGGCTAGTTCTGAGTGTGCCTCCTTATGCGTTATGGACCTTGCCCATAGGGGTGGGGGCTACAAGACCTCACTTTTGGTGAGGGTTATGTCTCCTTTCAGCATTACTGTTTCTGCCATTAACCTCCTTTTCCCCTTTGCTGCAGCTGACTGTAAGCCGGCCTATGTTCCAATTAGAAGAGAATATCTTAGAAAGTGATCATTCAACAGATAGCAAGGCAGCAACATCATTTTATGTACAAAGCAATGACATCTTCCTAGTGGCTTGGGAGAATGTAATTTCTTGTGTGCCTTTTTCTTGGTCTGGCTTCTAAAAGTGGAATTAGGAATTCAAACACTCTGGTTTTTGGGAGATGTTTGCTTAGGCTTTTATTGCAATAATTTTCAGCTTTATTTCCTTTTGTGTCAAAATATTATTTATGTGTCTGGATGAATGTGCTTTCCAGTCCTGTAATGTGCATAGAATTATGCTTCATAATGATAAGGAGTTGCAAAGAGCATAAGATCTGTGCATTTAAGACTGAATATGCATAAGTATATTTTTAATTAATAATAATCAAATCACAATATAGTATACATTTTAAGCTTCTCCATTTAATATCTTATGAGCAAATCTAAACACCACTCCTCTATGGGGGTGAATGTCCACATTAGAGAGCTGGGTGGAGCTCTTAACCACCCACAATAAACCTAAGCTTTTCAATATCCTGCTGGGCCCATCCTCTAGATTCAGTTAAAGAGCCCACACCCTCCTGATTCTCATGGCTTGTGAGCTATTCAAAGTCTCTCCAATTGAATCACTGAACTTTTATTTTAAGTTTTCCCTTAACTTTTTTTTGTAGCTTTCCTTTTTATTGGATATTTTCTTTATTTACATTTCAAATATTATCTCCTTTCCTGGTTTCCCCTCTGAAAAACACTCTTCCCCCCGCACCATGCCCTTCCCATCCACCTGCTCAACAACCCACCCACTCCCACTTTCTGACCCTGGCATTCCCCCACACTGGGGTATTGAGCCTTCATAGGACAAAGGGCCTCTCCTCCCATTGATGACTGACTAGGCCATCCTCTGCTGCATATGTAGCTGGAGCCATGAGTCCCATCACATGTACTCTTTGGTTGGTGGTTTAGTCCCTGGGAGCTCTGAGGGTACTGGCTAGTTCATATTGTTGTTCCCCCTATCAGGGTGCAAACCCCTTTGCCTCCTTGGGTCCTTTCTCTGGCTCCTTCATTGGGGACCCTATGCTCAGTCCAATGGATGGATGGCTGTGAGCATCCACCTCTGTATTTGTGAGGTACTGGCAGAGCCTCTCAGAAGAGAGCTATATCAGGCTCCTGTCAGCAAGCACTTAAAGCTCCCCTTACATTTTAGGTCTTCCCATTACAATCAGTCTAGATCGCTTCCTCAAATTCCTGAAGTCATGGACACTTAAAAGAAATGCAAGGCAGGGTCCACATTGTTCCTGTTCAGCCGACTCTCTGCTCCTCTTCAGGCTCTATGTCCTAATTTCTGTGAAGCTCCAGGCACATATGCCTGGGCTCTTCTTAGAGCAAACCCCGTGTCATGCAGAACAGAGCAGCCTGCTTGCTCAGGGCCACAGGCCCTATCATGCCCCAGCTAGTCACATGCTTCGTTGGCTTCGCCTTCCTCTGTGGAACTCTCCAGGGCTCTTCCAGAAAAGACGATCCCCTCCATTTCTAATGAATCTGAACATTTTTCCAGGGTGAGAAAAAAATCTAGACAAGGCTGATAGCACTCTGGGGACAACTTGAGGCATCATTTTGAGGGTTTTGATTCTTAGAAACCACCTCACCAAGGAGATGGCATAATCAAGACTGAAAGGTCAAGAAGCAAGAATCCTCATCAAGATGGAAGCCAACATAGAGAAGCCTGGGCTCAATAAAATCAGTGCAGGAACAGAACTTACACTTACACTCACTTCAAGAAAAGAAACTTAGAGCTCATATCACAAGGAGCCCAGTTATCATCAAAGCTGTCAGTCCTTGGTGTAGGCCCCGACTGCTTGTGCACAGTAAATGACTGACCATTACCCTGCCGTTCTAGTCTCCCAGCTTTGCCCAAGGACCACCAGCCAAGCTATGAGAATGTTTGGTTGTATCAACTCATTTGTTGGATGCGTCTGGATAGACTCAGCTCTATTTTTCATATAACATTTTACATCAATGTTTCTGAAAATGTCCTAAGTATGATGTTGCATTCCTGAAAAGAAAAAGAAATAGAGATTGAAAATGTATAGATAAAGAAGACAAAGTCTTCAGTTGGGTTTGTTTATAAAAAACATTATCTAGTTAACCCCATATTCCCCTTGCTCAGTCAAAGTGGGTTTCTGATTTCTGGCTAATTCCCTACAGCTTGTATTCTCCCAGCTTTTGATTCTTTATTCCTAAGAGAAAGCTGAAACCATGGGTCCCTGTCAGAGGCAAAACAACAAATTCACGGAAGCCTGGGACCCTACTGCTGATAACTCAGGACTGCAATGAATGGACATGAGGCTGGGGTGAGTCAAGGTGGGCACATGGTTTACCACTTGTGTTCCACTGGACTGAAGGACAGTGGGCCTCCAAGTAAATTTGCAATACTAGAACCATCCATACTTCAAAGGTGATGGAGTAGAACTACCACAGCAGGAGAGTTCAGCAAGACTGACAAATATTGCTTCCATACACTGTGGAAGGCCAGTTTATTGCTTCCTTCTTGTTATTTAAATTAGCCACATGACTATTCTTTAGCCAATGGAGTGTGGAAAGAAGTGATGGTGTCAATTCCCATCAGAAAGTGGATTCACTGTCTTGCTAGAGTCCCTTTAAAGTGAGGTTGACAATGTGACAGTGGGTGGTCCTTGTGCTGGTTTTGATGTGTGGTAAACATATTTGAGGACAGAGGGGTGAATGCTCATAGTATGGGGATGGGCAGCTTATAGTAGTCTCTGATACTTGAGAACATTTGCGATCACAACATAACTCGACTCAACCTGCTCCAAGAGACCTCTGACCACTTCCTTTCCCCAGGAACAAGATCAGAGTATAGAGCACCAGTGGGAATAAAGTATCAGTTCAGAAATGTACAGCCTGGGAACAGAGTGGCTTTGTGTCTGAATGCCTAGATGCTGAAGGTTTTCTCCTCTCAGTCCCCAGTGCTATCTATCGACCTCACTCAGCATCAGCAGGTTATCCTGTTTCCATTTCTTTTGGTAGCCTGGGTGTGCTGTACAGAAGAGAGAAAAGGTCAGAGAGGACATGCCAAGTCATTTCAGGAATTGGGCAGTCATGCAACTCTTCTTATTAACAAATCTGTGATGCAGGCAGGGGGCATGACACCTGAGTGTGCAATTCACCAGGGTCATCACTTTGCCTGGTACTAATCAGCGAAGGAAAGTGGAGCATCCACAGCGTTGTTGCCTCGCGCTAGCTGTGCGAGCGACCCCTTGTGGACCAAAGTGGAGGTGTCCACCTGTCTGCAGATTCCCATCCTGCCCTAGGAGAGCAGAGCCTTGTCTCCTATGGAGTTTAGTTTTGAGAAATAAAACCAAGACATCTAGTAATACAGTGTTTAAATTCTTGGAAACTTCCTTGAAATTACCACTTGCTGATGAGGTTTTCCTTTGTGGTTTGGTTTCTCACCTAAGCCATTCACACTTTGTTCAGAATCTCAAATCACCTTCGCGTAGCCGACAAAGCTGCCGTTTCCGATCTCAGAGCTAGGTGGGATTTTGCTGCTCTTCTCAACTGAGCTCGAGGACACCAGAGACCAACAACCAATTCAGCATCCAGTGGTGACTCCCTTAACCACCTCAGGTGGAAGCTGAGCATCCACCACTGCGTGAGAGTGGTTGTCACATCTCTTCTCTTCTTTCACGGGTCAAGCTGAAATACCCGTTGCTGACAGAACCAAAATGCTTGTTTCTCCTCTGTATTATTTTTCAATATCGGTGACTCTGTGCTTCCTGTTGTCCCTCTCTGGAACCTGAATACCGACTCTGGAGATGTGGCCTCTTGTATTGCCAGTGCTCCATAGGCCAACAGGATGATTTGTTTTTGGAAATGTGATTTTTTTTCCCCTTCTCATTTTCTCAAATCAATGCAGAGAAGGTAGGACAGGGTCTCAGGTTTTTGGAGAAGCAAAATTAAATTAGCAAGCTAGGTGGACACACCAAAATTGGACAATTTGAGCCCCATTTTCCTTCGGTTGTTTAGACAGATTGGAACAATTTGAGTTTGCAGTTTGATCCAAAGGAGGAGTTGATAACTGGCTCAGAAATGAGCTTCCTTTAGACTCTGCGTGAGCTGCTTGAGAAGATGCTCAGGGCAGCAGCTGAGAAACCCTGCATCCTGAGGAGGGGTGGGGGTAGAGGATGTAAAGAGGGCCAAGTACTGCTTATTGCTAATCGCTACTCAGTAAAGCTTGCTGGTCATTAACCTGGTAATGGAAGTCACCTCTGGGATTAGAAAGAAAAGAATAGCCCAAAGAGGATGTAAAACACACACTCCTCCGCCCCCACCCCTGCCCCGATCCCTGACTTCCCAACTGACAGCTGATGTTGTGTCCCCTCTGGGAGCCCGTGGGAGACTGTGGGCCGTCAGCATTCTAGACGAGTTTCCTCTGCAGCTGCCTGGTCCTGAAGAATGGCGAGATGCTTCTCTGCGAACCTGATAGGGCAAAAGTTTCCTCCTCAGCTTTTAATTTGTAAGTCTTGTGACGGTTTTTCATAATTATGACAGCCTGCCCGTGGAGCCCGCAGTACACCGTGCGCGCTCCGACTTTTCTTGTCCTTCAGCGAAAGCTATTTTGCTCATTAGCTTCAGTATGAGGGAGAAATTGCTGGCTCCCTCTGAAGATTTTGCCATTGGGTGACCTGATAAGCAGAATGCAAATGTGCAAATGTAGCTGGAGCCTAGTGCCTGATATCTCCCGGCTGCGAGGATGCATTTTTCTAAGTTGCTTCACTGACAGAGGAGAGATGCAGTGTAGCTGGGGACCGACTGTGAGGGCCAATGGAATGGATGGAGAGACACAGGCTTTCTGGTTCCTCAGCCCCAGCTGTGGTAGTCATAAACTCTGAGGTATCTGAGGCTAGTTTTCATTCTACTGTTTTATTTTAATTATTTAATGTACAGATTAAGCTCAGACTTTCCCACATACGGGGCAAGTGCTTTACCACTGAGCTATACCCTCAGCCTGAATCTTATGTCTAAGCATTATATATATGTAATATGTATAACATATATGTCTATGTATGTAATATATAATATTATATGATATATACACACACATATATATACATATACATATATATACATATACATATACATATATATATATCTTAAAGTCATAGTTTCTTTAGGTTTCTTTTTTAATTCTTAGAAGTAGCCTTTTCTGCTTTGGGAACTTAAAAGAGTTATTTACTCAAGGTATATCATTTGAAAGGCATTTTTTCAATAAACACTGAAGATTCTTCATTATTATAAGGTTTAGGAAGAAATACTCTTTTGTTTTGTGTTGTTCTTTTTGAGATAGAGTTTCTCTGTGCAGCCCAGGCCATCCTGGAACTCATTCAGTAGACTAGGCTAGCCTGAAACTCAGAGATCCACCTGCCTCAGCTTTGATTAAAGGCATGAGCCACTATCGCCTGCCTGGTCTAGGGTAAATTATTGTATGCCACTTTTATTTTTATTTTTTTAAACAACTCAACAAAGATTTTGTTATCTCCTATTGTGCGACAGAGAAGCAAGGTTCTTCCCCTAAAAGTTACCAGGTTCATGAGCTGACTGCCTAAGTGGACAGAGGTGACCTGACCTGTCTCATGAGGAAGGCTCTGGAAAGTCTAGAGACTGAGAGACAAAGAAGGCGTTGTTCTCTATAGTATACCCAGCCTTTGACACTGGATCACTACATTGTCATCCTCAGTGTTTGCATCTGAGAATGGCACAACCCATCTGAAAACAAACCAACAAAACACAAAACCATGTCCTGTTTTAAGTAAGTTTATAATTTTGCACGCTTCATTCATAGATATCTTGGGACACATGTGGCTCATAGGACACAGGTTAAAGGCACCTTGGAGACTGTGGCGGTAAACCTGACACCTCAAGGCAGAGGAGTAGTCAGCCAATTGAGAAGGTAGTCCTTGTGGGAACACATGCCTTCTTGTGGCTGCTGGGATGTCAGGATGAGAAAACTAGATTGGTAGGGTCAGAGGGACTGAGAACAGAGCAGGAAAACAGATGTGGAGCATCAGTTAAGAATTCAGAAACGTTAAAGTTTGAATCAGGTATGGTTTTACCTGAAGCTTCAGAAAGCTGGGCTGGGAGGATCTAGCGTTTCAAGGAAACCTGGGCTCTACAGCAAGACTCCGTCTCAAAAATGGGGAAAGGGAAATTCAGAGCCCTGTACCAAGGAAATGAGATTTTGTCCTCAAGGTCAAAACCAAATGTTACATACATTAAAGCCTGGGAGAGATGGGAGTTTGCATTTTACAAGGATGCTTTCTGACAAGAAGGAATGTAGGCTGGCAGGATATTAAGATTGTAGGTATTATGCTAGTAGTTCACTTGCAGGTTAAATAGGAAGGGGTTGGATCCTAACCTTGTACAAAGACCAGAGTAAGGGGAGAGTTTTGATGGCACTTGGTGGTCAGAATAGTCAGGATCTATCCAGAGTTTAGTTTAGATATGAAGAGCAGAGGGAGAGAGGCAGGCACGCATGGTCACTAAGATTCTGAGACCAGAAAATGAATGGATAAGGAGTTGCTATGTTCAAAACTAAAACAGGAGGAGCAAGCTGGGAACAAGCATTGGTGGGAGCTGGGGGTTGCATTTAATCTGGGTCTATGGAGATACCTAGCATCCTTCCTTAGCAAGGTTCTACTACCACACCACATTTCTTCCTTTCTCTAGCTCCGAGTTCACTCCCTTCCTTCCTCCCACTTCAGTTGCTCACCTCCCAATCTGGGTACATGCTACACACTCAATCTCTCTTCAATCTGTCTGCTTGTGTCATTTTGGGATAGTATTTTCCCTCTGATGTGCTTGAGTTGTTTCCCTGATAAATGGCTCCCCTCTTCAGCTTTCAGGCAGCCTTTTAAGATATTTTAATGCTGATAATTAAAAATAACAGTGAGTGAAAGAGACCTTTTCCTTAATGAATGAAGTTTCCCAAATATTTGGACAGAAAGAATGAAACTAAATTTCATATGGAAGAATAGTCATAATTGCATAATCTGTTATGAAAATAAAAGATCCTAATGACATGCAAAAATGGCAGGAAGATATAGCCACTAAAATGTGCACTTGTATAAAATTCAGAGAAAATTAGCTATTTGAAAGCATTCATCAGACTGCTTATTTTGTAGCTTTATGGAGGGTGAGGCAGGTTAACCTACTCATGGCAATCTTAAAAAATAAAGAAGCAGCTGAGACTATAGTCTGTGTTTAAGCCCTAGCACTATTTAAGGGATTGATTAATTAATTATTTAAAAGTAAAATGCCTCGGTCATGAACACACTTGATAAAAGGGCAGAGTGACATCTGTCTCCTTTCTAGTTCCTATGCATTCAGCCTGTTTCCCAAGGAATCTCCACAGACAGGGCATTCAAGTGGTTTGGGTTGAGTATCAGGCATCTGGTTCAAGCTCGCTGGATGAGCTGTGTCTCTTCGTTATCTCTGCAAGGAGAACCGTGTTGACCACTGGGTACATAATGACCACTGTGACCTAATCAGCTGCCCCTTCCTGAGGCATACATTTTCCTGAAGGTCTTCCAACCAAAGTAGGTACTTGCTGTACTCTGTAGAAACAGATAAGCAGTGAAGGCTGGTAAGCCTGTCTCGTTCGCATGCCTGTATACATGTCTCCTTGGGAACATCAATGCCAGTGTCTAGATGGAGCCTCTGAGTTTGACAGTTGACAAAACTCCTATTTCCTAGGGGTCATTCCCCTTACTACATCCTATAAGGAACCACCAGCATCCTTTCCTTCTGGATAGTGTTGTTTTGCTTTGTTTTATAACTTGAATGACAAGAAAAGAAAATAGGGGCAGAGAGGGGGAAAATATGTTGCCATAAGATATGGGCCCCACATGTCTCTGCTACTAGGAGAAATGTTTGAGGACAAATCCCTTTCATCTAGGAAGAGTTGTTAATCCCTCAGATATCGTCTGTTCTCTAGTGACCAAACATGGGAGCAGAGACCTTTTTAGTAAATGATTAGGGATGATGATACAAGGGGTATAGACTTTAATCTCAGCATCAGGGGACATTCATGTGTTGGGGAAGCTGCATGACACCCAGGTTCCCCAAGCTCTCCTCAGTGTAATCTCAAAGAAGGGGGAACACTGGAGCCCACCACTTAGCTGGGTTTTCTTGTTTCTCCAAGGTTTCGTTCCCCTCATAGAAAAGTCTTGTGCCATATACCCTCCTGCTAACTCAGTCTCTGCTGAGGAAAAATGGCCTTCCTTCCAGGCTTTCCTTTGGAATGTTTCAGAGCACCTGACTATGGGGCTGAGCCTCTGGCAGCCTCAGATCCTCCAACAATCTCTAACCAATTTCTCTGAGCTGCACAAAATGTGCTTGACTCAGTCTTGCTTCAGACACCAAAGCAGAACGCCCCCAGAGCCTCCCACAGGACCCTTGAAGAGCATCTTATGGAGGAAGCTAGTGGATTCACCTGAAGCGGGTCATTATGGGGAGCAGGCACACTGTGTAGATACTGCCCCTCAAAGAGCTGAGGTTTTGGGGTTGTGAAATGAATATTTTATTACCTTATGAAGGGGAAAAAGATTAAATTAGCAAAATTATGATTTAAAAAAAAAGGGATAACCTGACTTCAACCTTTTATTATGCTTCACACAACTAGACAGCAAATTGCGTGCTGGGGCTTCTGCTTAGATGGCTGTAAAGAATCTAACTTTGCTTTCAAATTAACCTGTCAAATCATATATTTATAAAGAAATGAAGGGAGGAAAAGGAGGGGCCTGGGTAGACCCACGCATCAATTAGAGAGAAATTAATTACAATTTACCTGCATCAGCACATTAACACTCCCAAATTACTAAAGGAATGTCTCCCTACCAGGAAGAAAGTCAAAACAGCCTGCTTTGTGGGGGGTCGGGAGGGAAGGGGGTCACTGAGTATCCATGGAGGGTATGGAGAGGGGATAGAGAGGGTGGATGTTGTTGGAGATGATAAAAGAAGCTGGCAATTAGAATTTTTTCTGGTTGTGTTCAGGCAGACTCCTGTAGAATGGCATATCTTGCTGAGACAACCTCTCGGAGAACCTCCAAGTTCAAAACAATAAAGTAGACACTCAAGGGATAATGCCATGAACCCATGATGGCAAGAGGGCCCTTCTGTCACTAGGAGACAGAATCAAAGCCATCCGGGGAGCCCAGAAGAAGCAAGAATGCCAAGGAGAGAGTAAAAAGGATGCTGTGATTTAGACCAAAGGCCCTTGATTGGAAGGATTGGTCTCCAGGGTGGTAATATCAGGAGTGGTGCCTACCAGGAAATTCTTAGTATCATGGGAGTTGTACCCTAGGGAGATGTGGGAACTCAGTCCATTTCTTTTCTTGTGTTCCTCCATGGATATCAGACAACAATTTCCCCTTCTACTTACTTCCCATGCTTGCTGCCTGTGCACCTTGACCAGTGGCCTAAGACCCATTATCAGCTGGAACTCATAAAACAAGGACCTTTGAAGTCAGTCTTTTCAGATAAAGCGTAAGAGTGAAGGGAAGTTGGCTAACACAAGAGAGCGCTTGCTTTTCCTTTTCCTTACTCCTTCAATTTTGTAGAACAGCTAAGACTTAACAAAAATAAGTTCAGGTAGGTTTGGCTGCCTGCATTCCAAGATAGAAAAACTATATGGATAAAAAGGTCAATAATAATTTTGTCTTTTTTTTCTAATACCTACAAACAAACAAACTGCCTTTCTTCTTCTCTCTTCGTTTTGAATGACCTTTACAAACTTCTGATTCAGCTGCTTCTTCCTTCTAAGTGTACATGAACAGGCAGCTCTGTGTGGTGTTATAAACCCAGCCCAAGCCTCCCCACAGAGAAGGCAAGAACATTTCCTGCCCCATGATCTTATTTTTCTTCATTTAAGAAGTGCTAGAGCCCCTGGATGGTCACAGGATAGATTTAATGACCCTCAGGGATCTCATCAAAGCACACTAAGAAAAAGCATCCCTAAGAGGCCAGAGCGGAAAGAGAGATTTTCATGGGACTGGGATCCTTTTTTGGCAGTGATGGTCACTGATGAGATTTCCACTGGCATAAACCTGGACCACAATGGCCCCAGGTTCCCATCAGGTCTCCTTGCTCTTTTCTTTCAGCCAACGAGAGTTTTCTGGGCTGGAACAAGGATGGGGCAAGAAGGAACACTGCATGCTGCAAAGCCCCACTTTGTGGTCTGAACTGTGATGTGCAGGGTCTGGCTTGTGTGAACTTCCACTCCATTCTCATAGCCTCTGTTTTTATAAAAAAAAAATGTTAGGTTAACAATTCCCAGAGTTTCCTCATCCAGAACCTTCAGTGATCAAGACGTAAATACAAAAACCCTAACAAATACTGAGACTTTAAACCATGCTGCCATGGGCTCTTCTTATTTTAAACATGATAAATTTTGTTGTTTTTGACCTTTGGATTCTCCTTTTCTTTTAAGCAAATGCATCCTCTCTCCCTTATGCCTGCTTTGGCTGAAAATCTTATGTCTGCAGCAGATGGATATGAAAACAACTTTTGCCAATTGAGTGGGAGTCTCTGGGGTCCATTAGATCTTTTTCCCCCCTCTTTTAAAATTTTTGACTTTTCCTCCTGTGGCTGATGAAATATTAATGCCATTAGACAGTTTCAGAAGCATGGTTTTAGAACTAAGCCATTCTCCTCTAATAATAGTTCTGAGGTAGGGGACCATGTGGCTTTCTGATAGACCTCTAAGCTTGCCTCCACTGCTAGCACCTCCACCCTTTGCTCCAGTGTGTGGCTATAGGTCATAGCCTGTTTGCCTTGGTAATGCTAAGGACTGGAAGTGACTCCATTCATACCCTCAGGACCATAGAGTCCACTAGAATTTCCTGGGATATGGGAAGAGCTGGGGGAAAAAAGCAGGAAAGAGGAAGGCTTGGTAAGAAACCTGGACATTTTTATAGAAGGGGAAGGATGGATGCAGAGATTGGTGGAGATCACCTGCAGTCATCCAGCCCTCCGTACTCTCAGGTTCAAACACCTACACGTCAAAAGAATCTTTAAAATTTTTATCTGCACGAAATGTGTTCAAGCTTTTTGCCACATAGTTCTCCCAAATAATACAAAATAAAAGCAATTATATTGCAGTTACATTATATTATAAACAACCTAGAGCTGATTTGAAGAATGTGGGAGAATGTACATAGATTATATGCAAGTCCTATTTCATTTGGAGGACTTGAAGATTTGGATATTTGTGGGGGTCCTGGACTGTCTCACTCAGCTCCCTGACCCCCAGATCCTGATGGAGAACTGCAGGGCTAAAAGGAGCCTGGGTGCTGGACTGGGAACTGTTGGGGCCATCAGCTGAGAGCCAGGTGCCACAGCAGCTTGTGGCTTCTTTCACCTTTTAAGCAGAGCACTGAGCAGTGGCATGGAGCACATTAGTCAGCCTAGCTTGAAGAACAAGGATGTTAATGTCTCCCTCAAGGGTGGGGTCCAAGTCTAAATTCTCAGCGCTGGCTCTTACAGATGTGCTGACTAAAAGTGGAGGTCAGAGGCCTAGGTATAAAGCTAGTGTCACTGTTTATTGGTATGGCTATTCCTGACAGGACCATCACATCTGTACGCCTCAGTCTCCTCCCACGTGAAATGAAAATGATGACGGGTCCCCCTTCAGGGGTTGTCATAGGTTGTGACACCCAAGATAGGGTCAGTTTATGGGCCCTCTCTCCTGTCACTTGTGCTCTCTCCTGTGAGACTGTGCTTATCTTGTTTGTAACATGCATGGCTGTTTCCCATGGCCACCCGTTAAAGTTTAAAGGGGTTAAGGAAATACAGCAGCTCTGAGCCTTGCCTGGGAGAAGGGAGTGAGAGGGAGAGAAGTGATAAGTGACAGAGGTGGGAATGGGTGGAGGTGCTTAACCAGGGGCCTGAATGGAGCCCAGGGATGCAGTTCACATGAGTTCTAGATGCTTCCACTGTCCAGGAATGAGGAGAAGATCTCTGTTCTCCTTCAGCATGTCAGTTTGTTATTTTCTATAGCTTCTGCCCTGTGGCAGTTCGAATGAAAATGGCCCCCATAGACTCCTAGAGAGCGGCATTATTGGAAGTGTGACCTTATTGGAAGAAACTGGTTGGAGGAAGTATGCCACAGGGCGAGGGCTTTGAAGTTTCAGAAGCTCAAGTCAAGCCCACCCTCTCTTCCTATTGCCTTTGAATCCAGATGTAGAGCTCTCCACTACCTCTCCAGCGTCATGTCTACCTGCCTTCTACTATGCTTCCTGCCATGACGATATTGGACTAAACCTCTGAACTACAAGCCAGCCACCATTAAATGTTTTCCTTTATACGAGTTTCCATGGTGGTGGCATCAATTCACAACAATAAACCCTAACTGAGTGTCTTAGTTACGGTTTTACTGCTGTGAACAGACACCATGACCAAGGCAAGTCTTATAAAAAACAACATTTACTTGGGGCTGGCTTACAGGTTCAGAGATTCAGTCCATTATCATCAAGGTGAGGGAATGGCAGTATCCAGGCAGGCATGGCACAGGCAGACCTGAGAGTTCTATGTCTTCATCCAAAGGCTACTAGTGGAAGATTGACTTCCAGGCAACTGGGGTGAGAGTCTTAAGCCCACACCCACAGTGACACACCTACTCCAACTAGCTCACACTTATACCAACAAGGCCACACCTCCAAATGGTGCCACTCCCTGGTCCAAGAATATACAAACCACCACACTGAGGCATGCCCCCTAGGAAGAGTTGTCTCACTAGCCACAAAGGCAGCTCCACTGTGGCCTCCCAGACACTTTTCCTTCAAGCAGTCAGGCTTGAGATCCGAATCAGGTGACTGCATTTCAGAACTAATGATTACCAAGCTGCTGATGCAAGCTCGGGCTTCTTTAAAGGTCAGCCACAAGCATGAGAGAAGCAGCTGGGGGCTCCTAGCAAGACCACACTGCACAAGCTGTAATATCTAAATAGACAAGGCTCCCACTGCTGATTGGCTTACAAACGCCCGCTAGCTCTTCCTCCTGACAGCGGCAAATGTGGAGACTGAGAGGGTTTGAACAGGGCAACTGGCCTGTCAGAAACAAACCAAGTCGTCTAGAGGATGAAAGAGAAGAGATTTAAATTTTGCATCTTTCATGCGAGTAAATTAACTTTGCTTTACTTGAAATAGGAGGCATAGGAGTTGCCCGAGGCCTCTCCTGGCAGTGGCTCAATGAGGTAGGCTGACAGGAGTGGGAAATGGAATTGCAGGCAGAAATATATGAGTTGTGTGCTGCGGTGTCAAATCGGAAGATTTGCTCATATCCACAAGCCAGAGTCATAAGAGGCTCCCGGAGGACCTGCTCCAAATGTTATCATCACCATGTCTTAATTTATGCTGCCCCATTTGCAAGTATCATGGTGCATAACAAAGTTAGGACGAACAAACTACAAAACCTAAATAAAAGACCTTCAGAGGAGGAGAGGAGAAGCCATCAATTTAGATTTTAAGCTGCTAAATAGAATTGAGTTGGCCGTCTGGGTCTATTGCTTTTCCCAGTTCAGAGAGCACATGAATTGCAGTGGTCCAAGAAGGAGCATAAACAGCAGGACCCACAGTGACACAGTGAGGAGGGAGCTGGGTTTTTTTCCTCTTTACCTTCACCTTATCCCTCTTTTTCTTCCTAAGAACCCAGCCAGTTAATAAGGATACAAAATCCTGAACACGGTGGTTACTGTCTGCCAAGCCTTCCCTCCGATCACTCCAAGGCTCTCTGAACAATGATGCAAGTTCATGAGTCCAGAGAGTCTTAGATTTCTTACTGAGTAAAGCTCTTAACATCACATGGGTGCTGAGTGGGAGAAAGGCTCCCTACTCAGAGACTAAGAACTTTAGGTGAGACCCTAAATACCAGAAGGGAAAGTCTGGATTCTAAAGGGGTGAAGCACTTTAGGGAATCCACTGCCACTAAGCTGAGCATTGTGGGGTGGCAGAATGGCAAACTGGCAGTTGGGATCACTAATGGCCATGGCCATGGGTTAATTCCCTCCTTAATGCCATGCTGAGTGCATGGGTACACAAAAAGGGGACACAAGGAGAGCAGGTTTGTGCTGGCTGTCTATTACAAGACTGGCACTAGTCTGGGCGTCCTTGAGTCAAATGCGGTAATCATTCATTTCTGCAGATGAAGTGATACAGGTGAACTCACCGAATATGCTTGAAAAATAAATAGCAAAGTGTGATCTGGCAAATTCCTCAAGGGCAGGTGTTTTTATCATACACACTTCTCTATTGCAGGACTTGCCCTATGCGGTCAGTCCCTGGCACTTGGTAGGCATAAATTTTGTCACTGGCTTATTAATCATCTACCATTTCTTTCTATTCCATATTCTATTTTTTATTCTTTGAAAATGCCATACATGTAAACAATGCATCTTGATCATATTTTGATTGATCTTATTCATAATTTTGTTAAGAATATTACTTTTTGTCAGAGATATGAGGAAAAGTGCTTTCAGAGTACTTTAATTTCAAATTCTGTTTATGGTACTTTTCAGCATTTATATCATACTATAGACAGAAGGACCAAAGTAAAATAGAGAGAAAGCTTCATGACAGTAGATCTTGTTGAATTCTTGATATTGTAGATGCTGACTAACATACATGTTACTTCAATTAACCCTACCAGGTAAGAATTTGATCTCCATGCTATAAATCCACACTTGCTTGCTCATGTCAGTCTCTCTGGCTCAGGTGACTGTTTCTTCTCGTTTCGAAGCAGGTGGGCCTCTCTGATCTCCTTGTCATCTGAGACATTGCTTCTGGGAGTTGCTCAGCCTGGCATTAGCCTGTCTCAACTTTACCCTTCATTTTGACTAAATTAGCTGACTCTTCAAATCTCCCAAGCTTCCATTCTACCTCTCCTGTTCTGAGTAGCCAGTAACTTTACCCCTTCTGCTTTGCTAGAAAAAGTAATGCTAAGCCTACACATGAAAAGTGACTCAGCAAGTCAGGCATACGAGTAGAAACACAGCAAACACAATAGATTGTGCCCCTGAGAGCTCCTTGAGGTTCATGTGATCAGTGATGAGGAGAGACCTGACTCTCAGGGCTTGTTCCCTGTGGTCAATTTAGTGGGATGGCCATGGAGGCATTTATTTAAACATGCTCTGCTCATCCGAGTCTCCTATTGTAAAGACCATGGTGCTCTGAGAGACACCTCACCTTGCCAGTACTCCGAGGAGGTCAGGAGGGGAACAGCTGACAAATTGGACAGCTCCTTGTTGAAATTTAATACCAAATGAGATTTCTTTTCTTTCCTTCTCTACAGTGAACAGTAAATCCTGCCCTGTCATTTTTGTTAACCCAAAAGGGACTCCTTGCTTCTGTACCAGACAGACAAGGCTGAAGAGAAGGCAATGATGGAGACACTTTCTACCAACTAACCAACATGCTTCTCTGTTGGGAACTCTTACATTGGCTCATTTGTCACCACACACTCATATCAAGTGGGCTACAAGTATACATTACTCATGTAACCAGGGTCCCATAAAGGATGAGTGATTTACCCAGGAGCGCAGGGCCAGTGAACATCAAGCCAGTAGTAAACTCCATGCTCAGAACTTTAATGTAGAGCTACACTAGCAGTTTGAATTGGGAATAACACATTTTTCTAAGAGCTAGCACTGATAGGATTCTATAAGTATCTTTAATACATGAATACATTTTAAGGTGTTTCTCAAAGTCATATGGTGGTGTTTTTCCTTGGAATACACCTTTGAAGGATGTTGGCATCATAAGGATCAGAAACATATGGTTCAGAATGTGCCAAAGAAATTACTTCTTTCATTATTTTTATTAACCTTTAACCTAAACCTGGAACTGTACAAACTGAGAAGAGTTATGTAGAAATGGGAAGCTGTTATACTCAGAGGGGCTTTGCCTTCAATGAGACTTTGTACTTGATCCAATTGCAGGCTCTTTGGCATAAATCACAATGACCAAGGAAGCCAGAAGAAGTGGGAAAATATTCCTCAGAGTTGGTACCATGCAGAAAGCAAGCAGGGAAAGCCACCGGTGGTGAAGGTCCTCTCACGGCTGCAGGTCAGCACCTGTTAATGCCATGTAGATTCATCAAACCATTAGAACACAAGAAAATGGTTCCTTCTTTTTCCTTTCTAATTAAAGCCCAAACAAGTTTCCAGTGTGTACTTCAAATAGTTGCCATTTCTTAAAAATACGTGTTTTGAGATAGGGGGTCTTGTACTACAGGCTGGCTTTGACATCTTGATGTTGTCAAAGATACCTTTGAATATCTGATATCCCTACCTCTTCCTCCTGAGTACTTCGACTACACATTTGAATACCACATCTAGCTTATGCGGAGGTGGGGATCAAACCCAGCACCTTGTTTGTACCTGCTAGGCAAGCACTCTATGAACTGAGCTACAGCTTTGACCCCATTCATCATTTCTGAAAATGATTAAATCTATTTCAATTACCTTTTCTCTCCACTCAGGGCAGCTCTTGCTCTGTGTATAAGCAACATAACTGAACTCCATCTGCAGTGACCTTCCGCTGGGTCTTTCTCTGAAAATCTTGTGTCCAACTTAATAATGTCTTCTTCTTCTTCTTCTTCTTCTTCTTCTTCTTCTTCTTCTTCTTCTTCTTCTTCTTCTTCTTCTTCTTCTTCTTCTTTTCTCCTTCTCCTTTTCTCCTTCTCCTTCTCCTCTTCTCCTTCTCCTTCTCCTCTTCTCCTTCTCTTCTCCTTCTCCTTCTCCTTCTCCTTCTCCTTCTCCTCCTTCTCCTTCTCCTTCTCCTTCTCCTTCTCCTCTCCTCCTCCTTCTCCTCTTCTCCTTCTCCTCTCCTCCTCCTCCTCCTCCTCCTCCTCCTCCTCCTCCTCCTCCTCCTCCTCCTCCTTCTTCTTTCTCTCAAATTCCCACATTTCCATGGAGCCCATTTCTGTGATAAAGCCTGTCAATGTGAAAAATCTCCTCATGATCAAGTCTCCACCTGCAAATAGGCCTTCTTCCTAAAGGTTCCTCCTTGTCCAGTGTATCATGAATACTGGTTTAGGAATTCTTGTATTTATTGGGATGGCATTCCTGTGTTCACAAGCTGTGGTTCTTCTTGAGTTCTCTGCAACACGACTCTGTCACATGCTCCAGGCTTCTGGATCCAGAGTGTGGCTCTGTGCTAGAGTGCTCTCTGAAAATGCAGAAGGCCACGGGTTCCATTAGCAGCACTGCACTGCCACCATCACCCAACATTTCCAGACTTCTTTCCCACAAATCTTTTCACCTAATGCTACCTCTACCCCATACCAGCTCAGTCTTTGTTCCCGCTGCCTCCCACTGTGACAAAGGAAGGCTTTCCCTGACATTCCCAGACTGCATTTGTGCTATAGCTTTCATCATTAATCATAGTTAACTTTCTATTATTTATCAAATTTGTTTTTTTGGGTTAATTGAGACATTGGTGAACACCTTTATTGTACTTTCCTTTTTTCTTCAAAGAACTTGGTAAACATACTTTAGAACACTTGGTGGACATACTGAATTTTCTACTTGTCTTGCAAACATCTCCTGTTGGCCCAAATGTGACACTATGATGCAGTTCCTTTGTGCTCACCATTGCTGCTCAGAGGTCAAGACATTTCTTTCCTACATGCCCCAAGAGGAGCTATTTTCTGCCTTCCAAATTTTAATTCAGTCACTTCTCTGCTTACTAAATTTATTTTGTTACCTACATGTCTGAGTTTGGTTTTTGATCTACTGGCTAAGCTTCTTTATACAACTCCCATTTCTCAACCAGAATGTGATAGGAGAGCCTCTTATCTTCTGTGACCAGATGGCTTCAACTGTTAGAATGGAGACATTTCATCATTTGTCCCAATCTATGTGTTTTTCTTTTGTTTTCTGCACTAGGGACAGGATCCAGGGCTTTACCCATTCTAGGTAAGTGTCCCTCATTTCATGTGAAACAAGATTGACATGAGGACACTCATAGATAGATATACATATATAGTAGGAAGTTAGGTTATAACCCAAGAGCACACTTAGTCTCTTAATTGGTCTTTAAGAAGTTTTGAGTTGGTGGCAAGCACCTACTGAAGGCATTCTGTATAGGAGATATCACAGCCAGTACCCTCTGAGCTTCTTGGAAGAAAAAGCTAACTTGGTCCATTCTATTCAAATCAAGGTCATATCTATCTTGTCTTGCTTCCCCACTAGGAACTATGTAAAACTGATGGACCAGCCACTCAAAGGCATAGGATTTGAAAGTTCTAAGCAGGGACTAAGGTAGTCCAAGAAAGAATGTACAAGGTGAATGACACCAGTCTTCATCTCCCTCTGGGCTGAGCCAGGTTTGCCCAGGTGTGGTGGCAGGCAAGTGGTGGGTAGGGAAAATGATGGTCTTTGCTAAAGAGAGATTGGCAGGGCTAGGGATAGATAGCAAGGAATCCTCAAGAGCAAGGAGCCAGGGAACACCTAAGAGTGACTGTCTCCTTTTATTTCCCCCTTTTCTTCTGGCATATGAAGTATCCATCTTTCTAGGAAAGTAAGTTGCTCCTTCACATTCTCTTCTGGAACCTGCCCTCAAAGTCCTCTTATCACAGAAGAGGACACAATACAGAGTCACACACACCCTGACTAAATGGATGCGCTTTGCTTTCAGACACAATAAGAGAGCCAGACACAGCTGCCTGGCCTTGAGTGCAGCACTCTCACCCCTCTATCTTCTTGGAGCCTCATCTTAAGAGCCCTCCATCTTCTTTCTCTCCTCCCTCTCACAAAGACTGATGTGGTTTATAAGCATGTGTGGCCATTTGTACCACAGCGATGCGCTGTTTTAGGCCCCTGAAGAAAATGATAACAACAGAATTCACTAAGCATCAGCTTGGATATTTAAGACAGAGAATGTGGTAAAGTGGGAGAATTAGTAAGTACTTTCTCAAAAATTCTATCTCCTTGTTGGGTGATTAAGGACAGGCCAATAAATATGCCTGCAGTCTATTACCTCAGAAGCAAAGTAGCATAATGAGATTTATCTCACCTTATCTAGGTTTGCTCTGGGGTTCAACTGAGATGAGATATGGGGAAATGTTTGAACAGTATATAAGTGTAAACAATTTTAAATGTTACAGCAAATAAGTGAGATTTTCAGCACTGAATGCAAAAACTGCTGTCTGTTCTCTCTCACACATCATAATGTGGTATGAATCAGCCAGTATGCAATCTATACTTCCAGACACCCATTCTATTAAGACTCTACCCTCTTCTTCACACAATCCACATTAAAATTATGCTAAGAGAGACAGACAGACAGAGAAGAGGGAGTGAAAGAAAGAGACATAGAGAAGTACAAAGAGAGATAGAGACACGCAGAAAAGAGTCACACAGAAAAAAGAGAGAGAAAAACAGAGGGACAAACTCACAGAGAGAGAGAGGGAGAGGGAGAGAGAGAGAGAGAGGAGAGAGAGAGACAGAAAGACACACACACAGAGGCAGAGAAAGATAGAGAAACAGACAAACAGAGACAGAGTTGACTATTTGCTTGCTGTATCTGGGTAGAGTGCTCCCAGGTTCCTGGTGTCTTATTCAAAAACTAAAATAAAGGATTCTACAAATTTCCAAAAAGTAACAAACTTTATTTAAAGTGAAATGACAGAACAAATCACAATGTATAGGCCACATGAGTGACAATATTTGAGGTACCCAATTATCATTTGGGTTTCCTTTGATGGTGTTCAATGGTTACTAAGTGGTGTAGTGATATTGGTTCTCTTGTTCTGACTGATATGTTAGGTCATATAATCATTTTGCTGCTGTAAATTTTCCTTGCCATTATGCATATGACTTAAATTACGAGCACACCCAATTAGGTATAAGTATAAGTTGTTACATGGGGATTTACCCCAAAAGTTCACTTGAAAGATTTGCCTTATTGTTCATGTACCCAAAACCAGTTTGGAGTATGTTCCTTAACTTCCATACACAGATATAACTAAAGTCCAATTGAATAGAATATAAATATGATGGTTGTCCAGAGGAAGAGAAACATATCCCATTGTTCAGGGAGTAATGTTTATGCACCCTGATGCAGATGAGAGACTCAGGTAGACAGTGGGTTGTCAGATGCATCACTCAAAGAGTAGTATGTGCAAAGCCCAAGCCAAGCTAAGTGACAAATTGATAACCTACTCTGCCTCAGCCCTAAATTGAGTGTCCACATAATTCTTATCCAGGAATACCAATCATAGTGGTCCTCTCATATGCGATCTTATTCAGATAGACCAATAATAGTGTTCCTTTCATATGTGAGGAAGTTGTGAAAAGCAGTTGTGTGTGATGGTGCCAGCAAATTGGCCCAGTTCTACAAAAGACCAGTGTGAGCTTATTTATCATTCTAGGTAGCAAGTAGAGGTTGAAGTACTCCACCTCACTCCCATCCAAGCTCAAGGTGTTCTCTAGGTCACACTTGCCTGCTGAGGCTCCTCAGAGTACACACCTGGCCATCCATTGGGATGCATGTGGACTCGGCAGGTGTTGACCACACCTGAGGACAATAAGCAGTATAGTGGCCTGACCCCAAGCTATACAGTTGCATTCTCATCAAAGGACACACAAGCCAGGAAATCAAAGAGAATACAGACCATGTTGTACCTGCACCCTTGGAGGAAAATGCTTATACTTTGGCCTATGGTCATTAGATGACACCTATCCTTAGTCATATTTGCTTTATCATGTAGAAGATACTATTTTCTTTTCTTCCTTTTCCTTCTACATACATTTGTCTGTGCTATAGATATCTTTATTTGGCAATTTGCATTGAGAAGCTATTATGTATCATGTACTACATGGATGTGTAAGATAAAGAAGTAGGCCTTTGTGGATATAGACTCCAGGTCTAAAAGTAACAAATACCAATGTTAGGTCCTATTGACAGGGCAATATTGATGGCAGTGCAAATTAGGGTTAGGGGAAATTGAAGAAGGTGCTATGGGAAATGTCAATGCAATGTGCTAAGTCCCTAGGCTCCTGAATGAGTCAGTGTACACTTGCAAAATCAGGGGTGCATGAATATAGATCTAAGGAGAAGGAAACAATTGCTTTGTCTAGATAGAATAAAGATCACCAGCCAAGGGAGGGGGTTGTTGAATGCTAGCTACAGAGTCTGGTTGTACTTATTGTACATTTGGAAATCAATCCTTCCTTCCTTCCTTCCTTCCTTCCTTCCTTCCTTCCTTCCTTTCTTTCTTTCTCTCTCTCTTTCCTTCTTTCTTTCTTTCTTTCTTTCTTTCTTTCTTTCTTTCCTTTCTTTCTTGATTAGTTAAATCGTATTGTCAGGCCTACAGGTTTCAAAGAAATTCTTTTATTGGATAGGATTATAGGCAGGAGGACCGGAAAGCATTAACATTAATAACTACTGCATAGTGAAATTTTTACTTAACATGTGGCTGTTGTTTAATTATATGAACCACTCTATGAGATGATTATTTTATTTAATTGCTTTAATAACAGTCAAAGTTTGGGCACTAACCCAGGAAGCCCATGCCCTCAAAGACTAGGAACTTGGCATAGTCGTGAAAACAGCTTGGAAGTCAAGGTGGTGGTAATGAGAATCTAAGGGAAGATGGATGGGGCAGATGCTGTGAAGGAAGAATGGTTCAGATTGCTCATAGATTGTGTATAGGAAACAAAGGATGTAGAAAATACTAACCCTCATTTTTTTTAAAAACTGGGATTACTAAAAAAAGGACCCTTAAGGGAATTGTGGGAACAATATTTGAGAAGAAAGGCAACAGTGATTTCAACTTCAAATATGTTGCATTTTCAGTGAGAGTGGATGAAGACTGTAGCTGCTAACAGATTCATGCAATCCTTTATCCACTCAAGCAGAGAAATCAGATTTAATGTGTGCCTGGCAACATACAGGTAAAGAGGCCACAAATGTGAAATCCACAGACATGTAGGAGTCATTTCTATAGGGTGGAGTTATGCAGTGTGATATTATGAAAAACAAGGGAGAGGCAGAGGGGTGAGGCTAAAGAAGAGTAAGAAAAAGCTAAGGTGCAACACTGGCCAAAGGAACCAACAGAGATGGAGGGCACTGGGGTAGTTAATTTGTGGTCAACTTGGCACATGACAGGACCATCTGCATAGAGGAAGACTCAAACTGAGAAAGCACAGTCTTAAGATTTGTCTATAGGCAAGTCAATACGGCATTTTCTTGATAAGTAATTGATGCAGGTGGGCCCAGGCCACTGTGGGCAGTACCATCCCTGGGAAAGTGGTCCTGGGTTATATTAGAAAGCAATCTGAGGAAGACCTGAGGAGCAAGCCAGTAAAGCTGCCATTTTCTCTGGCCTTTTACAGTTCCTTTTTCTAGGTTCTTGTCTTGACTTGGCTAACCTTGGCTTCCCTGATGATGGACTGTAAGCTACATTCCAAATAAACCCTTGTGTCTCCAAGCTGCTTTTAGTCAAGGTGTTTATCACAGCAATAGAGAAAAAACAAAAACCGAAGAGACATTTTCCCAACAACATTTGAATGCTTATTGAAGCCAGTTCTGCATATACAGTTAATAAAGAGTTAAGGAGAGAATGGTAGTGTTGGCAATCTGGCAACCTCTGTAGCTAGCCCTGCCTGTTGAAGATGGGACCATCAGACAACGCAGCAACAACAAGACACATCATCATTAGCTGCCTAGAGGTGGCACATCCCCGTTGTCACTCATGTGTGAATGTGCTGAGGTCCTTTATAAGTCACATTTTTCTCCCCCTGCCACTTTTCTTTTTCCCCAGAGGCAATGTCTGTGTCTCCCTGGCCCCTCCCTTTTGATAACCTCCCACATAAAACCTGTACTGACCAGTTCCATCAGGTTGGACAAAAGAGTCAAAGCAGTATGTACACAAGGTGAGGAGTGGCCTGAGAAGAGCAACAGAAGTCCATTGAGAGGCGAGTGATGAATGTGGGATGGGTCCTAGAGAAGCCTGCCCTGTGTGCAGACACAGTTCTCCTCCATTCTTCACCCCATCTTCTCCTTGTTCCCTTTTGCTCCAGAGATGACAACATTCACTCACTTACCCACCCACTCACCCACTCATCCACCCACCCACTCACTCACCCACCCACCCACTCACTCACCCACTCACCCGCTCACCCACCCACTCACTCACCCACTCACCCACCCACCCACTCACTCACCCACCCACTCACCCACTCACCCACCCACTCACCCACTCACTCACCCACTCACCCACCCACCCACTCACTCACCCACCCACTCACCCACTCACTCACCCACTCACCCACCCACTCATTCAGAAAGCAAGCTCTCAAGCCTACGCTTCTTGTTCAACTCATTTTGCTTTTTCTTGCTTGCTAATAACCTCTCAGTCACCACCAGACAGTGACACTTATACTACTCTACTTATGTTTGTGAAAGAGTATGAAAGACTGGCTGGAGCTGATCTGTTTGAGAAGCCTAAACGAGGCCCCTAGTGGCCACTGAAGGCTTGGGTTGCACATTCTAGAGACAATATGCTCAGCGTCCTGGTCCCTAAGCCACATTGGTTCTCACTAAGGACTAACAGTCCTCTGTCCATTCTTAGCTGCCATCCTATCTGAAAGCTATCTCTTGTCAAACATATATATCTAGTAGATACTTTCCACTTTCCCCTTCTACCCTAGAAATTGTACCTAGGTTTCACACATGCTAGGCAAGCATTCTACCATGGAGGCACATTACCAACCTTACAGTAAATGCCTTTTTAGTGCTTTCTATGGAAGCAGATGAGGTGTTTGTTGGTCGGTTAGTTAGTTTGTTTACTTTTCTTCAAGATAGGGTTTCTCTGTGAAACAGCCTTAGCTATCCTGCTGCTTTGAAGACCAGGCTGGCCTCGAATTAACTGTAATCTGTATGACTCTGCCTCCCAAATGCTGGGATTAAAGGCATGCATCACCATGCCAGGCTAGCAGATGAATTCTTAATGTAGAATGGATTTAAATGTAAGCTTCACCACATACTAGCTATTGAGTATTGAGTAATCCCTTTGGACCCCAGTTTTCCATCTCTAAACTGGATGCAATAACGTAACTACTCATTAGGATCATACAAGGATTACATTATCATATATTTAAAGATTCACAGGTATGCCTGCTGCTCACCAAGCTCTTCAAAAGCCCTCGAAGTGGTTACTGCCACAGTGCTATGCCCACTGGGACTGAACATACTTTCTACCTATGAGAGTCTCGTGGACTGGAGGCCAGTTTATGTAGTTTCATGAATTTTAGGTTTACTTCATTTTCATGGTAGTAGCACCATTATGAGGGTCTCTCTCAGTCATGTTACAAGTTCAAATTATTTTGGTAGGAGGGTGGAAGACACTTAGCAGACCCTGGCAGCTCTATAAAGCAATGCATGCTGAGCCCCACGCAGTTGCTCAGCAGCCCTCTCTGAAATGCAGCTCATTCTAAGGTTTCTAAAGTGGAGAGCAGATCCTGCTGTCCCTCTTCTCAGTGTGTTCCTTTAGCAAAGCATGTCAGCGTGAGATGTTCTGTAAGCACACGATGGCAATGGGTTGGTGACCACGAGAGTAATTGCTGCCTATGGGTTGCCAGTCAGAAAAAGCAAACTCACCACTTGGCATCCCTGGGAATGTTTCCTGGGAGGGAACCTGACTGATGCCACCAGAGGCTTCTGGAGAAGGACCTGTCTAAGTGGTGCTGGAGTTTATAGACTCTCTAGTCCTAGCATCGGAAGGTAGGGAGATATAGGAAACGAGCCTTCCTTCTAGGGCTAAAGGGGTATGGTCCCTGAGGGCGGCCAGAGCATGCTGAGGGCCAGAGCTGTGCATTGTGAAGTCACAGACCAAGAACTAGCAGGTTGGCCACCTTTGAAGATGAAAATGAAGAAAACCTCCAAATGATTTGGCTATTTGAGGACACTTGCTCCAGAGCAGAAGCCAACCCTGCCTGTCCAGGCACAGAGATAGGACACTAGAGCTCCTTGTACCGTGCCTTTAAACTAAAGCATTATTCCTTCCTGAGAGGGTCTGTGCTTAAGCTTCCTGGTACATATTGCCACCCCACTTTATATAAAGGCATTTTTTCTGTTGTTCTTAATATTCTCCAATATATCCAACAAGTCCATTTGCTGACATAGTGTGAAGCTTCTCCCAGATTGGAAATGAGAGCAATATGAGCTGATCACAATAGTTAAGGTCTTTTTCTCAATTCTAACAAAGGTTGTTGAAGGACCTACCTTCTAGATCAGGTCCTTTGCATGGTTAAGGGATCTTGACATTCAGAGTGGGTCTAAAGGAGGATGACCAGGTGGGATGATGGATGATACTCCAAGTTCAGTCTTTAGACTCCTGCCTTTATCAGGAGCTATATGCCAGGTGTGAGGCTCTTGAAGAACCTAACAGCTGAGGGACTTCTAGAATACTGCCTTTCCTGCCCTGTATATCTAACAACCTCCTATTAATAAAATACATGTCAATAGCAAGTAAGAGCATAGTTAGCAGTAAAGTATTAACTCTACACTCTTCAGTACTACGTTCATGTATAATTTTTTAAATGCACTGGAATTATGTGAAATAAATGAATAAGCAAACAGAACAGCCTCTATATATGCCTCTCCAGGGAAGGGAGGGTCAGCATCTTTCCCAAACAGCAAATGTTTTTGTAAGTGAGAGTAATGATCTAGACCAGAACTCACTGAGGAAAGACAGCAATGGGGTTCTTTGGATATGCTTGGCCCTGTACTTTATAAAAATGCACATGACCCTGGAAACTTTCCTAAAGTACCAAGAGTCCTGTTCTTAAATAGAAGTAGGACGAGTGCTGACCAAGTCCTCCTTCACACCAACAGTACTTGGAGCCTTTTACTCTTGGAGATATGCAAATGCTTCTGGGTAATTGTTTTAGCCTGCATCAAATTTATCTTTAAAGGAAACAATTATTTTTAATTGCTCTTATTAAAATAGAATTCTATAACTTTCCCATCCTCTCCAAGTTATCCTTCCTCAAACACCTCTCATGCCCTTCCACTCATGTTGATGGCCTTGTTTTCTTTCATTATATTTGTTACATGCATATATTCATGTATTCTGTACACATGTGTACGAGTATTTATAAATAGAACATGCTGATATTTTTGTTTGTTTGTTTGTGTGTACACTATATCAAGCTCACCACTGTGCATTGTATAGCCAAAAAAAAAAAATGCTCATCTCCGAGAAAGGCTAACTCTCCTCTCCTTAGCTGCCAGTCGTTCTTTGCTTAGGGATGGGATGGGACCCAGTGTAATTTTCCCTATTCTGTGCTAACATGTCTATTGATGCTGTGATTGTAGTCATTTCCAGGGAAGTTTGTTTCAGAGTAGACTTCCTGGTATTCTGGTTCTTACACTCTTTCTGTCCCCTCTTTGGTGATGTTCCCTGAACTGTAGATGTAGGAGTTATGACGTAGGTGTCTGTGTTGTGGCTATGACCCCTACAATCTATTGATCTCGGCATTGTGTCAATTCATGCTTTTCTCTGACGGTATCCATTTGCTCTATATAGAAGCTTCTTTGACTAGGGATCATAGTTAAATGTACCTATGGATACAAGAATAAGATTTAGAATGTACTCAGGAGCTACACTGTTCTAGCAAAGTGGAGAGATGCTGCCTGGAAATACTATGCAAGCTGCCAAAGGAGGGGAGCAGTTAGACAACCCTAACCATCCACAGTACCTATGAACAACTGAAGTTACCAGCATGGCAAGAGATGCATGAAAGCACAAGAAGTAGCACTCACACTTCAGTGGCGCCCGACAGTGGTCTAATTGGACATAAAACCTACTTGAAAGAAGGGACAACACTCCTGGTACTGGAAGCCAAGCCAGCCTTTCTGGGCTACTAGGGATATGGATCTTAAAGAGTCCATGATGATTAATTATCCTTTTCTACTGAAAACTAATATCCTGAGAAAATTTACTCTCCACTCCCCATACACCATGCAGATCTTTCTTACCCAAATCCCTTGAACTCAAACTCCTTCAAAATGTAGCCACACCTTACATTTCCTGTTTAATTTCCAGGGCAGTCCGAGCCTATCCACCTCCCATCAGCGTTTGTTTTCTCTCTTTGCTTCTCACTAGCTCCACCTCGTATCTCTTCCACTCCTTTGAGCCTGTATGTCTGATTCAAAGAGCACCAGATTATGGGGAGGCCACTCCTCGTTCCCCCTCTGCCTCCTGAATGCCTGCCTAACCTACCAGGATGCTGGCTTACATCTAGTGTTAGAGGTTCCCAGGCTGCTACAGGTGTCTGGTGTTTCTCACAGCTTTCCCTACTGATCTAGAAAGTTGCTTCTTTCTAGATGGAATGTCTACCCCTGTGTGCCTTCGTGTACTTCTGATCTTCAGCAGACAGAGGCAGGGAAAGGAGAACTGAGGCCCTGCCAGCACTAAGAGCTCATCTGTGGAGAGCTTTGGCTTTGGTTGTAGAGCTTGGACATTTCAACAGACACTCTATTCTCATCCTGCCAGAACCATCCTCCTCTCTATGCACATCATTTCAAACCACTTACTCCATCTTTCCTCACAGGAGCCCCTTTTCCCAGCAAGAAAACTAAATGGGCTTTACTGCATACATTATTAATTTCCCTTACCTGTCTCTCACTCTCCTGTCTCAGACACTACATTCCTGAGCATCTGCAGATGCTAGAAATAAGCTTCTCAAGCTAAGTAGATTCTGAGGTCTTTTGAGTAAATACAGGTGAGGGACACACTGTCAGATGGATGTGTGGAGGGGGATATGCTACTTCTTGGTCAATATTGCTTTTTCCCCTCTCAGTGGAGGCTTGCAGCTGTTGCCTATGGCAACTCTCCAACTTGTTGGATTGCATTCTGCTCTCTTCTTGTGTGTCTAAGCAACTTACTCTTCATGTGTTTTGCTAACTAAAACAAAGGAAACTACTTTTGGTGTTTCTGTTTGCAAAGGCCATGTGTGGGAGAAGGATACCCAATTAGAAGAAAAGCCATGCCTTAGCAATCCTGGGCATGGACACACTGTACCCACTGCGGCATTGGTGTCGCCCAGCCTCAGCCCAGTCTGCACTTGAGAAATTTCATCCTGTACTCTAAATTATCACAGACTTCTACAGAGCATTGCAGGTGGAGGTGCTTTCTGAAATGTTATAAATATTCATGGTTGATTATTGGTCAGCCATATGGAACATCTGATGGGATGGGGACAGGTTTAGCTGGTGTTGCTATCAGAGGGGATCCTGACTCAAAAGCAGGGCTCCATCTGTAATAACAGTTTAAAGAAATAAGTGACAAGCTGTGGAGGAAAGGAAGGAGCAGCTCCTGTGCCTGCCCTTGCACAGAGAAATGACATCACTAAAGGGGAACAGGACACAATGGAAGCCAGCTTGTTCTGGTCAAGTCTTGGCAGTTATTCAGCTAACCACACGGTAATCAGGACGCCATTCTGCCTGTCTCCCAGGCTTCTGTAATAAGTGGGGGTAAATAGCACTTCAGGTGTTATTTATTGTTAGGAATTATGTTGTGAAGGTCACAAGAAACAATATAGACATGCAAGCATCACCAAATGGGAGTTCAGCATGACGTTAATTAACCTGAATTGAGTATCAGACACAGTAAGGTAGATGGACACATAAGAAAAAATGCCAGTCAGATTCTTTCTTTCAGAGATTTCCTTTTAGTGACTACATCTGTAAATTTGGATAAAATGCCCAGTAGAAAAACAGTCAGGATGAAGAGAAGAAGAATCTGGGAAGCGGGGAAAAATGCTCAAGAAAATACCAGCAGAGGGAAGTGACAATAATTACACATAAACCAGAGTGCCAAAGGACCTTGCTGGTCTTCTCTATGGAGCCTGGCTCTCAGGGCTCTGCTTTCTCCTGCAGCCCAAGGGTGCTGGGTTGAGAGAAAAGACAGCCACCTGGTGGTTGCCGCAGGGTACTATTTCAGCTCACTTGGGTATGGCTAGGTGAGGATTGCACAGGACTTTGTAGAACAGCAAAGAAGGCAGAGAACAGGGAGGAAGCACATCCTGATGCAAGTGTCACAGCTGGAAGCGAAGGCCCAGAGCCAGCCTCCCAAGTCATCTGTGGTCTCTGGCCCCCATCCTCCTCCTGCCTTCAGTGCTCCAAAGGACAAGAACAGAGGTTGAAGACACCCCATCCGTTGGGAAACCCCTCTGCAGCACTTGAAAAGATGTTGTAGTTCAGATGGGGGAGGGGGCATCTCAGTCCTGGGAATCTCCAGGCTTTGGAATGAAAACCTGAGTGTTCCTGAAGAACGCTCAAGTTATTTTCCTTTTCATGCATTGCATTTTGCAACACTTAAGGCACTCCACTCTCCTTGGTTGAGCCTGCCAGTGGGGAAGGCAAGCAGGCCCCGGTGCTAGCAGTGGGAGCTGGAGAGAGCGGTGGGATGAAAGGGCCGAGGGAACCTTATTAATAGTTAAGTGGACAAGACTGATAATGGCATATCTTTTTATTGGCCCCACAGATAAGTTATAATACACAAGCTTGCAGGCAGCTCCTGTGATTTGCATTGATACAATTCAGGCTGAGGTTTTCATTATACAGCAGGGATGAATCTGGGGCCTGTGTTATCAAAGGCAGTGAAAGGAGCTGGCGAACTATCTCACATTCTGTGTGTGCCTATTCATTAATGGTTAGTAAGGTGCTTTGTCCCAGGTGGTATTGGGTGTTTCACAGTGAACCATTAACAATTTGAACAGCTTCATACATATGCCTTATTGATGTATAAAATCCTTGCAACCTAGGCTTTTCTTCTCTCTTTCTTACTCAATGAATTCTGCTTTGCTGGAGTTTGTTGTAAAACCAAGTGGCACTCTCTTTGAGGACAGGGACCTTGCAGATGGACCAGGACCGGTGACACAAAGCCTCGGGAAGCTGACAAAGGGATGGTAGGTCTTTAAAAAGTCACATGTAAGCAGAAGTTGACTTTTGTTTTGTTCTACTTTTCATTAGCCTACAGGGTAATAGACATCATAATGGGAATTTTTTGAATAAAGTGAACTTAAGTAGATTTTCCTTCCCTGTCATCTTTCATTATGCCCTGCCCCTTGGTCCCCCTTTGTAAGCACCCCCAAAGTTTCCTTCCTGTTTTCATGTCACCTATGTTTTTTTTTTAACTCTCCCCCAATTCCAGAAGGAGTTGTTATTTTGAGTCCAATGTTGGGAAGAGAAATGGGTTTGCTCCACAGTTGACCCTCATGGGGAAACAAGTGAGCCCCTATATGTCACAGGAGGCAGCAGATGATGACCCTGTTTCCACGGGTCATAGGAAGAAACTTTGAATACGTGCTCTGATCCCTGAAAGTCAAGAGGACCAGCAAAAGAGATTCTGAGGAGAGGGCTATGTGACACAGGAGGACAGAGGAGGGAGACAAACAGATATGGCCAGCAGCTGACAATAAGGACGCAGAGGATGAAAACAAAGCATCCAAGTGAGCATTTCCTGGCTGAAAGTGGGAGGAATGAAAGAGATCCGACTTAGAAGGCAATTATGTCTGATTGCAGCCAGGACACTGCTTCCAGCGGACTCCTGCTACCACTTCCAGGAGCCGGGCAGGGACATGAAGGGTGATGTCAGGGCTTTGGATCATACGCCCTGATCCTCATTACATAGCATCCGGAGAACTTGTTTTCTGGGCTCTGAGTAGAGCTTTCTTGGCAAGGATTTAATCTGTAAGTGGTTATCCTCCTGACCCGGAATGTGCCTTCTGACTTTTAACTTCTCTTCTAAGTTCTCTCAGAGTTCCTCAAATGCAGAAAATGCCCTGCTGGGTTTGAAGGCACCCTCCTACCATCCATCACTGTACCTGGGGCTCCCAAATATTCCTGTGAACTTGATCTTTTCCCAACCCATGTATTTAACCCAATGCACAGCCCACTGAGGTGCTAAGGTTTCTGTTGTTCTTTTGGCGGTTTTATTGGGGTGTATGACTGGACCATAAGAATTTGCTCATACTACCAGCATACATTTTGATAAGTTGTGTCACATACATGAATGTGTTATACTCTTAGAAAATCGCCGCTATCGAGAAAATATCCATAGACCATGCACTGGGTGTCTACCTGAGACTCTTCTCAAGCCCAGACAAGCACTGCTCTATTTTCCAAAATAATCAACTAATATATAGTTTCCATATGTACGTATTTTTATTAAATAAAATCATCATGCACTTTATCTAGCTTGGTCCAGACAACATAATTATTTCATAACTCACCAAAATACATCGAACAGGCTCATTACTTTTTTCCTGATGAATAACATATCATCATATAGGCACACCACAGTTCAGGATTCCTCTCCCTTATAAATCAATAATCAAGTTTTTCAAGGCTAGAGTTTAAGTTGAGAGGAACATTTGCACATAGTCCTTTAAGAGCACATACTGTCTGCTTCTCTGGGGTCAGCTCCTCTATGTTAGCTGTGCATTTAACTTTCTAAGGAATTGCTTCAATATTTCCTAAAGCATTTTTGCTATTTACGTACCTACAGGTAGCACATGAGAAGCCTGGAGTCTCTGTTTCTTACCAACACTAGCTAATTCTTTCCTCATCCAGTTGAATAAATATGCAGTGGTTTCTTGTTTTTGTTCTAATTTGTGTCTTTCTCCCTGATTGATAATGCTGGGCATTTATTATTATTATTTTAATTTTGCCAGAGGTATTATTCTTTGGTGAAGTGGTATTTTAAAATCTTTTGTCAACTTTTAAATTGAGCTGTTGTTTTCGTACCATTGGGGTATGAGAGTTTTATATGTGCATTTCTAGTACTGGTCTCATCATGGTAATATTATCTCTTAATGATGTATCTCAATACTCACTTGGCTTTTCATTCTCCAAGCGTTTTGAAGACCAGGTTTTAGTTCTGATGAAATTCAATTTCTAAATTGTTCTTTCATGATCTTTAAAGTTTTGGTTTGGTTTGGCTTGGGTTGGAGGTTTTATGACTATGATCTATTTCAATTCAGTTTCTGTACATGGAATGAGACAGTGATTAAAATCCACTTTTCCACGTGTGAGATTTTCCAGAACCATTTGTTAAAAGGTCTGTTTCTTCACCGAATTACCTTAATAGATTTGTCAAATACCAGTGCTTCATATGACAATGAAAAAAAAGTACATGAGGATCAAGGATGTTAAAAGAACACTTCAAATCTTAGCTATTAAAATACATAAAGGTATTCATGGGTAAAACCTTATATGGACACTAAATATTCAACTCATAGAGGCAAAACTCAATACTATCCTTGTTGCATTATAAGCTTGTCTATATTTAGCTTTGCAAAGAATCTCTTAAAATCTTTTTCATGACAGTTGCTTTATTAATTCATTCTCTTCCTCCTTCTCTTCATCGTGTTCCTCCTTCTCCTCCTCCTCTTCCTCCTCCTCCTCCTCCTCCTCCTCATCATCATCCAGCAAGATAGCTCAGCAGGTAAAGGCACTTGCCACCAAGGCTGATGACTAGAATTCAATCCCAGGGGTTCATGTGGTGGAAGAGAAACTGATTCATACAAATTGTCTTCTGATTTCCATGTATGCAGCATGGCACTCACACGACATATATATGAAAACCCTTTTTAAAGGAGAAAAGGGACTACAGGGCCTCTTTAGAACTGTCCATATCATTTTGGATGCCACCAGGAGTGCATATGAGCTCCTGTCACTTCACATTCTTGCCAATATTTAAGGGTGTAAGTATTTTAGAGTTCAGTTATTTTAAGTGCTTGGTGGTATATATTCATTTCCAAGGTTCTAAGTCCCCAATGACACATGATACTATGCAGCCTTTTTTCCTTCTTTTATTTCACTTTTTATCTTGTGATTATTCTATATTTATATTTTCCTTAAAAAATCATGTCTATGCTCAGTATTTGGGACTTGTGAACATTTGAACATAACATGATTTAGTATTTATAATATGGAATAATTACTGTACTATTCTTACTTGCTAGTTTAGTACATATTCATTCTAGATTATTTTCAGTTGATTAACCTTTGTTGTTGTTGTTGTTGCTGTTCTCCTATGTCCATGTGAGGAATTTCTGTTCCATTCCATGCCTGGTAAATTTTTATTGAAGTCCAGATGTTGTGATATTATCTTCTTGTACACTGGACATTTCTGTTTTCCTTAAATATTCTTGTGGATTTTTCTGGATGAATTTTATGAGGAAAAAATGGATTTACTTTGGATCCTCCTTTTAAAACGTGTTAGGCTGCATGTGAGTCATGTTCTTCCCAACACTAATGAGTTCCTGCCACTGAAGTCATTGCTGTGCACCTTATCCAGTGTCCTGTGAACCGGGAGTCTCTTTTCTTTCTTTCTTTGAGCAAATGAAAGCAGGGATGTGTCCTCATCATGTGTCCACAGTATCTCTGCTAATTGACTGATTCTCTCTCCTCTGCTGTGTAGTTTCCTCACATGCATGAGCTGACTAGTGCTCGGCTCCATCCTTCCCTGGGCTTTTTCCAGAGCTCCCACCTCCCCTCTGCACAGCTACTTCTCTCAGCTCTAGTACAGTACGCTATAAACTCCGGCTGCTTTGGCTTTCCCTATCTCTGATTTTACCTAATCTCAGAGACCTCCTTCAGTTTCTATCTGCTTCACCATCTTGGGCTGTTGTATATGAACTCATAAGGCAATGGGTTGCAGCAACTGTGGAAGCAACTTTATTCCCTAACTCTTGAGGACTATAGTTTCTTATTACCTAATACTAGCACCTGGGCAATTATGTTTTATATATTCTACCTGTGATTTGGTTGGAGGTTGGATTTGGTTGTAGGTCAGAGGGTGCCTTATGATCAGAAGTCTCTTTATAGCAATACAACTTCCTAGATCCTTATAAGAGATAGAGTTCTTTGAATGGCTGTGTTTTTCTGTTCTCTTGGCCTAATACTGTGCCTCTGTCTCCTGGTTTCAGAGGACACCTGATTGCAAAAATTCAGTGTTTCTTGGGAACTGCACCATTAAGCCTGGGAGTCAGAATCATCTTTACTCCAGAGTATTCAGCCAGTGGAATGGGGCCTCCCAGCCACAGGCTCCTATTTTGAAAATCAAGTGCAAATGAAGTTGTTTTCTTGATGTATCCTTATTATAAGATACTGCCAAGAGTATTTGTTTGTTAGTTAGTTTTTCCACTGCCAGAGATTATACTGTGTCTTAGTTTGGGGTTCTATTGCTGTGAAGAGACACCATGACCACGGCAACTCTTATAAAGAAGAACATTTAATTGGGACTGGCATACAGTTTCGGAGGTTTAGTTCATTATTGTCATGGTAGGACATGATAGTATGCAGGCAGACATGGTGTTGGAGAAGGCTTTTAGAGTTCTACATCTCAATTCTTCTGGCAGCAGAAATTACTGCCACAAGAGGTCTTGCTTGAGGATATAAAAGCCAAATGACACACTTCCTCCAACAAGGCCACACTCCTTAGTAGTGGCACTCCCTGTGGGGGCCACTTTTTTCAAACCACTACATACCTCTTGACAGTCGGAACAGGGCCCTCTATTGGAGGGAGAAGTTGTCTGGGATGGAGGGTTGAGCTTATGGAGCTATACAGGAAAAAGAGATTTCCATAAGAGGAACAAACCAAACCATTCTTTGAGACTAGTGCTCTTTGTTATCATCTTCCACTCTACATGTAAAAAGGATGGAGGAGCTCAGAGACCTCCCAGATTCTGCAGGCAATAATGTGAAGCTGGCATTAGAACAATGATAAGAGCAGAAGTGGCTGTGAATTCCACCTCCATGCGGACATCTGAAGACCCTGTGCCTCTGTCTCCTGATGGCAGCCATCAGCACCATCCCTTTTCTTCCCTACTTCCCTTAGTCCATCCATTTCCATTATGACTTCACTCTCAGCTTTCACCATGAGATGAGGGAGATAAATGAACAGGACACTAGGAGAAATATCAAGAATAAGGATACAAGGAGAACATATAAGGAATGGCAAGGGGGTTCCAGAACAGTGTATCCCCAAAACCATACGTTTAGTTGTGAATAGAAGCACAAGTCACCCCCTTCTTCTGCTAGTCAACCATGCAAATCTCCCAGAGATAAGTTTGGGGGTGCCTCTTGACTCTGTGGCCCTGCTAGGAACTCTTGTTTGATCCCTGCATAGAGCAAGGATCAGATTTACCTCTAGTAAAATTTAATCAAGTAAAGACTAAATTTTCCCTGTAGTAAAATACAGTTCAGTGCTTTGATCTTTCTCCTCTTCCTCCTCCTTCTAAAGTAGATTTCAAGGTTACAAGGACAGCAATTAATTTTTGCTTGCGTTTGTGGACTCTTAACTAGCGTAGGTCTACTTGTAAATATTTATTGAATAAATGAATTTTGATTGCTTTTTCTCCTCCAATGAGATAGCAGACATATAATTACCATCATTTGATAGATATGCAAAGCAGTTTTCCAATGTCTGGATCGTAAACCCTTAGGAAAGTTGAAACTAACATCTGGAGACCTGTCTGAGCTGGGAAGTACAAGCCTATGGTCAAACGCTGACATGGAGGCAAACTCAAGCCAGCAGAGTATTGCCCTCCTAGGTTCACAGAATTAATCTTCTGAATGTCTGGGAGTCGGGTGGCGGGGGGGGGGGGGGAGATGAAAAGCCAAGAGAGTTGGCTGGACATGTGGAAGCCATATACTGCACTGCCCGTTCCTCCTCTCCCAAAAAGTTGAATTCAATAAGCGCATGTCTTCACACCTGCCACTCTTCCATTTGTACTTTGAAAGCTTTGCATAAGATCCCCATTCATTCTTTTTAGAAACTCTGAAGTTAAAATGGCAAGCACACATTGCATTTAGATGACGGCTGGGTGGGTGGCTCCCCAGGTGAAAGTGCTCGCTGTGTAAGTTAGAGGAATTGGGTTCTATCTACAGGACTCAGAACTGTCTACAGAACTGAAGTAAAAGAACTGAGCTCTACCTGTATTCCCTGCGATATGCACCCCATGGCGTCCACATTCACACATGCATACATGCACACTCAAAGCTACTCATATCCCAACAATAATAAAAATGTAAATAAGCAAATAAATGTTACCATCACATACATAAACTCCTTTTTCATTGCTGTTTTTGCATCTCTCTATGTTGTAGTTTTCACAGCCTACTTTAATAAGGGTTCAACCTCCCCCCAGCTCACAACCCACCAGAGGCAATGGGGAAGAAAAGGTTATTAGGATATGGGGAAGTGATGAGTTTAGAAATAGTTCTTTGAGGTACTTCCAGCCTTCTTTGCCCTTAGTCCAGTCCACTAACAAACACAAAACACAAATGAGCGGCTGCAGTCCAGTCCACTCAGTAGATACCACTCACAAATCAGCATGGGCAATTCAATCCAGAAGAAACTGTGGAGCTTGCCAATCACCTGAATCTGCAGAGGAGAAAAGAAGCCACAGGAACCTCACAAGAAGTTCTTTGACGAGTTTCTTTCGATGAAGTCATCACAAGCAACGCTCAGCAATGCAATGTAAGAGGAGCCAATGCACGTGTGCTGTGAGTGAAGACTAGCAAGGGCAGCAAGGTAACCAAAGCTCCAGCTCCCACTGTCTTTGGGGTCATATTTATATTCATTCTAAACATCACCCATCCTCACATGTGTTTTCTATAGCAAAACAACCTTTCACCTATGTCTGCTTCAGCAAAATATTCTTTCACCTTTCTGCCTCAGCAAAACCTCATTATAGCCCGAGTCTCCATAGAAACCACAATTTTCCACTTTACTATGTGGTAGTGAGCTAGAACCACAGAGCAATGGAAGGGCAGCTTTGCCTCTGTCTGAGCTGGGCACACATCTCCTCACCCTCGAGCCTTCTGATGCAGATTTCCTCCAACAACAGAATGCATAGCATCTTGGCCTCTAAGATCCCCTGGAGTCAGTTTTCACAGTCAGTCCAGGTCTCACCTCTCTGTGACTTCCTATCCCATTGTGAGTATATGTGTGTTTGTGTATATGTATCTCTTTCTCACAGACACATCTAATACGTATTAGAGAGAAAATCCTATTAATTCTTTTTCTCTAGAGAATCCAAATATACAGATAGCATAAAAGTATTAAGAAATGGATGATGGGATTATAGTAAATATGCTGTAGAGTTTGACAAAAAGTGGAGATTGTGTATGTAAAACATGAACATTATAGTTGCAAGGGTAGGGGCTAGCATGTATTGTAATAGACAAAGTATGCTGGCTAGTTTGGGGTCTGTTGTTTGGTTTTTGTTTGTTGGTTGGTTGGTTTGTCAAATTGACACCAGCTGGAAACATCTAAGAAGAAGGAACCATAGTTGAGAAATTGCCTCCACAAATTCCAGCTGCAGCCAGGCCTTTCAGGCTTTTTCTTAATTACTGATATGGGTAGTTTTACCCCTCGTGACCCTGAGCACTATAAGAAAGCAAGCTGAGCAGACCATGAAGATAAGCAGTAAGAGGGACTCCTCCTCAGCTCCTGCCTTCAGAGTCCTGCTTTGGTGGAGTTACCGTCCTGACTACTTTCAGTGATGAACTGTGATATGGACGGGTAAGCCAAACATACCCATTCCTCCCCAAGTTGTCTTTGACAATGGTGCTTCATCACAGCAGTAGAAACTGCAACTAAAACACTGTGTTACTGAAAGTTCAAGTAATTGCAGTTCAAATGTAGATCCTGGGCATGACTGATCCATTAACTACAGAGGAGGTGACCTTCATGTGTCATCAATAGGCACATCTTGTGAGGAATTTATCTTTCAGCGATTTTATCATTGAGTGACTCTCACAAAGTATCTTTGCAGGGACCAGGGACTTTTGCTCAATTACTCAACATGATCTCTTGATGCAAGCAAAAGTCGCTGTAAACCTGAGCTGTGTAAAACAGCTTCTGGGGTAACAAGAAACATTGTTATGAGAACAACTATATTCTAAAATAACTACAGAAAGCATAATACAACTAAATGCATAAACTAATCATGTAAACACTCATCAACATGACCAAGAACGTTCTCCTATGATTGTATATGCAATAGCTTCATGTTTGAGTGCATGTGTTAAAGAGGTCAAAGGACAACCTGGAGTATCATCCTCAGAAAGACAGTCCACTTTCTTTGAGAAAGGGTCTATCATTGGAATAGACCTAACCAATTAGACTAGTCAGGCTATGCAGCGATCCCTAGGGAAACTTCTGTCTCCTCCTCAGCACTGGAATTCAAGTGCACATCACCCCAGCAAGCAGTTTTGCATAGGTTCAGATCCTCAGAGAATGGAACTCAGACTGTCAGATTTGCAAAACAAGCCTTTCTTTGAAAGCCATATCCAGAGTGTCACATGCAATACTTCATATGACTAACAGTACAGTCATTACAAACAAGCACAATGCACTGGGTTATGACACAGTAGCTATGATGTCATTAAGTCACATGACATTTTCAGCTCGATTATAAGCTTTGGGAACTAACTCTTGTCATTAGTTCATTGTATTCACTTGGGAAAAACAGATATATTATGCATGCTTTTTAAAAGTACATATAAAAGTCTGGCATAGCCTCACTGGGATAGATTTGGATACTGTCAATGTACATCAAGAGAGTTAAGGAAGGAAAATACTCCCCAAATGGAGCTTCTGGGAGCCAGGAGTGTGACTAATTGGTGTATCTGTAGTTGTTACAACCACCATTTCAAGAGAGTGTTTGGAAAGCAGGGAGCTCATCAGACTGGGGTCTTTGTCTTTCTCTCTATTAATTCCTAGGCTTGGTGCTTTGCCAGAAATGCCTGCCCAGAACATTCAGGGGGTGCTCAAGAATGAAACGGCTTGCCTTTTTGAGGGCAAAGGGAATATCTTACTTCCTTAAGTCTCTTGTCGGGAGCATCTAGGTGCTAATAGGCACTGGGAATCAGGGGAGGAAGACAGAAATGAGGAAAACACACGCAGGCTCCTAAAGTAGAAGGAACATAAGCAAGCCCTTCCACTCTGTGGTAGCTAGTAGGAGATTGGGGATAAGGGATACTGATGGTGACAACTCAGTCTCAAAGCCAACAAACTGCCTGCTGGGCCCTGCAGTGGGGCCCTGTGATTGGAATGAGCACCTATGCCCTTGAGGGATGCTCAGCAAATGTCAGGCTTTAATGAGATTTCCCACCCTGCCAAAGGACCCTGGGGAATTTTGAGCCTCTCACAGCAGTCACCAACTTGAGTCTGCATTGACCTGAGACTCTAGGGAAGGGACATTGAATTCTGAGATGAAGCACATAATCTATACAGAGGGGCTCTGGGCATCCAGGGTAGAGTAGATTTCCAGACCCCATGATTCTATATCAGCCTGTCTAGCAGATCTACTGAGTGCTTTGCAAAAATATCCCAGGGGTGGGGGAATCCTGGGGCTGAGGGAGAACTGTAAATGTCATACTGCTTAACCTTTTACCTCCAGGGAAAGCTGTACTTTCAGAGTCTGGGAGAATAAAAGCACTGTCTTAAATTGCCTTTTTTTATTCCTTGAGGGCACGGCTTAACTACTGGGGAGCAATAGACTAATTCTCTTTTCATTTGTACTTTTCTTTTACATTCCCTTTTCCCCAAGTCCTTTAAACCATCAGGTACCCAACCTGCACACTGAGATAAGACTGCTTCCTGTGCTGCTAAGGTATAGTGGCTTTTGCTGGCATTGCTATAGAAAGCCAAGTACCAAAATGGCACAAGCCATCTGCGTTTACCTATGTGAGGACCACTTGATATGTGCCCTCCTTCTTTCAGTCTGATTTTCTGAAACCTTTGGTGCAAGGGTGAGGCTGAGCTCAATGGTGCTAGCTAGTACTTACAGTAATTATAATGACACCTCATTAAAACCTCTTAACCCTGAGAACATCAGGGTGCAGACGCCACAGGAAAAACCACAGAGAAAATACCCAGGAAGACTGCCACTCAGAGTGGGGTGACCTTTTGGCATATGGTGACTCAGGGGTTGAATGCATGGGCTTATGAAGAACCCTCCAAGAGCCCAACCATCTGGACCCTGGGTTGCTTCTGTGAGCATGCTGAGTTGACCAGATGGCCCTTAGTGAGGCATCTTCTGAGAAGGGAAGAGGGAAACCACTACAGATCAGCTTCTTCTTCACAGGGTGTGCTTCCCTGGACTCCAGAGTATTCCTTCTTTAAATCTGAAGAAAGAAGTTTTTGCTTGTGCATATGTTGTCAATTCAGTCAGGGCAAACAATAAAAATTAAAAAAAAAAAAAAACCCAGCAACTACACCTCTGAATCAAACACAGGCAGACCCGATAAACAAGGACATGGTGTCTCGCATGAGAATATCTACATCTGGGCCTCTGTTTAGTATTCAGGTTCCTTCCAAAATCTTTTAAAGCCTGGAGGATGTAAAGGTAATGGAAGGGCAAGAATCGTCTGTTACCCAAGTGAACAGGCAGAGCCCAAACCATAAGATTGATGAAGTGTCTGGAATGGAGGGACTCTCTTATTGAATGACGTCACGAGAGAAAGTACTCTGTTAAGTCTGTGTCCTTGGGGCTATCAGGGTGTCTACACTGTTCTGAGTGGGAAGCAATTCTATGAATTGAATGTTTCTAGCTCACTTCTTAAGATGTCATGGAGTAACATAATTCTGGCTTAAGATGCCTCTAAGAAAACTGTAGAATATCTTTTCACAGTATTTTGGGGCTGTCTTCAGATGCCTTCCAAATACATGGCACATTTAAATACTGTCTGGGAAAGAAGGTAGTGGGAAAGCAGGAGAGGAGCCACTAGGGAAAATGACATAGCTGTGAAACGGCTTTTGACAAGTGATATTGGAGAAGATACATGGTTTCAGTTTACCTATGGAAGCAGGTATGTTGGACTCCCTCGTTGGTGCCTGTTGAGGTAAAATTGAGAGATATTTGTTGAAGTCATCTGTCAACTAACAGGTGAGGAACCAGACAAATTAAGGCTAAGCTGTACTAGAGAAAAGATGAAAGAAGAGGTGAGGAGGGCAGGTAGTTTCCATGGGCTGGTCCTTGGAGCCTCTCCTGTGCTGTGTGCACTCAGGTCTATGGGAGGGGTTCCTGGAAAATGAAGAAAATGTGGAGGAATATGATAAACCTCAGCATGAAGGAGAGCATAGAAATAAGCCAATGGAACATCAAAGGCCGTTCTGCAAAAGAAAGTAGGGCTAGCATTTTGAGACTAGAGAAAAAAGTTAGAAGAGGATGCATTCCTTCCTTAACAGCAAGCTCCTCAGCAACCAGCAGGATGGCATGACAAGCCAGTCTTTCCAAAAAGTGATGTTACCAACATCTCTTGCTAAGGACAACAAAATGGGAACACAAGAGAATTGAGTCAAGAGTGCTCACAGCAGAGCTGTCTATATAATCACTGTTGTAAAAGAGCTGCCCCCAAACACATTCCTGTAGAAAAAGACAACTCTCAATAATCTACTAGGATGGGCTCTGTTTTAACAAGAATCATGTTTTTACGTTAGATCCAAATTTTGTTCAGAGTTGTAATATATGCAGAAACATTAGGTAGAGAGAGGGACTTGAAAATATAGATCTTAGGAAACATTTGTTTAGTGTCTACATAAAAATCTATGCCTTTAAGACTGTCAATGGATCTGCAACCCTATAGGTGGAACAACAATATGAACTAACCAGTACCCCCCCGAGCTCGTGTCTCTAGCTGCATATGTAGCAGAAGATGGCCTAGTCGGCCATCACTGGAAAGAGAGGCCCATTGGTCTTGCAAACTTTATATGCCCCAGTACATGGGAACGGCAGGGCCAAGAAGTGGGAGTGGAGGGGAGGGGAGTTGGGGGAGGGTATGGGGAACTTTTGGGATAGCACTGGAAATGTAAATGAAGAAAATACCTAATTTTTAAAAAAAAGAAAAAAAAAAGACTGTCAATGGGAGACAACGTGAACACTTTTATTTTGGTTTTCAATGGAAGAAAGAAAGCAAAGAAAGAGAAAAGAAAAGAAGAAAGAAGCATAACTAACTATGCATGATCATTTCCCAAGCACACAGAAATGTTTACATTGGAAGCTCCTTAAGACCAATTATACTAAATATTTATGTTCATATAAAAGGGTGTTTTTTTTTTGGTCTTAGAAATTTTAGGGGATTTTAAGAATTGTCAAAAATAAAACATTACACTCACCAAAAAAAAAAAAAAAAAATCTGCTAGAAGGAAGATTCTTCAGTAGGTAGGCAAAAACCAAACTTTAGCATTCTAAAATATAAGGAGTATATGATATAATATGAACATTCTTTCCCTAGCTCTTACCAGCTGAGTGAGACAGAGGTGCTAAGAACTGTATTTTGAGAATGATAAAAAACCAAAACCAAATAAAATCACCTTTAACTCCTCCCTGCTGACTTGTAACTCAGGAGCTCCAGCACCCTTTACTCATGTGTATATAGATATTCCAAGAAGATCTTCCCTTTGCTGGCTATCCAAGGTGACCAATGGATGAGTATATAGCTGAAGAATTGATGATCTAGGGTAGGAAGGTTTTCTAGAAAAAAAACCCTGGCTCCAGAAGAAATTAATCTATGTAGTTACAGATGGAAATGCTACATACAGTTGGCACATGAATCTGACGCAGATGAATGTGGTGGGCTATGAATCACAATAAAGAGAATTATCAGAATAAGCTGTCAGAATAAATCGCCATATTTGGTTTGATTTCTTCCTTGTCAATGGAACCTAGGGCAAGTGTCCAGAGTTGCCAAACAAGGAAATATTTATGAAACTGTGGTGACAGTAGACAGTGGCAAGCAAAAGCTTTTGATACATATTGGGATTTCTAAGTGATGTCACATGATTATTTAGGCCCTGTGATCTTTGATTTCATCCTTCAGGGACAGAATCAATTCCTGCTTTAAAAGTCAGTCATCCACCAAAGCCAGGTTTTCTGTTTAATTACTAGCTGATATTTATTAGGTGGATGGCCTTGGGCAACTTTCTCATCATGTCTGAACTTCAGCTCGGAAGCACCCTGGGGGCTGGAGCTCCTGCTTTCTAGAGTTATGAGGATGGAGTTAACTGCTTCATATAAAATGCTTCAGTGTCTGGAGGATGGTAAGTACTTACAAAAGCTTAGCTCTTGGATTGTTCCAACTAGATTCTAAACCCAGTGAGGTCATGGACGTTGCTGTATTCACAAAGCCTGGAGTAGTGCCTAGGCCTTAGTAGCTATTAAATAGTTTGTTAAAGGGCATAGGCTTTGAAATGCAAATGGTATTTATCCAGGCCTGATGAAAGCACTGTGCTCACTGAATCTTATGCATCATTGATTCCAGTTACCTTCAGCCAATCACAGATTACAATTACATGTCCTGGTTCACAAGAGAAAGAAAATATTCATATTACTTGTTACAGTCTTTTCTTATAATGATTCTATTCTGATATTATTCATTTTTGTTAATATCTTAGCTTCACTAATTTATAAGTTGTATAAGTATAGAGAGAAGTAACTAGATAGAAGCCATACCTGGCTAAAGACCCTACAAGGCTGATGGAATGATTAGAATTTCTGTGACGGTAGGGTGATAGAATGTTCCAGATACAAAGCCAACCCAAGAGGCTATCTGTAGGCTCATTAACATCTTTGTTATGAATCTGATCTGCATCTGTGTACTAGAAGCTATTCTTAGAGATCTTCTGGGCTCTGGCTAGAGTGGCCAAAGAGTTGCTTTCTGGAGGGTAGGGGGAGTCGGATCAAGGTGGGCTGGTGGGTCTTTTCCATTACTGCTCCAGAGTTTGTGGCCAGTGATATGATGCTACAGGCTTATGGGGCAGCACACAGTGAACTGGATGGGCTCAGCAGACAGCTAAGAGCCAAGGTCAAGACCACTGAGCAGAAAGTGACTGAGGTAAGCTTGAGCAACTTCCGGCTGTGAAAACTTTGGGAGAGAATTCTCTTCCTAAAAGTTTTACAGCTTTATATGACATATGCTCTCAGATGGTCTTTGATGAAATAGCTCGTGTACTTTATTTCTTGTGGATAGGGTCTTATATATACTTTGGAGTGGGTTAGTGTCTATCTCATGGCTTGGTCTGAGATGTTAGGGACACCTCATCTACATGTGGAGTGGTTTCAGGTGTTGCCCCTATGTGACTGATTCATGGGGTGTCATGCTCAGGACAGGAACATGGTTGAGAGTAGATGAAATGCTTACCATTCTCAGATATTAGAATACCGGGGTTTCTGAATCTGTTTGACCTTACCAAGTTTTCTGTCTGGTGGCACGATCCCCTGCCCCACACTTGTGACTATCAGGTAGAATCCACTTTATAATGCACTAACAGCTCTCTTATTCCATCAAAAAACATAGGAGACCTATAGCAGAGACCACCCTGTTTGATATACCCCATCCGATATTTCCAGTAACCTCTTTTTAAATACCTTGATTTATCTTTTGTTGTTGTTGTTGTGTGACTGAAAAGAATAATCATGGAACCATCACCTCATTGGAACATGGCTTTGGGGTAATTGGTCCATGGTTATTAATTTAGAGGTCTGAAGTAAACTATCTCTTATTATCTTTGGAGTGAGAGTTGTATTTCTGCATCAATGTTAATGCATACAAAGGTGGATGCTGTGGATATAGCTCAGTTGCTTGCCTGAAATGGATGAAACCCTGGCTTTGATCCTAGGTTACACAGAAGCTTGGTTATATATGTTTTCCATGTAGATTCAACTATAATACTAGATGGAGGTTCTGGTGCCCACTTGAAAGCCTATTGTAAGAATGGTTCGTAAAGGTTTGGTGGCCAAGCAATATCTCTAAAACACATGGCTCTAGTTTCCTACAAATTTGACAGGGGATTTTGGAGGTAGTATAATTTCAAAAATATCTTAGAAGAAACATAGATAATGAGATTTAGTTCTTTGGGGTTGAGCAGGTGAGCATGGCTGTGGGGAGAGGAGGATAACAAATGCACCCCAGCTCCATCTCTGGCTGTTTCCTGGCCAATAGGATTTTTTTGAGCTTGGCTGAAAGGACAAGCCATTTCCAGTGCCTAGGGCATAAAGGATGCAGAAGTTGCCTGAGTTAGGGCTGATAAAAACTTGCCAAGTCCTGGCATGATGTGATATTTATATGCACAGTTGGCCTCTAAAAAAAGTGATTATCTAAAGGAAGTAATTGTTTCGAGCCTCACACTGGATTGCAGGCCTCCTTTGGCCTCCGGGACTAACATTGCTAATCAGTGCCAAATTACCGCTATTGTAATACTTGAATTAAAAACCAGACCATCCATTTGCTCAGTGGAGGGTCTTCTCTGGACCTCATCCATGCCTGAGTCTGTGCAGGAGGGCACTTTGCTATGTTCCTGGCAGCAGAGAGTCTGTCAAGGAGGAAGGCAAGGCAGGAGAACTAAGCTGACAGCCTGCTCCTGCGTCCCTGATTCAAGAGCTGCTTGCAACATGAAGGGTGTTCTGTGCTCAGCAGCCAAGAGTGGATGAGCAAAGCCTTTTTTGCTTTTTTTTTTTCACCCTAGGGTCATTTATATGGGAGGAGTATCCTGAGCAGACAGGTGGTCCTAGAGACCAGCTGAATCTTCCCTCATTCTGCTGGCTTGACATTCCCTACTCTGGGCTGCTACTGAGCTGGGTTTTCTCTTGATTACATCTCTTTGGGAAAAGGTGGGGCTAAGAGAAAAATGCATCCCATCTCTTCCAGTATCCTGCCACATTACTCAGGATCCTTGCATGCACAGAGCATGTATGCATACCACGGGGACAGCCCCTCCCTGCGACACCAGCAAAGACTGCAGTTGCTATCCCTCAGTATGAATGCCATTACACAGCAATACTCTAGTCCTAGGCCTGGAACTCCCTCTACCACATTTTCCTCATGAAGGGCTTTCTCTAGCTTCAAACGACAGGAAGCTGAGGATGTGGACACAGTGTGGCTCAGCATCTCCAGGATGAAGACAGGTTAGTGAAATCAGCCAGAGCACATTTTACGGATCTGTTCACTAGTACATTTTGTAGTCCAGGATTTTTACCTTGGCGCAGAAAGCTGGGATGAAGGCTGGGCATGGTTTTCTGAAGTATTTTTACCTGCGAAGACAACCTACAAAGGCAGAAACCAGAAGCAGACCTTGGCATCCTACAAGAGCTCCATGCCAAGAGGCAACAACTTGTTTTACATATTATTCTGAACATCCTAGAAAACTTTCAGTACCATGATTACTTATTTTCTGACTTTGATAATGCCTTTGCGGGGGGGAGGGGGGGGGAAGGAGGGGTCAAAGAGATCACCACACTAGCCACTCTTAGTTTAAGGTGAATTCTCTAGTTTGTGGCCATGCAAGTGGTATAAAAGCAGAGTGGATACCTATCAGTTATGCTACTTCCCATGTGAAGCACGTCAAGTGTGATATCAGAAAGCAGCCTATTCCAGAAATAGGTTCATGGTAAGAAACACAGGCAGAGGGAGAGAGGAATGAGAAAAGGGTCTGCAGAGATGGCTCAGTAGTTAGGAGTGTGTAGTGCCCTTGCAGAGAACCTGAGCTTGGTCCTCAACACTGGTATTGGGAGGATCAAACACACATGTAATTTCATCTCTGAGAGTACTGATGCCTTTGGCCTCTGTAGCCACACCCTCTCTATGTCTGTGGTCTGTAGTCTGTGTCTGTCTGTCTGTCTGTCTCTCTCTTTTTCTGTCTGTCTGTCTCAGACACACACACACACACACACACACACACACACACTCAACCAGAGACATTTTTAAGCCTTTTAAAACTATAAACAAAACCCATCATCTTTGCTTCCTTACCAGGCTGATGTTGGTCTGTGGGTTATCCTTCTGGCCAGTTTCAGAAAGCCTTTGTTCATCCCAGTCTCTAATGCATCTACACACACACACACACACACACACACTCACTCACTCACATACACACTACTTGAAATTGATTAAACTTGCATATGCTGGATAATAATATGTGTGTAGTATTAACCTCAATTTCCTGATTTTAAAATTTATGTTGTTTTTTTTTTACATAAAAAATATTTGGGAGAAGGTAGAGAGATAGTTTAGTGGTTAAGAATGCTTGCTGTTCTTGCATAGAGTCTGAGTTCAGTACCCAAAGCTCACTTTAGACAGCTCTAATTGCCTATAACATTAGAGGATCTGATGCCCTCTTCTGCCTGCACAGTCACCAGCACACTCCGTCTCTCTCCCTCTTATTCTCCCTCTGTCTGTCCTTTCTCCTCCTCTTCCTCCTCCTCCTCCTTCTTCTCTCTCTCATACACACACACACACACACAAATAAAAATAAATATTTTCTTTAAAAAGGAATTTAAAGAATTTTCTCACTAAGAACTAAATACCGGAGTATTTTAGGAGGATGCACATAGCTATCCCAATTTATTCAAAATTACTAATAAAAATGTAAAAAGCAAACATGTGAGTAACAATTACAAGGCAAACTATAAAATATACGTTTACAAATGTTGAAACTATGCAAAATTTTCTGGACAGTTTTACAGCGTTGGTCTCAAATTTGAAATGCTAGGGAAATTAAAACAAGCTTACACTTTTAAAGCATTCCAAGCAGGTCTTAAACACTGTGACAACTAAGTTGAATTGGAGATACTTGGTCTTCAGTCCCTGAAAGCACAGGCTACATTGCTGATGCTCTTGAGAAATGGAGAGTTTCTCAAAGTGATGCAGAAAGAATCTCCAGTGTTCCAAGAAATACTTAGCTATTACTTGATGTTGGCTAGTGTTTATGTGTTTGCCTATCTATCTGCTTGCCTGTTTAATGTCCATGGTGTAACAGAGAATCTTACACATGCATCTTACAAACATGATGTGCTGTCTCTCACCTATACCCACAGACCATTTTGCCTATTTTCCATTTAAGACCCTAAATGGTTGACTGTCTTCTTGGACTCTCCAGTAAAAGTTCCTGGCAGAGAGAGTCTCCCCCAACTAGAGCATACTTCTTGTATAGATGGACCTTAGTTTCTTGCTACACATAATCTGGCAGCTAATCAATAGTTCAATACCAGATCTGTGCCAAACATCATTCTGTGTTGTAGTTTTGGAGTGTTAAATAGAAATATCTGTGCCTTGTGAAGGTAGTGGGTAACAATATATACTCAATTTTGGATATATCATGAAGTCAGAACCAATGAGATTTCAATGGACAAAAATGATATTAGAAAAGAAGGAAAGAAAGAAGAAAGGAAAGAAAGAAGGGAAGGAGGGAAGGAGAAAGAAAAGGTGAAAGGACAAGAAAGAAGGAATGCAATAAGGAATCAGAATAGCTCTGGGATTTTTGTAAGAGCAACTAGAACAGTGTTGTGTCCATTCATTGGCACCAGGAAGGAGGAGGAGTCTGCTGGAGGCACAGAGAGCAGTCCCACTATAGACAGCTGATAGATGTTTAAGCAGAGCAAGAAATCCAAGGAAAGTCCCATGATGGGAACAGGACTCTGGAGACAGCAGTCCTTGGGACCAGATTTCTGAAAGCAGTAAGATGACTAGATGTAGAAATCCTTTAGCAACTATACATAGTAGGGATTCTTTTTTTTTCTTGAGCTCTGTTTATTAAAAACAACCACCTGGGAGACTATTTAAAAAAAAAAAAAAAAGCAGGTCCTACTGTGGCCTTTTTCCCAAAGGGCCTGGACTCCCATCGTGCTCCCAGCTTGATCTGTAGTCCTCCTGCTTGTTTTACAGCGATGATACTTTCATAATGGATGGCCATACCTTCACCTCCATTCTAATGAGGAAAGCATCCAGAAGGCAGAATGTGTGTGGCACTCAGAGGTCAGAGCATGCAGTTGCCATCAAGCATCTGTAAATTTTCTGTGTGCTAAAAACTAAGGAATATCCTCAATTATTTGGAGTCTGTTCACTCTATTGCTCCTGTGTGGTATTAAAATTGTGCTATCCATTCGCTGTAGGGGATATTAGTGTGCGCTGCCAGGATTTGGCTTTAGGCTTGATTCAAGTTCCTTGTTTACATGCTAAGATACGCACTATCTTTGGAGTTTATTGTGTTTCAAGAATGAGATTATGTTGTTCATGCAAGAAACTATTTACAAGACAGACATGGTCCTGGTCCTGTTCTTTCTCTTTTCTTTCTCCTTGTTCCTTTTCTGTGCAAGTTTCAAAGTTTGAGGTCTAAATTCCTGCTTAAGAAAATGGAGAATGAAATGCTGATTTCTTGATGGGTTTTAAGGACTCTTTTAGTGAAGCACAAAAACAATCCACATTCCAGCTAACAGCTAATCCCAAGGACAGGAGAAAGAATGGGTGGCAAGCAACAGCTAATCCCAAGGACAGGAGAAAGAATGGGTGGCAAGCGGCCAGCCATCCCTACAGCCTGATAGGCAGATGGAAAGAGGTGGGACAGCTCTTCATAGGTCCACTGTCTCTCTGGGGAAGGACAGAATAGAAAGACCATTTTCACATGATGACTATGAGCAAACCCAGCTCTGTCACTGAGCTTTAAATAAGTCATTTTCAAATGCATTTGGCTTATTTCACAGTGTTCAGAAATGGCAGGTGTAAATTGTAACTACCAGATCCTGCCTAAATTTGGCCTGTGTACCAAGAAGACAGATGTCATCACACCCCTCCTTGGAGCCGATGGCAGGGGCAGTCACAGGGAAATTGCCCAAAGGGCAGTTTGCTCTTCCTTGAGGACAATGTAATTATAGTCCCCTGTGTCTCCTAACTTGCACACTCTTGGCACTGACTTTGTAAGGGCTGGTGACACATTACAGACTACAGCAAAAGGATATATCACGGTGATACAGCATGAGACAGGGACGACATTTTCCTGCTTCAGGCGAGCATGGCTATGCCTCTGGCATTCATACACAGAGAAAATTGGGCAAACAAGTAGGCTTGTTGGCTCACTTGGCTTCTCACTCCTAGCTCTCCAACTTTATTCTCTCATCTGTGAAAGGAGGAAGCACACGGATGCCTTTCCTTGCTCACACCTAGAAAATAAGTCACAGATTTTATGATTTGGGGAAAATGGAGATGGATCAGATTTTATTTGCTAGGTTGTTTTGAATTTTATTCAGTTACCACTCAGTTCTTTTACACACTGAGCACCACGATGACTGATTTTCTTTAATGTCAACATTAATTTTTAGGTATTATTTTTTTTCAAGTGACTAATAGGTATTTTGTTTCTTCTAGCACCCCCCCCTTTATCAGTAAAAAGTCACTGAACTTCAAGGTCAGAATCTTATTTATTTCATATATATATATATATATATATATATATATATATATATATATGTATATATGCATTATATGATTTGAATGGTACTGCCCAGATTAATATAAGGAACAAACAGCATTGTCACCATGATGGCTGTCATGCATCAATACGGAGGTAATAAACCTCACGAATGAATTCTTTGAATATTGCAAACAATCCTGGCATAATCTTTCCCGAGCATCATCATGAAAGCAGACACAGGACCATTTCCTCAGTCCCGTGTCTGTGAAGCCATAACAGCATTTTAAGAAAAATAATAATATCCTTTTCTACTGCCCTTGAATGACAAAGCTGATGGAAAATAAAGTCATAGATAACTCTGGCTTACAGTATAAGCATCCTGTACCCATCTTTGGGGTTATTAACAGGTGCCAATCAAAGGTGGAAATATCAAATCTCAGTGAAACTCCCAGAAAATGGTAGGACCAGTATCATCCATACAGGATCAGCCTGCCCACACCAACAACAACCAGGAATTGCTTCTTCTGATACCAGCTTTATTTTATGGGAGTTCTGTCTGCGCACAAAGAAAAGTCACTGGAGTTCATTGTTTTCTTAGCAGGTGGGATCTGTGAGTTTAAAGGGAGCTCCAGATGGGAAGAGATGATGAAAGACCCATCAGAAAGACTCATTTTCTCATGGGTGTTAAACATTACATTTAGAGGGTCCATAGGGCCCTTGAAACCAATAGAACTAATGAGAGAGCTGATGTTGAAACAGTCCTGTACTAACTAAGATGGGGGAATGTGCCAAGACAAAGAGCCCAGTGACCTCATTGAGAGTGAAGACAACAGAATTGTAGTCTCAGAAAACCTCTCTCTCTCAGACAGAAGCAAGAGAAAAAGAACACTATTCTGGAGTTTCATTGTTTTAGTCTAAATCACATTGAGGTGACCCATGGAGCCAGAGTAGATGGTGCCAGCAGCAGTGTGCAAGTGACATTTTTTCCCTCAGATATTGAAAATGACACAAGATGAGTCTGCTGGGGTTCCAGTGTGTTTGTGCATTCCTCTCACATGCCCAGATTTAAGTATATTTTCCCCTAAACAATGCCAGAATCAATTCTATTATCCAGAAAGAACAGATTGGCTTAGGGAGGCTAGAAATGTTCCCTACATTCAGAAAGCAACTGGTATCATCTGCACTCATATATTTATCTTGGGGGCAACTTATGTTCATAATATATGAGTTTTGCCTAACAACAACAATATAGATAGCCATCATTCCTATCATTTTCATCTCAAAAATGAGAAAATTGAGAACCAGGAACATTTAAAAAGCTTTTTAACCACACTGAATTAATAAATGGCAAGATGTAGTCCTAATCTTTAGTAGCTCAGTCATACCCATTTCTCCAGTTATCCTGTGTCTCATAGATCGCTGCCTCCTTTGCTCATTCACATCCTAGACAACACTCCAGTGCTTGGTGTGTCATGGTATTTCATGGCTTGTTTGTCACCTGACTCTTAGAGGCAAGGGGAAGGTATCCAGGACAGAAAAAGAATGCTGGAGATTCTTAGCATCAGAGGCTGCAAGCATTTAGGTGGAAGGAGTTGTATCACTTGACAGAAGAACATAGAACACAGAAACCACAGCTTCATCTAGGTCACATAACAGAATGTAAATCTGACTTTAAGAGACTGAGGTTGCTTTCTTCATGAACATGGCGACCCATTTGATGGGTTGAAGTTCTTGTAGTTCTTCTTGCAATGCTCTCTAACCCCTGACAAGCACTCAGAGACGAAGTAATACAACCCTACATTTCCCAAGATGGTGCTATGTGTTACAAGAGTGGTCTTTCCTGCACTTTATGAAGAAAGACTTTCCACCTATCAAGGCTGTTCAGTGATATCTAAGCATTGTCATGTACTCACTACTAGTAAGAGCCTCCATCACACTAATGCCCTGCTCTGTGGCCCATACGCTCCAGAAGCCCAAATGCAAAAATATATTCTTTTTCACTCCATCCTTGGCTGTTGGTTTTATGTTGCCTTAATGGGCTGAGATAAAGCTTTTCAATCTTATCACCATTGATACCTGTGTACTCTAGGATGGCTGGCTTTTCTGGCTACTACTCACTAGAACCCAAGTACCATCCTGAACTCTAGTACCATCTTGAACTCAGGTCATGCTAAGCAAAAATGTCTCCAGATATTTCTCACACTACAAACCAAGAGGAAAATTTCCCTGGGTTGAGAATTCCTTGGCTCCAGTCATCCTGAGCTTAAATACTATGCATTCTGTTTAGTTTCTGCTTCTCTCTCATTTTCTTCTGCTTTGAATAGAATATTAGATCACATAAACCCTGGCGTTCTATTCTCAAATACAGTGACTCATGTCTCCCATTCTGGGTTTGATTTTCCAGAGCTCAACAATGCTTTCTGGCAGGGTAAATTCATGGTGGAGTCCAGGGGCAATGTCAAGGAGGTCAGACTGCCAGGGATGCTGATCCCACAGCAGACTTTTTGATATTATGAAAGAAAATAATGAGAAGTGAGAAAAAGAAAGGAGATAAAGAGAAACAAGAAAAGACCAGAGAACATAGATGGGACATTTGGGGAGCAGCAAAACCCAATTGATTCCAACAGAAAACAACACCAGGCTATCCGGGGAGATAAGAGAAGGTTGAGGGCAGAAGGGTAAGAGAGGAGAGTCAGGCTTGTTTTGAAGTGATCAACTTAGACCATGAGTATTGATGGAGCTTTGAGGCTTGAAAAGAGCCTTAAGCAGTATACTTGCAAGGCTTCTAGCACATAGGGATGTGGGAAACACTTAGCCAGACTATTCCTGCCTGATGTGGTTAAGAGAGTATGTTTTATTATACATTTAATGTATTTTTGATTACCTGTAGTTTGTAAAGTGCTGTCTTTAGAGATATCCAAAGTAACTAAATATGGTATCTGTCTCATTGGGACTTAGCTTGTGTGATATATTTGTACTTAATCAATAAAAGAGTTAATTGATGGAGGTTGAGAAAAAGTCAGATGACTCAGCAAAGGCTAATTGTGGATCACAGATGTGTAAGGTGGCTTTTTCTCTAGACTCTCAATGCTTCCATGCTAACTTAACATTTTTTAAATGTGCAGAATGGTCTATCTATCTCAGAACTAAAGGGTCTTTTCTCCCTGAAATACCATAGATTCTTGGGTATGACTTCAGTAGGGAAATTGAATTTACATTATGCAATCTTACAAAACTCTGAAAGCCATGACAATGGGGGAAAGTCTGACAGTCAAATACATATGTAGCCAAGTGTCTGTAGATTTTTGTTTTGCTTTGTTTTGTTTTTGTTTTTTGAGATAGGGTCTTACTGGCCCTGGCTGACCTAGAACTCACAATGTAGAGCAGGCTGGCTTTGAACTCACAGTGATGAGTACATCTGTGTGGCTGTGTACTTCTATACCTATGATTTTATAGTCGGTGGCTACATAGGACAATAACAACCTCAGAGGACCAAAACAGGAAGTAGAATTGCATATTAATTCACAGAAAATTTGTCTCTTGACTCCACCTGGAAGGATACATTGACCCTGATCAACAGCAGCACCCTGCAGTTGTCTGAAATCAAACAGGGAAGTGTTTCCCAGGGCCTGCTTTCTTGTTAATATACTCCTCTCTCTATGGAAAGTGAACCTGTTCCTGCCATAAACAAGAATAATTCCTCTGCACTGCTTTTATGCATCCTGAACCTTTTCCCTTAACAATCTTGATGAGTGTGTAGGGTGGTGTGCTGCATACAAATGGCCACCACAAGCCTGGAAAGGAGGTAGCCATCCCATCCCACGCCATCTGTGGTCTCAGCTAGAGTTGTGGCATGTCTCCCTGAGCTGAAGCAAACCTCCCTCTGTCTTGAGTATACCACGAATCAGAAATTTAAAAAAAAAATTAGGAAAAATAGATAAACATTAAAATGAGTTGTAACAAAATAGTTGTACAGATTCCAATGTTCAATGTCAAGAGCACACCACTCTGCTCTGATGGCATCCTTATGTGAAAGCGTTTTGTGGCAGGCAATCATGAATTAGCAGGCAGCAAGGAGACTAAAATGGAAACTGAGTCACAATGAGTCTTTATTATTGCTTAGATAAAGCACATATATAATGAAAAAGCATTAAGAAATTGTAGTAAGGAAAAGATTTTCTGCCCATTGTCGTGCTGTCTTGCCCAAATCAATAGAAAATTTGGCTCTGGTAGGCTGTCAGATTGTCTGGATAAACGGGTTAAGTCTAGAAATGTTCATTTTTGATGGAAGTTTCTCCTTCCCGTTGTATCAGGAGCCCCAGCAGCACCGACAAGGACCGCAATGGCCCCATAAATCAGCAAGGGCCTTTTGTCTGTCTGAAAAGCATTATCTCAGCATTTACTCAGGCAGTTCTGAAGAGTGCTTTCCTTTGCCCTTATCAGAGTGTAGCAGCTTTCAATGAAGATATACAGCCTCTAATGAAAATATAAACAGAAATCTAAAATCAATATACATACCACCTAATCATTTACATAGATGTGCCTTGACATTCCTACCTAAATATATTTGTCCACCACTTCCCAAAGAGCTCGTTGTTTAACCTATCTTAAGTCTCCTGGGTGTAGAAGAGAAGTTAGTCTGACCAAGCTAGAGAAAAGGTTCAAGTTTGGTCCTTGCATGAACAACAAAGTGACATTTTATTTCCCCGAGCTATATTTCCCTCCATTTCCAAATGGTGGTACCTAACACGAGGCATGACTACCGGTGGTTTTATTGCTTATTGAATGAAAAATTTGCTGTGTTTTGGATGATCCCATCAGGCAATGGATGGAGGCTATGGGTGCCACTGGTGGAGTGGGAAGTCCACAGTTGATTTTGTGTTGAGTGGAGTTGGCCCAGGAGAGGATGGATGAAAAGATGGAGAATGAAGGCAGATCTGCGGCGAGTGCAGAGTACTTCTGCATTTGTGTCATGCATCCATATTTATGTTTATGCAGTGTATATTTACTTTTTATTTCCGTCTCCTCCTCCCCCCACACAAGCAGCTGACTTTGACATGTGCTTCATTGTCTGGTCCTGGAAATGTCATTTGTGCTTACATTTGCTTTGCGGTTTGCTATTTGAAGTATCATTAGTTGCTTCCTCATCCTGGCTCCACCATCATCCCATTTGCCATCTGGATGTAGCACATTTCTGTTAGCATTGAAGCTCCATCTACACAATTATGTAGTTCCTTACACTGCTGGGGGGTTCGTTATTTCTTTAGAAAACAAGGATGCAATATGCATAAAAGCTTTAGTGCTGATGTTACCATCTCAGGCACTTGATAAATTCTTTGGGACTATTTTCGGTTGCTATCATCATTTCTTGCAGAAAGTCTTTGCTATGGATTTGCTGGATACTTTTCACAGAGTGGCAGAGTTTGCTAAGTGGGTGCAACACTTGCCTTCTAGAAGCTTAGGATTCCAAATGGACAGTATGAGAATATGTTCATGATGACATCTAACTGCACAGTCCACAAAGCATCTTTACTCCAATGAGTGTTTGAATGAAGGAAATTGTTAAAATTATTGTTAAATGGGTTCGAGAGTATATGTGTGCTATTGAACAACTGGAACTATGCTGTTAAATTGTGAGTAAGAATTTTTAAACATTAGAATGGTTCAGTTCAGCTAACTTTGCAATCGATCTGGATAATATCGTTCCAAAATGATGCCATTGAACACTGAATGTAATGATTTTTCTATATAGCCATTCTGGAAGGGGAGACACTAATTTTAGTTGTCCTGGCCAACTGCCTTCTAGGTGTTTTTAGAGTCTTCTCTTTTCTTCTACTAAATCAACTCTGCCAATAAGTCTTTTTACTTTCAATCTCAGCATTCATTTTTTTTTAACCATCCTTTGTTAAACCTTTTTCTGAATTTGGGCAAATAAATCTAAGTCAAGCCTTTTATCTTTGGTGAGTTTCATCTGATTTCTGTCCATATGTTCGATGGCACTCAGAGTGGCTCTGATTTCTGTGGATCACTGGTGGATATCCTGAAACCCTATCTTTTCTTTGCCTCCTGCTTGTAGACATCCGCTCTGCATATCGTTTTGTTATCTTAACATTACTTATATTTTACAGCCTCCTCAGCAATGCCCTTTGTTAGCCACTAAGCTTCATCTGAATAACCGCTTCTCTCCCTTGAGCCTTGTACTTCATGCCGCACCATGAGTGGTTAAATCTTATTTACTCCAGGCATGCATTTAACTCTGCATTTACAGCCCTACACTTCCTGTTCCATCTGGACCATCATCACCTCTCCAAAGCACAAGTAGATGGGCTGCACAGTGTAGGTTGGCCACAAACCTTTGGTTGATTTTTGACTTCCCAGGCCTTTGTCAGAACCATAAAGTTTAAAGATACATAGAAAATTCTTAATGGGCCCAGCAACCCATTTTACATCTATAACCTGTAATTTGTTCAAAATTATGTTGGCCTATTAATATCTTGCTTTGTGTTACACCTTGGGTTAGCTGGCATTAATGGTTGGGTTCTGACAGAGAATGACCTTTCTAGGAGAATTGTGCCCACAATTCCTGATTTTGATTTGAGCGTTTAGTATTTTTCTCTATACCTTGATTATGAATCATGATTCATTTAATTAAAATCCACTTTTGGAGACAAAAGAAATCAACAATCTGAGAAAAGAGAAATGCTGCTCTCGGAGTTCTTCCCCTTGAGTGAGTGCCCTGGTTTTCTTAAGGCATTTGCTGAAGGCATTTTGGGCCTTTTCACCAAAAATAAAAAGGAATGCCAGCTGAGTCACAATCTAGATTGGCTCAAATCTTGGACATGTTTTACTTTCAATGTTTTTCCATTTCAGCAGCACTATGAGTTCTTGTTTTAATTACCATATGCATCTATGTATACTTTCAAAGCGTAAAGAGGCAGCATGCCAAAACATCACAGAATGGAAGGATGCCCAAGAAATTGGGAAATATTGCTAACTAACTTGTCGTATAAAAATCCTTCATCTTTCTCTGGAATCCTATGAGTGTAGAGTGAATTCTCTTTAAGTAACTAAATATTTGGATGCTTGGGTGATCAGACTCCAAACTCTATGAGGTTCGCAGCTCTTCTCCCTAATCTCCATCTCATGGAGGGAAGGAGGGTCAAGTGGTGGTAGTTCTTCTGCATTCTGGGTAACGCCTGCACTCAGTCAATCTGCCACAGAGGAGCTTCGTGAACAGATTGTTAATTTCCCCCTTTCTCCCTGAATAGCACTGTGCCTTCTGGCAGGAAGCGGCATGTTCCATCCATCCACACTCTCTCACCTGTGGACAGGAGAAGCTCTCTAATCAGCGCCCGCTTTTTGCCCCACTGGGCTGTGACTGAGCAGGGAGACCAAGCTCTGTGCAACTTGCTAATTGTCTCAGCCTGTAACTCTTAAATGATGAAAAAGATTAAAAGGGAAGGAAAACAGCTATTATATCTCTTTCTTGAAAAAACTTTCCCCGTGAAAGGCTCATTAACATCATTAGTGTTCCATTAACCTCTAGCCAGACAAATAAGCTGGAGGTAATTTCAGAGCATGGGGAGAAAGAGAGAGTGAGGAATTTTTAAATTATCCGGGGGTAGGTGACATTTCCCAGCTACCTCAAATGAACACTTGGACAGACACCAGCGACTTTAACTTACGTCATGACAGCCCGGCACTGGGGGATAGCCAAGACTGTGGCTGGTAGGCAGGTCTGTAGGTGATAGCAAGCAGGGAGATTCATTGATTGGAACACAATGAAATTCATTTTAACATGGCAACATGTAAAGTCTTATGAAGGAACACTGTGTGGAACAATACAAAGTGAAAAATATCTACTCCAATATAATGCTCTACTGTTGAAGAAAACATCTTTACCTTGCTGTTTTCCACTTAGATTTTCTGTTATTCAAATCCGTACCTCCATGTCTGTCCCTCCTTTGATCCAACTCTCACAAAATCTGCCACAAACCAGAAAAGTGAATGCAAACCATTGTTGAGTCTCTTAGTCTTCCAGAGGCTTTCTAATATAGAGAGAACAATTTTTAAGATGGAGGGAGACTTGAGATTTTATTTTTTAACCAATCTGAATGTGCCGTGTAGATTTTTGGTGATAGCAGTCTCCCCCTCTGTTTAAGTGTTCCAGATGATGTGTAAAGGTTGTTCAGTGCACAGAGCTCCAGTGATCCTATAATAAGACTAGATTGATATATGTTTAAAATGCCTGCTTAATTTAGAAAACCACAAATTGCCGTTTAAATATAACAACAATGTGGCTTTATTGCTAATTTGAAATATCAAAATTATTCTCATTAAGATCTTACTTGTGCACTAAAATATGAGAAATTATGACGATAATCCAACAGGCCATTTCCTCAGCAGCTTCTGCTCAGCTTTTTCTCAACTACCCAAGGATGTGCTGGATCTCCACTGTGAGCTCTGAGCAATACTCTACCCTCTACTGGTTCATCCTCTATGGCCATCAATTTGTCTGATTTAGAGAGATGTCAAGGTTTCTATCTGCAACACACACACACACACACACACACACACACACACACACACACACACATATACACACTTTAATAGGCAAAGTTAAACTCACACTAATGTTTAGAAGAGTCCCCTCCCTGCATAGTATATGTTTAAGAGATTGTCTGGTTCCCTAAGTAATTCTCCTTGGCTGCAGAGTTGTTTAAAATTTTAATCTTTCAGGAAATTTTTAGTTCATAGCAAAATTGAGCAGAAAATAGAGAGGTTTCCTCCCAGATTTTCTATCTCACACATGCAGAGACCCAATTATTTTTATCCCCCAATCAGAGTAGTTTATTTCTTATAATTGATGAACCCACAATGTCACACTACCCTCCAAAGTTCATGGTTTATGTAGAAGTCCAAGGTCATTCTATGTGCATTCTATGGATTTGGATATGTAATGTCACCAGTCTACTATGACAGAAAGGACAATTTCAGTGTCTTAAAAAATCTACCTATGTATCTTTCTCTCTCTCTCTCTCTCTCTCTCTCTCTCTCTCTCTCTCTCTCTCTCTCTCTCTCACACACACACACACACACACACACTCTCTGCAATCACAGAACTTACTATCTTCATAAGTTTGCCTTTTAAAGAATACCATATAGTTGCAAACATAATCTATGTCATATAAGATTGTCTTCTTTCATTTAGCAATATTTGTTTCCTCCATGTTTATTCTTGCCTTAATAACACACTTCTTTACATTGCCTAATGCCATTCAGACATAGGTATCATAGTATCTTTATCCGTTTACCTGCTAAATGGCAGTGTAGTTACATCTCAATTTTGGCAAACTATAAACAAAGCTGCTTTAAACCTCTGTATGCAAAGGTTTGCATTAGCTTAGCAGAAGTTACTGGTTCATCTAGGGTAAATAGTAAGGGATGTGTTGGTATGCCATGGAGAGAAATTAAGTTTTACAAGAAATTGCCATTCTGTCTTCCCAAATAGAAATGTCATCTTATATTTCCACCATCCATGGATACTCATCTCTGTATGTTGGTACTTTGGGCTTTAGCATTCAAATAAGTATGTATTGGTTTTCCATTTTAATTTACAATTGCCTACGGGCATATGATGTCAACATTAACCTTCATACTCCCAGACCATCTGCATAACTTGGGTGACAGCCGTGTTCCAGTCTTTTGACTTCTTTCAGTGATGTTTATTATCTAATTACTGAGTTTTAAGGAGAGATTTTATATATTTTCTATATAAAGTAGGCCTTTATAAATGTTTTGTCTGAGTTTCAAATTTGTTTTCACACTCTTTTGACAATGTTGCTCACAGAACTTTTGAATTTTAATGGCAGGCACTTTATCAATTATTCTCTTTCATGTGGCTGGTTCTTGGCATTATATTTTAAAAAATAACACCCCAAGTAATCTATGATTTTCCTACAATATCTCCTAGTAGATTTACACCTGTGTGTACCTGTGTGTACCACTTAGACTTATAATTTGAGTTCTTCTTCACGAGAAGTGTAAGGACCTAGATTCATTCTCTCTCTCTCTCTCTCTCTCTCTCTCTCTCTCTCTCTCTCTCTCTAATTTGTTCAAGTGATGTCTGAGAACTGTCTTTACTCATCACATCTCTCTCTGTCTTTCTAAAATGCCATTTGACTATGCTTGTGTGAGACTATTTCTAGGACTATTTTTGGGTTCTTTTTTTTTTTTCTCATTGATCTATATCTACTCTTTCACCAATACTATGATCTTGATAACTGTAGCTTTCTAGCAAACCTATTTTTATTTTATTTATGCCCCCTCTTGTGTGTGTGTGTGTGTGATGTATGAGTGTCTATATGAATTTTCCATATATATGGGTGCATGTGTACATGTGTTTGTGCTTGTTGAAGCCTGACTCTGATGTCAGAAATCAATTTCTATCACACTTCCACCATATTAGTTGAAGCAGGGTCTCTCATTCACACTCAGAGCTTGCTGATGTGGCTAGTCTTGCTGGCTATGTTGGTGCTCTGTGGAATGACCTCTGCTTTCCAAGGGTAGAATTATAGGCTGCCATGGTCACATTGAGTCTAGTGCCTCTTCATATAGACTTTGGGATCAGTTTTCAACATCCACAAAGTAACTTGTTGAGATTTTTGGAAGGATTGCTTTGGATATTCAGAGGAGTTTGGGAAGGACTAATATCTAGGAAATGCTGTCTTCTTTTCCAACAGCATGGTTTAACTGTCTATGTGCACAGTCCTCATTTTCATCTTCATAGCTTTCCTCTGATATAGTATCCAGTGCCATATTTACAATACCCGGTTCATTTCAGAGGCCATTGATATAAGGGGTAGTGTGTTTTAATCTTAGATTCCTCCTGTTTATTATTTGTATACAGGAAAGACATGATTCACTTTCTGATGTTAACCTTGTATATTACAGCTAAACTAAAATCACTTCTGGGAGAATCTCTTGGGGATTGTTTTATTAATCTATCTATCTATCTATCTATCTATCTATCTATCTATCTATCCATCTATCTACCTATCTATTTGCATTTGCTTTTTGGTTGAAGGAACATAATTTTTATTTACATGGATCATCATACTCTCTGCAAACAAAGACAATTTTGTTTATTAGTTTTCAACTTGCATAAATTTTGTCACTGTTAAAAATCTTACTGTATAGAGGAAACTCTAGCTTCTCTCCTCAGGAGTGATCTTATCTGTAGATTTTATCTTTGCTTTGTAGATATTCTCTCTCTTGTTACAGAAGCTTCCTCTATTTTTAATTTGCTGACAATTTTAATCAGTAATTGATGTTAGCTTTGGTATGATCTTCATTCGGCATCTGTTGATATCATTATGTGCTTGTGTTTTAACCTATAATACTATTGGTTACAATAAATACTTGAGATGCAATTATCTTGTATGTTGTTGGATTAAATTTATAACATTTTATAGTGATGTGATTCTATGTTTGTAGAGTATAGTGGTCTGCAATTATTTCTTCTCATATAGAACAAGTAGTAAGTATTTTTTCTGCACAAGTACTATTTGCTTCATTTATGATTTTTGAAAAAGATTATAAAGATTTGGTATGATTTCTTCCTAACTAGTTGTTAGAATTTACGTGTGAAACTATCTGTGTCTGGTGGCTGCTGTTTTGGGAGGTTTTTAATTATTGATTCAATTTACTTAATAGACATTGCTTTATTCCTATCTACTTCTTCATGTCTGAGTATTAGAAGATATGTCTTTCAGGTGGACATAGATCTATCATGTTTCTTTATTATTGTAATGTGCGTAGGGTCTATATTGATGCTTCTGTTTTTATTTGTGATATTAGTAATTTGTGTTTTCTCTCTCTTTTTGTTAGTGTCCCTATAAGTTTATTGGTTCTGTTAATCTTCTTAAAGAACCAGGTTTTTTAAAGTCATATTGATTTTCTCTGTTGATTTCCTCATTGCGATTTTATTGATTTCTGCTCAAATTATATTACTTACTTTCTTCTGCTTATTTTGAATTTAATTTACTCTTCATTTCCTGGTTTCTTAAGATAGAAACTTGTTGATCTTTCATTGTTTATAACATATGCAATGCAGTACCATAAATTTCCCTCTGGGCACAAATATACCTCACATATTTCTATGTTACATTTTTTTTTAAATCTTGCTTAGTTCAAAATAGGTTTAAATTTCTCCTGGGATTTTTTTTTTGACCCATATGTTATTTAGAGTACATGTTTTGTCTATAATTTTCTTAACATTATCTATCCACTTTCTGCCAACGTTTTATAGTTTAATTCATTGTGCTCTGAGAATAGATGATACTGAAAAAATTCCATCCTGCTCAATTTGCTGAGGTGTATTTTCTGTCCCAGGTGTGGTCAGTCTCAGTGAATGTCCCATGCAAGCTTTAGAACAATGTGCCAATTATCTGTTTTGAATAAAGTACTCTAGAGATGTGAAACACATTCAGTTAATTTTTGGATCTGTTGAATTCAACTATGTCTGTATTGATTTTCTGCCTTTTGTTTCTGTCTATTCTGATGGAGTGGTCTTGAAATTCTCTACTGTGATAATGGAGTTGTATGATTTATTTTCAGTTCTATGATTGTTTTTTTTTTTGCCTCATATATGCTGCCACTCTGATGTAGACACACCTCAAGAGTTGTTAATGACACATAATTTTGCATTAATCTTTTTATTTATTTTATTTAATTGTATGTGTTCGTGTGTGTGTGTGTGTGTGTGTGTGTGTGTGTGTGTGTAGATAAATGTACCTGAGGGGTATATGTAGCTACTGAGGAAGCAAGAAGTCAGATCCTCTAGATCTGGAGTTATAGGAAGTTGAAAGTCACTCAACATAGGCACTGAACTTAGGTCCTCTGGGAGAGAAAGCTTCCTAACTATATCTGAAGCTACTGTATCACTTAAATTATGCTTGATAATTTAACCTGTCCTGAAATTAATACACTTTCTCTTTTTTATTAGTATTAGCATATACCTTCTCTATCATTTTATTTTTAACATATCTACCTATCTACCACCTACAATCTTTCTAGTCTTTATAGTTATAGTAAATTTCCTTATGCAACATAAGTTAGTTCTTGTTTTTCTACCCTGTCTGGCAGCCTGTGTTCTGGTTGGTATACTTGGACTATAGGTGTGTCAGGAGATGTTTGACAGAGCCAACTTAATGTTGACTGTTTCTGCTACTGTTTTCCATTTCTTCCCTTTTCTTTGTTCTATTTCGACCTTTCAACTTTTTCTGATTTTGTGTATTTAATTTAGAATTTATATTATCCAGTTCTCTCAAAATCTTATCAATTAGAGGATATAACTGAATTCCTAAATATTGGGTATTCTGCAAGACTGCAAAAATAATGATTTAGACACCCCAATTTTCCTGTAATTGCCTTTCTTTACAAAGAGATTCTGGGGTGATTTTTCTAGCTCTCTTTCAACTTCCTAACTCTTATCATGGTTAATCTGGCCAGAAATTTATATGCAGCTACAACAATCATTTATATTAAAATCACTCTAGTCCCAGTACATTGGGCCATGAAAACTATTTTATTAGAGGATGCAGGTAAAATATTCTTAGTTTATAAGTGAGAAAGTATGTACAAAAGTCATTTTGTGTTGATCCATTGCAGCACTCTCTCCTGATGACAAAATAGCTATATAAACATTGCCCCATGTACACAATCATATCCGCTACAACTCCAGCATCTAATGGCACTGTTGATTTCCCCTGGGGAAATTATCCTATATGACAGGATAAGTTAATTCCAGTGCATCATAATTGAGCTTTACTTGCTATATATAGCAAGGAGAAAAAGCAATATTTGCTAACTCGTGCTGGTACTTGAATGCCCTGCATCGCTGGGATACAAATTGAATGCTATCTCCTGCTTCTGCCTTTCTATTCATGTTGTTATGATGTTTCCTTCCCAAGTTCAAACATCTGTTGGATACATGCTTCAAGACACTCGTGTTGCTACCTAATTTCCAGCATCTCAAGAGAAACCAGTTGAGGCAGGTGTGTGGATGTGTACATGCATAGTTCACTCCCCACATTGCTTCCCTAAGACGTTGCTATTAGAACAAAGCAGGGCTTGTGCTTTGTTCTGCTGATTCGAGCATTCATCCAGACTCTTATATCAAGACAGAGGTAGCAGAACATGGTGTACCTGCAAGACAAACAACTCAAAACCAATCTGAGCATCTTTCATTGGAAAAACAACATTGAAAAGGCCCTATGCCACCTGTTTTAGGTCATTGAGATGGAGACACTGCAAGGTATGCAAAGTGCAGCGCCCTGCAGATGCCCAGCAAATGTTCACTGCAGCTCTTCAAGGTATCTATCACATGTTGTAGACTTGAAAATAACAGCTGAGCCCTGGTATCCTGGGCTTTATTATACAGTTCTACCACCCCCAACCCTTGTGTGATAAATGCTTCCTCTAGGTGACCTCACATTAGCCATGTGTTTTTCTGTGACTCACTTTCTCGACTCCATGCCATTTGTTCATTTCAGAAGCTTTGGTCTCAATGCCTTGCAGTCAAAGCAATTAATAGCTATTTCTCACATCACCCAGTGCAGGTGGGTAATTACAGCTCTGCTTATACAGTTTTTAAAGAAATAGACCAACCCAGGCCTAGATTGCGGAATAATGCCATTGAAATATGGATGGTATTCAGACATATCAGAGCCCCTGATTTTAACTTGCCTAGACCACAATTAGCAGAAATGATGATTCCCTGGACGGGGCAGGGGGATTATATGCTCACCCATGCATCTGTTTCGATGCTGGCATGATTGTATTTCATATAAGACAGTGAAGACAAAAACTGTTTAAGGCGAGCTGAATTGGATGAAGTTAATGCAGAGATGGCATATGTCTTAGTGTCCCTCCTTTCAAAGCTACTTTCAAGGACTCAGATGATACCAGTTTAAAGGGGAATTATAAACCACAGCAAATGAAAGGAAAATAGGAGGAGATTCCCTGCTTTGCTGATGCAAGTCTTTTAGAGGTGATACCAAGATTATGTGCAGTAATCTGTATTATGACTCAGGGGAATCCCTCTTTAAACACAGTAGTTAATAGTTGCCGGTCACTACCTGATATCTAGATTTTGACACATACAGAACTGGGTTGTTCCGATGTTTGCCCTGGTGTCATGGGTCATTGTCAGATATAACCTTAACCTCTCTTTTCTATCCTGTTTTTAATGTGAAATGTCCCCCGTAGGCTCTAGTGTTTCTGCCAGCATGCATTATTTAAGATATGTTTTTGAGATGAAACATACATCATTTTCCCCTTCCCGTCCTTCCTCTAACCCTCCCCTCCTTGTTCTCTGTGCAATCCGTGGCCTCTAAGAAGCACACATACCTCCACCTTCCAGATTGAAAATTTCCTCAAATTCTATGTACTGCTTCCCTTTTGATGAGAATGTCTGCCTGTAGTTTGTTTTACTTTTCTTTAATTGTGCTTTAAGTATTAATAAAAGCCATACCCAAACCTGCATGCTTGCTTAGATACCTTTTCATTAAGTATACTGGCTCCTGGCTTTTCAATTCCAAGCAAGTCCTTTGCCATTTACAATGGAGGTTGGTTTTCATGTGGAGTCTGATACATTATCCTTTGATTCTACCGAAGATGCCATCCAAATGGCCCTTCCCTTAGTTCTGCTGAGTGAGATTCTCTCTGGACCTCTGCATATCTCATTTTCCATGCACTTAGGAATCTCCCTTAATGCTCCATCCCTGGCAATCTAGTTTGTTCTAGCTGCACTACCAAGCAGCCCGCTACTCGTTACCCAGTTGCACAGGTTTTCTCTTATTTTTAAGTGCATCGAGCAGCAGTACTTCTTTGGAATTTCTGTCTTAATTTGTGTATTGCTTAGTTTCTCAAAGCCTTTTTTTTTAAAGATTTTTATTTATTATTATATGTAAGTACTGTAGCTGTCTTTGGACATACCAGAAGAGGGTGTCAGATCTCATTGCGGATGGTTGTGAGCCACCACGTGGTTGCTGGAATTTGAACTCAGGACCTTCGGAAGAGTAGTCAGTGCTCTTAACCACTGAGCCATCTCTCCAGCCCCTATTACTTACTTTCTCATTGCGATGACACACACACATAGATGGAGAGACAGACAGACAGACAGACAGACAGACACACTGGTGACATTGTAGTTGCAGTCAGGAAGCAGAGAGCAATGGCTGCTGCTAGTTGTTTGCTCTTTATTCAGTCACAGACCACAGGCAGTGAGATGGCAGAGATGGTGCACCCCTATGCAGGGTAAGTCTTCTCTCCATCAGTTAAACTTCTTGGAAAGTTCACTCCCAGACATCACTCAGAGGCCTGTCTCCTGTTGCTCTTAAGTTCAGTCATAGGGACAATAAAAATGAACCACCACGTTCTCTGTAAGTATAACAAAATACACCAATGAGGTGATTTATTAAAATGGCAAAAACCAACCAACTAACCAACCAACCAACCAACCAACCAAATAAACAAAACCCCCAGAAAACAGAATTTATTTCTCTTAGTCTCTCAGTTCTGGAACCCACAGTCTCTGTGCTAGCATGCTACATCTAGAGAGGATAGCTGTAGCCTCCAGGAGGAAGGAGTACTGTGTTCTCACACAGGATAAACAATGTTCAGAAGGCCAGTAGCTCCATTCTTTAGGGTTCTCCCTTCACAACTCATAAATCCCCCACCTCCTAATAGTATCACATCATAATAATGTTATTGTTATTTGGACTGTGGAAATGTTTAGACACTTAGGCCACTATACCAGTTAACTGTAGCTGGGGTGGAAACAATGCATTCTATACCGAGACCATATAACTGTGTACTGGGACTTTGTCTAAGAAAGGAAAGGATTATTCCCAGGTTAAATGGACCAGGGACTGTTCACTAAAATTACTGTTGAACTGAGTATTTAAAGAGAGCAAAATTAAATCCCTGTCCTCAACCGCTTAGTGTCCAGTGGGGGACACAGAACATAGACTGTTTTATGAGTCACATTAGAGAAATATAGAAACTGAGAGGAGAGACAGAAGAGTTGCCTCCTAAACAAGGACAGGGAGGCTTCTGACTCAGGTAGGAATACAAACTGTGGGGGGACAGGTATGGAGATGTACGTGCACACACTTGTCTGAAGAGGTTTTGAGAATATACGCATTCCATACACTTTTTGAACACCATTTATTTTTGTCTGGATACCAGACAATAACTGCTCCCTTTGGCAAGTCCTTGTGGTTTATACTGAGGACCGAGAGTGGCCTGCTTGGCCCTGGAGAAATATTACAAAGTAAACCATGGTACATTTTGAGATGAGTTTCTTACGATGTCAGGAGAATAAATGATGGTATATAGATGGTGAGACTCATTCAATCATCCTAGTTAAGAGAATCATATTTCCTATTCAGAAAGGGTATTTTTTTCTAGTATAGAATGAGGGGAGAGAATGGCCTAGGAGAATCTTAACCCATGCAAAACACCATGAGTCTACACTGAAATGACAGAGAAAAAAAATGATTTCACATATGTAGTGAGACAGAAATCATAGGCCTGTTGGTTAGCTAGATTTGAAGAGAAAAGTAAAAAGCCTAAAGAGATAGTTGAGTTCTGCCATGGGTATAGGATGCACAGGATGGGGAGGGAGGAGAGGAACCAGACTGAGAGATGATGCTGAGTTTTGTTTGTTCTTCCATGTTGAGTTAGATGCTGGTAAAGTATCAGCTCAGGTACAAAACTGAGCTGCTTCCTTGCAGTAGACAGCACTCAACCTTCTTTCCTCAGACTTGTCAAGCAGGATATTTGCATATTCTACTTCTTTGGGCTTTGGGGCTCTTTCCTCTGTCTTTTCTCAAGTTAGGTGCAAGTTCTCACTGAATTACAGGGAAGGAATCATTTCCCCTGGGAGTTCTTCTCCTTCTGTTTGACAGCAGTTGATCTCTCCTCCTCCTCAGCAGCAGCTTTACCAGGACTGTATCAAAGGTTGTTCAAGAACGAGCAGGTACTGGTTAAAGGACAAGGGAACCCTTGCGTTAAGAACTCTGGAGTACAGCGAAAGGGGGAGGCTGTTATAAAACGGACAATAGACTGCACTCAGTATTGCAGAGACAAGCAGCCTGCAGGAGAAGATAGTGCATGAGACCTGCTTCAATGATAAGATGGAGAAAAAGGTGCTTGAGAAAACATCAAGGGTGTGAGAAGTGGTTTATAATAAACTGGTTTAGTGAGGTTCTCTCTTAAATGGTGCCAAACTCTTAGATAAGTGGTCCCACTGATCCGAAGAGGAGGGTGCATCCTTATTCACTTAGCTGACTCTGGTTTTGTTTGTCTTGTTGTTGCTTTTGATAATTATTGAGTCTTCCATTGAAAACTGATGAGACCTTGTCAGTGTTTGCTTATCATTTCTTCTCTCCCTGTAGAACCACATCAGATTCATGATGTATGCTCAGGAAATATTTGTTTATTGAATGTATGTTCAAAATATATTTGCTGCAACATGAAACGAAAAAAAATCTATAATAGTGCTTTCTGGTATATGAAATCCCTGAGATGATCAATTTCTGAGGGAAAATGTCATATTTGGGATCATGATTTTGGCAGGTGGTCTCCATTGACTTGGATCCAAGTCATCGCATTCTGATGGGAGGATATGTCAAAGCTACAGTATGCAGCAGGCAGATAGAGAAAGAGGAAGAGCCAAGCTCCCAATATCCATTCCAAATCCCATCTAGAGGTTTCCCTAACCAGTCCTCCCTAGGCCTCACCTGTTAAACCTTCATTGATCTCATCGAAAGCATCACCCCGGTTACCAAACTTTTACACACCATGTACCTGGGAACATTTAAGATTCATACTATAGCAAGAGAGGTCAGATTTAAAGTCCAAATCCACCTGCTTCAGTCTCCTTCCCCATCTTCTACCAAAAGCCACTTTTCTCTGCAGTTTGTTTGCTTGTGTGAAGGGGCTGTTCAGGCCACTCTTCTCAGCAAACTTTCTCTGAAAGTTTTACTTGCAAAAGTGTTCCGATTTTCATATGTTCTATCAGAAGATATTGTCTGTCACTCATCAGATCCTTAATCAGATTCTTCCTCATCCCTTAATGAATTCAGCTATGTGATTCCCACAACAACTAGATTCTGTGCCCTCTGAGAGCAAGCATCTTGTCAGAAGCCTTTGTTTTGCCTTTAGCACAGAGAATGCTGCCATTGCTTGTAGACACTCAGTAAATCTCTCCAAACAAATAATGCATCCATTAATTAATGGAATTAATGCTTAGCCCTAAAGAGATTTATAATTACTAAGGAGCGGAGGAAAATATAGCTGTAAAAATAGCATCTATCTAGGTACACATCCCTTCAAAGCAATTGCCCTGGGAGGTGATAATACTGTTGTTAAAGTCTTTTCGATGCTCTGAGGGCATCAGAACCCGTCTTCTGGCATAACATATGTGTGTTTGACATATTCCCAGATGCCATCAGTTTGTCTGTGTTTGTCAGCGAGCAGCAGTGATCTCAGCAGCAGTTGCTTCTCTTCACTACTATGATCAGAAAGCGTGGCTCACGATCAGCTTCTTTATTTCGTTTTGCCACTTGTCCTTCAAAATTTAATTGGCTTATGTCTGTCAGTCCTATATCCTGGGTCCAATCACCTCTTGCGTCGTGACACCTTGGCACTCTGTGTAGATCAGTAGGCAAACTAGAAGACACTTGACTTTGAATCCATCCCATGGGACCTCTGGCAGATTGTACTTTTTCTTTTGGTTTCTTCATTCTACTTATTTATGTATTTATTTTTTCATGTATTCATTTATCTAGAGACAAAAATCTCACTATGTCGTTCAAGATAGCCTTGAACTTACTGTGTTACGTAGGCTGTCCTTAAACTCACGGCAATTCTCCAGCTTCAGCTTCTGTGAGGGTTTGGATTACAAGCACCATCAGCACACTCAGGTCAGGGAGAAGTTTTCTCACTTCCTTGGGTTTTGATTTCCCTGTGGTGAAGTCGGAGTCCTCATCCTTCACATCGGAACTTGACGACTCATGATCTCTTCTTTGTAAATATGGCCATTCTCACCCTTCACTCAGATGGTGGCCTGAGCATCCAGGGAGTCTGGCTTGCTAATGTAGACCATTGCAGATATTTGCCAGGAACACATCACAGTCATTCTCTGATTCGATCTCTTCTTTGTAAGTATGGCCATTCTCACCCTTCACTCAGATAGATGGTGGCCTGAGCATTGAGTGACTCTGGCTTGCTGATGTGGGCCATTGCAGATATTTGCCAGGAACACATCACAGTCATTCCCTGATTCGCTTCTTTCCAGTCCCGTCATAGGAAGTTATTATTTGGGTTATAAATTTAACCAGCTCCTTGAGTTAAAGTGAGACACTGTGTGTTTTTACTGTTTTTTTTTTTAAATCAAGCTTCACATGGCACAATGCATGAAGTAGATGGCTGGTGTAATATCAGCACTTTTTCAGCTGGCCATCAGCCTAGCTGAATAAAATGGCAAACTTCAAATTCAGAGGGAGAACCTGGGGATAAGACAGGGAGTGGCAGAGCAGGACACCAGGGTTCCACTCTAGATTCTGCATGCCTGTGGGTGGGGTGGAGTGGGTGCATGGACTTTTGCAAATATGTTTTTGCACACCGAGACATACATGCAACACACTAAGACACCCCCCCCCCCTTTGATGAGTATCACGACCTAATTCATTGTGAGCCAGGGTCAAGGAGTTGGATTATAAAAACTGGTGTTTGATTGTTTTTAATTGAGGATGTGGCTGAGGAAAGTGTCCACTGGAACCATTACTTCCTGTGATCTTAGCTTTTGAAGGTCAGTCCTACATCAGCCAATGTCTGGGCAAAGTTCACAGTTGCTGGCTTGCCCATCGTATGGAAGAGGAAATCATTGGCCTGCATCCATTATCCACTGCTGAAGGAACCAAGTCACAAGCAAAGACAGACTTCAAAGTGACTTCAAAATCTGTGCTCTCAAGAGTCAGTGGTGGATCCTGGGGATTTCTGATGCATCTCAACACTGCAGAAAACTCTGGCTTTCTAGAGAGACAGGGTTACCAGTACCTCTCAGAGTGACTATCTCTGCTGAGTGAATGACTTTCCTCTTCTTTTTTGGATTCTGTATATGTGGCTGTGTGTGTGTGTGTGTGTGTGTGTATGCCTGTAGGTATCTTTATGCTTATGTGTGTGTTTCTGTGTGTGTCTGTCTTTGCATGTGTATATATATGTATCTTTGTGTTTACACACATAGCCAGTTTTCTGCCAGCCAACAGTGTTACCATCAGCCAGTTACTTAACCTCTGTGGGTCTTAAGGTGCTTGTCTGTTAAATTATACACTTGAACTAAATGCCCTCAAATATGCCTCTCGGTGCTGACAAGTTTTGATATCTGAGTCCAAGAGCAATCTCATCTGAGACCAGTCCCAATATAGCCTTGGGTTTTGGGTGTGAATAAATCAGGTAGGAACCTTTCAATTGAGAATATTCTCTGTGTAAGGAAGGCACTTGCTGCCCCCTGGAACAACGTCTCTAGTCAGGAAGACATTGAACTCAGTGAAAAAAGCCACCAAAGAAGAACATGTGCACGACCCTCACCTGTCAGACATATTCAAATGTCAAAGGGGCCATGGTGAGGACTCTGTCAGTGAAGTGTTTGTCCCGCAAGTGTGCGAGTCTGAGTTCAATCCTCAGATCGAAAATAGTAAAAAAAATTATTTTTTTAAAATGAAGCTTCTTGGGCACATGATTATAATTCTAGAGCTGGGTAGTTGGAGACAGGAGGATCCCTCAGCCCACCTAGGGAAAAGTACCAATCTAATGGAAGACCCTGGATAGAAAACATGGTAGGCACCTCCTGAAACACAACCCTCTGGCCAATGTGTGTGTGTGTGTGTGTGTGTGTGTGTGTGTGTGTGTGTGTGTGTGAGAGAGAGAGAGAGAGAGAGAGAGAGACAGACAGACAGACAGACAGACAGACAGACAGACAGACACAGACACAGACACAGACACAGACACAGACACAGACACAGACACACAGACACACAGACACAGAGACTAGCACGGAGACAGAGTGAGATCAGAAGGTAAGGATAGAACAGTGGCTGTGGAAAGATGGCTTAGGAGAGTGCTGTTAGATTGGTCCAAGGACCCAGACTTTCAATTGCAGAGTGAAGTCATTTTTGGCCTCTGATGGCTACCATAGGAAGTGGTGCCTGTGTTCATCAACTCAATTGTGGTGCTAATTATACAAGTCTACATATTCAAACCATCACATCCCACAGCTTGAATGCATTCAATCAATTATTTTACTTATTCAAACAGCATTTTCAGCCGCAGGAAGAAGTTGGGGTAAAGAGGGAGACATTTATCAAGTAATAAATTGACTTTTTATTGCAGGCTACAAAGAAATGCCTGCATTTCCTCTATTATTTATATCTTTCTCCAAGTTGTGTGAAGCATAGAGTAAGGAAATGAAAGACACGAAAAGTTGGTGTCCTTTGCAAGGATTAAAACAATAAAATACAATCCTCACACCACACTCTATGTGGGGCTTTCAAAGCAGGAAGGGGATAATTCTGCCTTGAACTGAGAGCGATGTTAGGCTGCACTCTCTCTTTTCAGGTATTTTCTAAGTCCAGATTTAGAAAATGAAGACATGTTCTCTGAAACCATGAGAGCCAGGCAGGAGGAATAGGTGTTTGAAAAATCTTAACGGGACACTTGAATTATCACCTTTGGGTCAGCACATTTGAAACACATTATTAAAAAGGCTTTCCCTGACACTACTTCACACTATCTTCCCAAATGTACAAGGGGGAAATCACCGGCTTCTTTTCTCTCTGTAGGCTGGATAAAGAAACAAAGGATTTTAATGGCAGCGAGAAGGAGCTGGGTTAGATAGGGGATGAGCTAATGGTTAAGTAAACTGTGTAACTATCTTCCAAAAGATATCATATTATTGCAAATTTAATTACACATAATTTCCCAGATCATGCCTTCCTTTCTTGTAATTCCTTGTGAGGTACAGTGTAACTATGTCGCAAGAATACCCTGTCTGCTTTTCCTCAGAGCCTACAACACCTCTTTAAGTCTTTGTCTTGTCCAGATTTATTTATTTATTTAGACCCAGGGCTCTTTTCTCACTGAACCTCTTACACACTGCTCTTTCCTCCTCAGTAACACGTGCTTGGCACCTTATTACAGGAGCATTTGAGCTGTATTAAAGAGGCTACAGCTCTACTTCATTAGCTAATTGCTAAGGATAGTTTATCATGCCAAGCATAGCAAAGCTCTTTCAAGTAGACACAACACACTAAGCTTAGGCTCAGTGTGCCAGGCACCGAGGAGCCATGAAGAAGTGATTGCTGTCCCTGGTCTCCATGAGCATAACATCTGTGTGCAGCAGGGTGGCACTAGAGGTAAGGGGCTTCTGGGAGAGGTGGTAAGCATCTGGTGGCAGGTGGAGAGGGGGACATGGGCAGTATCTCTATTCTATAAACTTGTCTATTCTAGACTTGCAACCCACTGCATGCAACACCATACTTGGCACACACACAGTAAGTGCTCAGGAGATAAACGCAGTTAAATCCATTAACAAAGCAGTGAAGTGATGGACTGGGAAGAGTGGAGAAGGATAAGATATCCCTATCTCTCAATAGCATAGCATGTGACTCAGCCTCAGTCTGCAGATGGTGAATTCAGATTTAGACTTCAGAGGGAACCACAAACTCCACCAGGGTTCACATCCATGTGTCCATGCCTGTGGTGGGCTGTGATGGCATGCTGGGCCACAGCTCGGTGACACACATATCCCTGAGTTCCATCTCAAATGCTCCCAAAAGCAACAAATAAATAGCAGAAGTGGCAGTGACTTAAGTGGGGAAGAGGGGGGTTATAGTACCCAAACCATGAAGGAAGTGGCAACCCCTTTAGGAAAGCTGGTCAGAAGAGAGCCACCTCTAGCCCAGTGCCAGCTCCTGACTGCTTAGGGCTTCTAGAATGCCTGGTGACTTGTTGCTAAGTGCCTCCAGGCAGGCCACCAGCAATGCTTAACTACTTTCCTTTCATTCAAAGGATGAAGGGCTTGAGTTTCTGCCTCAGTCCCCTCAGGATGAGCCTGGGTCAATATTTGCCTTTTCTGATACGAATTTTCCCCTATTGGAGCTGAATTTCTCAGTTGGAGCTTAAGACCGTTTTTCGCAGGAAACTAAACCTGGAATTTGAAAATTGGCCTTCATCAAATTTTAATTCTACATCTTAAAACATTGATGGTCGAGGATGACAAGAATAAATGGTGTTTATTGAGCTCATAGTGAGTGCAAGGCAGTATTCTGAGAGCCAGCAGGGGGCCCCGAGGACTGCACAGCTCCACACTGAGGCTCTACCATGTGTTGGTGGCTTTACACACAACTACCACCCTTCAGCCACACTTCTCGTCTGTAAGTAAGAATAAACCCCGCCAAAGGGTTGCATGTGTATAGTTGTAGTTTACATTCTGTTCTGTGTCTGCCACTTAAACACAGACCCGACAGAGCCTTCTCCTGAAGAACTTGCTATCTTGTTAAGGAGACAAGTTGGGAACATGCACAAAGTTAATTAGTAACAAAAAAAGATTAAAATAGCAATTCCAGACAACAATGGGGAAGATGTCTCAAAACTGTATAAAATTAATTCTCCAAATGAAGTCTTTCCATGATAAGAACTCGAAGAAAGAAGAAATCATTTAAGGTAGGGGTAGGTTCTGAAGTAATTACCCCCCACCCCCCACCCCCATCCCCCATCCCATACCTTCCATGTGGAGAGTCTGTTCTCTCCTGTGTCAGCCCAGATTATGTGGACATAGCCTTTGGGTTCTGTCATTCCAGCTGGCCATATGTCCTAGCTGGGAACTTATCTTGCACCCAGCTAATCATAGACACACTCAGTCCCCAGATCACAGAACACAGCTCCTCATTCCAATAATGACTGCCAGCTCCCTATTGGTTGCAAATCAGATAAATACAACTTAATCCACATATAATGGGCTATGCAACCCTTCAGCCTGGGTGATGGCTTCTTCAGAACGTGTGACTCAGAAACAAGAGTGCCTGCCTCTTTGAGCACTTAGGAGTAAGGCTCCTTTGGTTCCCAGGTAAGACAGTCCCATAAGATAGGGGCACAGATGTGACTTTTGTGATAATTTTTTTTATCAGGTTTATAGTTTCCATTAATCAGTAGACGTGGATGGAATGGAAAATTACACACATATCGACTTGAGGCTCACTGGGCATTGCTGAATTGAATCGTGTGTATTGTGTATGATATGTATAATGCTTATGGTGTCTGGGTACTGTGCGAATGGTATGTGGTGTCATGTGCTGTCACATGATGTGACTGTGTAGGTAGGAGGGACCATGGGCAAAAGTGTTGGCCTATGGCTTTCCTGAACACAAAATCTGCCTCTGGCTTCAAACACCTTTACCATGGAAAGTCCCTGTTGAGGTTGCAGGATCCTCCTGCCTGTTGCTCTGCAGACAGGCTGGCTTCCCTCGAATGCACCAGGACAGCCCTGTCTTCCTCCTTAGGGTATTAAAGGGTTTAGAGGCTTCTTATGTGTGTTGTGCCCTGAGAAAATCACTCCTGTAAATCTTGTTGTGGCTCCCTGGTTTGGAAATTATTTCTTACTCCAAAGGGATTTGCCCAACCCTAGGGCCTTAGGAATTTGGGGATATAGAGTTAGACCAGACCCTGTGGAAGGCTTGTGAGCATGAGCTGTCTGTCATAGTTAATGAGAGCTGCTTTGTAAGCAGCAACCTGGCCCAAAGCTCTGACCTATAGGTCACCCATACAGTCCTTGAAGTCAGCTGATATGCTGGTCACATCATCACCCTTCTCTTGCTTTCTTTGACCTGTGGGGGTAGAAAGGAGCCCATCACTTCGTTCTGGGGGAGCTTTCCTCCCCATGGTGTTCTGAGTGACATAGACTCTCTAGGAAGTACTAATATAGGCCTCCTCCTAGAGGAGACAAGAGCATGGGCTGGTGTGGCCTGCCGTTCCAGCATTCTGGTTTCATGGAACTCTTAACAGAGGAGACTATGATACCCTGTGGGAGAAAGCTTCCCAAGGGTGCTAAATAAGGCCCCCCTTTAGGTGAGCCCATGAGGGTGTTTCCAGAGGCTGTTAGATCATGAGGGTTCTGGACTAAGAAATGGTTTAATCCGTTGATGACTTCATAATATGACAGCATTATTGGGAACAAGGGAAGGAGGTGGCAAGGCCTGACTAGAGGACAGTATGGCCTTGGGTACCAAGTCTTGGCCTGGGGCCTCTTCCTGTGTTTGCTTTTTCTTTCTTAGTAACTATGGCTATATGAACCATTCTGCCCCACCAGTCATTGCCTCATGACAGACTGACACCTCGGAAACTAAGGGCCACAATTAAAATTCCCCCTTTCAAGTTGTTCTGTCAGATGTATCAGTCACCCATACACAAAAGTTGCTTGTCCAATAGGCACAGAGCACACAGGACTCTGTTAATTGGCCACATAGCCTGCAGTCTGTTGAGGGAGGCATCCCTGTAGACAAGAAAACAGGATGCAACATGATGAGAGAAGTAGGTAATGAGAACACAAGGCTTAACTCTTCAGAGGCCACCAGGGAGTCTCAGAAGAAAGCTCAGCAGGTTACCATGGGCCCCACATCAGAAACCCATCAGCATGAGCTTCTGTTGGTGCTGCCTTCTTCTCCCCGTAAGACATTCTGTCTACCATCAGGAATGCCAGAGGAGTCTGTCCCATCAAAGTCCCAAACCCAGTCTGGGCTGTTACAAAGAGGCTTTCAGGCTCTAGCTGCATTTAGCATCTGGGTTTCAGATCGCTTTTATTTCAAAACCACCTTCTGTTGTGAGTTGTTGTTGTTGTTGTTTTAATATATAATGGCATAACCAAAGGCTAGCCCATGTCCTATGACCCTCTCCCCCACAGCACCCTGCATCCATACTCTCCTCATTCCCAGTACCACACTAGGGTGTGGGGTACCACACAATACCAGAATGGACCAGTCCATTCTGTGCCAGACCTCCAGCCCCCAGAATACAGCCCTGCAGGCCTAAGTGAATAAGCAGAGAAAGGATGGGGCAGGCACCTGCAAGCTGTTTTAAAGGACTGGAGCAGAAAACACCAGCCTCCTGCTCTGTGGCCATATGAGCAGTTAAGTCTTTATTCTCAAGGTTCTCTCATGTTCCTCCACAGCTTAAAACAAGCAACCGCACACTCAGGTGTGCTTCTGGCTGGACGGCAGGGAAGGATTCAAAGAAAACTTTGCAAGTAGGGAACATAGGCCCATGGGTAACCTTCTAACCAACCTCTCGCTCTCAGTTAGGAGCATAGTTAAAATGTCCCACAGATGTGACAAAAGCCAACTTAGGGGGCAAATAAAAATATGTGCTAAAGGACATAGGGATAGCCATTTTGGGTGTCCACTGAGGACATAGTCACTGCCACCCAGCTTCATCCTCTGACCCCAGCCTTTCTGCTCACCATGGCTCACAGTCAGTCACATGGGGATATCTAGGAGCTTGTTGCAATGAATATTCTCCGGATCTGCCCTGGATGGACCCAAGTGAGACTGTATTTTAACAAGATTGGGCATGGAACTGGGTACACATCAGCATCAGAGGGGCAGTGCCCTGCCGTGCCTTGTGCTGATGTTGATTCAAACCGAGGTCTACTTGCCTGACCAAGTGTGTCTGTTCAGGACTGTGGGGCTACAGGCTATTGCAGGCTGCTATGGGGGAGCCCTGTTCACAGCCACTAAGGGATTCCTTTAGCTTCCCCTCTACACCCTGCTTGTGGGAACTGATAAACTATGCCTCTGTCATGGAATGATCTTCATGGTGAGTTAATTCCCTGAGACTGACTGCTGCCATCATGGCTCCAGTTCGAAGGATGTTCCTGATTAAGGAAAAATGATGAGGTCTCAACTTGTCGTTGGCTCTGACACTGCCACAGAATGGAAGGCAGAGCTGGCTGGAGGGTGCTGAGATGAAGGCGGGGGTCCTTTCTCCCAGGAGGCAGGTCACAGGAAGTCACGCTATGGTTTTCCCTGTATATATACCCCAGAACAGCAGAGTCAGGGAATAAGGAAGCCACATGTAGTGGGGATGCTGTTGTCACTCTTCACACACAGATTGTGCCCTTGCACTTGGCAGGGTCCCTTCACCCAGGCTGAGTATAGAATCAACTCTTCTGCACTCTGATATCCAGCCTTGAATGCTTCTGGGGAAAAAAAGAGGTCACCACATGTCAGGATAGCTACCCTTCTCCCTATGCCATGAACTCTAAGGAATGGTTTGGTCATTTCCTTCTATCAAGTTCAAAGACATCTCCCTGATACACACGGGTGCAAAACATACATACGATACTACGATATGCTATTGAATAAACTCACAAGCTCTCTGGCAGCAAATGTTTTCATCTGGAGAGGCAGGGGTCAGGGCAGAAATACAGGCAGATCTACATACGGAGAGCAGGGTCCAGTGAAGTGGAAGTGGGTGTGTGGAGGAAGGCAGGAGTGGGCATAAAAAGTGAGGAAAAGCAAGAGGGAGGATTACATAAGGAGACCAGTCCACTCACAATAACAGGATTGACGTGGCTCAGGACTTCTCCCCAAACCTGTCATTCATAACTCCTAACAGCTTCATACTTCATATTCCCCCAGCAGAGAAGGGGCAGCATAGAATAGATAGTGAGGAGTAGGATGTGTTTGTGGCAGGGGAGTGTCTGCCTGTACTGGGTTTAGTTCTCAAATTGGAGTGACAAGCGGCACTATTAAAAATCCATGTGCATCATGAGCCCCCTTGTGTCTTTGAAGAGCCATTGCAGCTCTGCAAGAATTACTGGGCTGAGGACTCTTCCAGGGGATTGAAGGGTGTCTCTGCTGGATGAACAAGGTACAAGGGCCCAGAAATGAGCACTGAGAGTGACCCAAATCTTTGTACAGGCAATCTATAAGGGCTTTATTTTTTTATTCCTTGTCTAGGTTCTGTTTGGCGTCTAAAGCACATTTCTTTCCCTATCAGCGATTCCACACAAGGGCTTGCTCACCCCTTCACTGTTCCCATCGCTTCTGTTTTGTTTGCTATGCATGCTGACAGCTGTGTGTAGGCCATGTGCTCTTCCTTGTGTGTGCCTGATGATAACAGTGAGCTTCTCTCTACTTCCTCTAACTTAGGTAAGTGATGCTGTGGTGGAGAGCTCACTGTTCCCGCATCTCCCATGCACACATTTCAACGCATCCCTGCTTCTCTGTGCTGAGTTCCTTCTGTCCAGTGACTCCTGTGATCTGTATCTTTGCAGCTGTTCCTCAAGGTTAGATCCTCATGTACCACCACTGGTACAGTTACCCTGCCCGCCAGCAACCTCTACCCCAGCAAATATCCCTGCAAGAGATGCTCTCTGGTATTTAGGATAGCTTGGGGCTGTAAAGTATGCCAAAGGACAAATCTAGGTCACAGGAATTAGTTGAGTTAACCTAAGGGCTAGCTCAGGCACTCACCAACCACGGCTTCCACAGTTGTTATTCCCGTTGTTTCCATGTCCCCTCTGCCACTGCCAGCCTTCCCATTTCTACCAGCCAATTATGTATAAAATGACTCAGTCTCATACTCACCTGCTCACCAACAAACTGAGACTCCCTTCCTGTATTCCACTGGCATCTGAGTTTCATTTTTAAATCCCATGTTCATTTCATTTGCCCATAATCCATCATCGTTTTTTTTTTTCTTTTTGGTTTTATTGATGTGAAGATTGTCTTTGTAGAACGAGTATTAATTCTATGGTGCTTTCAGATATTAAATTATTTTCTTCCATGCAGTCCAATACAAAAATATTTCCTATTCTGGACAGAAATCTTTCACTCTATCATACTTATTCATAGTTTCCTTTGTGCCTTTAGCTTTTGAGATCATGTATAGAAATTCAAGCGAGTCTTCCCCCTCTCCTAGCTCACAGAGTCACCCTCTGGCTTTTCTCTTTGTTGGCTTTGATAGTTTCTCCTTCCTGCACTCATATCTTTAGTCACAAGGCATCTGGCTCTCAATCAACACTGGGCTGGGATCTGGTGTTGTCCTATCTTGGTCTCTGAATGCTTTCTGCTCTCATTTAAACAAATTGCCATGCTGAGCCTGTGGGAGAAACAGTCCAGAAGCACAAAGCTTGGAACTGGTTGCAGGGATCAGCTCCATGGCTGGAGCAGGCTGATGGACCCGGAGTCTGATCTCAGAGTTTCCAGACTAGGTCGAGTCCTCTCTCCAGGGAGCCGTAAGTCTGATGGCGATTGGTTCTGACTCACCAGAACCAATGATTACCTCCCTTGCCGGATTTCTTGAAAGACAAGGTTTCACCCACCTGTTCTAGGCAGCTTGGATAATAAACAGCAAAATGAATCACACGTGTCACCATTTGCCCATTGGCAGCCATTGCTGCCCTGTCACAAAGAACTTTCCCATTGTAGCTTTAGAAATATGATACCAGAAGAACTGGTCAGAAGTGCCTATTAGCTGTGTCTCAGATTCACCTGTAGGGAGGGAAAGACCTGAGTGGAAAAAAATAATAAAATGGAGAGTGGAATTGGATGTATGTATTTACCCACTGCGCACCAGCTTAGTCCTCAGCTCTCTGTAGGTTACTTCCTTCCTCTGAGCTCCAGCATCTTCCTGAGCGATGGGAATGAATGGCTATGTGGATGGTGACATATACCCTAGGTGATTTATTTATCTATTGACCTATTTAGGCAGAGAGAGAGAAAGAGAGAGAGAGAGAGAGAGAGAGAGAGAGAGAGAGAGAGAGAGAGAGAGAGAGAGAATGAATTATGTGTGTATGTGTGTATCCACATATGTGCATGCATGCCAAAACTTGTGTGTATATATTTATATATTAGAGGAAAGATTTCCAATGTTGGTTCTTTTCCGACCAATAGTGTGCATTTGTGGATGGGGTGGAAGTCCCTGAAGATCATAAGTCAACATGGCAGGTGACTCCCTTACAGGGTAAGCTACCTCATTGGCCCTCGTTGGAGGGAGTTTTATGCAAGATCTCATCTAAGCATTGGGACATAACCCTTACCTGTCCGTATTATGACATGAGCCAGATCAAGTCCAAAATGCTGCTGGCATTTCTATGACACGTGCACACTTCTGACCAAAGTTTGAACAGTTTTACACACCATGTCTTAAGGATCTAATTGTTCCACATTGTGAATGACAGTCCAGAAGCAGGTGTGTTCTCCCTTGCAGAGATAAATGAAAAGTCTCGATGAGGTAAGGCCAAGTAGGTCTCTCTTCAGCACAGAAAGTGAAGAAATGGCTGTCCTTGCTGGGGACATTTCTCATTTCCTGAAACCCACAAGTTTAGATAGCAATGGTTTGGGACTAGAGCAGGGTAGAGGAAATTATTTGGAGTGTAAATATAGCTAGAAACAGCCAATTTATTTGCCAAACACATACCTGTTAAACTGCAAAGTATGTCCTGCAAAACGTTAAGCAAATAAAGTATAAAATAATAAATATTAGACTACCTGTCCATATCAAAAAGAATAAATGTACACAGGTTTTAGATATGTTTAGACATTCAAGGAAGAAGTTGTGGGAAAATATTTCTAAAATTCTTTCAAAGGTTGGTATCAGTGTCCAGGGGATAGGCAGAGACTCTGGATCATGCATTTGCTATTTGATACTCATCAAATTCCTTCAGAGATCTGAACTAGATTGACAACTACTGCATGGGAGGAAGAGACAGTCATCAACTCACTGGGATTTTGCTGTCCAGTGTGAGCACTGGCTTCCTTCCTGGTTCCCACATAGATATAAGCATTGCCCAGATCTTAGTGACATTGTCAGGCTCCCCAAACCCTGACCATTGACTTCAGAAGCTCTTGAATGGCAAGATACCCAGAGAACTGAGAATTGAAAGGATCCAGTTGTTCAGCTCCAGGTTAAGTGGTCAGAACTCTTCGGACAGATGGACCATGGTTTTTTCTTGCCTAAGTTTTCTGCAGATCCCAATGGCGAGAGGGGCCACTTTCAGCTGTGTGTATGCAGGGGCACCCCACTTCTGAGCAGAGCACTCCTCAGCAACAATAGCCCTGTCTCCCTGTGATCTCTGGAAATGGGTTCTTCATACAGAACGGTGTGGAAAGAATACAGGGCTTCCATGGCCTCCTGACTCCCTCATATGGAAGACTGTAGTGGAGAGAGAATACTGGGGCCCAGGGACACTTTTTTCCGTTCATCTTTGGAGAGAAGTGGCCCCATGTGACCTAGTAATGAAAGGCTGTGAGCACACAGCACATTGCCAAACCAATTGCAACACTGTCATCGAAATATTGATCCTGCTGTCACCCTCGATATCTGTCAGTGCCAATATCTTGCGCACTTGCAGCTTCTTTGAGAAGGAACGAGCCAGGGAGAAGAGACAGCGAGGGGACGTGTGCTCTATGGACTGCTGGGTCTGGGACAGAATGTTGATGGGGGGAGGGGTACTTGAGACATAAGCACCTAATCCACTCTTACTTTCTTGCTGTCGGCTCGATATTCTGTCTTGAAGTCTGTGTGGAAGGCATCGGAGCCATACAAGTTGGGAAGCAAGGGGGTCAGGGCTGAAAGGGAGTGAGTGTATGGAGTCTGGGTTTCAGTGCTGAGCATGGTTCTTCAAAGCTCTACCTTGTTACATCCTTTCCATCACACCAGTATTCAGAAACCTCAGAGGCTTATGTAGAATGGGCTTTGGCGACAATGCATTGCTATGAAGAGGGTATGCTTATAGGTCCTAACCATTGTCATTGATTGCAAGATTAAATAAATGAATCAGAGGAGTTACAGCAGGGGCATGCTCAGTCTGAGCTGATTCTCCACCAGAGAGCCCGTGGCCAGCTGCTTTGACTGGAGGTTGAATTTTCCTCACTATCTCCATGTGGTGGTTAATCTCAGGTGTCAACTTGATGAACTTGACTAGAGTTGCCAGATGTGGGCCTCTGGGCAAGCTTGTGGGGAGATTATTTTGGTTTAGTTAATTGAGGTGGGAAGATGCTCTGACTGTGAGTGGCTTCATTCCCTACGCTGGGAGTTACATTGGTCTGAAGAGGAGAAGGTAAGCCGAGTACACCCATTCGTCATCCTCAGCTTCCTGACTGTGCGTGTGATGTGACCACATCCCTGAGCTGCCTAATGTTCTCCCATGATGGATGATACCTGAAACTGTGAGCCAAAACGAACTCATTCTTCCTTAAGTTGTTCTTCTGGAGGTATTTTATCACAGCAACCGGAGTAACTAAGACACTAGGTCCCTTGCTTCTTCCTGTGGGCTGGACTGATGTTCCTCACATCTGGCCTGAAGAGTTCGTATACACCCCTGGCTGGCTGAGGAGGAAACTTTCTTCCCTTCAGCAAGAGAACCTGAATCCACAGCATATATTTTGTAATAACCAACTCCAAAAAATTTTCAGTAGATGTATCTAAACTCTACATCTTTTGGCACCTAATGTTGAGTGTGGCCCTCGTTCCACTAGTACCAGAATAACAAAGCAAACTGGAAATGATATTGCAGGCCTTGACTCCCAGCTCATATACAATGTACTAGTCTCAGATATGACATCCGAGACCAGATGTCAGGGAATTGAAGCTGCTCCTTTTACTTGGTGGTCTAAGAAAAATGAGAAATTATCATTTGAAATGAGGTCTAGAAAGATATAGATGTTTTAAGCAGATTTGCATATTGAGAGACGAAAATGTGGATTGACTTATTTTGAATGGCCCCAAGGGCTTGCTAAAGACTGAACAAGCTATCTTGGCAAGTAATGAATGAGATTCCCGTTACTGAAGTCATTCACGTAGAGAAAGATGGCATGGGATGGGTAACGGATTAATATTTAAGAATATGCATTTGGAATAAGTCAAACTGGTTGTCGATCCAGGCTGTGCTACTTAGCACATGGGAGGTACTGGGTCTCTATTCTAATCCTGATTTCCTATTCACAAAATCAGCCGACTCTTAAGCCCCTTTCCTTTAAAAGAAGTTGTGTGTTTTCAAGGAAGTCCTACCTAGAAAGTCTACCACACACAGCTCATCGGCACCAGCCAAGAGTGACTTCTTGTTCATCATTGCTTAGCATGCACAATGTTGAGAGTTAGGTTGTCAAGACCAGCACATTGCTTATGCCCCAAACAATGTGGTGACTTTGTATTGCGAGTTCTTATGTGGCAAATGCTGATCTGCATGCTGGGGACATAGGGCCCAAATAAGCTGACCCAGGTTTGCCTCTGGGGAGCTTACAGTCCATATTCTGGGTGGATGTGAGCGTAAGTATATGGACTTCAGTTCCCATGATGAGCAGCAATGCGTGGGACCCCTTCATCTCTTCCCTTTCCTGTGATGTCTTGGCTTTGGCTGTTGGCATCTTACTGGGGAAGCTACTTAACTTTTTTCCATTTTGGCCTCTGTCTTCTTCAAAATTCCATCCTGTCTAGCGCCTGAAATTATGTCACATCCCAACAAAGCTGTAGTGATGAGAATCTTACAGGTACACACCCAGTATCTCACCTGGGCTACCAGGGATGTGAGAGGTACCAATTGAAAAGATAGTTCAGACAGCAACCTGAACCTAAAACCGTTGTCCCACCAGGACAGGTGGAAGCATAGATATTGAAGAAGGAAATCTCCCTTCTCTGGAGAGCCCTTGGGTGCACACATTTTCGATGATTCCTTTGATTCTGCAGTTTTAAGCCTTACCTGACTCGCAGCTTCCACATGCTAAGTAAGTGAAGACTGGTACTGGATTTTTGACTCCATTCCAAGTGTTGTCTTTTCCAGTCTCCCATCCCCGTCATCTAGAATCATTTCAGCTGGACAACATTTTCGCATTGACTCTTTCCTCAGCCTCTGGAGTCCAGGCTGACACCCAGCTCTGCGGCTCTCTCAGAACCCGAACCCTGATTTTTAAAGTCACCATTTGGAGCTTAGAACCCCAGCAATTTTGTGATGATCCAGAGCCACTGCAGATGTTGGTCCCCAACTACTGCAGGGCACATTGCTCTGTCACACTGTTCTACTTCAAATTCATAGCCTCTATTGTCATTAATGGTTATTGTATATATCCATGTTGTATATATTCATGTATTATGTGTATGTTTGTATGCTCATGGGCATATATAATATATACATGTATATAATATATATATACATATATATGCTGTTACGTCTTTATTACATTATGTTCTTATGTGTATGAACATTTTTAGGGCTGACCATTTGTCACTTGTCAACTAGTTGGTGTGCTCTTCCCTGGGAGCTCTATCCCTCTTACTCAAGAGATGGTTCAGTCATTAAAAGGTGGCCTCACACCCCAAAACATAAGCAGGAAAGCTTTTAAAAGGGATCTAAGACTTAGTGAACATTCATTAGTTTATATTTTTATCATTGTTCCATTTATGAAAATTAATCTTTTCTACATATTTTACACAGTCACTTCTTTCTATACACACACTCACTTTTCTGTGTTACTTAGGTTGCATAAATAACTGCTATATAATACATCGGACATATTTATTTGTTTATAAATGTGCGTGTGTGTGTGTGTGTGTGCATGTGTGTCTGTCTGTCTGTCTGTCTGTCTGTCTGTTTGTTTGTGTGTCTGTGTGTGTGTGTGTGTGTGTGTGTGTGAATGGCTGAGTCTAGCACTAGTTTCCTTGAAGCACAACTGAAAGCATTTGATTCTCCCACTGTCTCTCCCTTCCTATGACTGGATGGGGCATGTCTGGTGAGGTATCTGTCTCACCCAGCTCCTGGCACACAACTGCCTAGAGCTCTGTTTTATAGATGAAGAACATCTGTGTGTTTTTTTAAAGGTACCCCCATTTGACCCTTTAAGGATGTTCTGAACTGCTGAAGGTTTGTCCTTTGCTTTGTGACATCAACCAGTAGCTGTCATTCAGTATGCAGACAGGGGCATGAGTATGCCCTGCCCCCACCTGGTCCTGAAGAGGCTAGCATGCTTTGCCAGCAACATCCCTGATGCAATTTCCATTCTATGCTTTCAGCTGTCTGCCCTGACCACCCAGCCAGCATGAGTCCAGGCAATGGGAGCTAATTATAACATTAACTAAGACAAAACATAATTACAAAGGAAGCTATTGATAAACAACACAAATTTATGCATTCCCCAAACAGCCCCACGTTACTCAAGCAAGCATCCCTTTAGACCGCCACTTCTCCGCCATTTCTGACCACAGTGTTTCAGTGCCTGAGAGTGGAGAGTATGAAGACATACTCCCTTGGTCCTCAGGCAGGAGACCTGCCACTCAGGCTTCTGGTCACTCATGTCCCCAACTGAAGACTGGCATCCACTTCCTCCCTAGAGAAGCTGGGTGGAGATACCAGAGCCTTGAACCCAAAGGGAAGGAATCCACCAAGTAGCAGAATTGGCCCAAGGGGGAGAGGGGGGCGGGGGCAGGGGCTTTGACAGAACAGGGACAATCAGTGAAGCAGAGAAAATTGACATTGGAAGTTGTCTATTTGAAAGACAGGACAGCCTTTGCGTGCTACAGAGCTAATTATTATGCAAATTTATGCTAATAAACTCTGCCTTGAATGTTGTCGAGAAGCTGCCTTTTCCCGTTAACATAGCTGTAATGAGAGGTAAATTTGTAATGCAGATGCCCGAAGTAATATATCCTAAATCATTTTATGGTGTAAGGGGCTCTCTCACCCCACCCAGCACAATGTCAATTTAAATTAGTTTTTGCTTTACATATTTATTGAAGCTTTATTTATTGTTAATACTTACTAAGGACACAAACTAAAGAGCTCCTACTACTTGGTAGAAGTGGAACTTAATCAGAGTGGGGGTTGGCCCTCACTGGTCTGGAAGACTCTAGGGAGCCTTTTACTTTCCCTCAACTGCCACCACAGTACCACAATGGAGGGACTGGCTTTGTCCATGAATCTGCCCCCTCCTCAGAGCTTCCTATCACCTTAGCCTCCACCACCACAGAATATGTCTAGGCAAGAAGATCCTCACAAGGTGTTCGTGAGAATTAATTATATTGGTCACCTCTTTCTCTGTGTGATTTTAGCTAGACTTCCGGAGAACTGGATGCTGCTTACAACAGGGGAGAGGCTGTCAGGGGTGATGCTGTTGGTTCTCTGTGGAAGTGTGCAAACCCACTGTGTTGTGCAGTGCTGGGGCTCTCACACATAGCCTCACATCTCATTCACAGATGTCAAGGTGGGTCCAGCCTCAACTTCACATACCCAGGAACAAGTCCACATTCCCTCTGCTCACTCTAGTTCTGGGCATGTGATTCCAACTGTCTCGTGCATGGGAGGGAATGGAGTTTGAGCTAGGAGAGTTGCTTTTAAGCAACTATGGGCCACCTTGATTTTACACCAAGGTCTGTCACTGTCTTAGTTAGGGTTTCTATTGCTAGGAAGAGACAACATGACCACAGCAACTCTTATAAAGGGTAACATTTAATTGGGGCTTGCTTACATTCATCAGTTCATTATTGTTATGGCAAGAGGCATGTCAGTATGTAGACAGACGTAATGCTGGAGAGAGTTCTACATCAGTATTGGCAGGCAGTAGGATGACAGAGACACAGGGCCTGGCTTAAGCATCTAAAATCTCAAAGCCCACTCCCAGTGACACACTTCTTCCAACAAGGCTATACCTACTCAAGTAAGGCCACACCTACTTCAACAAATCCACACCTTCTAATAGTGCTATTTCCTAGTAACTAAGCATTCAAATCTGAGTCTTTGGGGGCTCTTTTTTTTTTTTTTTTAAAGCCACTACAGTGACTGGTCAGAATATACACATTTCCTGCTTTGAGGAAAGAGGAAAGCATCTTTGTTTGGTGTTCCCATCTCCCTTAGAGTGATTTTTGTTTTGTTTTGATGTTTTAATTCCTACTTTGCAATGGTCAGACTGAGGCTTTGTGGTTTTCAAGTAGCTTGTCCAAAGTTAATCCACTTATCCTGCATCCTTTGTAAAACCCAAATATACACTTTGGAGTTCCTAAACTCAGAGTTTCTTCTAAGAGAGCTCAGAAAACTTCACTTTTCACATAAGTCATTTCAGATTTTAGATATGATAAATTCAAACACCTTTCCAATCATCGCCCCAGATGCCAGTCTCTGTCCATGTAGACAGCTGTCCCTTGCTTTGGTTGGTCTCCTTGTACATTTCCTGCGAACTAAACTTTAATTTGTTATTTATTTAGGGAAAAGAGTCTTGATGGGTGCTGTTTCCCTCTTTAGTTAGTTACATATTTCTTCTAGGGTGCACAGTCTGAGGATTGCTGTGTACCATAGAACCATTAAAAAAGGGGGAGTCTGTAAAGAATGTGGGCGGCTAATCTAGTGGAATGAGATGTCAACCACATATACTAATTCATGTATACAGATATTCAAGGGGATTCCAAAATGTCTGCTGCTAAAATGCATCACTCCTTGTCAGCTACCTAGATTTTTCTTATTAGCATAATTCCTCGGAGTCAAGTGATCCTGACAGGCACTTCTGTGATCCTGTAAATTCACACTGCCTCGGGTGACACATAAACTTTATGTCAGGTTACTTGACTAGCAAGTGTTGGACAGATACTAGTACCTACACAGCAAATTACTAAGAGAACAGAGCCCTGAAATTTTGATGGAAGATTACACTGCAAAAATGAAAGTGGTGTTTGCTCAGAAGACAGATGGCTTCTTCCTTCCCTGTGACAGAGACCAAGCTTGCTGCTGGTGTGTGTCTCCTCTACACGCGTGGGATTCTACCTCACAGGGGAGAAATAGTTCTAGAACAACAAAGAACCCCTATTAATCCCTCACCTTAAACGAAGTCAGGAGAGCTAGAGTCTGGCTCAGTGGTTAAGAGTGTACACTGCTCTTGCAGAAAACCTGAGCTTGATTCCCAGCACCCACCCTGCTGACAGCAGCCTCCTGGAACTCCAGTTTCAGGGCATTGACTGTCTCTGGTTTCTAATTGTATACACAAACACACACACACACACACACACACACACACACACACACACACACACACACACACACACACTCACTCAGTACTCAAGTAGACATTGTTGGTGAGACTATTAAAAACACAGGGAAAAGAATTCACATCTCCAGAATTCCTCCTTCAAAGATCACTTTCCTCCCATCTCTGTATCTATCACAAGGCTGGCTTGTAGACACACAACGTTTGTACATTCCCCCATGGGAAAGCCTAGTTTTCCAGGCGAGATGACAACACTTTCCCAAGGGATTGAGCATCCCTGTGTCAGAATCAAGGATGACTTTCTTGTTCTGAAGAGACAAGGAACCAGGACACTACAATGGATTAATAAGACAGCAGGGGAGGCTTCAAGGCATAAGTCCTTGTACCTGGCCCCTGGGCCAAGCTGTACTTTGGGCATAGAAAGGTGAATTCACAACAGCTAGGAATCACTTTACTGTTTTTGTATCTTAGTGGGTGACCTGGTGAAATGTGGAATCAGATTAGCACATAATTATGCCTCTCTCCTACCTACAGGCTTGTTCCCCTGGGAAAGAAGTTGAAATTCCGCCATCCTTTTGTTCCTTGATAATTCCAGGCTTGCTTATGAAAGAGTCAGGAGGCTATACTGGATACATTCAAAGCCTCTTTCAGATCCCTGGCTTTAAATGGGCAAAGAATATTTGCACTATCTGGGCACTGGCTATGGGTTAAAGTCCCCGTTTCTGAACAGGTTATGAAATTGATTTACTTGCCACAGGGAACAGCCAAGGATATGATGGAGGATTGAGCCCATCAGGGATCCTGTTTCTGTCCTCATTCACCATGGCCAGGATCTCAGACTGTCCTACAGTGGCCATGGGAGACAGGGCTCTGAGACAGCTGAGGTGTCATAGCCTTTGTGTCCCTTGTGTTTCTTCTGCCCAAAGAGAAAGGGCTTCCCTTCAAGCAGCACGTGCTCTGTTTGGAGAGAGGGAATATAGTCAGAGAAAAAAAGAAAAGGCTGAGCGAGGCAAGCAGACTTCCAAGAGGCAAGTGAACAATTGCTGCAGGAGGGCCTGGAGATGCTTTGTCTGTGATGGGGAGAGATGAGGCTGGGTGGGAATGGAGAAGTACCCTTCATGTGCTCCTGGAGCTGTGCTCAATAGGGCTGACAAGACCCAAGTAAACCCCTACAAACCCACCACACCCTATCCAGTGATCTGCTTGAAGCATTCTGTGCTTGCAGAAGGACACTTAGGGGGAGCAGGTGGACCAGGACCACAGAAACCTGTTTGGGGAGACTGCAGGCAGGTGTGAGTCGGTCATAGAGCACCCAGCCTCATGTGGAGGTTATCACTTGTAAATAAGAGAGACGGGTTCTACTTTGGTACCAGGGGAAAGATATAGAAGTTGAGCTCATCCCAGATGCCTGGAGATTTCTGAGTACTCACAGGATTCTACCGGTAGGTAGAAAATTCTAATCCCTGAAACTGTGTTTTATACATAGAATTATTAGACACAATGCATAAATTAGCTCCTGGCTGTATGTCCAAGGCATATAGAAAACATAAATAAATGTTGTGCATAGACTTGGGTTCTGTCCTGAGAATGCCTCTTATGTATATGCAAATATTCCGGATTAATCTTTCAAAACCCTGAAATCCAAGCACCATGGAGGAGTGACCCTCAGCTTGCCATGCTCCATCTGCCCAGGAGAGGGAACATGTGTGCAGCCACTGTGTACAGCCCTTGGCTTGAGCTCTCGCTCTCGGCCACCCTCAACTGGGGACAGTGCCCTGTAGATGACCCACCTTGCAAGGATCGGTGGGATTCAGATCTCCCAGGGACACAAGCAAGGGTTCATTTATGGTGACGGCAGCAATGTGCTTCCTCCCCAAGCTCTGGTCCCTTCCCACTGGCTTGGCCTGGTGGGCTCCTGAATGGAATTTAGATGCACCAGTGCTAGATTTGCTCAATACCATGGGACCCAATCCAGACCTGCCCCAGACTCTTCAAGGGTCAGATTTTGAAACTATGCAGTCTGGGGCTGGTGAGATGGCTCAGTGGGTAAGAGCACCCGACTGCTCTTCCGAAGGTCCAGAGTTCAAATCCCAGCAACCACATGGTGGCTCACAACCATCTGTAACGAGATCTGACGCCCTCTTCTGGTGTGTCTGAAGACAGCTACAGTGTACTTACATGTAATAAATAAATCTTAAAAAAAAAAAAAAAAAAAAAAAGAAACTATGCAGTCCTACCCTCCCATAGCTAACTCCTGCCTGCTCAGCTCCAGCAAGATGGTGGGGTCACCGGCTCTCAAGTAGCAGACTTAAGTATTTTTCTCTGCTCTTTCTCTCCAGGTGATGCCACAGGGTCCTCTCAGTGGCCCTTATGCAGGAATGTTTCATCATCAATGCAGTCTCCCCTAACCCTGGACAAATACCCACCTCTATTCTTTCATTTCGTTTTGTTTTGTTTTGTTTTGTTTTGTTTTGTTTTGTTTTGTTTTGTTTTGTTTTTGAGACAGGGTTTCTCTGTGTAGCCCTGGAACTCACTTTGTAGACCAGGCTGGCCTTGAACTCAGAAATCTGACTGCCTCTGCCTCCCAACTGCTGGGATTAAAGGTGTGCGCCACCACCGCCCGGTCCCACCTCTATTCTTTACTTACATGGTCCTTGTTACAACAGTTAAGTAGTTTTGTCTTCTACTTAGGCTTCTTGGTAACTGCTTTATCCTTGTGGCCATAATATTAAGTCCACAGCCGGAATCTGGGTCTATTTTGTTCAAAGTCTCATTGTCAGTACATAGTAGCCTTCTAAGAAATGAATGAACCTCTAAGAGTGAATGAATGAAGCCCGGCTTACACACTCTACTGAGTCCACACCAAGCAATGCACCTGCAGAGGCTGCAGAGAAAAACTCTAGCTTGCCCTTCTAGGCATCTCCCTCAAATCACTTTTCCCAAGTGCCTCAATGTCCCGTTCATCTTTTTTCCATAAGAAGCAGTTATGGGGAGAGTTCAGGAAAGGGTCTCGGGTACTATGCCCATGGCATGGCATACAGGCTCTCTCCCTCCCAGGGGCAGTTTAGGATGTAGAGAGGCTATTTCAGGGTCATGGCCTCTCAGTAACAGGTCTCTGAAACACAGCATGTGGTAAGATCTAGCCCAGAGTGACTTCACATCAGTGGCTGACTTCTTGTTCTTTCGCC